>NC_090927.1:12776515-13386515 GCF_040938575.1 Ambystoma mexicanum
GACTCCGAATGTTTTTCCTTATCATATAACAACGCCTTTTCGGCATTTGTTTTATGACGGCGTGCATGTTTATCCCTACTTTTAAGCTGCTGCAACGCTTCTTTTTTCCAATTCTGCAAAACATCAAATGCTGCAGATCTGGCCTTCTTTTTTAGCAAGACCGATTCTAGGTATTCAATACGGGGGATCTCGAAACTACCATTGATTGGTTACTGAAATTCGGAGGCATGTCTGGTTTGTCTGTGCCAAATATCATCAAATATACTTCCAATGCCATACTTACAGTACATAGTACATGCCGGTGACCCCTCCTGTGGTGCCGGACGGCTAAATTCCAAAGATTGTCGATCGCTGCGGAACAGAGCCCTAAAGCAGCTAGACAATTTCCCAGGCATTTCACAAAAAATTGGTGTTACCTGGTCAATAATTGTGTCTGCAGATACAATACGCCAAATTCAAATTGTCAGGGTTAAATTAAGAGTTGGGTCACGACTACACCTGACCAAACCTAAGGAGGACCGTGCGGTTTACCAAAGAACTTACCTAACAAATTTTACCTTGTGTTTGGTAGTTTCGACAAATCTGCCTGCCTCAAAAATGGACCCTCGTCAAGATGCCGTGTCAGACCACACGACTATCGTCCAAGGATCGGATTGTGCAGCGCTGCTGAGGTATCGCGTCTCGTTTGGTCGGGCCCGCAGTATCACACCGTCCGATCCCGGTTCGATAGTCTGCGTCAACCTTCAATGATCCAGCATCAATCTTGAGGGTCCCTGTTCGGGCGCCAACTGTGAAAACATAAAAATGATATGAGGCCGGGAAGCCCAGAAAGAAACACACCAACACAGGTTGCAAAGAACATACAAGTGCTTTATTTAAAAGCTACAACAGTTACCAAAGTCAATTGACAAACGGATAGCTATTCGGCTCTCAGAGTAACATAACAAACTTCAACGAGAGTTCAATGCGTTAGTGAGAGAGACCGCACATTGGAATACTTGGGTCTTTTATACTGTTTGTCCAGCCCTTGGCCAACCCTCTCGTGGGCTAACCATTCTAGGAGCCGGGCCTATGGGTTCCTTGCCAGGTCAATCCTTTAATATATGCATTTTGATTAGTTTCGCTGATATAGTTGTACATTTACATATAGGTCAACGGTAGGACAAGGTCTCAGTTTGCGTCCCCGACAAGTGGCCTGCAGGCATATTAATTATTCGTGTGTACGGAGGTCACAACGGCCAGAATCTTACTCAGAATGTCATTCGGCCTCCATTTTGATGTTCAGGGTGACTTCCATATAACAAGAGAACCTAAAATGGTGGCTTAATCCAAGATGGTGACTTACAATACTTTCTCTAAGGTCAAGACCTTGCCGTGGAGTTTGTTCGCATACGATGTTTAGACAACTTGGCGTAGGCCAATACACATACAATTGTTGCGATAGGAGACATAATATTGTTTCAATTCCGACAGGCAAGGAGTGCCAGATACTGGTTGAACAGCCAGGGAGAGAGGTTAGATCCCTGGGGGACACCACAGGTAGAGAAAAAGACGTCAGAGAGGAAGGACCCCAGTTGGACCTGGGAGGGTCGATTGGAGAGGAAAGAGGTCAGCCACGCCAGAGCCTGATCAGTGATACCCAGGCTATCACAGAGACGGTTGAACAGGATGGCATGGTTGACAGTATCAAAGGCAGAAGAGAGATCCAGCAAAATGAGAACACACGGAGTGTTAGAGTCAAGGTTCGAGAATAGGTCCTCGGATGTTCAGGAGAGCAGTTTCCGTGCTCCTGGCAGCTTTGAAGCCAGACTGATGGTCATGAAGACTATCAACAGATTCAGCATGGAGATTAAGCTGGGAGATGGCCAGTTTCTCCAGGAGCTTGCCCAGGAAGGGAGTGATGGAGATTGGGCGATATTTAGCCAGCCAGGAGGGGTCAGAAGAGGGTTTCTTAAGAAGAGGGTGCATAAGGGAGTGCTTAAGGGGGGATGGGAAGACTCCAGAGGCAAAGGAGTATTTGCAGAAGTCAGCCAGGGCAGGAGCCAGGGAGTCGATGTGGTCCTTGATAGTTTTGGAGGAACAGGGGTGGACCTGTTTTGATGAGACTTTCATAGATCGGACTTGTCTGGAAACCTCGTCAGCAGAAAAAAGGGGAAAGTCAGAGAAGGAGGGAGGAGGGGTGGCTGCAGAAGGGCCAGAGGAAGAGGAGGGAATAGAGGGGGGAGGTGATAGGAGGAGAGTGAGGACAGGATGGCCTTAGTTTTTGAAATGAAGTGAGAGGGCAGTGCCATGCAGAGGGCCTGGGAGGGGACAGGAGAGGTAGAGACTGCAGCAGGGTTGGCCAGCTCCTTGCAGATTTTAAAGAGTTCGGCCAAATTGTTAGATGCCGCAGAGATGCGGGCTTGGTTAAGACCAAGATGTTAGACCATTGGGGGCTATTCCAGCCTGCTAGGTGTTAAACCAGTGGGGGCTATTCCAGCCTGCTCTGTGTTAGACCAGTGGGGGCTATTCCAACCTGCTCGGTGTTAGACCAGTGGGGGCTTTTCCAACCTTTTCAGTGTTAGACCAGTGGGGGCTACTCCAGCCTGCTCGGTTTTAGACCAGTGGGGGCTATTCCAGCCTGCTCGATGTTAGATCAGTGGGCACTATTCCAGCCTGCTCAGTGTTAGACCAGTGGGGCTATTCCAGCCTGATCAGCATTAGACCAGTGTTAGGACCCCATTTTGTGTTGCACATAGACTCCATTTTAAGAACACCAATTTAGGCCTCACTGTGACAGGCAGTCTGCAGAGCCACAGCTCGCCCCTCCTGACCGCGCACAGCAAGCCCAGCGCGTTCCTCACCCTCCTCCCCTTGGCAGCTCCACTTCAGGTCCGTTACCATCGGACACTAGGCGTGAAGAAGCTACATTACAAACGTATTATCTTTCACCTTCTGCAGTACATCATTGACCTACCCATGACCAGACCAAAAGCTGGGGCCTGAGAACGACACCTCTGCCCCAATAAAGCATGCCCTGTCCCTTCACTGACCCATGCATTTATAATATATGTTGTGCGGGAACCCTAACCCTGTAACCCACTTTGAAGTGCCAGATAAGGATGCCAAGCCTGTGTGTCACCCCGGTTCATCCCTGTAGTTTAGCCATTTCAAAGGACGATACATTTGTCTCAAAGGCTAAGAGATTGATTGTACTCATTCAAATGAGATGACATGCACCCACCCAGAGTGTACATGGACATGCACGATATATGCTTGAAGCTTTTCATTATTGGTCAATGGTTACTGTTGTTAACACACGAAACGATGTACAAATTCAATGTGTAGTTAACAAGCTCTTAAAAGGTGTATGAGTCAAAATGCATCCACCCTGAATGTAATAAGTCCCCAGGGTACAATAGAATGCCCCTATAAGTAGCCATTTGGTCTCTGGGTATTGAATCATGTACTGCACACTGTAAGCCAAGCATTGTTGACTACCAATATACATACTAACCAGCTCCTACCTCATTTATTTAATGTAAGCTTTTATCACGTATGTCTCACACCCTAATGTGAAATCATAATTATGTGATGATAAACAAAACCCCTTGTTCATAGATGTTATGCTACAAACATGGTACCCATGATAAACGGAAAATGGGAAGTTCATACAAATGTCCATACTTATGCATAAACTCAGACGTATATGTAATTGTGTTAACTCGCTTCTACCTCTCCTTTACATGATAGGCATGCAACCCCACAATGTAGATAACGTAGGGGCACCAGGGACCTCTCTCCCCTCTCCTGCTGGACTGGTTAGTCAGCCCCCACCCTCTTCCCTCCACAGGCCGGGTCGACATTTGAAGGCCTACGCCTCATTAACGTTGGAATAATACAGATAACTCTCCTCGCCTTCTTGCCGTGCCGCACTAAGTGATCATCTTACCCCTGCCCTCCTCTGACACACAATGCCACCATAATAACTGCTCAGGATGGGGGATTACAGGCAGCAAGCCCCACACACCCCACCGCCTTTTTGAAGTGCCAGCTATGTGCCCCATGACCTAGCCCACCCCAACCCCGACCGACCACGCTGGCCACTTAGCTACTCTCGTACTAACATACTATAAATATGACCCCTTTAGATCTAACAGAGCCAATTGTTGGATGTACCCCAGACATGTGCCCCCTGACCGAGCACCTGGGCTCCTAAGTAACCTCTGTATCATATAGTGTTTTTTATGATAATGCATTGCAAGTATTTAGGGTATATGCCATTTTCTGTGTGATGTTAGCTTAACAACCTCCATTCTTTACAGGGTATAACAAATTAGAATGATAAGTGAATTAGAATGTGTGGCCACAAGGGCAAATACTAGAGTAGGCCGCGATGCATCAACTTGGACATCTCCTGACCGGACACTCCACCCTGATGAGCCCAGCTGACCCATGAGCACCGCCTCGACTCCAGCGGAGACTCACCAATCAGAGGGAGCCGTCGTCTTCATCTTCTATATGTGCCATCATCTTTGCCCAATCCCCTCTATTCATGTAAAACGTCATAGCTCACGTGGTTTTGTAATATAATGTCAATTTTTTCCTGATTGTTGTCAGAGCGCTCTCGGAGCTATGCAGAGTTCTTTGCTTGTCCTATATTGGTTTTTATAAAGACTCTTTTTACTTTCACTCGCACTTGGTCTTGGCCTTATTCCCTTCGGGGGTGTGTCCATTATTGACTCTCATTGGGGAGTGTTAAATGCCTTTTTGGGGGACGCTCACTTTCAGGGGCTATTCCAGCCTGCTCAGTGTTAGACCAGTGGGGGCTATGCCAGCCTGCTCGATGTTAGACCAGTGGGGACTATTCCAGCCTGCTCAGTGTTAGACCAGTGGGGGCTATTCCAGCCTGCTCGATGTTAGACCAGTGGGGACTATTCCAGCCTGCTCGGTGTTAGACCAGTGGGGGCTATTCCAGCCTGCTCGGTGTTAGACCAGTGGGGGCTATGCCAGCCTGCTCGATGTTAGACCAGTGGGGACTATTCCAGCCTGCTCGGTGTTAGAGCAGAGGGAGCTATTCCAGCCTGCTTGGTGTTAGACCAGTGGGGGCTATGCCATCATGCTTGGCTAGATTCCCAATTACTGAGGCTAAGGCTAAACCCTTGGCCAACCAGGGAATTTCTGGGGGCCAGGGAAGGGAGGACCTATAGGATTTGTAACCTGGAGGGACAGATTGAAACCCTGGGCCATATAATACTGGACTGCCCTGCCCTGCGTGACAGGCAGCTCTTTTATTTTAAACATCTTATTCAAGGTCACAGAATACTAGACAGTGGTGTAGTCTGGCAAAGTATTATGGATTAGAACAGGTTTAATGGCTCGAGTTTTGTCACTTTACGCTTTTTGAAGGAGGTTTTACCAACAAGTGTTATCGCACAAGTTGATGAATTACGTATTGAGTGATATTGAGCTTCATTACAAGTTCTGAGGTAGCCATGCCCTAACAAGGGCATGGCTACCCCCAAACTCGGGTCCGGGTCCCGCGAAAGGGGAATAACCCGGCCATTCCGACCTGGGCAGGCTCAGTAACTTCCCTGTCACGGGACCCGAAGCCAGTACGTCCTCATTCCCATTTGAGCACCCATATGGCTCAATGGGAATGGGGAGGATGGTAGCAGCGGTACCGTTCATAACGGTACCATTGCTACCATCCTGTTCTGCTTGCGGGTGCCGCTCTGCACGTCTGGTCTGACCGGGCGTGCAGAGCGGCACCCGCGAGCAGAACTTGTAATGTGGCGGTACAGTGATAACAGCTCTGGCATCACTACCGGCACCGTTATGACGGTACCGCCACTTTCGTAATTAGGCCCATTGTTTTGATAAGTAAATGCTTTTAAGAATACAAAATATGTTTTTATCAATATCTTACATCACATGTGGTAATACTTTTTCTTTTTTTAATTGATTGTTAATGAAATATTGTGATGTGATTTATTAAATGTATATTTCTTATTCCACTTGTTAAAGGTTAAATATTTAACCATATAACAAAAAAAAGGGAAATGACAAAGTATATCATGTGCAGTATGCACAGCGTAACCCGTTGGGCAAATGCTGTGTTCTGTGCTTGGTGGTTGGGTAATGAATATCCACACCCAGGCAGGATCAGCTTCACTAGGTTTGTTTGTTTGTTTGTTCATTTGTTATGCGCACCAGACTCGTAGGTGAACGGGTCTCATGTGTTTGGCTGTTTCCCCATAAGGTACTCGTTGGTGTTCCGCTCAGGCCTCGAGAAGATGATGTAGCATTTGGGTTGAAGATACTGCCCAGCAGTGCAGCACTATTCTAAAGAGGAGTTTCCCAACCTAAAAACCAAAAACTAAGGATATGTCTGTGTCAGGATGTCAATAACTGAAAAGCCGTCCTTGTGTCCAGAGCATCCTATCCTGACCTATCCTGACCTATCCTGAGATGGTGAAAGTATTGTCATTACAGACACACCTGAGACACTTCTATGCGCAGTGCATCACACAGCGCAGGCAGAGAATGATTCTGGAGACGGCAGCTGCAGACACACCGGAGGGAATGGACCTCCAGAGAGACCTCACTTCTGACCAGCAGCACAACAAGGCCAGGGAAACCTTCCAAAGAGAAGAGATTACACCCTGTCTCAGTGATCGGTCCCTCTGGGTGGGCTGCGGCCCCCTCCACAGCATGCTCCCCGTCAATCCACAGTGACCACCTGCGCCTCCGTCCGCAGCACAGCACCCATCCCTCTACCCTGCACGAGACATACATTGCACTTCACAAACACACTGCAATGTAAAATAACATTAGGAGTCTTGGTGATAGGACATACACTCATGATTCCAATATGAAAGGCTGCATGTTTGCATTAGGCTCATCACACATGTTTGTGTGTTTCCATTCATTAATCTGACAATATCCTGATGCAAAGAAATAACCAGGGATGTTTCCATCTTACACGCGATGCATGACGGAAATCACATATAGATTGTCAACTTGATTGGGCTGAACCAACCATTAATTTGCAAGAAATAAGTGCCAGGGCATTCTATCTCTCTGAGCGGCACCACAGGGGCCCTGCACTGTCCCACTGGCAAGAGGCATTGCAGTCAAAAGATATAGGGCCTCATTACAAGTGAGGAGGTAAGGGGTTAACCCCGTACTGCCTCATTATGAGGTCCCCTCGTGGGACCCGCTCTGGACGTCTGGTCAGACCAGACGTCCAGAGCGGGTCCCGTGAGGGCACCAGCATGCTAACGATGGGCCCGTCATTAACAGGCACGTTGTTAGCATGCTCCCCATTCCCATTTAGCCCTATGGGGGCTCAAATGGGAATGGGGATGGTCCGGGTCTGGGTTCACTGAATGGGAAAATACCGGGCCCTCGAAAGTCGAAAGATTATACCAGCTGAGGGAACAGGCACAAGTACATCTCTAAATACTGAGAGAGAAAGCAAGAGATGGAAAGGAGATAAGGATAGAACTGATGAGATAGCATTCGCACAGAACGAATGGATGGGTGGTCAGATTCTATTGAAACTCGATGGTAAAGGCATTGAGGACGTGAGACAAAAGGGAGAGCCAGACGATTTACAAAGAAAAGAGAAGGAAAAGCAAAAAGGATTGAGAGACGAAAGGATCAGGAAAAAAGATAGACAGAGACAAGAGCAGTTGTATCGTGAAGAGCAAGAAAGGAAACACGATCATAAGCAGATAACACTTGGAAGAATGGGTACACTCTAAGGGAAGGCTCAACAAATTACAAACCAGTTTTCGAAAAGGCCACTCTACGAATCCAAATGGCCTAGTTGTTAGAGTCATCCAGGAGCATGGATGGGCTGACAAGACACAGTGTATCTATGTCGCCTCAACTGATCTCTCTGCAGCGTTTGCAGAGTTGATCATGGCTGACTCTGGTGTACATTGTCTAAGTGTGGACTGCTGAGAGGTCGGTTGAGCTTGATTATAGATTACATGAAGGTTCTGGAATTAAAGTGAAAGTGAACAATGAGCGGGCTTTATCGTGCAGAATCAAGACGGAATCTGGTTTGAGGTAGGGATGCGTTTTGGATCCCTGCCTCCTCAATTTATGTATATCGAATGTCAGACGTCCTAAAATCGGCTTCCTTAAAATTCCCTGGATCACCTATGCCGATGTCTTTTGACTTTTTTTGGTATACTTTATTTACATTTTCAAGAAACAAGTAGCAAATAGAATAAACACAGTGCAGTTCTCTGTAACACGACAGAAATCATAGCAAAAGGAACATTGAGAACCACAATTAAACAAAATCAATACATAACAGAAAAAATCCTACCACAAAATGAAACACGCAGAAAAACACACAATAATCAAATCCAGTCGTGTAGAGTCACATAACCAAGAGCCACAGCACAATCGGAGGTAAAAATACAAGTTATGTGCTGTACAAAGGCGCAGACTTATCAGTTGCAAGAATAGCCCAATACAATGGGAGGAGGCCTCTTTGATAGCTCAGCTACACAAAGCTATGCACTAGGCTGGATAATACCCTAAATCATTTTGCTATAAAGCAACTAACTTATATGTATTTATTTATTTATTTTGTCATTTGTATAGCGCACAAAATTCCAGAAGCATCTAGGCACTTT
Organism: Ambystoma mexicanum; assembly: GCF_040938575.1. Lineage (NCBI taxonomy): Eukaryota > Metazoa > Chordata > Amphibia > Caudata > Ambystomatidae > Ambystoma > Ambystoma mexicanum. The sequence goes on from NC_090927.1 coordinate 12,785,152, forward strand.
TAGCTTAAAAAGGCTGGTTACGGGTTGGCCACCAGCAGTAAATGCCCCCACTGCCTGGCACCGCCGAAAGCAGCAAAGCACACGAATTAGGGTTGGAACAGACCCCCGCCATCTGGACGAAACCTGGGGAAAAATTGGACAGGTTTTTGTGAAGATAATTGCCTTTCTACATCAGACGTGAAGCCGCGGCACGTGAGCCCCTGCCCCAACATCCGGAGAGGCTGCGGCTCCTTCCCGTGGAGCATTGAGCCCCCTGGTGAATCCGTGGCCCCACGGCATGTCCTGCAAAGGAGGAAGCTGCTCGGAAGCGGTGAAAGACATCCCCGGATCCCGCGACTGTGGGGTGAGTCGAACGAGTGCATTAAGCAAGAACGAAGCCAAGGCATACGCACGGCAGTCCCGTGCCCCGTGCACCCTTCCTGCCTCCAACAATACATCCCCTCCAGCAGCCCTTACACCAACGCACCCCAAGGCCCCCAGTCCAGTGGAGAATGACCCCCAGGGAGGAGCGGATCATTGACTGAGTGCCCAGGATCCAGATAAAAGCGTATCTGCATGACGGGCATGGTCCCTCCAAACTGCATGTAGGAAGGCTCAGCCCGTCAAGAGAAGAATCGAACGTTAGGGAGCTCTAACAGCTGACAGGCCCCCGTGGGAACCAAAAGTGCATTGGATCCACTGACAATTACGAGGCACACCTCCACTAGGGAAGCTTGGCGGATACAGAGCAGGAAAGAGCTCACCCTCACTGAACCACTGCAGAAACACTGAGATTGTGCCATTCCAGCACCCCGGAATGGGTGCTCATGAGCCTCTTCCACAGCAGGAGGCTAGATATGGCTCCACCCCCCATACAGGCAGTGCACAAGAGAAAGCCAACAGACACCCCTAAACGAAGCGCAGAGACAAGGGCAACAACACCACATATCCTGGGACATTACAGACTACTCCATTGACCTGAGACACCCAAAATACGCCCATATTTCCTGGAATCTCACCGGGGCCACTCTTGACTGGGGTCACGTCTGTGGGGCACTGAACTGAATAAAGCTGATGTGCATGCGAAGGAAGAAGCAACATATGCCCAAGAAAATAATTGAGAGGGGTGCAGACACCAGGCACTAAATTCAAAACGACAGACCATTTTGTTTAAAAAAAACGACCATGTAATCATCAAGCACAATTTCCACGACCAAGCCATAGGTCGGCGATAGGGGAAGATAGCAAAGAGCGACTGAACCCGGTGATCACTGTGAACCAAAGCTATCCCCGCTGAATGACTCCTGCACCCCAGCTCTCAACCCTGCAACACTCAGAGCCCTGAAGAGGCAACTAAGGGGGACTTCTAAGGTGTATTAGCGTGCAACAGAACACATCTACACGTAAGCCCCATCAACTCACTGTGCCACACGCCCCAGAATGGCAACCTCAGCAAGCGTGAATGTTGAAACCGCCGCCACGAAAGGGGACATTGAGGCCTTATTAACAGAGATAAAGAACATGGGGGCCAATGTAGGCGGGAAAATTGACAAGCTCACACAATGCCTAGACAACATTGAAGATGCACTAGAAGGGGTTGAGAACAATCAATAGACACTTTAGAGACACAGTTGGAACACAGATTAACTGACTTGGAATAGAGAGAAGAGGATTTCAAACATAAAATGGACGATTTGGAAAATCGCGAAAGGAGGAACAATTTACGCTTTTTTGGAATTCCAGAACAAGAAGGGGAAACGGAAGAAGACCTCAAGAGAACGCTTCACAACATCATAAAGCTGCTAGTCGCAAACAAGGCCATCGACGAATCCAAAACAGAACGCATCCACTGAGCCTGTTGCTCCCCCGGAGGCCCAAGATTGGTCCTCGCCAGGTTTCATCGTTACCAAGACAAGGCCAGGGTTTTGGAGAAAGCGAGGAGTGGGGGCGCGATCACCCTAGGAGGAGCACAAATAACGATATATCAAGATCTGAATTTGTGGACCCCTCACGAAATGGTTGAAGGAACAGGACACTCGCTATAGATGGGGATGCCCCTTCTCCCTCTCCTTTGAACATGAAGGCACAAAGATTAGGTTGAGTTCAGAGAAAGAGATCAAAGCGTGTATATCGGAATTGGTGGGCCCACAAGGGCATAAGGAAGATCGAGAGGACCCGACAAAGGACGGAAGAGAATGGCGCATTTAAGGCCCAAGGAGATCAAGGGTGAAAGGTACGAGGAAATATCACAGGGGCAACATTTCCCCCGAAGGGGGCAACTAGACCCCAATAGACATGGTATATTAAACCTAAATGTCTTACAATAGCACAAGGTTTGTTTACTGGTTACTAGATTAACATTGAGACTGATGCTTGATTTTGATTAATATGTTAAGTGCAAGGGGAAGGTAGTGGGGGCTTATTTTTATATTGATTTTATTTCTGCAGGGGACCGTTAGGCAACGGTCTCTGCTGATGGTACGATGCCGGGCCAGTGCTTCCAACTCGACTCGATCGGACGCCACCAAATGGGGAAAGGGAAGGTGGTAGGGGGGAGGGAGACAGGGGTTTGGGGCAAGGCTTAGGGAAGGGCTAGGGTGACATCTTTAGGGACTGAAAAAGAGAGAAATGAAATGTGGTCAATTGAACAGATGGCATGTTGGTGGTTGCGGTCGAACATTATGTACACTCTGAGACTCAATAATCACGATGACCGTTGAATTACACAGAAGGGGCTCCATAAGGGTGGGAACACTTAACGTCAAAGGTCTCAATTCACCGACCAAGTGATCCCTTGTGTCCAGAGAATTTCGTAGAGCAAAAATTGACATCCTTCTCTTACAAGAGACCAAATATATGAAGGGCGATGAGGGGTCAGTCCTTGGAAAATGAAATGGAATAGAATATTGGGGTCCAGCCTGCTGAGAAAAGGAGGGGTGGGAATCCTTATCAGGAAGGGGACAGACTTTCAGGTCACCAATACTTGGTCAGACACAGAAGGCCGAGCTTTATTGGTAACAGGATCCATCAGAAATGTGAATGTGACAATTGCCGCGATTTATGCTCCCAACGTAAGCCAAGTTAGATTCCGGTCTAAAACAATTCCCAAAATAATGCTCGAGGCCACTGGCCATGTCATCCTAGGTGGCGACTTTAACCTATGGGCAGATCCTACATTGGATCGAAAAACTGGTAACCCGGTAACGAGAGATAGAACTAAAAGGAGAGTATACTGAGTTTACGGACATGATGAATGTGTAAGGGATGAGTGATGTGTGGAGACGAATGCACCCCAATGAAATAGGTTACACCTTTTTCTCAGCCCCGCACAACACCTTCACTCGCATTGATTATATTTACTTCTCAAGAGATCTATATAATACAACAACACACACAGAGATCACCCCAATCACATGGTCGGATCACGATATGGTGATCGCCAACACACAGTGGGAGCACCTACCAGCTAGGGGCTGGAAATGGAGATGTAATGAGGCCTTATGGAAAGACCCCGTCTTCAAGAACGAGATGGAAACAGAGATCACTGAATACTTTAGGATGAACAACACCGGGGAAGTCTCTAAACAAGGGGTCTGGGATGCGGGCAAGGCATCCTGGAGGGGAGTCCTCATAAGGGAAGGAGCTTGTAAGAAAAGAGATAGAGCTCTGATTGAAAATAGAATCCGGGAGGAGATCTATCAACTGGATAAGGAAGCTAATGGGGGAGACACAGTAGATCCCATCAAAATTAGTGAAGCAAAACAGAAAAGGGAGGAACTCCGCCTCCTAGAGCACGATCAGACTGTACGCAAACTCCACCTACTGAAACAAAAATTCTACAAAAAAGGGGACAAAGCTGATGCACTGCTAGCTGCTAGGCTAAGGGAAAAAACGGGCAGAACGCAGGGTGCAAGAGATAACTGATGGAGGGCCTAGCTCGGTGACAAGCAAATCCACCATCCCCGAAGTCTTTGCTGACTTCTATGAAACACTGTATACCCAGAGACAGACCCAGATCCAGCTGGAATAGAGACTCATCTTGCCGCCATCAACATGCCCAAAGTAACAAACGTTGAATCGGCTTATTTAGAAACTCCCATAACAGAGGAAGAGATACAAAATGTGATAAAAAGGCTGACCCTAGGCAAATCCCCAGGAAAAGATGGATATACGGCCAGATTCTACAATCCCTTAGTACCCATCTCACACCATTTCTGGTTGAACTCTTGAATGAGATCCTAGAAACAGGGAAACTCCCGGACTCCTTTGTTAGAGCTCTTATAACAGTGATTCCTAAAGATGGAAGAGACCCCAAAAGATGTGGATCGTATCGTCCCATATCCCGCTTAATGTGGACATGAAAATGTATACACAAGTAGTAGCCTCTAGACTGGAGACACGTATGCCTCGTCTTATCCACTTTGACCAAGTGGGCTTCATACTTGGGCGACAAGGAGCCCACACCATGCGCAAGACCTTGCACCTGGTCAACGCATCCCCAAATATGAACAACGGCCCCGCTCTGCTCTCCCTAGATGCGGAAAAAGCCTTTGACAGGGTAAAATGGGACTTCCTGATGGGCGTCTCATGTAAGGTTGGGATAGGGCCTAAATTCAGGAGGGGGATTCGGGCAGGTTATACAGCACCCAAAGCCTCAATATTTGTAAATGGGGAATACTCTAGGTGGTTTGAACTAAAACGGGGTACTAGGCAGGGATGCCCCCTCTCGGCCATCCTCTTTGCCCTTTGCCATTGGCACAAAAGATAAGAGAAGATACCCAGGTGGAGGGAATGCAATTAGGCCAGACTGAGTATAACGTGGCATTGTATACCAATTACATACTCTTGCACGTAGCCAACCCGAGTACATCCGTCCCCAGAGCAATGCACCTCCTTGAGGAGGACGGCCGAATATCGGGATTCAAAGTCAACAGAACCAAGTCAATTTTGTTCCCGCTACAAGGGTCCGCAGAGGCAAACAAAGCCAAATACTCCTTTCTTGGTCTAACGATTGAACACAATATGTTGCAATATTTAGGAATACGAATCACTAGACAAATAGGAGACCTATATGAAGGCAACTTCTCAAAACTTCTTCAAAATTTCCATGCGGACCTGGCTAGATGGGACAAATTGACAATATCCTGTCTAGGACGCCTCAAAACAATAAAAATGGTCTGTCTCCCATGGTTTTTGTACCCCTTCCAAATGCTTCCCATTAAGAAATCAGGACACTTCTTCCTAGAGGTCAAGAAGGCGATTGTAAAATTCATCTGGCAAGGGAAAAAAAACTAGAATTGCATATTACACTATGACATTACCTAAGGACAAGGGCGGGGTGGTCCTTCCAGATCTCAGGAAATATTATGAAGTGGCCCAATTACAGGTGCTCATTCCCCACCTGCGTAATCAGAAAGAACCACAGTGGATCTCAATGGACAATTATTATCTATCCCCGGCCATGGTCTCAGAGTGGCTGTGGGCCCCACGGAAGAAACTACTAAACAGATCAAAAGCACACCCAATGCTTGAAACTATGTGGGAAATATGGTGGGAAGGTACGGAGATGAGGAACGTTACCACATGGCCATCACCTCTGACCCACTTGTGGTCCCCAGGTATTAATGAACATATCCCCAATGTAGAGAGATTTCAGACTTGGTATGAAGCGGGACCGGAAAGAGTAGGCCACATTTGGGAAAGTGACTCCCTCATCACACTCCCAGAGCTAGTAGCGGCCCCAGGGATAGGCCTACTGTCCACATTCCAATTCTTACAGATCAAGGGCATTTTAACAAGACCAGAGTGGAAAGACAAATTGAGGAGAGAACTGACCCCTTTTGAAAAATTACTGAACTCCAGGACAGAAATGAAGGGTTTGATATCAGCTTTGTACAAAACACTGATAGAGGCAGGTAGAGGAACTACGGACATCTCAGGGCAAAATGGGAGAGAGACTTGAGGGAAGATATTGATCAAGATACATGGGTGAAAATGTGCAGAGCGGCACCCCGAACATCTATATCATGTCAATATAAATTGCATGCTATCAAACGCAAACACCGGTGGCAGTATGACCCATATAGACTTTCCAAAATGTACCAGTCAGTCAGTCCACTGTGTTGGCGTGAATGTGGAGAAGTTGCCGACTATTGGCACATGTGGTGGGAATGCCCCTGAATTAAGATGTATTGGGATGAGGTCCTGGGGGGGTTCAGAAACCTGGACAGGGTCCAAAGAATGGCAGACACCTACCTCATCTTGTTTGGTTTTGAGAAATATGAGGATGAATGGAGGAGAGTTCCGGGTCTGGTCGTACAACTACTGCTTGCCGCCTGGGCTCTACTAGCTATGAAGTGGAAATCGGCAACAACCCCGAGCAAGAGAGAATGGGTTAATGTAGCGTCAAACATATGCACCATGGAAAAAATAACGTCATCCCCACATGGCAGGTCAACACAATGTGATATTTTGTGGATGGATTTTTTGAACAAATACATGCCAGGAACAATACATTAAGGAGTAGAAACACATAATGACAATGCAATGGTGCTCTTATTCAGGGATCGGGGTGCAGGTTTTATCGTGCCTGCTCGGCAGATGCCCCCGAAGCGGTAGGATTTTAAACAGCAAAGGATTGAGATTCATGTGCGCATATCTTCACGCAAAAGATAGACATTTTGTAAGAGTCGCAAGTAGCGCACGGCTTCGCTCCGGTCCTTATCCCAGCCTCACCTAGTGTGCTAGGTTTGGGTTTGCTGCTCCTGCAGCAGCGGAGGGGGCGTAGGAGCTTTATTATAGGCAATAAAATGAAATACAGGTAAGTATATATGGCTTAATATTAGACAGAGGCATTGTAAACAGGCCTCAGAGCATTCTTTTTACTGGAAACAAATTCACAGTTATCAACATACATTAGTGGTCACAGAAGCTGACAGCACAATGCAAATTACACGTTCCCAGGATCGTGCGGTAAGGAAGGAACAGCCTTTGAAACTTTCGAAGTCAAGCGCATGGGTGCCCGAGAATGGCATTACATGCGCAATCATTTTATAATTCAGCATATTAGTTTACGAAACTAGTCTACTGACGGTTTCAGAATGTCCCATGGCGGTTTCAAATTGCCACTTTGCACATGTGAGCCTGGGAAGAGGTTTGAAGCATTCTCAAAATGCAACATTAAAGCAGCAACTTGTCGCTGGTTCAAGGCTCCTGCAGTTTCATGAATGGTTGCTTCCCATGAGAATCGTATGGGGATGATGGGCGGCAGATGAATAAAGATCCGCTGGTCGTCCCAAATGTTTCAATGTTTTGGCACAATGATATGGGGATTGTGGGTTGGACTGTGACGTCACAGTGGTGGTTGAGGGAGGTGAGGCAAGGTTTGCAGGACCAATCATTTTTGGATAATGTATGTTTTACTATAGGGGACTGACGTTGCTGTAGAGGAGGAGCCGAAATCCTCTACTGGAAGTCCCGCCCCCGTTGTGCCTATATGTTGGGAACCGGAAATCATGACAAGTAAAACATCAGTGAGGATGCCTATACCACAGAAAGCCTTTGAGACAAGGTATCCATTGAGAAAACCTTATTTCATGTATCCACAGAGAGCTGATGGTCTCCTTGGGGAGATCCCTGAAGACGTGGAAAGATGAGTGAAAGAGAAGATTGGTGACGTCACATGAAGTAAGGATGATGCACTGAGAAGAGTGATCGAAGAAGAGAGTATATAGTCCTTATGGAAACTGATGCTGGTGTAAAGAATTGCAAAGACTTTAGCACACGGAATAAAGATTGCATGTGTGGAAAGCACTGAAGAAAATGCAAGGCGTTTTATAAATGTACAGATGCTGTAACACAAGTAGACCAAGTAATCATGAAGGCTGGCTATACGTAGTGAATAGACTGCAGGCGGTGCTGCCATTATATAGAATCTGGATATTCAATGTCGAAATTTAACAAGACTGGGACCCATGACCAGAAAGGCTAAAAGTGTGGCGCAGCAGTAGGAAAACAGCTGACGGTCGTGGAAGAGTCGAGAAGGCTGTCTGGCTCTGTGTCAAGGGTTGGGGCAGCCGAGAACTGGTTATCTATCATGGAAATAAACAGAGAACATGAGGAGTGAGGTGGGCCCCTTACAAGGTGAGAAGAAAAGACACCATGAGTGCCAAGTTATATTCATTAAATGTGAAAAAGGAACTCAAACACGGTCTCCTGTCACATGGGGTGGATGAAAATAGAAAATTGGAAAGCGACGCTGCGACTTGTAGATAAGAGCATGCTCACACTGCCTTCTATTCTCAGGAGCAGTGATTCTTTGCAAGACCGCGTACAAAGATAAATCAATTGGCAGAAGGCATAAGTGATGATGGATGATGGGCTAATTAGGTGGGAAGGCATGGTCAAGTCCACCCACAAGCACCTGGGGTACCAGCCTGCGTGCTGCTAGCGAGTGGAACATTCCAGAAGGGTACAAGCGTGCCAACCAATTATAGTGAGCATCAGGCTGTAAGACTATCCAAGATAACATCGGCTTTAGAGGGCAACGGGCTGTAAGGCTACCCCAGCTAATACATGCTTTAGAGGGCAAAGGGGTGTAAGACTATCCCTGGTAATACATGCTTTAGAGGGCAATGGGCTGTTAGACTATCCCAGGTAATGCATGCTTTAGAGCTCAACGGGCTGCAAGACTATCCCAGTTAACACATGCTTTCGAGGGCAATGGGATGTAAGACTTTCCCAGATAATACATGCATTAGTGGGCAATGTGCTGTAAACCCATCCCAGATAATACATGCTTTAGATGGCAACGGGCAGTAAGACTATCCTAGATAATACATGCTTTAGAGGGCAATGCGCTGTGAGACCTTCCCAGGTAATACATGCTTTAGAGGACAACAGGCTGTAAGACTATCCCAGATAATGCATGCTTTAGATGGCAATGGGCTGTAAGACTATGTCAGATAATACAGGCTTTAGAGGGCAACGGCTGTAAGACTATCCCAGATAATACAGGCTTTAGACGGCAACGGGCTGTAAGTCTATCCCAGGTAATACAGGCTTTAGAGGACAACAGGCTGTAAGACTATCCCAGGTAATACATGCTTTAGAGGGCAACGGGCTGTAAGACCATCCCAGGTAATACATGCTTTAGAGGGCAACGTGCTGTAAGACCATCCTAGGTAATACATGCTTTAGAGGGCAACGGGCTGTAAGACCATCCCAGGTAATACATGCTTTAGAGGGCAACGGGTTGTAAGACCATCCCAGATAATACATGCTTTAGAGAGCAACGGGCTGTAAGACCATCCCAGGTAATACATGCTTTAGAGGGTAACGGGCTGTAAGACTATCCCAGGTAATACATGCTTTAGAGGGCAACGGCTGTAAGAGTATCCGAGAAAATACATGCATTAGAGGGCAACAGGCTGAAAGTCCATACCAGGTAATACATGCTTTAGAGGGCAACGGGCTGTAAGACCATCCAAGGTAATACATGCTTTAGAGGGCAACGGGCTGTAAGTCTATCCAAGATAATACAGGCTTTAGAGGGCAATGGGCTTTAAAACTATCCCAGGTAATACATGCTTTAGAGGGCAACAGGCTGTAGGACTATCCCAGGTAATACATGCTTTAGAGGGCAACGGGCTGTAAGACTATCCAAGATAATACCGGCTTTAGAGGGCAACGGGCTGTAAGACAATCTCAGATAATACCGGCTTTAGAGGGCAACGGGCTGTAAGACAATCTCAGATAATACATGCTTTAGATGGCAACGGGCTGTAAGACTATCCCTGGTAATACATGCTTTAGAGGGCAAAGGGGTGTAAGACTATCCCTGGTAATACATGCTTTAGAGGGCAATGGGCTGTTAGACTATCCCAGGTAATGCATGCTTTAGAGCTCAACGGGCTACAAGACTATCCCAGTTAACACATGCTTTCGAGGGCAATGGGATGTAAGACTTTCCCAGATAATACATGCATTAGCTGGCAATGTGCTGTAAGACCATCCCAGATAATACATGCTTTAGAGGGCAATGGGTTGTAAGACTATCCCAGATAATACATGCTTTAGATGGCAAAGGGCAGTAAGACTATCCTAGATAATACATGCTTTAGAGGGCAATGCTCTGTGAGACCTTCCCAGGTAATACATGCTTTAGAGGACAACAGGCTGTAAGACTATCCCAGATAATGCATGCTTTAGATGGCAATGGGCTGTAAGACTATGTCAGATAATACAGGCTTTAGAGGGCAACGGGCTGTAAGACTATCCCAGATAATACAGGCTTTAGACGGCAACGGGCTGTAAGTCTATCCCAGGTAATACAGGCTTTAGAGGACAACAGGCTGTAAGACTATCCCAGGTAATACATGCTTTAGAGGGCAACGGGCTATAAGGCCATCCCAGGTAATACATGCTTTAGAGGGCAACGTGCTGTAAGACCATCCTAGGTAATACATGCTTTAGAGGGCAACGGGCTGTAAGACCATCCCAGGTAATACATGCTTTAGAGGGCAACGGGTTGTAAGACCATCCCAGATAATACATGCTTTAGAGAGCAACGGGCTGTAAGACCATCCCAGGTAATACATGCTTTAGAGGGTAACGGGCTGTAAGACTATCCCAGGTAATACATGCTTTAGAGGGCAACGGCTGTAAGAGTATCCGAGAAAATACATGCATTAGAGGGCAACAGGCTGAAAGTCCATACCAGGTAATACATGCTTTAGAGGGCAACGGGCTGTAAGACCATCCAAGGTAATACATGCTTTAGAGGGCAACGGGCTGTAAGTCTATCCAAGATAATACAGGCTTTAGAGGGCAATGGGCTTTAAAACTATCCCAGGTAATACATGCTTTAGAGGGCAACAGGCTGTAGGACTATCCCAGGTAATACATGCTTTAGAGGGCAACGGGCTGTAAGACTATCCAAGATAATACCGGCTTTAGAGGGCAACGGGCTGTAAGACAATCTCAGATAATACCGGCTTTAGAGGGCAACGGGCTGTAAGACAATCTCAGATAATACATGCTTTAGATGGCAACGGGCTGTAAGACTATCCCTGGTAATACATGCTTTAGAGGGCAAAGGGGTGTAAGACTATCCCTGGTAATACATGCTTTAGAGGGCAATGGGCTGTTAGACTATCCCAGGTAATGCATGCTTTAGAGCTCAACGGGCTACAAGACTATCCCAGTTAACACATGCTTTCGAGGGCAATGGGATGTAAGACTTTCCCAGATAATACATGCATTAGCTGGCAATGTGCTGTAAGACCATCCCAGATAATACATGCTTTAGAGGGCAATGGGTTGTAAGACTATCCCAGATAATACATGCTTTAGATGGCAAAGGGCAGTAAGACTATCCTAGATAATACATGCTTTAGAGGGCAATGCTCTGTGAGACCTTCCCAGGTAATACATGCTTTAGAGGACAACAGGCTGTAAGACTATCCCAGATAATGCATGCTTTAGATGGCAATGGGCTGTAAGACTATGTCAGATAATACAGGCTTTAGAGGGCAACGGGCTGTAAGACTATCCCAGATAATACAGGCTTTAGACGGCAACGGGCTGTAAGTCTATCCCAGGTAATACAGGCTTTAGAGGACAACAGGCTGTAAGACTATCCCAGGTAATACATGCTTTAGAGGGCAACGGGCTATAAGGCCATCCCAGGTAATACATGCTTAAGAGGGCAACGAGCTGTAAGACTATCCCAGGTAATACATGCTTTAGAGGGCAACGGGCTCTAAGACCATCCCAGGTAATACATGCTTTAGAGGGCAACGGGCTGTAAGACCATCCCAGGTAATACATACTTTAGAGGGCAACGGGCTGTAAGACCATCCCAGGTAATACATGCTTTAGAGGGCAACGGGTTGTAAGACCATCCCAGATAATACATGCTTTAGAGAGCAACGGGCTGTAAGACCATCCCAGGTAATACATGCTTTAGAGGGTAACGTGCTGTAAGACTATCCCAGGTAATACATGCTTTAGAGGGCAACGGGCTGTAAGACCATCCTAGGTAATACATACTTTAGAGGGCAACGGGCTGTAAGACCATCCCAGGTAATACATGCTTTAGAGGGCAACGGGTTGTAAGACCATCCCAGATAATACATGCTTTAGAGAGCAACGGGCTGTAAGACCATCCCAGGTAATACATGCTTTAGAGGGTAACGTGCTGTAAGACTATCCCAGGTAATACATGCTTTAGAGGGCAACGGCTGTAAGACTATCCGAGAAAATACATGCATTAGAGGGCAACAGGCTGAAAGTCCATACCAGGTAATACATGCTTTAGAGGGCAATGGGCTGTAAGACCATCCAAGGTAATACATGCTTTAGAGGGAAACGGGCTGTAAGTCTATCCAAGATAATACAGGCTTTAGAGGGCAATGGTCTTTAAAACTATCCCAGGTAATACATGCTTTAGAGGGCAACAGGCTGTAGGACTATCCCAGGTAATACATGCTTTAGAGGGCAACGGGCTGTAAGACTATCCAAGATAATACCGGCTTTAGAGGGCAACGGGCTGAAAGGCTACCCCAGATAATACATGCATTAGAGGGCAATGGGCTGTAAGACCATCCCAGGTAATACATGCTTTAGAGGGCAACGGGCTGTTAGGCTATCCCAGGTAATACATGCTTTAGAGGACAATGGGCTGAAAGACCATCCCAGGTAATACATGCATTAGAGGGCATTGGGCTGTAAGACCATCCCAGATAATACATGCTTTAGAGGGCAATGGGTTGTAAGACTATCCCTGGTAATACATGCTTTAGAGGGCAGTGGGCTGTAAGACCATCACAGGTAATACATGCTTTACAGGGCAATGGGCTGTAAAACAATCCCAAATAATACATGCTTTAGAGGGCAAGGGGCTGCAAAACCATCCCAGGTAATACATGCATTAGAGGGCAACATGCTGTAAGACTATCCAAGATAATCCTGCTTTAGAGGGCAACAGGCTTTAAGACTAACCCAGATAATACATGCTTTAGAGGGCAACAGGCTGTAAGACTATCCTAGGTAATACATGCTTTAGAGGGCAACAGGCTGTAAGACTATCCAAGATAATACCGGCTTTAGAGGGCAACGGGCTGTAAGACAATCCCAGATAATCCTTGTTTCAGATGGCAACGGGCTGTAAGACTATCCCAGATAATACATGCATTAGAGGGCAATGGGCTGTAAGACCATCCCAGATAATACATGTTTTAGAGGGCCATGGGGTGTAAGACTATCCCTGGTAATACATGCTTTAGAGGGCAATGGGCTGTTAGACTATCCCAGGTAATGCATGCTTTAGAGGTCAACAGGCTGAAATACCATCCCAGGTAGTACATGCTTTAGATGGCAACGGGCTGTAAGACCATCCCAGGTAATACATGCTTTAGAGGGCAATGGGCTGTAAGACCATCCCAGATAATACATGCTTTAGAGGGCAATGGGTTGTAAGACTATCCCTGGTAATACATACTTTAGAGGGCAGTGGACTGTAAGACGATCCCAGGTAATACATGCTTTAGAGGGTAATGGGCTGTAAGACAATCCCAGATAATACATGCATTAGATGGAAACTGGCTGTAAGACAATCCTAGATAATACATGCTTTAGAGGGCAATGCACTGTGAGACCAACCCAGGTGATACATGCTTTAGAGGACAACGGGCTGTAAGACTATCCCAGATAATGCATGCTTTAGATGGCAACGGGCAGTAAGACTATCCCAGATAATACAGGCTTTAGAGGGCAACGGGCTGTAAGACTATCCCAGATAATACAGGCTTTAGAGGGCAATGGGCTGTAAGTCTATCCCAGGTAATACAGGCTTTAGAGGACAACAGGCTGTAAGACTTTCCTAGGTAATACATGCTTTAGAGGGCAACGGGCTATAAGACCATCCCAGGTAATACATGCATTAGAGGGCAACATGCTGTAAGACTATCCAAGATAATCCTGCTTTAGAGGGCAACAGGCTTTAAGACTAACCCAGATAATACATGCTTTAGAGGGCAAGGGGCTGTAAAACCATCCCAGGTAATACATGCATTAGAGGGCAACATGCTGTAAGACTATCCAAGATAATCCTGCTTTAGAGGGCAACAGGCTTTAAGACTAACCCAGATAATACATGCTTTAGAGGGCAACAGGCTGTAAGACTATCCTAGGTAATACATGCTTTAGAGGGCAACAGGCTGTAAGACTATCCAAGATAATACCGGCTTTAGAGGGCAACGGGCTGTAAAACCATCCCAGGTAATACATGGTTTAGAGGGCAACGGGCTGTAAGAACCACTCAGGTAATACATGCTTTAGAGGGCAACGGGTTGTAAGACCATCCCAGATAATACATGCTTTAGAGGGCAACGGGCTGTAAGACCATCCCAGATAATACATGCATTAGAGGGCAACATGCTGTAAGACTATCCAAGATAATCCTGCTTTAGAGGGCAACAGGCTTTAAGACTAACCCAAAGACAATCCCAGATAATACATGCGTTAGATGGAAACTGGCTGTAAGACGATCCTAGATAATACATGCTTTAGAGGGCAATGCACTGTGAGACCAACCCAGGTGATACATGCTTTAGAGGACAACGGGCTGTAAGACTATCAAAGATAATGCATGCTTTAGATGGCAACGGGCAGTAAGACTATCCCAGATAATACAGGCTTTAGAGGGCAACGGGCTGTAAGACTATCCCAGATAATACAGGCTTTAGAGGGCAATGGGCTGTAAGTCTATCCCAGGTAATACAGGCTTTAGAGGGCAACAGGCTGTAAGACTTTCCTAGGTAATACATGCTTTAGAGGGCAACGGGCTATAAGACCATCCCAGGTAATACATACTTTAGAGGGCAACGGGCTGTTAGACCATCCCAGGTAATACGTGCTTTAGAGGGCAACAGGCTGAAAGACCATCCCAGGTAATACATGCTTTAGAGGGCAACGGGCTGTAAGACCATCCCAGGTAATACATGCTTTAGAGGGCAACGGGCTGTAAAACCATCCCAGGTAATACATGCTTTAGAGGGCAACTGCCTGAAAGACCATCCCAGGTAATACATGCTTTAGAGGGCAACAGGCTGTAAGACCATACCAGGTCGTACATGCTTTAGAGGGCAACAGGCTATAAGACTATCCCAGGTAATACATGCTTTGGAGGACAATGACGTGTAAGACTATCCCAGATAATACATGCTTTAGATGGCAACGGGCTGTAAAACTATCGCAGATAATACAGGCTTTAGAGGGCAACGGGCTGTAAGTCTATTCCAGGTAATACATGCTTTAGAGGACAACAGGCTGTAAGACTATCTCAGGTAATACATGCTTTAGAGGACAAAGGGCTGTAAGACCATCTCAGGTAATACATGCTTTAGGGGGCAACGGCATGTAAGACCATCCCAGGTAATACATGTTTTAGAGGGCAACGAGCTGTAAGACCATCCCAGGTACTACATGCTTTAGAGGGCAACGGGCTGTAAAACCATCCCAGGTAATACATGCTTTAGAGGGCAATGAGCTAAAAGTCCATCCCAGGTAATACATGCTTTAGAGGACAACGGGCTGTAAGACCATACCAGGTAATACATGCTTCAGAGGGCAACAGGCTGTAAAACCATCACAGGTAATACATGCTTTAGAGGGCCAACGGGCTGTAAGACCATCCCAGGTAATACATGCTTTAGAGGGCAACAGGCTGTAAGACTATCCCAGGTAATACATGCTTTAGAGGGCAACGGGCTGTAGAACCATCCCAGGTAATACATGCATTAGAGGGCAACATGCTGTAAGACTATGCAAGATAATACCGGCTTTAGAGGGCAACAGGCTTTAAAACTATCCCAGATAATACATGCTTTAGAGGGCAACAGGCTGTAAGACTATCCTAGGTAATACATGCTTTAGAGGGCAACAGGCTGTAACACTATCCAAGATAATACCGGCTTTAGAGGGCAAAGGGGTGTAAGACTATCCCTGGTAATACATGCTTTAGAGGGCAACAGGCTGTAACACTATCCAAGATAATACCGGCTTTAGAGGGCAAAGGGGTGTTAGACTATCCCAGGTAATGCATGCTTTAGAGCTCAACGGGCTGCAAGACTATCCCAGTTAACACATGCTTTCGAGGGCAATGGGATGTAAGACTTTCCCAGATAATACATGCATTAGTGGGCAATGTGCTGTAAGACCATCCCAGATAATACATGCTTTAGAGGGCAATGGGTTGTAAGACTATCCCAGATAATACATGCTTTAGATGGCAACGGGCAGTAAGACTATCCTAGATAATACATGCTTTAGAGGGCAATGCGCCGTGAGAACTTCCCAGGTAATACATGCTTTAGAGGACAACAGGCTGTAAGACTATCCCAGATAATGCATGCTTTAGATGGCAATGGGCTGTAAGACTATGTCAGATAATACAGGCTTTAGAGGGCAATGGGCTGTAAGACTATCCCAGATAATACAGGCTTTAGACGGCAACAGGCTGTCAGTCTATCCCAGGTAATACAGGCTTTAGAGGACAACAGGCTGTAAGACTATCCCAGGTAATACATGCTTTAGAGGGCAACGGGCTATAAGGCCATCCCAGGTAATACATGCTTAAGAGGGCAACGAGCTGTAAGACTATCCCAGGTAATACATGCTTTAGAGGGCAACGGGCTGTAAGACCATCCCAGGTAATACATGCTTTAGAGGGCAACGGGCTGTAAGACCATCCCAGGTAATACATGCTTTAGTGGGCAACGGGCTGTAAGACCATCCCAGGTAATACATGCTTTAGAGGGCAACGGGTTGTAAGACCATCCCAGATAATACATGCTTTAGAGAGCAACGGGCTGTAAGACCATCCCAGGTAATACATGCTTTAGAGGGCAACGGGCTGTAAGACCATCCCAGGTAATACATGCTTTAGAGGGCAACGGGCTGTAAGACCATCCAAGGTAATACATGCTTTAGAGGGCAACGAGCTGTAAGTCTATCCAAGATAATACAGGCTTTAGAGGGCAATGGGCTTTAAAACTATCCCAGGTAATACATGCTTTAGAGGGCAACAGGCTGTAGGACTATCCCAGGTAATACATGCTTTAGAGGGCAACGGGCTGTAAGACTATCCAAGATAATACCGGCTTTAGAGGGCAACGGGCTGAAAGGCTACCCCAGATAATACATGCATTAGAGGGCAATGGGCTGTAAGACCATCCCAGGTAATACATGCTTTAGAGGACAACGGGCTGTTAGACTATCCCAGGTAATAAATGCTTTAGAGGACAACGGGCTGTAAGACTATCTCAGGTAATACATGCTTTAGAGGACAACGGGCTGTAAGACCATCTCAGGTAATACATGCTTTAGGGGGCAACGGCATGTAAGACCATCCCAGGTAATACATGTTTTAGAGGGCAACGGGCTGTAAGACCATCCCAGGTACTACATGCTTTAGAGGGCAACGGGCTGTAAAACCATCCCAGGTAATACATGCTTTAGAGGGCTTCGAGCTAAAAGTCCATCCCAGGTAATACATGCTTTAGAGGACAACGGGCTGTAAGACCATCCCAGGTAATACATGCTTTAGAGGGCAACAGGCTGTAAAACCATCACAGGTAATACATGCTTTAGAGGGCAACGGGCTGTAAGACCATCCCAGGTAATACATGCTTTAGAGGGCAACAGGCTGTAAGACTATCCCAGGTAATACATGATTTAGAGGGCAACGGGCTGTAAAACCATCCCAGGTAATACATGCATTAGAGGGCAACATGCTGTAAGACTATGCAAGATAATACCGGCTTTAGAGGGCAACAGGCTTTAAAACTATCCCAGAAAATACATGCTTTAGAGGGCAACAGGCTGTAAGACTATCCTAGGTAATACATGCTTTAGAGGACAACCGGCTGTAACACTATCCAAGATAATACCGGCTTTAGAGGGCAACGGGCTGTAAGACAATCTCAGATAATACATGCTTTAGATGGCAACGGGCTGTAAGACTATCCCAGATAATATATGCATTTGAGGGCAATGGGCTGTAAGACCATCCCAGATAATACATGCTTTAGAGGGCAAAGGGGTGTAAGACTATCCCTGGTAATACATGCTTTAGAGGGCAATGGGCTGTTAGACTATCCCAGGTAATGCATGCTTTAGAGCTCAACGGGCTGCAAGACTATCCCAGTTAACACATGCTTTCGAGGGCAATGGGATGTAAGACTTTCCAAGATAATACATGCATTAGTGGGCAATGTGCTGTAAGACCATCCCAGATAATACATGCTTTAGAGGGCAATGGGTTGTAAGACTATCCCAGATAATACATGCTTTAGATGGCAACGGGCAGTAAGACTATCCTAGATAATACATGCTTTAGAGGGCAATGCTCTGTGAGACCTTCCCAGGTAATACATGCTTTAGAGGACAACAGGCTGTAAGACTATCCCAGATAATGCATGCTTTAGATGGCAATGGGCTGTAAGACTATCCCAGATAATACAGGCTTTAGACGGCAACGGGCTGCAAGTCTATCCCAGGTAATACAGGCTTTAGAGGACAACAGGCTGTAAGACTATCCCAGGTAATACATGCTTTAGAGGGCAACGGGCTATAAGTGTCATGTCTTCGGGTAGTTCCTCCGGCCATGTCCCGACACCCAGTCTAGTGACCTGTCCCTCCCATTCACCTGTCTCCCGGGACTCACGCAGGCAACCCAGTTTGGCTCGCGCGCTAGCCAGACAAACACCATACACCCTACAGTCACGATTGCGGCCATTTCTCCATTGGCAGTTGCCATGGAGATTAGGCCACCGCACGAGCAGTAACACACTCGCTCGTACCGTTGTGGCCCGATCACGTGACCCGAGGAAACGGTCACGTGCCCCGGGTTCGCGGTCACGTGACTCCGTTTAGCGTCATGTGACCAGGAAGTAGACGATATTTAAGCAGTGCAGTGCCTGTATACTACGCTTCACAGCTGGTTTACCTGGAAAACTCTGTTTGGCTTGCTTACCTATGTTGCTTTCTGGACTTCTTGTGGATCACGCTTGGATTTTGCTGCATCGGCTCTTCTGCTCATCACGGCTCCTGACCCCGGACTGAACTACGGACTTCCTCTGGATCACGTTTTTGTTTTTCCCTTTGGTTCGGACGGCTCTTCCTGGCTTCAGACCTTTTTCTGCAACTGACCTCTCTTGGGCCTCCCTGATTGCACCTCTGCACGGGTAATCTCACTTCCAGTTGGTGGCTGCCATCTGATTACCTGGGGCCCTTCTACAAATACACTCTCCAGGTGGAGACTGGCGAAGAACATCTAGATCTATCCCGCAGGGTGGGTCCTTTGCCTACGTGAGTCCCGGAACCATCCTCCCGTTCAGGTTCACCATCCCTTTTATCAGATCCCCGGTAAGACTCTGATTGTCTTCTGATTATTATATGTAGTATCCTGTTTGCTTGGTATATAACCATTGCCTTTTTTCACAGCTGCCTTGGGGTTCCTAGTACTTCGGTTCCGGCTTCGGATTATCTCCACCTGTGGCCTCAAAGGTTGCACAGGGAGTGATTAAGTGGTTCTCCCTGTGCGGCACTTGGGGACGGAGGTCTCCTATATCTTCACGACTCTCAACACGAGACAGACTGTGAAGCCTGTCGTGTAAGATATGGAGGGTGCCGCTGAAGACCCCCTGGCCGCTGTCATCCAAGCAATCACGGTACTACGGGCCGACATGGTGGCTGCTAATACCGCGGTCCATCAGCGTCTTGACCTGTTACAGAGCGCCCAACATCCCTTACCCGTGGACCCGGAGCTCGGAGACGCCCCTCCAGCACCAATACCCCTTGCACACCCAATCCCGATTCCCTCGGCTCCCGTTCCGGTGGTTCTGCCTTCTCCCTTTCCTTTGGCTGCCCCAGAAAAGTTCCATGGGGACCCGAGAAGGTTTAGGACTTTCCTTAACCAGTGTAAGTTGCACTTCTTGTGTCGACCTCTTGTTTTTCCGGATCCTACCACCAAGGCGGCATTCACTCTCTCTCACCTAGCTGGCACGGCTGCTTCTTGGGCAAACCCGCTGTTAGAAACCGACCATCCTGCCCTCTATGATTTCGATCAGTTAGTATTAGAAATGTCCCGAGTGTTCGACACCAGGTATAAACCACAATCCCATGATCTAGAACTGCTGGACCTGTCCCAGGGGAAGGGCTCTCTTATTGAGTACATTACAAGATTTAACCAACTGGCAGCAGAGACCTCCTGGCCCGAAAGTAAGAGATCGGTTGTATTCTATAGAGGGCTAAGCAGCCCTATGAAAGACGCCTTGGCTATGGTACCGTCTCTACCAGTCCAGTTCCCGGCCCTGGTGGACTTGGCTCTCCAAGTGGACGCACGACGCTCTGAACGCAGGGCTGAGGCCGGGTTTTCCCAAATGGCCAGCTCTGCTATCCCGTCTTCTTCGTCTGAATCCACCAGTGAGCCTATGCAAATAGGGGGTGTTAGGAGTCCCATCACCTCGAGAGAGAGAGAGGGAGCGCAGAAGGGCTGAGAACGCCTGCTTTTATTGCGGCTTAGGGGGGCATTTCGTGAAGGAGTGTCCCCGGAGACCCCGACCCAAGAAACAGGTTTTTCATCCAGCTCGATCCTAGATACGGGGGTAGGATCGAGTTCTCCATGCCCTTCCCCGAAAATCATTCCATCGTTTGGTCAAATCAGGCCCATCCAGGTAGAAGCCACCATACAGCCTGCCCCTGGTATCATCCACCCCGTGCGGATCATTATCGATTCCGGGGCCTCCGGGAACTATATTGATATCGCTCTGGCTCAGACACTAAACCTACCCCTGATCAATAAACCCCGACCCGAACCGGTTCAAGCAGTCGATGGGACAGAACTCGCTTCTGGTCCCGTTAAGCAACAGACCACCCCCCTCGTCCTAACTATCCTATCAGTCCATAGGGAAACCCTCCACTTTGATCTGATATCCACGCCTCAGTTCGGCGTCATAGTAGGAATACCTTCGTTACGAGAACAAAACCCGCATATTGATTGGGGAACGGGACACGTCCATTTCGAATCTGAGCTCTGTCAGAACTACTGCCTCCCCGTGGACAGAGAAACAGACACCCCAGCATTAGCACTTGGTGCTGTTGCCCAACTCACGATACTGGGCGACGACATTCCCCCTGCCTCACATATAGTGGGTTTAGTCACCGCTCACATCCCTGTGGTTTATCAGGATTACACAATGCTATTCGATCAGGGCTCCTCTGAAGTACTCCCTCCTCACCGCTCCTATGACTGTCCGATTGACTTAGTGCCCGGGGCCTTGGTACCTTCAGGCCGCATCTATTCTTTGTCCCTATCGGAAGACCTGACTCTTAAGGAGTACATCGATAAGGCGCTGCGTCTGGGTCACATACGTCCGTCTAAGTCGGCTGCAGCTAGTCCCATATTCTTCGTGCCCAAAAAAGAGGGCGACCTTCGTCCCTGTGTGGATTATCGTCGGCTTAATGCCGTCACGGTGAAGAACCGCTATCCGATTCCACTCATCTCTCCCCTCTTGGACCGGTTAACCCACGCCTCCATTTATACCAAGTTGGATTTGCGGGGGGCCTATAACCTCGTCCGCATCCGAAAGGGTGACGAATGGAAGACCGCCTTCTGTACGCGGTATGGCCTTTTTGAGTATACGGTCATGCCCTTCGGCCTATGCAACGCCCCTGCCACCTTTCAGCATTTCGTGAACGACATCTTCTCGGACATATTAGACACGTTTGTGGTGGTGTATCTCGATGATATACTCGTCTTCTCTCAAACTCTGGAAGAACACATTCAACACGTACGAGAAGTATTGTCCCGACTGCAAGAACACTCGTTGTTTATCAAACCCGAAAAATGTTTGTTCCATGTGTCTAACGTGGAGTTCCTAGGGTTTAACATCACACCTGGTGGTCTGGCCATGAATCATGCCAAAGTTCGAGCGATCCTCGAATGGCCAACACCAAAGACCCTAAAGACCTTGCAATCTTTCTTGGGTTTCGCTAATTTCTATCGGCGCTTTATCTCTGGGTTCTCTTCTCTCGTGTCGCCTCTCACGTCCCTTACCAGTCCTCTTGTTCCTTTCGAGTGGCAGGAGATACACCAGCAGGCCTTCGAGGCGTTGAAGAACGCCTTTACCACTGCCCCTGTGCTCCAACACCCCGACCCGACCAACCATACGTCGTTGAGGCCGACGCCTCTTCTTTTGCGTTGGGGGCGATCCTGTCACAGGTCTGTCCCGCTACAGGGCGGTTGCATCCTGTGGCCTTCCATTCACGTAAGTTCAGCCCCGCAGAATCCCACTATACCGTAACCGAAAAAGAGCTACTGGCGGTGATGGACGCCTTCCGAACTTGGCGTCATCACCTGTTGGGGGCCAATCATAAGGTTACGGTATACACAGATCACAGGAACCTGCAAGACCTGGCAGCCCTGAAATGCGTAAACAGTAGACAGGTCAGGTGGCATCTGGTCTTCGCCGCTTTCGACTTCCAGATTAAACATCGCTCTGGTACAGAGCATAGCAAGGCTGACGCTTTGTCTCGCTCCCCTGGGGGGGTTTCGTTACCGGTGTTTCCTGACACGCTCTTACCCCGGGGACACGTTGTCTGCACATGTACACCCCCTCTAGCACTACTAGAAGAGATACGTTCTTGGGTTCAAAAGCACCCCGATCAGCTGTCAGAATGGGATCCCACTTACCACAACGGTCTGCCATATGTACAGGATCGCCTAGTTCTCCCTTCCACTGACACCAGAAACCTAGCCCTGGAGTGGTCCCATGACGCCCCGATCAATGGTCACCCGGGCCAAGCCCGCACCTTGGACCTCTTGAAACGCTGGTGTTGGTGGCCGTCCATGAGACACGATGTGGGCTGTTATGTAAACTCATGCTCAGTCTGTGCTCAGGGCAAACATCGTAGGGGTCGTCCATTGGGGCTACTGCGACCCTTACCCGTGCCACCAAAACCCTGGCACACCCTGAGCATGGATTTCGTAACCGATTTACCCAGGATCCAGGGCTACGACACCGTTTGGGTAGTGGTCGATGTCTTCACCAAGATGGCTCATTTCATCCCTTGTCATGGTATCCCGTCTGCCCCTGCCTTGGCCAAGCTTTTCTTCGACACCGTTTTCTGTCTCTACGGCCTTCCCTCTGTCCTGGTGTCCGATCGAGGCTCCCAGTTCACATCCCGTTTCTGGCGTGCATTGACCGCTCTGCTAGGTATCGATGCACGGTTCTCCTCCGCTTATCACCCGGAAACCGATGGCCAGACCGAGAGAACAAATCAGTCCATGGAACAGTATCTGCGCTGTTTGATGCTACAACAGCAATCGACCTGGTTACAGAATATACATTACGCTGAGTTTGCCTACAACAACGCTACACACTCCTCCACGGGTCTTTCTCCGTTTTACGCCATGTATGGCCAACATCCCAGGGTCCTCCCCATCCCCGACATTCCACCCACCGAGAACCCTGCCACAGCAGCCTGCGTTCGGGATATGTCAGCCCTCCATGCCCAGGTCCTCGTTCATCTGCAAGAGGCACAGGCATCCATGAAGGCCTCCGCAGACGCTAGGCGTACCATGGCCCCGTTGTATCCCGTTGGGTCCCGGGTTTGGCTGTCCTCCCGTCAGCTCCACTTGAAGGGCTGCCGCAAACTTTTGCCCCGTTTTGTGGGTCCTTATGTTGTTTCCCGTGTCATCAACCCGGCGGCCTATCGCCTGGTTCTCCCCTCCTCTTGGCGGGTGCATCCTGTGTTTCACACCTCCCTCCTCAAGCCCTGCCCGTCCTCGACGCGCCTTCGCCCTTCTCCTGCCCCCGTTTCCCTGGATGCGCCTGATGTTTTCGAGGTCTCAGGCATTCTGGGGTCCCGTTTCCTTCGGGGTCGCCTGCAGTACCTGGTCGATTGGTTGGGTTTTGGTCCGGAGGAGCGCACCTGGGTCTCGGCCTCGGATGTCCATGCCCCTCGATTGGTTTCTCGGTTTCATCGGGAGCATCCTTCCTGCCCACAGGGTCGTGGGCCTTTGGGGGGGCTCTGTCATGTCTTCGGGTAGTTCCTCCGGCCATGTCCCGACACCCAGTCTAGTGACCTGTCCCTCCCATTCACCTGTCTCCCGGGACTCACGCAGGCAACCCAGTTTGGCTTGCACGCTAGCCAGACAAACACCATACACCCTACAGTCACGATTGCGGCCGTTTCTCCATTGGCAGTTGCCATGGAGATTAGGCCACCGCACGAGCAGTAACACACTCGCTCGTACCGTTGTGGCCCGATCACGTGACCCGAGGAAACGGTCACGTGCCCCGGGTTCGCGGTCACGTGACTCCGTTTAGCGTCATGTGACCAGGAAGTAGACGATATTTAAGCAGTGCAGTGCCGGTATACTACGCTTCACAGCTGGTTTACCTGGAAAACTCTGTTTGGCTTGCTTACCTATGTTGCTTACCTGGCTTCCTTGGACCTGGCTTTTGTTTTCTGGACTTCTTGTGGATCACGCTTGGATTTTGCTGCATCGGCTCTTCTGCTCATCACGGCTCCTGACCCCGGACTGAACTACGGACTTCCTCTGGATCACGTTTTTGTTTTTCCCTTTGGTTCGGACGGCTCATCCTGGCTTCAGACCTTTTTCTGCAACGGACCTCTCTTGGGCCTCCCTGATTGCACCTCTGCACGGGTAATCTCACTTCCAGTTGGTGGCTGCCATCTGATTACCTGGGGCCCTTCTACAAATACACTCTCCAGGTGGAGACTGGCGAAGAACATCTAGATCTATCCCGCAGGGTGGGTCCTTTGCCTACGTGAGTCCCGGAACCATCCTCCCGTTCAGGTTCACCATCCCTTTCATCAGATCCCCGTTAAGACTCTGATTGTCTTCTGATTATTATATGTAGTATCCTGTTTGCTTGGTATATAACCATTGCCTTTTTTCACAGCTGCCTTGGGGTTCCTAGTACTTCGGTTCCGGCTTCGGATTATCTCCACCTGTGGCCTCAAAGGTTGCACAGGGAGTGATTAAGTGGTTCTCCCTGTGCGGCACTTGGGGATGGAGGTCTCCTATATCTTCACGACTCTCAACACGAGACAATAAGGCTATCCAAGGTAATACATGCTTAAGAGGGCAACGAGCTGTAAGACTATCCCAGGTAATACATGCTTTAGAGGGCAACGGGCTGTAAGACCATCCCAGGTAATACATGCTTTAGAGGGCAACGGGCTGTAAGACCATCCCAGGTAATACATGCTTTAGTGGGCAACGGGCTGTAAGACTATCCAAGATAATACAGGCTATAGAGGGCAAAAGGCTTTAAGACTATTCAAGATAATACATACTTTAGAGGGCAACAGGCTGTGAGATTATCCCAGGTAATACATGCTTTAGAGGGCAACGGGCTGTAAGACCATCCTAGGTAATACATACTTTAGAGGGCAACGGGCTGTAAGACCATCCCAGGTAATACATGCTTTAGAGGGCAACGGGTTGTAAGACCATCCCAGATAATACATGCTTTAGAGAGCAACGGGCTGTAAGACCATCCCAGGTAATACATGCTTTAGAGGGTAACGGGCTGTAAGACTATCCCAGGTAATACATGCTTTAGAGGGCAACGGCTGTAAGACTATCCGAGAAAATACATGCATTAGAGGGCAACAGGCTGAAAGTCCATACCAGGTAATACATGCTTTAGAGGGCAACGGGCTGTAAGACCATCCAAGGTAATACATGCTTTAGAGGGCAACGGGCTGTAAGTCTATCCAAGATAATACAGGCTTTAGAGGGCAATGGGCTTTAAAACTATCCCAGGTAATACATGCTTTAGAGGGCAACAGGCTGTAGGACTATCCCAGGTAATACATGCTTTAGAGGGCAACGGGCTGTAAGACTATCCAAGATAATACCGGCTTTAGAGGGCAACGGGCTGAAAGGCTACCCCAGATAATACATTCATTATAGGGCAATGGGCTGTAAGACCATCCCAGGTAATACATGCTTTAGAGGGCAACGGGCTGTTAGACTATCCCAGGTAATACATGTTTTAGAGGGCAATGGGCTGAAAGACCATCCCAGGTAATACATGCATTAGAGGGCAATGGGCTGTAAGACCATCCCAGATAATACATGCTTTAGAGGGCAATGGGTTGTAAGACTATCCCTGGTAATACATGCTTTAGAGGGCAACAGGCTTTAAAACTATCCCAGATAATACATGCTTTAGAGGGCAACAGGCTGTAAGACTATCCTAGGTAATACATGCTTTAGAGGGCAACAGGCTGTAACACTATCCAAGATAATACCGGCTTTAGAGGGCAACGGGCTGTAAGACTATCCCAGATAATACATGCATTTGAGGGCAATTGGCTGTAAGACCATCCCAGATAATACATGCTTTAGAGGGCAAAGGGGTGTAAGACTATCCCTGGTAATACATGCTTTAGAGGGCAATGGGCTGTTAGACTAACCCAGATAATACATGCTTTAGAGGGCAACGGGCTGTAAGACCATCCTAGGTAATACATGCTTTAGAGGGCAACGGGCTGTAAGACCATCCCAGGTAATACATGCTTTAGAGGGCAACGGGTTGTAAGACCATCCCAGATAATACATGCTTTAGAGAGCAACGGGCTGTAAGACCATCCCAGGTAATACATGCTTTAGAGGGTAACGGGCTATAAGACTATCCCAGGTAATACATGCTTTAGAGGGCAACGGCTGTAAGACTATCCGAGAAAATACATGCATTAGAGGGCAACAGGCTGAAAGTCCATACCAGGTAATACATGCTTTAGAGGGCAACGGGCTGTAAGACCATCCAAGGTAATACATGCTTTAGAGGGCAACGAGCTGTAAGTCTATCCAAGATAATACAGGCTTTAGAGGGCAATGGGCTTTAAAACTATCCCAGGTAATACATGCTTTAGAGGGCAACGGGCTGTAAGACTATCCAAGATAATACCGGCTTTAGAGGGCAACGGGCTGAAAGGCTACCCCAGATAATACATGCATTAGAGGGCAATGGGCTGTAAGACCATCCCAGGTAATACATACTTTAGAGGGCAACGGGCTGTTATACTATCCCAGGTAATAAATGCTTTAGAGGACAACGGGCTGTAAGACTATCTCAGGTAATACATGCTTTAGAGGACAACGGGCTGTAAGACCATCTCAGGTAATACATGCTTTAGGGGGCAACGGCATGTAAGACCATCCCAGGTAATACATGTTTTAGAGGGCAACGGGCTGTAAGACCATCCCAGGTACTACATGCTTTAGAGGGCAACGGGCTGTAAAACCATCCCAGGTAATACATGCTTTAGAGGGCTTCGAGCTAAAAGTCCATCCCAGGTAATACATGCTTTAGAGGACAACGGGCTGTAAGACCATCCCAGGTAATACATGCTTTAGAGGGCAACAGGCTGTAAAACCATCACAGGTAATACATGCTTTAGAGGGCAACGGGCTGTAAGACCATCCCAGGTAATACATGCTTTAGAGGGCAACAGGATGTAAGACTATGCAAGATAATACCGGCTTTAGAGGGCAACAGGCTTTAAAACTATCCCAGAAAATACATGCTTTAGAGGGCAACAGGCTGTAAGACTATCCTAGGTAATACATGCTTTAGAGGGCAACGGGCTGTAACACTATCCAAGATAATACCGGCTTTAGAGGGCAACGGGCTGTAAGACAATCTCAGATAATACATGCTTTAGATGGCAACGGGCTGTAAGACTATCCCAGATAATATATGCATTTGAGGGCAATGGGCTGTAAGACCATCCCAGATAATACATGCTTTAGAGGGCAAAGGGGTCTAAGACTATCCCTGGTAATACATGCTTTAGAGGGCAATGGGCTGTTACACTATCCCAGGTAATGCATGCTTTAGAGCTCAACGGGCTGCAAGACTATCCCAGTTAACACATGCTTTCGAGGGCAATGGGATGTAAGACTTTCCAAGATAATACATGCATTAGTGGGCAATGTGCTGTAAGACCATCCCAGATAATACATGCTTTAGAGGGCAATGGGTTGTAAGACTATCCCAGATATAACATGCTTTAGATGGAAACGGGCAGTAAGACTATCCTAGATAATACATGCTTTAGAGGGCAATGCTCTGTGAGACCTTCCCAGGTAATACATGCTTTAGAGGACAACAGGCTGTAAGACTATCCCAGATAATGCATGCTTTAGAGGGTAACGGGCTGTAAGACTATCCCAGGTAATACATGCTTTAGAGGGCAACGGCTGTAAGACTATCCGAGAAAATACATGCATTAGAGGGCAACAGGCTGAAAGTCCATACCAGGTAATACATGCTTTAGAGGGCAACGGGCTGTAAGACCATCCAAGGTAATACATGCTTTAGAGGGCAACGGGCTGTAAGTCTATCCAAGATAATACAGGCTTTAGAGGGCAATGGGCTTTAAAACTATCCCAGGTAATACATGCTTTAGAGGGCAACAGGCTGTAGGACTATCCCAGGTAATACATGCTTTAGAGGGCAACGGGCTGTAAGACTATCCAAGATAATACCGGCTTTAGAGGGCAACGGGCTGAAAGGCTACCCCAGATAATACATTCATTATAGGGCAATGGGCTGTAAGACCATCCCAGGTAATACATGCTTTAGAGGGCAACGGGCTGTTAGACTATCCCAGGTAATACATGTTTTAGAGGGCAATGGGCTGAAAGACCATCCCAGGTAATACATGCATTAGAGGGCAATGGGCTGTAAGACCATCCCAGATAATACATGCTTTAGAGGGCAATGGGTTGTAAGACTATCCCTGGTAATACATGCTTTAGAGGGCAACAGGCTTTAAAACTATCCCAGATAATACATGCTTTAGAGGGCAACAGGCTGTAAGACTATCCTAGGTAATACATGCTTTAGAGGGCAACAGGCTGTAACACTATCCAAGATAATACCGGCTTTAGAGGGCAACGGGCTGTAAGACTATCCCAGATAATACATGCATTTGAGGGCAATTGGCTGTAAGACCATCCCAGATAATACATGCTTTAGAGGGCAAAGGGGTGTAAGACTATCCCTGGTAATACATGCTTTAGAGGGCAATGGGCTGTTAGACTAACCCAGATAATACATGCTTTAGAGGGCAACGGGCTGTAAGACCATCCTAGGTAATACATGCTTTAGAGGGCAACGGGCTGTAAGACCATCCCAGGTAATACATGCTTTAGAGGGCAACGGGTTGTAAGACCATCCCAGATAATACATGCTTTAGAGAGCAACGGGCTGTAAGACCATCCCAGGTAATACATGCTTTAGAGGGTAACGGGCTATAAGACTATCCCAGGTAATACATGCTTTAGAGGGCAACGGCTGTAAGACTATCCGAGAAAATACATGCATTAGAGGGCAACAGGCTGAAAGTCCATACCAGGTAATACATGCTTTAGAGGGCAACGGGCTGTAAGACCATCCAAGGTAATACATGCTTTAGAGGGCAACGAGCTGTAAGTCTATCCAAGATAATACAGGCTTTAGAGGGCAATGGGCTTTAAAACTATCCCAGGTAATACATGCTTTAGAGGGCAACGGGCTGTAAGACTATCCAAGATAATACCGGCTTTAGAGGGCAACGGGCTGAAAGGCTACCCCAGATAATACATGCATTAGAGGGCAATGGGCTGTAAGACCATCCCAGGTAATACATACTTTAGAGGGCAACGGGCTGTTAGACTATCCCAGGTAATAAATGCTTTAGAGGACAACGGGCTGTAAGACTATCTCAGGTAATACATGCTTTAGAGGACAACGGGCTGTAAGACCATCTCAGGTAATACATGCTTTAGGGGGCAACGGCATGTAAGACCATCCCAGGTAATACATGTTTTAGAGGGCAACGGGCTGTAAGACCATCCCAGGTACTACATGCTTTAGAGGGCAACGGGCTGTAAAACCATCCCAGGTAATACATGCTTTAGAGGGCTTCGAGCTAAAAGTCCATCCCAGGTAATACATGCTTTAGAGGACAACGGGCTGTAAGACCATCCCAGGTAATACATGCTTTAGAGGGCAACAGGCTGTAAAACCATCACAGGTAATACATGCTTTAGAGGGCAACGGGCTGTAAGACCATCCCAGGTAATACATGCTTTAGAGGGCAACAGGCTGTAAAACCATCACAGGTAATACATGCTTTAGAGGGCAACGGGCTGTAAGACCATCCCAGGTAATACATGCTTTAGAGGGCAACAGGATGTAAGACTATGCAAGATAATACCGGCTTTAGAGGGCAACAGGCTTTAAAACTATCCCAGAAAATACATGCTTTAGAGGGCAACAGGCTGTAAGACTATCCTAGGTAATACATGCTTTAGAGGGCAACGGGCTGTAACACTATCCAAGATAATACCGGCTTTAGAGGGCAACGGGCTGTAAGACAATCTCAGATAATACATGCTTTAGATGGCAACGGGCTGTAAGACTATCCCAGATAATATATGCATTTGAGGGCAATGGGCTGTAAGACCATCCCAGATAATACATGCTTTAGAGGGCAAAGGGGTCTAAGACTATCCCTGGTAATACATGCTTTAGAGGGCAATGGGCTGTTACACTATCCCAGGTAATGCATGCTTTAGAGCTCAACGGGCTGCAAGACTATCCCAGTTAACACATGCTTTCGAGGGCAATGGGATGTAAGACTTTCCAAGATAATACATGCATTAGTGGGCAATGTGCTGTAAGACCATCCCAGATAATACATGCTTTAGAGGGCAATGGGTTGTAAGACTATCCCAGATATAACATGCTTTAGATGGAAACGGGCAGTAAGACTATCCTAGATAATACATGCTTTAGAGGGCAATGCTCTGTGAGACCTTCCCAGGTAATACATGCTTTAGAGGACAACAGGCTGTAAGACTATCCCAGATAATGCATGCTTTAGAGGGTAACGGGCTGTAAGACTATCCCAGGTAATACATGCTTTAGAGGGCAACGGCTGTAAGACTATCCGAGAAAATACATGCATTAGAGGGCAACAGGCTGAAAGTCCATACCAGGTAATACATGCTTTAGAGGGCAACGGGCTGTAAGACCATCCAAGGTAATACATGCTTTAGAGGGCAACGGGCTGTAAGTCTATCCAAGATAATACAGGCTTTAGAGGGCAATGGGCTTTAAAACTATCCCAGGTAATACATGCTTTAGAGGGCAACAGGCTGTAGGACTATCCCAGGTAATACATGCTTTAGAGGGCAACGGGCTGTAAGACTATCCAAGATAATACCGGCTTTAGAGGGCAACGGGCTGAAAGGCTACCCCAGATAATACATTCATTATAGGGCAATGGGCTGTAAGACCATCCCAGGTAATACATGCTTTAGAGGGCAACGGGCTGTTAGACTATCCCAGGTAATACATGTTTTAGAGGGCAATGGGCTGAAAGACCATCCCAGGTAATACATGCATTAGAGGGCAATGGGCTGTAAGACCATCCCAGATAATACATGCTTTAGAGGGCAATGGGTT
Source organism: Ambystoma mexicanum (assembly GCF_040938575.1). Taxonomy (NCBI): domain Eukaryota; kingdom Metazoa; phylum Chordata; class Amphibia; order Caudata; family Ambystomatidae; genus Ambystoma; species Ambystoma mexicanum. The sequence continues at coordinate 12,816,696 of NC_090927.1, forward strand.
GTAAGACTATCCCTGGTAATACATGCTTTAGAGGGCAACAGGCTTTAAAACTATCCCAGATAATACATGCTTTAGAGGGCAACAGGCTGTAAGACTATCCTAGGTAATACATGCTTTAGAGGGCAACAGGCTGTAACACTATCCAAGATAATACCGGCTTTAGAGGGCAACGGGCTGTAAGACTATCCCAGATAATACATGCATTTGAGGGCAATTGGCTGTAAGACCATCCCAGATAATACATGCTTTAGAGGGCAAAGGGGTGTAAGACTATCCCTGGTAATACATGCTTTAGAGGGCAATGGGCTGTTAGACTAACCCAGATAATACATGCTTTAGAGGGCAACGGGCTGTAAGACCATCCTAGGTAATACATGCTTTAGAGGGCAACGGGCTGTAAGACCATCCCAGGTAATACATGCTTTAGAGGGCAACGGGTTGTAAGACCATCCCAGATAATACATGCTTTAGAGAGCAACGGGCTGTAAGACCATCCCAGGTAATACATGCTTTAGAGGGTAACGGGCTATAAGACTATCCCAGGTAATACATGCTTTAGAGGGCAACGGCTGTAAGACTATCCGAGAAAATACATGCATTAGAGGGCAACAGGCTGAAAGTCCATACCAGGTAATACATGCTTTAGAGGGCAACGGGCTGTAAGACCATCCAAGGTAATACATGCTTTAGAGGGCAACGAGCTGTAAGTCTATCCAAGATAATACAGGCTTTAGAGGGCAATGGGCTTTAAAACTATCCCAGGTAATACATGCTTTAGAGGGCAACGGGCTGTAAGACTATCCAAGATAATACCGGCTTTAGAGGGCAACGGGCTGAAAGGCTACCCCAGATAATACATGCATTAGAGGGCAATGGGCTGTAAGACCATCCCAGGTAATACATACTTTAGAGGGCAACGGGCTGTTAGACTATCCCAGGTAATAAATGCTTTAGAGGACAACGGGCTGTAAGACTATCTCAGGTAATACATGCTTTAGAGGACAACGGGCTGTAAGACCATCTCAGGTAATACATGCTTTAGGGGGCAACGGCATGTAAGACCATCCCAGGTAATACATGTTTTAGAGGGCAACGGGCTGTAAGACCATCCCAGGTACTACATGCTTTAGAGGGCAACGGGCTGTAAAACCATCCCAGGTAATACATGCTTTAGAGGGCTTCGAGCTAAAAGTCCATCCTAGGTAATACATGCTTTAGAGGACAACGGGCTGTAAGACCATCCCAGGTAATACATGCTTTAGAGGGCAACAGGCTGTAAAACCATCACAGGTAATACATGCTTTAGAGGGCAACGGGCTGTAAGACCATCCCAGGTAATACATGCTTTAGAGGGCAACAGGATGTAAGACTATGCAAGATAATACCGGCTTTAGAGGGCAACAGGCTTTAAAACTATCCCAGAAAATACATGCTTTAGAGGGCAACAGGCTGTAAGACTATCCTAGGTAATACATGCTTTAGAGGGCAACGGGCTGTAACACTATCCAAGATAATACCGGCTTTAGAGGGCAACGGGCTGTAAGACAATCTCAGATAATACATGCTTTAGATGGCAACGGGCTGTAAGACTATCCCAGATAATATATGCATTTGAGGGCAATGGGCTGTAAGACCATCCCAGATAATACATGCTTTAGAGGGCAAAGGGGTCTAAGACTATCCCTGGTAATACATGCTTTAGAGGGCAATGGGCTGTTACACTATCCCAGGTAATGCATGCTTTAGAGCTCAACGGGCTGCAAGACTATCCCAGTTAACACATGCTTTCGAGGGCAATGGGATGTAAGACTTTCCAAGATAATACATGCATTAGTGGGCAATGTGCTGTAAGACCATCCCAGATAATACATGCTTTAGAGGGCAATGGGTTGTAAGACTATCCCAGATATAACATGCTTTAGATGGAAACGGGCAGTAAGACTATCCTAGATAATACATGCTTTAGAGGGCAATGCTCTGTGAGACCTTCCCAGGTAATACATGCTTTAGAGGACAACAGGCTGTAAGACTATCCCAGATAATGCATGCTTTAGATGGCAATGGGCTGTAAGACTATGTCAGATAATACAGGCTTTAGAGGGCAACGGGCTGTAAGACTATCCCAGATAATACAGGCTTTAGACGTCAACGGGCTGTAAGTCTATCCCAGGTAATACAGGCTTTAGAGGACAACAGGCTGTAAGACTATCCCAGGTAATACATGGATTAGAGGGCAACGGGCTATAAGTGTCATGTCTTCGGGTAGTTCCTCCGGCCATGTCCCGACACCCAGTCTAGTGACCTGTCCCTCCCATTCACCTGTCTCCCGGGACTCACGCAGGCAACCCAGTTTGGCTCGCGCGCTAGCCAGACAAACACCATACACCCTACAGTCACGATTGCGGCCGTTTCTCCATTGGCAGTTGCCATGGAGATTAGGCCACCGCACGAGCAGTAACACACTCGCTCGTACCGTTGTGGCCCGATCACGTGACCCGAGGAAACGGTCACGTGCCCCGGGTTCGCGGTCACGTGACTCCGTTTAGCGTCATGGTACCAGGAAGTAGACGATATTTAAGCAGTGCAGTGCCTGTATACTACGCTTCACAGCTGGTTTACCTGGAAAACTCTGTTTGGCTTGCTTACCTATGTTGCTTACCTGGCTTCCTTGGACCTGGCTTTTGTTTTCTGGACTTCTTGTGGATCACGCTTGGGTTTTGCTGCATCGGCTCTTCTGCTCATCACGGCTCCTGACCCCGGACTGAACTACGGACTTCCTCTGGATCATGTTTTTGTTTTTCCCTTTGGTTCGGACGGCTCTTCCTGGCTTCAGACCTTTTTCTGCAACGGACCTCTCTTGGGCCTCCCTGATTGCACCTCTGCACGGGTAATCTCACTTCCAGTTGGTGGCTGCCATCTGATTACCTGGGGCCCTTCTACAAATACACTCTCCAGGTGGAGACTGGCGAAGAACATCTAGATCTATCCCGCAGGGTGGGTCCTTTGCCTACGTGAGTCCCGGAACCATCCTCCCGTTCAGGTTCACCATCCCTTTCATCAGATCCCCGGTAAGACTCTGATTGTCTTCTGATTATTATATGTAGTATCCTGTTTGCTTGGTATATAACCATTGCCTTTTTTCACAGCTGCCTTGGGGTTCCTAGTACTTCGGTTCCGGCTTCGGATTATCTCCACCTGTGGCCTCAAAGGTTGCACAGGGAGTGATTAAGTGGTTCTCCCTGTGCGGCACTTGGGGACGGAGGTCTCCTATATCTTCACGACTCTCAACACGAGACAGACTGTGAAGCCTGTCGTGTAAGATATGGAGGGTGCTGCTGAAGACCCCCTGGCCGCTGTCATCCAAGCAATCACGGTACTACGGGCCGACATGGTGGCTGCTAATACCGCGGTCCATCAGCGTCTTGACCTGTTACAGAGCGCCCAACATCCCTTACCCGTGGACCCGGAGCTTGGAGACGCCCCTCCAGCACCGATACCCCTTGCACACCCAATCCCGATTCCCTCGGCTCCCGTTCCGGTGGTTCTGCCTTCTCCCTTTCCTTTGGCTGCCCCAGAAAAGTTCCATGGGGACCCGAGAAGGTTTAGGACTTTCCTTAACCAGTGTAAGTTGCACTTCTTGTGTCGACCTCTTGTTTTTCCGGATCCTACCACCAAGGCAGCATTCACTCTCTCTCACCTAGCTGGCACGGCTGCTTCTTGGGCAAACCCGCTGTTAGAAACCGACCATCCTGCCCTCTATGATTTCGATCAGTTAGTATTAGAAATGTCCCGAGTGTTCGACACCAGGTATAAACCACAATCCCATGATCTAGAACTGCTGGACCTGTCCCAGGGGAAGGGCTCTCTTATTGAGTACATTACAAGATTTAACCAACTGGCAGCAGAGACCTCCTGGCCCGAAAGTAAGAGATCGGTTGTATTCTATAGAGGGCTAAGCAGCCCTATGAAAGACGCCTTGGCTATGGTACCGTCTCTACCAGTCCAGTTCCCGGCCCTGGTAGACTTGGCTCTCCAAGTGGACGCACGACGCTCTGAACGCAGGGCTGAGGCCGGGTTTTCCCAAATGGCCAGCTCTGCTATCCCGTCTTCTTCCTCTGAATCCACCAGTGAGCCTATGCAAATAGTGGGTGTTAGGAGTCCCATCACCTCGAGAGAGAGAGGGAGCGCAGAAGGGCTGAGAATGCCTGTTTTTATTGCGGCTTAGGGGGGCATTTCGTGAAGGAGTGTCCCCGGAGACCCGACCCAAGAAACAGGTTTTTCATCCAGCTCGATCCTAGATACGGGGGTAGGATCGAGTTCTCCATGCCCTTCCCCGAAAATCATTCCATCGTTTGGTCAAATCAGGCCCATCCAGGTAGAAGCCACCATACAGCCTGCCCCTGGTATCATCCACCCCGTGCGGATCATTATCGATTCCGGGGCCTCCGGGAACTATATTGATATCGCTCTGGCTCAGACACTAAACCTACCCCTGATCAATAAACCCCGACCCGAACCGGTTCAAGCAGTCGATGGGACAGAACTCGCTTCTGGTCCCATTAAGCAACAGACCACCCCCCTCGTCCTAACTATCCTATCAGTCCATAGGGAAACCCTCCACTTTGATCTGATATCCACGCCTCAGTTCGGCGTCATAGTAGGAATACCTTCGTTACGAGAACACAACCCGCATATTGATTGGGGAACGGGACAAGTCCATTTCGAATCTGAGCTCTGTCAGAACTACTGCCTCCCCGTGGACAGAGAAACAGACACCCCAGCATTAGCACTTGGTGCTGTTGCCCAACTCACGATACTGGGCGACGACATTCCCCCTGCCTCACATATAGTGGGTTTAGTCACCGCTCACATCCCTGTGGTTTATCAGGATTACACAATGCTATTCGATCAGGGCTCCTCTGAAGTACTCCCTCCTCACCGCTCCTATGACTGTCCGATTGACTTAGTGCCCGGGGCCTTGGTACCTTCAGGCCGCATCTATTCTTTGTCCCTATCGGAAGACCTGACTCTTAAGGAGTACATCGATAAGGCGCTGCGTCTGGGTCACATACGTCCGTCTAAGTCGGCTGCAGCTAGTCCCATATTCTTCGTGCCCAAAAAAGAGGGCGACCTTCGTCCCTGTGTGGATTATCGTCGGCTTAATGCCGTCACGGTGAAGAACCGCTATCCGATTCCACTCATCTCTCCCCTCTTGGACCGGTTAACCCACGCCTCCATTTATACCAAGTTGGATTTGCGGGGGGCCTATAACCTCGTCCGCATCCGAAAGGGTGACGAATGGAAGACCGCCTTCTGTACGCGGTATGGCCTTTTTGAGTATACGGTCATGCCCTTCGGCCTATGCAACGCCCCTGCCACCTTTCAGCATTTCATGAACGACATCTTCTCGGACATATTAGACACGTTTGTGGTGGTGTATCTCGATGATATACTCGTCTTCTCTCAAACTCTGGAAGAACACATTCAACACGTACGAGAAGTATTGTCCCGACTGCAAGAACACTCGTTGTTTATCAAACCCGAAAAATGTTTGTTCCATGTGTCTAACGTGGAGTTCCTAGGGTTTAACATCACACCTGGTGGTCTGGCCATGAATCATGCCAAAGTTCGAGCGATCCTCGAATGGCCAACACCAAAGACCCTAAAGACCTTGCAATCTTTCTTGGGTTTCGCTAATTTCTATCAGCGCTTTATCTCTGGGTTCTCTTCTCTCGTGTCGCCTCTCACGTCCCTTACCAGTCCTCTTGTTCCTTTCGAGTGGCAGGAGATACACCAGCAGGCCTTCGAGGCGTTGAAGAACGCCTTTACCACTGCCCCTGTGCTCCAACACCCCGACCCCGACCAACCATACGTCGTTGAGGCCGACGCCTCTTCTTTTGCGTTGGGGGCGATCCTGTCACAGGTCTGTCCCGCTACAGGGCGGTTGCATCCTGTGGCCTTCCATTCACGTAAGTTCAGCCCCGCAGAATCCCACTATACCGTAACCGAAAAAGAGCTACTGGCGGTGATGGACGCCTTCCGAACTTGGCGTCATCACCTGTTGGGGGCCAAACATAAGGTTACGGTATACACAGATCACAGGAACCTGCAAGACCTGGCAGCCCTGAAATGCGTAAACAGTAGACAGGTCAGGTGGCATCTGTTCTTCGCCGCTTTCGACTTCCAGATTAAACATCGCTCTGGTACAGAGCATAGCAAGGCTGACGCTTTGTCTCGCTCCCCTGGGGGGGTTTCGTTACCGGTGTTTCCTGACACGCTCTTACCCCGGGGACACGTTGTCTGCACCTGTACACCCCCTCTAGCACTACTAGAAGAGATACGTTCTTGGGTTCAAAAGCACCCCGATCAGCTGTCAGAATGGGATCCCACTTACCACAACGGTCTGCCATATGTACAGGATCGCCTAGTTCTCCCTTCCACTGACACCAGAAACCTAGCCCTGGAGTGGTCCCATGATGCCCCGATCAATGGTCACCCGGGCCAGGCCCGCACCTTGGACCTCTTGAAACGCTGGTGTTGGTGGCCGTCCATGAGACACGACGTGGGCTGTTATGTAAACTCATGCTCAGTCTGTGCTCAGGGCAAACATCGTAGGGGTCGTCCATTGGGGCTACTGCGACCCTTACCCGTGCCACCAAAACCCTGGCACACCCTGAGCATGGATTTCGTAACCGATTTACCCAGGATCCAGGGCTACGACACCGTTTGGGTAGTGGTCGATGTCTTCACCAAGATGGCTCATTTCATCCCTTGTCATGGTATCCCGTCTGCCCCTGCCTTGGCCAAGCTTTTCTTCGACACCGTTTTCTGTCTCTACGGCCTTCCCTCTGTCCTGGTGTCCGATCGAGGCTCCCAGTTCACATCCCGTTTGTGGCGTGCATTGACCGCTCTGCTAGGTATCGATGCACGGTTCTCCTCCGCTTATCACCCGGAAACCGATGGCCAGACCAAGAGAACAAATCAGTCCATGGAACAGTATCTGCGCTGTTTGATGCTACAACAGCAATCGACCTGGTTACAGAATATACATTACGCTGAGTTCGCCTACAACAATGCTACACACTCCTCCACGGGTCTTTCTCCGTTTTACGCCATGTATGGCCAACATCCCAGGGTCCTCCCCATCCCCGACATTCCACCCACCGAGAACCCTGCCGCAGCAGCCTGCGTTCGGGATATGTCAGCCCTCCATGCCCAGGTCCTCGTTCATCTGCAAGAGGCACAGGCATCCATGAAGGCCTCCGCAGACGCTAGGCGTACCATGGCCCCGTTGTATCCCGTTGGGTCCCGGGTTTGGCTGTCCTCCCGTCATCTCCACTTGAAGGGCTGCCGCAAACTTTTGCCCCGTTTTGTGGGTCCTTATGTTGTTTCCCGTGTCATCAACCCGGCGGCCTATCGCCTGGTTCTCCCCTCCTCTTGGCGGGTGCATCCTGTGTTTCACACCTCCCTCCTCAAGCCCTGCCCGTCCTCGACGCGCCTTCGCCCTTCTCCTGCCCCCGTTTCCCTGGATGCGCCTGATGTTTTCGAGGTCTCAGGCATTCTGGGGTCCTGTTTCCTTCGGGGTCGCCTGCAGTACCTGGTCGATTGGTTGGGTTTTGGTCCGGAGGAGCGCACCTGGGTCTCGGCCTCGGATGTCCATGCCCCTCGATTGGTTTCTCGGTTTCATCGGGAGCATCCTTCCTGCCCACGGGGTCGTGGGCCTTTGGGGGGGGGCTCTGTCATGTCCTCGGGTAGTTCCTCCGGCCATGTCCCGACACCCAGTCTAGTGACCTGTCCCTCCCATTCACCTGTCTCCCGGGACTCACGCAGGCAACCCAGTTTGGCTTGCACGCTAGCCAGACAAACACCATACACCCTACAGTCACGATTGCGGCCGTTTCTCCATTGGCAGTTGCCATGGAGATTAGGCCACCGCACGAGCAGTAACACACTCGCTCGTACCGTTGTGGCCCGATCACGTGACCCGAGGAAACGGTCACGTGCCATGGGTTCGCGGTCACGTGACTCCGTTTAGCGTCATGTGACCAGGAAGTAGACGATATTTAAGCAGTGCAGTGCCGGTATACTACGCTTCTCAGCTGGTTTACCTGGAAAACTCTGTTTGGCTTGCTTACCTATGTTGCTTACCTGGCTTCCTTGGACCTGGCTTTTGTTTTCTGGACTTCTTGTGGATCACGCTTGGATTTTGCTGCATCGGCTCTTCTGCTCATCACGGCTCCTGACCCCGGACTGAACTACGGACTTCCTCTGGATCACGTTTTTGTTTTTCCCTTTGGTTCGGACGGCTCTTCCTGGCTTCAGACCTTTTTCTGCAACGGACCTCTCTTGGGCCTCCCTGATTGCACCTCTGCACGGGTAATCTCACTTCCAGTTGGTGGCTGCCATCTGATTACCTGGGGCCCTTCAGGTGGAGACTGGCGAAGAACATCTAGATCTATCCCGCAGGGTGGGTCCTTTGCCTACGTGAGTCCCGGAACCATCCTCCCGTTCAGGTTCACCATCCCTTTCATCAGATCCCCGGTAAGACTCTGATTGTCTTCTGATTATTATATGTAGTATCCTGTTTGCTTGGTATATAACCATTGCCTTTTTTCACAGCTGCCTTGGGGTTCCTAGTACTTCGGTTCCGGCTTCGGATTATCTCCACCTGTGGCCTCAAAGGTTGCACAGGGAGTGATTAAGTGGTTCTCCCTGTGCGGCACTTGGGGACGGAGGTCTCCTATATCTTCACGACTCTCAACACGAGACAATAAGGCCATCCAAGGTAATACATGCTTAAGAGGGCAACGAGCTGTAAGACTATCCCAGGTAATACATGCTTTAGAGGGCAACGGGCTGTAAGACCATCCCAGGTAATACATGCTTTAGAGGGCAACGGGCTGTAAGACCATCCCAGGTAATACATGCTTTAGTGGGTAACGGGCTGTAAGACTATCCAAGATAATACCGGCTATAGAGGGCAAAAGGCTTTAAGACTATTCAAGATAGTACATACTTTAGAGGGCAACAGGCTGTGAGATTATCCCAGGTAATACATGCTTTAGAGGGCAACGGGCTGTAAGACCATCCTAGGTAATACATACTTTAGAGGGCAACGGGCTGTAAGACCATCCCAGGTAATACATGCTTTAGAGGGCAACGGGTTGTAAGACCATCCCGGATAATACATGCTTTAGAGAGCAACGGGCTGTAAGACCATCCCAGGTAATACATGCTTTAGAGGGTAACGGGCTGTAAGACTATCCCAGGTAATACATGCTTTAGAGGGCAACGGCTGTAAGACTATCCGAGAAAATACATGCATTAGAGGGCAACAGGCTGAAAGTCCATACCAGGTAATACATGCTTTAGAGGGCAACGGGCTGTAAGACCATCCAAGGTAATACATGCTTTAGAGGGCAACGGGCTGTAAGTCTATCCAAGATAATACAGGCTTTAGAGGGCAATGGGCTTTAAAACTATCCCAGGTAATACATGCTTTAGAGGGCAACAGGCTGTAGGACTATCCCAGGTAATACATGCTTTAGAGGGCAACGGGCTGTAAGACTATCCAAGATAATACCGGCTTTAGAGGGCAACGGGCTGAAAGGCTACCCCAGATAATACATTCATTATAGGGCAATGGGCTGTAAGACCATCCCAGGTAATACATGCTTTAGAGGGCAACGGGCTGTTAGACTATCCCAGGTAATACATGTTTTAGAGGGCAATGGGCTGAAAGACCATCCCAGGTAATACATGCATTAGAGGGCAATGGGCTGTAAGACCATCCCAGATAATACATGCTTTAGAGGGCAATGGGTTGTAAGACTATCCCTGGTAATACATGCTTTAGAGGGCAGTGGGCTGTAAGACCATCACAGGTAATACATGCTTTAGAGGGCAATGGGCTGTAAAACAATCCCAAATAATACATGATTTAGAGGGCAAGGGGCTGTAAAACCATCCCAGGTAATACATGCATTAGAGGGCAACATGCTGTAAGACTATCCAAGATAATCCCGCTTTAGAGGGCAACAGGCTTTATGACTAACCCAGATAATACATGCATTAGAGGGCAACAGGTTGTAAGACTATCCTAGGTAATACATGCCTTAGAGGGAAACAGGCTGTAAGACTATCCAAGATAATACCGGCTTTAGAGGGCAACGGGCTGTAAGACAATCCCAGATAATCCATGTTTCAGATGGCAACGGGCTGTAAGACTATCCTAGATAATACATGCATTAGAGGGCAATGGGCTGTAAGACCATCCCAGATAATACATGTTTTAGAGGGCCATGGGGTGTAAGACTATCCCTGGTAATACATGCTTTAGAGGGCAATGGGCTGTTAGACTATCCCAGGTAATGCATGCTTTGATATGATATGATGATATGATATGGTATTTGTAACGCGCCTATACACAGGTGTTTCAAGGCGCGACGAGGCAGGGAGGGGAGGAACAAGGGGAGACAAAACAAACGATCCTACTAGGCCAGGTGTCATTCAGATCGCGCAAGTGCAGGGGTGGGGGAGGGGGGAAAAGTGCAAGGGGAAGGGGAGGGGGGAAGTGCAGTAAAGGTAAGTGGCGTAAGTAATAAATAAAAAAGGGCCAGCTAGTGGCAAGTGCAAGGTAAGTGCAGAACAAGTGCTGGGGAAGGGGGGGGGGGCTGTAGGGATACAGAGACAGTCCCGTAGTGCAGAGGGGTTCCAGGGGATCAGTGACTGGGACCAGGACCGAAGGCAGTTTAGAGTGGTCCAGTTGCAGGATCAGTGCAGTTTAGTGAAGAATTAATTAGCTGTTCAGCAGGGGAGAGGGAGAGAGAAAGCAGAAGTAAAGAGGAAGGTTTTGAGGTGCTTCCGGAACCGGAGGTGGTTCTCCTCAAGTTTCAGGGAGGCAGGAAGGCTGTTCCAGAGGGAGGCCCCTGCCGCGGAGAGAGATCTATCCCCAGCTCGTTGCTTCGAGAAGCGGCTGACCATGAGGGAGTTGGAGGCGGATGAGCGAAGGGCTCGGGGAGGAAGATATTTGGGAAGTGAGAGTTGAAGGTATTTAGGACCCAGGCCTTTAGAGGTCAACAGGCTGAAATACCATCCCAGGTAGTACATGCTTTAGAGGGCAACGGGCTGTAAGACCATCCCAGGTAATACATGCTTTAGAGGGCAATGGGCTGTAAGACCATCCCAGATAATACATGCTTTAGAGGGCAATGGGTTGTAAGACTATCCATGGTAATACATGCTTTAGAGGGCAGTGGACTGTAAGACGATCCCAGGTAATACATGCTTTAGAGGGTAATGGGCTGTAAGACAATCCCAGATAATACATGCTTTAGATGGAAACTGGCTGTAAGACTATCCTAGATAATACATGCTTTAGAGGGCAATGCACTGTGAGACCAACCCAGGTAATACATGCTTTAGAGGACAACGGGCTGTAAGACTATCCCAGATAATGCATGCTTTAGATGGCAACGGGCAGTAAGACTATCCCAGATAATACAGGCTTTAGAGGGCAACGGGCTGTAAGACTATCCCAGATAATACAGGCTTTAGAGGGCAATGGGCTGTAAGTCTATCCCAGGTAATACAGGCTTTAGAGGACAACAGGCTGTAAGACTATCCCAGGTAATACATGCTTTAGAGGGCAACGGGCTGTAAAACCATACCAGGTAATACATGCTTTAGAGGGCAACGGGCTGTAAGACTATCCCAGGTAATACATGCTTTAGAGAGCAACGGGCTGTAAGACCATCCCAGGTAATACATGCTTTAGAGGGCAACGGGCTGTAAGACTATCCAAGATAATACCGGCTATAAAGGTGAAAAGGCTTTAAGACTATCCCAGATAATACATACTTTAGAGGGCAACAGGCTGTGAGACTATCCCAGGAATACATGCTTTAGAGGGCAACGGGCTGTAAGACCATCCCAGGTAATACATGGTTTAGAGGGCAACGGGCTGTAAGAACATCCCAGGTAATACATGCTTTAGAGGGCAACGGGTTGTAAGACCATCCCAGATAATACATGCTTTAGAGGGCAACGGGCTCTAAGACCATCCCAGATAATACATGCTTTAGAGGGCAACGGGTTGTAAGACCATCCCAGATAATACATGCTTTAGAGGGCAACAGGCTGTAAGACCATCCCAGGTAATACATGCTTTAATGGGTAACGGACTGTGAGACCATCCCAGATAATACATGCTTTAGAGGGCAACGGGCTGTAAGACTATCCCAGATAATACATGCATTAGAGGGCAACGGGCTGTAAGACCAACCCAGGTAATACATGCTTTAGAGGGCAACGGGCTGTAAGACCATCCCAGGTAATACATGCTTTAGAGGGCAAAGGGCTGTAAGACCATCCCAGGTAATACATGCTTTAGAGGGCAATGGGCTGTAAGACAATCCCAGATAATACATGCTTTAGATGGCAACGGGCTGTAAGACTATCCCAGGTAATACATGCTTTAGAGGACAACGGGCTGTAAGACTATCCCAATAATACATGCTTTAGATGTCAACGGTCTGTAAGACTATCGCAGATAATACAGGCTTTAGAGGGCAAAGGGCTGTAATACTATCCCAGGTAATAGAGGCTTTAGAGGGCAACAGGCTGTAAGTCTATCTCAGGTAATACAGGCTTTAGAAGTCAACGGGCTGTAAGACCATCCCAGGTAATACATGCTTTAGAGGGTAACGGGCTGTAAGACCATCCCAGGAAATACATGCTTTAGAGGGCAACGGGCTGTAAGACCATCCCAGGTAATACATACTTTAGAGGGCAACGGGCTGTTAGACCATCCCAGGTAATACATGCTTTAGAGGGCAACAGGCTGAAAGACCATCCCAGGTAATACATGCTTTAGAGGGCAACGGGCTGTAAGACCATCCCAGGTAATACATGCTTTAGAGGGCAACGGCCTGTAAGACTATCCCAGGTAATACATGCTTTAGAGGGCAACGGGCTGAAAGACCATCCCAGGTTATACATGCTTTAGAGGGCAACAGGCTGTAAGACCATACCAGGCAGTACATGCTTTAGAGGGCAACAGGCTATAAGACTATCCCAGGTAATACATGCTTTAGAGGGCAAAGGGCTGTAAAACCATCCCAGGTAATACATGCTTTAGAGGGCAACGGCTGTAAGACTATCCAAGATAATACTGGCTTTAGAGGGCAACGGGCTGTAAGACTACCCCAGATAATACATGCTATAGAGGGCAATGGGCTGTAAGACCATCCAAGATAATACATGCTCTAGAGGGCAATGGGGTGTAAGACTATCCCTGGTAATACATGCATTAGAGGGTAATGGGCTGTTAGACTATCCCAGGTAATGCATGCTTTAGAGGGCAACTGGCTGAAATACCATCCCAGGTAATACATGCTTTAGAGGGCAACGGGCTGTAGGACTATCCCAGGTAATACATGCTTTAGAGGGCAATGGGCTGTAAGACTATCTCAGATAATACATGCATTAGAGGGCAATGGGCTGTAAGACTATCCCTGGTAATACATTCGTTAGAGGGCAGTGGGCTGTAAGACAATCCCAGATAATACATGCTTTAGATGGCAACGGGCTGTAAGACTATCCCAGATAATACAGGCTTTAGAGGGCAACGGGCTGTAAGACTTTCCCAGATAATACAAGCTTTAGAGGGCAACGGGCTGTAAGTCTATCCCAGGTAATTCAGGCTTTAGAGGACAACGGGCTGTAAAACCATCCCAGGTAATACAAGCTTTAGAGAGCAACGGCCAGAAAGACCAACCCAGGTAATACATGCTTTAGAGCGCAACGGGCTGTAAGTCCGTCCCAGGTAATACATGCTTTAGAGGTCAACGGGCTGTAAGACCATCCCAGGTAATACATGCTTTAGTGGGCAACAGGCTGAAAGTCCATACCAGGTAATCCATGCTTTAGAGGGCAACGGGCTGTAAGACCATCCCAGGTAATACATGCTTTAGAGGGCAACAGGCTGTAGGACTATCCCAGGTAATACATGCATTAGAGGGCAACGGGCTGTAAGACTATCCAAGATAATATCGGCTTTAGAGGGCAACGGGCTGTAAGACTACCCTAGATAATACATGCATTAGAGGGCAATGGGCTGTAAGACCATCCCAGATAATACATGCTTTGGAGGGCAATGACGTGTGAGACTATCCATGGTAATACATGCTTTAGAAGGCAATGGGCTGTTAGACTATCCCAGGTAATACATGCTTTAGAGGGCAACGGGCTGAAAGACAATCCCAGGTAATATATGTATTAGAGGGCAATTGGCTTTAAGACCATCCCAGATAATACATGCTTTAGAGGGCAATGAGTTGTAAGACTATCCCTGGTAATACATGCTTTAGAGGGCAGTGGGCTGTAAGACCATCACAGGTAATACATGCTTTAGAGGGCAGTGGGCTGTAAGACAATCCCAGATAATACATGCTTTAGATGGCAACAGCTGTAAGACTATCCCAGATAATACATGCTTTAGAGGGCAATGCGCTGTAAGACCATCCCAGGTGATACATGCTTTAGAGGACAACGGGCTGTAACACTTTCCCAGATAATACATGCTTTAGATGGCAACGGGCTGTAAGACTATCCCAGATAATACAGGCTTTAGAGGGCAACGGGCTGTAAGTCTATCCCAGGTAATACATGCTTTAGAGGACAACGGGCTGTAAGACTATCCCAGATAATACATGCTTTAGATGGCAACGGGCTGTAAGACTATCCCAGGTAATACAGGCTTTAGAGGGCAACGGGCTGTAAGTCTATCCCAGGTAATACAGGCTTTAGAGGACAACGGGCTGTAAGACTATCTCAGGTAATACATGCTTTAGAGGATAACAGGCTGTAAAACCATCCCAGGTAATACATGCTTTAGAGGGCAACGGGCTGTAAAACCATCCCAGGTAATACATGCTTTAGAGGGCAACGGGCTGTAAGACCATCCCAGGTAATACATGCTTTAGAGGGCAACAGGCTGTAAAACCATCCCAGGTAATACATGCTTTAGAGGGCAACGGGCTGTAAGACCATCCCAGATAATACATACTTTAGTGGGCAACGGGCTGTAAGACCATCCCAGGTAATACATGCTTTAGAGATCAACGGGCTGTAAGACCATCCCAGGTAATACATGCTTTAGAGGGCAACAGACTGTAAGACTATCCCAGGTAATACATGCTTTAGAGGGCAATGGGCTGTAAGACCATCCCAGGTAATACATGCTTTAGAGGGCAACGGGTTGAAAGACCATCCCAGGTAATACATGCTTTAGAGGGCAACAGGCTGTAAAACCATCCCAGGTAATACATGCTTTAGAGGGCAACGGGCTGTAAGACCATCCCAGGTAATACATGCATTAGAGGGCAACGGGCTGTAAGACTATCCCAGGTAATACATGCTTTAGAGGGCAATGGGCTGTAAAACCATCCCAGGTAATACATGCTCTAGAGGGCAATGGGGTGTAAGACCATCCCTGGTAATACATGCTTTAGAGGGCAACGGGCTGTAGGACTATCCCAGGTAATACATGCTTTAGAGGGAAATGGGCTGTAAGACTATCTCAGATAATACATGCATTAGAGGGCAATGGGCTGTAAGACCATCCCAGATAAAACATGATTTAGAGGGCAATGGGTTGTAAGACTAACCCTGGTAATACATGCGTTAGAGGGTAGTTGGCTATAAGACAATCCCAGATAATACATGCTTTAGATGGCAACAGGCTGTAAGACTATCCCAGATAATAAAAGCTTTAGAGGGCAACGGGCTGTAAGTCTATCCCAGGTAATTCAGGCTTTAGAGGACAACGGGCTGTAAGACTACCGAAGATAATACCGGCTTTAGAGGGCAACAGACATTAAGACTATCCCAGATAATACATGCTTTAGAGGGCAACAGGCTGTAAAACTATCCCAGGTAATACATGCTTTAGATGGCAACAGCTGTAAGACTATCCCAGATAATACATGCTTTAGAGGGCAATGCGCTGTAAGACCATCCCAGGTGATACATGCTTTAGAGGACAACGGGCTGTAACACTTTCCCAGATAATACATGCTTTAGATGGCAACGGGCTGTAAGACTATCCCAGATAATACAGGCTTTAGAGGGCAACGGGCTGTAAGTCTATCCCAGGTAATACATGCTTTAGAGGACAACGGGCTGTAAGACTATCCCAGATAATACATGCTTTAGATGGCAACGGGCTGTAAGACTATCCCAGGTAATACAGGCTTTAGAGGGCAACGGGCTGTAAGACCATCCCAGATAATACATGCTTTAGAGGGCAATGGGTTGTAAGACTATCCATGGTAATACATGCTTTAGAGGGCAGTGGACTGTAAGACGATCCCAGGTAATACATGCTTTAGAGGGTAATGGGCTGTAAGACAATCCCAGATAATACATGCTTTAGATGGAAACTGGCTGTAAGACTATCCTAGATAATACATGCTTTAGAGGGCAATGCACTGTGAGACCAACCCAGGTAATACATGCTTTAGAGGACAACGGGCTGTAAGACTATCCCAGATAATGCATGCTTTAGATGGCAACGGGCAGTAAGACTATCCCAGATAATACAGGCTTTAGAGGGCAACGGGCTGTAAGACTATCCCAGATAATACAGGCTTTAGAGGGCAATGGGCTGTAAGTCTATCCCAGGTAATACAGGCTTTAGAGGACAACAGGCTGTAAGACTATCCCAGGTAATACATGCTTTAGAGGGCAACGGGCTGTAAAACCATACCAGGTAATACATGCTTTAGAGGGCAACGGGCTGTAAGACTATCCCAGGTAATACATGCTTTAGAGAGCAACGGGCTGTAAGACCATCCCAGGTAATACATGCTTTAGAGGGCAACGGGCTGTAAGACTATCCAAGATAATACCGGCTATAAAGGTGAAAAGGCTTTAAGACTATCCCAGATAATACATACTTTAGAGGGCAACAGGCTGTGAGACTATCCCAGGAATACATGCTTTAGAGGGCAACGGGCTGTAAGACCATCCCAGGTAATACATGGTTTAGAGGGCAACGGGCTGTAAGAACATCCCAGGTAATACATGCTTTAGAGGGCAACGGGTTGTAAGACCATCCCAGATAATACATGCTTTAGAGGGCAACGGGCTCTAAGACCATCCAAGATAATACATGCTTTAGAGGGCAACGGGTTGTAAGACCATCCCAGATAATACATGCTTTAGAGGGCAACAGGCTGTAAGACCATCCCAGGTAATACATGCTTTAATGGGTAACGGACTGTGAGACCATCCCAGATAATACATGCTTTAGAGGGCAACGGGCTGTAAGACTATCCCAGATAATACATGCATTAGAGGGCAACGGGCTGTAAGACCAACCCAGGTAATACATGCTTTAGAGGGCAACGGGCTGTAAGACCATCCCAGGTAATACATGCTTTAGAGGGCAAAGGGCTGTAAGACCATCCCAGGTAATACATGCTTTAGAGGGCAATGGGCTGTAAGACAATCCCAGATAATACATGCTTTAGATGGCAACGGGCTGTAAGACTATCCCAGGTAATACATGCTTTAGAGGACAACGGGCTGTAAGACTATCCCAATAATACATGCTTTAGATGTCAACGGTCTGTAAGACTATCGCAGATAATACAGGCTTTAGAGGGCAAAGGGCTGTAATACTATCCCAGGTAATAGAGGCTTTAGAGGGCAACAGGCTGTAAGTCTATCTCAGGTAATACAGGCTTTAGAAGTCAACGGGCTGTAAGACCATCCCAGGTAATACATGCTTTAGAGGGTAACGGGCTGTAAGACCATCCCAGGAAATACATGCTTTAGAGGGCAACGGGCTGTAAGACCATCCCAGGTAATACATACTTTAGAGGGCAACGGGCTGTTAGACCATCCCAGGTAATACATGCTTTAGAGGGCAACAGGCTGAAAGACCATCCCAGGTAATACATGCTTTAGAGGGCAACGGGCTGTAAGACCATCCCAGGTAATACATGCTTTAGAGGGCAACGGCCTGTAAGACTATCCCAGGTAATACATGCTTTAGAGGGCAACGGGCTGAAAGACCATCCCAGGTTATACATGCTTTAGAGGGCAACAGGCTGTAAGACCATACCAGGCAGTACATGCTTTAGAGGGCAACAGGCTATAAGACTATCCCAGGTAATACATGCTTTAGAGGGCAAAGGGCTGTAAAACCATCCCAGGTAATACATGCTTTAGAGGGCAACGGGCTGTAAGACTATCCAAGATAATACTGGCTTTAGAGGGCAACGGGCTGTAAGACTACCCCAGATAATACATGCTATAGAGGGCAATGGGCTGTAAGACCATCCAAGATAATACATGCTCTAGAGGGCAATGGGGTGTAAGACTATCCCTGGTAATACATGCATTAGAGGGTAATGGGCTGTTAGACTATCCCAGGTAATGCATGCTTTAGAGGGCAACTGGCTGAAATACCATCCCAGGTAATACATGCTTTAGAGGGCAACGGGCTGTAGGACTATCCCAGGTAATACATGCTTTAGAGGGCAATGGGCTGTAAGACTATCTCAGATAATACATGCATTAGAGGGCAATGGGCTGTAAGACTATCCCTGGTAATACATGCGTTAGAGGGCAGTGGGCTGTAAGACAATCCCAGATAATACATGCTTTAGATGGCAACGGGCTGTAAGACTATCCCAGATAATACAGGCTTTAGAGGGCAACGGGCTGTAAGACTTTCCCAGATAATACAAGCTTTAGAGGGCAACGGGCTGTAAGTCTATCCCAGGTAATTCAGGCTTTAGAGGACAACGGGCTGTAAAACCATCCCAGGTAATACAAGCTTTAGAGAGCAACGGCCAGAAAGACCAACCCAGGTAATACATGCTTTAGAGCGCAACGGGCTGTAAGTCCGTCCCAGGTAATACATGCTTTAGAGGTCAACGGGCTGTAAGACCATCCCAGGTAATACATGCTTTAGTGGGCAACAGGCTGAAAGTCCATACCAGGTAATCCATGCTTTAGAGGGCAACGGGCTGTAAGACCATCCCAGGTAATACATGCTTTAGAGGGCAACAGGCTGTAGGACTATCCCAGGTAATACATGCATTAGAGGGCAACGGGCTGTAAGACTATCCAAGATAATATCGGCTTTAGAGGGCAACGGGCTGTAAGACTACCCTAGATAATACATGCATTAGAGGGCAATGGGCTGTAAGACCATCCCAGATAATACATGCTTTGGAGGGCAATGACGTGTGAGACTATCCATGGTAATACATGCTTTAGAAGGCAATGGGCTGTTAGACTATCCCAGGTAATACATGCTTTAGAGGGCAACGGGCTGAAAGACAATCCCAGGTAATATATGTATTAGAGGGCAATTGGCTTTAAGACCATCCCAGATAATACATGCTTTAGAGGGCAATGAGTTGTAAGACTATCCCTGGTAATACATGCTTTAGAGGGCAGTGGGCTGTAAGACCATCACAGGTAATACATGCTTTAGAGGGCAGTGGGCTGTAAGACAATCCCAGATAATACATGCTTTAGATGGCAACAGCTGTAAGACTATCCCAGATAATACATGCTTTAGAGGGCAATGCGCTGTAAGACCATCCCAGGTGATACATGCTTTAGAGGACAACGGGCTGTAACACTTTCCCAGATAATACATGCTTTAGATGGCAACGGGCTGTAAGACTATCCCAGATAATACAGGCTTTAGAGGGCAACGGGCTGTAAGTCTATCCCAGGTAATACATGCTTTAGAGGACAACGGGCTGTAAGACTATCCCAGATAATACATGCTTTAGATGGCAACGGGCTGTAAGACTATCCCAGGTAATACAGGCTTTAGAGGGCAACGGGCTGTAAGTCTATCCCAGGTAATACAGGCTTTAGAGGACAACGGGCTGTAAGACTATCTCAGGTAATACATGCTTTAGAGGATAACAGGCTGTAAAACCATCCCAGGTAATACATGCTTTAGAGGGCAACGGGCTGTAAAACCATCCCAGGTAATACATGCTTTAGAGGGCAACGGGCTGTAAGACCATCCCAGGTAATACATGCTTTAGAGGGCAACAGGCTGTAAAACCATCCCAGGTAATACATGCTTTAGAGGGCAACGGGCTGTAAGACCATCCCAGATAATACATACTTTAGTGGGCAACGGGCTGTAAGACCATCCCAGGTAATACATGCTTTAGAGATCAACGGGCTGTAAGACCATCCCAGGTAATACATGCTTTAGAGGGCAACAGACTGTAAGACTATCCCAGGTAATACATGCTTTAGAGGGCAATGGGCTGTAAGACCATCCCAGGTAATACATGCTTTAGAGGGCAACGGGTTGAAAGACCATCCCAGGTAATACATGCTTTAGAGGGCAACAGGCTGTAAAACCATCCCAGGTAATACATGCTTTAGAGGGCAACGGGCTGTAAGACCATCCCAGGTAATACATGCATTAGAGGGCAACGGGCTGTAAGACTATCCCAGGTAATACATGCTTTAGAGGGCAATGGGCTGTAAAACCATCCCAGGTAATACATGCTCTAGAGGGCAATGGGGTGTAAGACCATCCCTGGTAATACATGCTTTAGAGGGCAACGGGCTGTAGGACTATCCCAGGTAATACATGCTTTAGAGGGAAATGGGCTGTAAGACTATCTCAGATAATACATGCATTAGAGGGCAATGGGCTGTAAGACCATCCCAGATAAAACATGATTTAGAGGGCAATGGGTTGTAAGACTAACCCTGGTAATACATGCGTTAGAGGGTAGTTGGCTATAAGACAATCCCAGATAATACATGCTTTAGATGGCAACAGGCTGTAAGACTATCCCAGATAATAAAAGCTTTAGAGGGCAACGGGCTGTAAGTCTATCCCAGGTAATTCAGGCTTTAGAGGACAACGGGCTGTAAGACTACCGAAGATAATACCGGCTTTAGAGGGCAACAGACATTAAGACTATCCCAGATAATACATGCTTTAGAGGGCAACAGGCTGTAAAACTATCCCAGGTAATACATGCTTTAGATGGCAACAGCTGTAAGACTATCCCAGATAATACATGCTTTAGAGGGCAATGCGCTGTAAGACCATCCCAGGTGATACATGCTTTAGAGGACAACGGGCTGTAACACTTTCCCAGATAATACATGCTTTAGATGGCAACGGGCTGTAAGACTATCCCAGATAATACAGGCTTTAGAGGGCAACGGGCTGTAAGTCTATCCCAGGTAATACATGCTTTAGAGGACAACGGGCTGTAAGACTATCCCAGATAATACATGCTTTAGATGGCAACGGGCTGTAAGACTATCCCAGGTAATACAGGCTTTAGAGGGCAACGGGCTGTAAGTCTATCCCAGGTAATACAGGCTTTAGAGGACAACGGGCTGTAAGACTATCTCAGGTAATATATGCTTTAGAGGATAACAGGCTGTAAAACCATCCCAGGTAATACATGCTTTAGAGGGCAACGGGCTGTAAAACCATCCCAGGTAATACATGCTTTAGAGGGCAACGGGCTGTAAGACCATCCCAGGTAATACATGCTTTAGAGGGCAACAGGCTGTAAAACCATCCCAGGTAATAAATGCTTTAGAGGGCAACGGGCTGTAAAACCATCCCAGATAATACATACTTTAGTGGGCAACGGGCTGTAAGACCATCCCAGGTAATACATGCTTTAGAGGACAACGGGCTGTAAGACCATCCCAGGTAATACATGCTTTAGAGGGCAACGGACTGTAAGACTATCCCAGGTAATACATGCTTTAGAGGGCAATGGGCTGTAAGACCATCCCAGGTAATACATGCTTTAGAGGGCAACGGGTTGAAAGACCATCCCAGGTAATACATGCTTTAGAGGGCAACAGGCTGTAAAACCATCCCAGGTAATACATGCTTTAGAGGGCAACGGGCTGTAAGACCATCCCAGGTAATACATGCTTTAGAGGGCAACGGGCTGTAAGACTATCCCAGGTAATACATGCTTTAGAGGGCAATGGGCTGTAAAACCATCCCAGGTAATACATGCTCTAGAGGGCAATGGGGTGTAAGACCATCCCTGGTAATACATGCTTTAGAGGGCAACGGGCTGTAGGACTATCCCAGGTAATACATGCTTTAGAGGGAAATGGGCTGTAAGACTATCTCAGATAATACATGCATTAGAGGGCAATGGGCTGTAAGACCATCCCAGATAAAACATGATTTAGAGGGCAATGGGTTGTAAGACTAACCCTGGTAATACATGCGTTAGAGGGTAGTTGGCTATAAGACAATCCCAGATAATACATGCTTTAGATGGCAACAGGCTGTAAGACTATCCCAGATAATACAAGCTTTAGAGGGCAACGGGCTGTAAGTCTATCCCAGGTAATTCAGGCTTTAGAGGACAACGGGCTGTAAGACTACCGAAGATAATACCGGCTTTAGAGGGCAACAGACATTAAGACTATCCCAGATAATACATGCTTTAGAGGGCAACAGGCTGTAAAACTATCCCAGGTAATACATGCTTTAGAGGGCAACGGGCTGTAAGACTATCCAAGATAATACTGGCTTTAGAGGGCAACAGGCTGTAAGACTACCCCAGATAATACATGCATTAGAGGGCAATGGGCTGTAAAACCATCCAAGATAATACATGCTCTAGAGGGCAATGGGGTGTAAGACTATCCCTGGTAATATATGCATTAGAGGGTAATGGGCTGTTAGACTATCCCAGGTAATGCATGCTTTAGAAGGCAACTGGCTGAAATACCATCCCAGGTAATACTGGCTTTAGAGGGCAACGGGCTGTAAAACCATCCCAGGTAATACATGCTTTAGAGGGCAACGGGCTGTAGGACTATCCCAGGTAATACATGCTTTAGAGGGCAATGAGCTGTAAGACTATCTCAGATAATACATGCATTAGAGGGCAATGGGATGTAAGACTATCCCAGATAATACATGCTTTAGATGGCAACGGGCTGTAAGACTATCCCAGATAATACAGGCTTTAGAGGGCAATGTGCTGTAAGACCATCCCAGGTAATACATGCTTTAGAGGACAACGGGCTGTAACACTTTCCCAGATAATACATGCTTTAGATGGCAACGGGCTGTAAGACTATCCCAGATAATACAGGCTTTAGAGGGCAACGGGCTGTAAGTCTCTCCCAGGTAATACATGCTTTAGAGGACAACGGGCTGTAAGACAATCCCAGATAATACATGCTTTAGATGGCAACGGGCTGTAAGACTATCCCAGGTAATACAGGCTTTAGAGGGCAAGGGGCTGTAAGTCTATCCCTGGTAATACAGGCTTTAGAGGACAACGGGCTGTAAGACTATCTCAGGTAATACATGCTTTATAGGACAACGGGCTGTAAGACCATCCCAGGTAATACATGCTTTAGAGGGCAACGGGCTGTAAGACCATCCCAGGTAATACATGCTTTAGAGGGCAACGGGCTGTAAGACCATCCCAGGTAATACATGCTTTAGAGGGCAACGGGCTGTAAGACCATCCCAGGTAATACATGCTTTAGAGGGCAACGAGCTGAAAGTCCATCCCAGGTAATACATGCTTTAGAGGACAACGGGCTGTAAGACCATCCGAGGTAATACATGCTTTAGAGGGCAACGGGCTGTAAGACCATCTCAGGTAATACATGCTTTAGAGGGCAATGGGCTGTAAGACCATCCCAGGTAATACATGCTTTAGAGGGCAACGGGTTGAAAGACCATCCCAGGTAATACATGCTTTAGAGGGCGACAGGCTGTAAAACCATCCCAGGTAATACATGCTTTAGAGGGCAACGGGCTGTAAGACCATCCCAGGTAATACATGCTTTAGAGGGCAACGGGCTGTAGGACTATCCCAGGTAATACATGCTTTAGAGGGCAATGAGCTGTAAGACTATCTCAGATAATACATGCATTAGAGGGCAATGGGCTGTAAGACCATCCCAGTTAAAACCTGCTTTAGAGGGCAATGGGTTGTAAGACTAACCCTGGTAATACATGCGTTAGAGGGCAGTGGGCTGTAAGACAATCCTAGATAATACATGCTTTAGATGGCAACGGGCTGTAAGACTATCCCAAATAATACAGGCTTTAGAGGGCAACAGGCTGTAAGACTTTCCCAGATAATACAAGCTTTAGAGGGCAACGGGCTGTAAGTCTATCCTAGGTAATTCAGGCTTTAGAGGACAACGGGCTGTAAAACCATCCCAGGTAAAACAAGCTTTAGAGAGCAACGGCCTGAAAGACCATCCCAGATAATACATGCTTTAGAGCGCAACGGGCTGTAAAACCGTCCCAGGTAATACATGCTTTAGAGGTCAACGGGCTGTAAGACCATCCCAGGTAATACATGCTTTAGAGGGCAACAGGCAGAAATTCCATACCAGGTAATCCATGCATTAGAGGGCAACGGGCTGTAAGACTATCCAAGATAATACCGGCTTTAGAGGGCAACGGGCTGTAAGACTACCGTAGATAATACATGCATTAGAGGGCAATGGGCTGTAAAACCATCCCAGATAATACATGCTTTGGAGGGCAATGACGTGTGAGACTATCCCAGGTAATACATGCTTTAGAGGGCAACGGGCTGAAAGACCATCCCAGGTAATATATGTATTAGAGGGCAATGGGATGTAAGACCATCCCAGATAATACATGCTTTAGAGGGCAATGAGTTGTAAGACTATCCCTGGTAATACATGCTTTAGAGGGCAGTGGGCTGTAAGACCATCACAGGTAGTACATGCTTTAGAGGGCAACGGCTGTAAGACTATCCCAGATAATACATGCTTTAGATGGCAACGGGCTGTAATACTATCCCAGATAATACAGGCTTTAGAGGGCAACGGGCTGTAAGTCTATCCCAGGTAATACATGCTTTAGAGGACAACGGGCTGTAAGACTATCCCAGATAATACATGCTTTAGAGGGCAACAGGCTGTAAGTCTATCCCAGGTAATACAGGCTTTAGAGGACAACGGGCTGTAAGACTATCTCAGGTAATACATGCTTTAGAGGGCAACGGGCTGTAAGACCATCCCAGGTAATACATGCTTTAGAGGGCAACGGGCTGTAAGACCATCCCAGGTAATACATGCTTTAGAGGGCAACGGGCTGTAAGACCATCCCAGGTAATACATGCTTTAGAGGGCAACGGGTTGAAAGACCATCCCAGGTAATACATGTTTTAGAGGGCAACAGGCTGTAAAACCATCCCAGGTAATACATGCTTTAGAGGGCAACAGGCTGTAAGACCATCCCAGGTAATACATGCTTTATAGGGCAATGGGCTGTAAGAATATCCCAGGTAATACATGCTTTAGAGGGCAACGGGCTGTAAACCATCCCAGGTAATACATGCATTAGAGGGCAACATGCTGTAAGACTATCCAAGATAATACCGGCTTTAGTGGGTAACGGGCTTTAAGACTATCCCAGATAATACATGCTTTAGAGGGCAACAGGCTGTAAGACTATCCCAGGTAATACATGCATTAGAGGGCAACGGGCTATAAGGCTATCCAAGATAATACCGGCTATAAAGGGCAACGGGCTGTAAGACTATCCCTGGTAATACATGCTTTAGAGGGCAATGGGCTGTTAGACTATCCCAGGTAATGCATGCTTTAGAGGTCAACAGGCTGAAATACCATCCCAGGTAGTACATGCTTTAGAGGGCAACGGGCTGTAAGACCATCCCAGGTAATACATGCTTTAGAGGGCAACAGGCTGCAAGACTATCCCAGGTAATACATGCTTTAGAGGGCAATGGGATGTAAGACTTTCCCAGAGAATACATGCATTATTGGGAAATGGGCTGTAAGACCATCCCAGATAATACATGCTTTAGAGGGCAATGGGTTGTAAGACAATCCCAGATAATACATGCTTTAGAGGGCAATGGGTTGTAAGACAATCCCAGATAATACATGCTTTAGATGGCAACAGGCTGAAACACTATCCTAGATAATACATGCTTTAGAGGGCAATGCGCTGTGAGACCATCCCAGGTAATACATGCTTTAGAGGACAACGGGCTGTAAGACTATCCCAGATAATACATGCTTTAGAGGGCAATGGGCTGTAAGACTATCCCAGATAATACAGGCTTTAGCGGGCAACGGGCTGTAAGACTATCCCAGATAATACAGGCTTTAGAGGGCAACGGGCTGTAAGTCTATCCCAGGTAATACAGGCTTTAGAGGACAACAGACTGTAAGACTATCCCAGGTAATACATGCTTTGGAGGGCAACGGGCTATAAGGCCATCCCAGGTAATACATGGCATGCTTTAGAGGGCAACGGGCTGTAAGACCATCCCAGGTAATACATGCTTTAGAGGGCAACGGGCTGAAAGACCATCCCAGGTAATACATGCTTTAGAGGGCAAAGGGCTGTAAGACCATCCCAGGTAATACATGCTTTAGAGGTCAACAGGCTGTAAAATCATCCCAGGTAATACATGCTTTAGAGGGCAACGGGCTGTAAGACCGTCCCAGGTAATACATGCTTTAGATGGCAACGGGCTGAAAGACCAAACCAGGTAATACATGCTTTAGAGGGCAATAGGCTTTAAGACTATCCCAGGTAATACATGCTTTAGAGGGCAACAGGCTGTAAGACTATCCCAGGTAATACATGCTATAGAGGGCAACAGGTTGTAAGACTATTCAAGATAATATCGGCTTTAGAGGGCAACGGGCTGTAAGACTACCCCAGATAATACATGCTTTAGAGGGCAATGGGGTGTAAGACCATCCCAGATAATACAAGCTTTAGAGGGCAATGGGGTGTAAGACTTTCCCTGGTAATACATGCTTTAGAAGGCAATGGGCTGTTAGACTATCCCTGGTAATAAATGCTTTAGAAGGCAGTGGGCTGTAAAACCATCCCAGGTAATACATGCATTAGAGGGCAATGGGCTGTAAGACCATCCCAGACAATACATGCTTTAGAGGGCAATGGGTTGTAAGACTACCCCTGGTAATACATGCTTTAGAGGGCAGTGGGCTGTAAGACCATCCCAGGTAATACATGCTTTAGAATGCAATGGGCTGTAAGACAATCCCAGATAATACATGCTTTAGATGGCAACGGGCTGTAAAACTATCCCAGATAATGCATGCTTTAGAGGGCAATGCGCTGTAAGACCATCCCAGGTAATACATGCTTTAGAGGACAACGGGCTGTAAGACTATCCCAGATAATACATGCTTTAGAGGGCAATAGGCTGTAAAACCATCCCTGGTAATACATGCTTTAGAGGGCAATGGCCTGTTAGTCTATCCCAGATAATACATGCTTTAGATGGCAACGGGCTGTAAGACTATCCCAGGTAATATAGGCTTTATAAGGCAACGGGCTGTAAGTCTATCCCAGGTAATACAGGCTTTAGAGGACAACGGGCTGTAAAACCATCCCAGGTAATACAAGCTTTAGAGAGCAACGGCCTGAAAGACCAACCCAGGTAATACATGCTTTAGAGAGCAACGGGCTGTAAGTCCGTCCCAGGTAATACATGCTTTAGAGGTCAACGGGCTGTAAGACCATCCCAGGTAATACATGCTTTAGAGGGCAACAGGCTGAAAGTCCATACCAGGTAATCCATGCTTTAGAGGGCAACGGGCTGTAAGACCATCCCAGGTAATACATGCTTTAGAGGGCAACAGGCTGTAGGACTATCCCAGGTAATACATGCTTTAGAGGGCAACGGGCTGTAAGACTATCCAAGATAATACCGGCTTTAGAGGGCAACGGGCCGTAAGACTACCCTAGATAATACATGCATTAGAGGGCAATGGGCTGTAAGACCATCCCAGATAATACATGCTTTGGAGGGCAATGACGTGTGAGACTATCCATGGTAATACATGCTTTAGAAGGCAATGGGCTGTTAGACTATCCCAGGTAATACATGCTTTAGAGGGCAACGGGCTGAAAGACCATCCCAGGTAATATATGTATTAGAGGGCAATGGGCTTTAAGACCATCCCAGATAATACATGCTCTAGAGGGCAATGAGTTGTAAGACTATCCCTGGTAATACATGCTTTAGAGGGCAGTGGGCTGTAAGACCATCACAGGTAATACATGCTTTAGAGGGCAGTGGGCTGTAAGACAATCCCAGATAATACATGCTTTAGATGGCAACAGCTGTAAGACTATCCCAGATAATACATGCTTTAGAGGGCAATGCGCTGTAAGACCATCCCAGGTGATACATGCTTTAGAGGACAACGGGCTGTAACACTTTCCCAGATAATACATGCTTTAGATGGCAACGGGCTGTAAGACTATCCCAGATAATACAGGCTTTAGAGGGCAACGGGCTGTAAGTCTATCCCAGGTAATACATGCTTTAGAGGACAACGGGCTGTAAGACTATCCCAGATAATACATGCTTTAGATGGCAACGGGCTGTAAGACTATCCCAGGTAATACAGGCTTTAGAGGGCAACGGGCTGTAAGTCTATCCCAGGTAATACAGGCTTTAGAGGACAACGGGCTGTAAGACTATCTCAGGTAATACATGCTTTAGAGGATAACAGGCTGTAAAACCATCCCAGGTAATACATGCTTTAGAGGGCAACGGGCTGTAAAACCATCCCAGGTAATACATGCTTTAGAGGGCAACGGGCTGTAAGACCATCCCAGGTAATACATGCTTTAGAGGGCAACAGGCTGTAAAACCATCCCAGGTAATACATGCTTTAGAGGGCAACGGGCTGTAAGACCATCCCAGATAATACATACTTTAGTGGGCAACGGACTGTAAGACTATCCCAGGTAATACATGCTTTAGAGGGCAATGGGCTGTAAGACCATCCCAGGTAATACATGCTTTAGAGGGCAACGGGTTGAAAGACCATCCCAGGTAATACATGCTTTAGAGGGCAACAGGCTGTAAAACCATCCCAGGTAATACATGCTTTAGAGGGCAACGGGCTGTAAGACCATCCCAGGTAATACATGCTTTGGAGGGCAACGGGCTGTAAGACTATCCCAGGTAATACATGCTTTAGAGGGCAATGGGCTGTAAAACCATCCCAGGTAATACATGCTCTAGAGGGCAATGGGGTGTAAGACCATCCCTGGTAATACATGCTTTAGAGGGCAACGGGCTGTAGGACTAACCCAGGTAATACATGCTTTAGAGGGAAATGGGCTGTAAGACTATCTCAGATAATACATGCATTAGAGGGCAATGGGCTGTAAGACCATCCCAGATAAAACATGATTTAGAGGGCAATGGGTTGTAAGACTAACCCTGGTAATACATGCGTTAGAGGGTAGTTGGCTATAAGACAATCCCAGATAAAACATGCTTTAGATGGCAACAGGCTGTAAGACTATCCCAGATAATACAAGCTTTAGAGGGCAACGGGCTGTAAGTCTATCCCAGGTAATTCAGGCTTTAGAGGACAACGGGCTGTAAAACCATCCCAGGTAAAACAAGCTTTAGAGAGCAACGTCCTGAAAGACCATCCAAGGTAATACATGCTTTAGAGCGCAACGGGCTGTAAGACCATCCCAGGTAATACATGCTTTAGAGGGCAATGGGCTGTAAGACTACCGAAGATAATACCGGCTTTAGAGGGCAACAGACATTAAGACTATCCCAGATAATACATGCTTTAGAGGGCAACAGGCTGTAAAACTATCCCAGGTAATACATGCTTTAGAGGGCAACGGGCTGTAAGACTATTCAAGATAATACTGGCTTTAGAGGGCAACAGGCTGTAAGACTACCCCAGATAATACATGCATTAGAGGGCAATGGGCTGTAAAACCATCCAAGATAATACATGCTCTAGAGGGCAATGGGGTGTAAGACTATCCCTGGTAATACATGCATTAGAGGGTAATGGGCTGTTAGACTATCCCAGGTAATGCATGCTTTAGAAGGCAACTGGCTGAAATACCATCCCAGGTAATACTGGCTTCAGAGGGCAACGGGCTGTAAAACCATCCCAGGTAATACATGCTTTAGAGGGCAACGGGCTGTAGGACTATCCCAGGTAATACATGCTTTAGAGGGCAATGAGCTGTAAGACTATCCCTGGTAATACATGCGTTAGAGGGCAGTGGGCTGTAAAACCATCCCAGGTAATACAAGCTTTAGAGAGCAACGGCCTGAAAGACCAACCCAGGTAATACATGCTTTAGAGCGCAACGGGCTGTAAGACCGTCCCAGGTAATACATGCTTTAGAGGTCAACGGGCTGTAAGACCATCCTAGGTAATACATGCTTTAGAGGGCAACAGGCTGAAAGTCCATACCAGGTAATCCATGCTTTAGAGGGCAACGGGCTGTAAGACCATCCCAGGTAATACATGCTTTAGAGGGCAACAGGCTGTAGGACTATCCCAGGTAATACATGCATTAGAGGGCAACGGGCTGTAAGACTATCCAAGATAATACCGGCTTTAGAGGGCAACGGGCTGTAAGACTACCCTAGATAGTACATGCATTAGAAGGCAATGGGCTGTAAAACCATCCCAGATAATACATGCTTTGGAGGGCAATGACGTGTGAGACTATCCCTGGTAATACATGCTTTAGAAGGCAATGGGCTGTTAGACTATCCCAGGTAATACATGCTTTAGAGGGCAACGGGCTGAAAGACCATCCCAGGTAATATATGTATTAGAGGGCAATGGGCTGTAAAACAATCCCAGATAATACATGCTTTAGATGGCAACGGCTGTAAGACTATCCCAGATAATACATGCTTTAGAGGGCAATGTGCTGTAAGACCATCCCAGGTAATACATGCTTTAGAGGACAACGGGCTGTAACACTTTCCCAGATAATACATGCTTTAGATGGCAACGGGCTGTAAGACTATCCCAGATAATACAGGCTTTAGAGGGCAACGGGCTGTAAGTCTCTCCCAGGTAATACATGCTTTAGAGGACAACGGGCTGTAAGACAATCCCAGATAATACATGCTTTAGATGGCAACGGGCTGTAAGACTATCCCAGGTAATACAGGCTTTAGAGGGCAAGGGGCTGTAAGTCTATCCCTGGTAATACAGGCTTTAGAGGACAACGGGCTGTAAGACTATCTCAGGTAATACATGCTTTATAGGACAACGGGCTGTAAGACCATCCCAGGTAATACATGCTTTAGAGGGCAACGGGCTGTAAGACCATCCCAGGTAATACGTGCTTTAGATGGCAACGGGCTGTAAGACTATCCCAGGTAATACATGCTTTAGAGGGCAACGGGCTGTAAGACCATCCCAGGTAATACATGGTTTAGAGGGCAATGGGCTGTAAGACCATCCCAGGTAATACATGCTTTAGAGGGCAACGGGTTGAAAGACCATCCCAGGTAATACATGCTTTAGAGGGCGACAGGCTGTAAAACCATCCCAGGTAATACATGCTTTAGAGGGCAACGGGCTGTAAGACCATCCCAGGTAATACATGCCTTAGAGGGCAACGTGCTGTAAGACTATCCCAGGTAATACATGCATTAGAGGGTAATGGGCTGTTAGACTATCCCAGGTAATGCATGCTTTAGAAGGCAACTGGCTGAAATACCATCCCAGGTAATACATGCTTTAGAGGGCAACGGGCTGTAAGACCATCCCAGGTAATACATGCTTTAGAGGGCAACGGGCTGTAGGACTATCCCAGGTAATACATGCTTTAGAGGGCAATGGGCTGTAAGACTATCTCAGATAATACATGCATTAGAGGGCAATGGGCTGTAAGACCATCCCAGTTAAAACCTGCTTTAGAGGGCAATGGGTTGTAAGACTAACCCTGGTAATACATGCGTTAGAGGGCAGTGGGCTGTAAGACAATCCTAGATAATACATGCTTTAGATGGCAACGGGCTGTAAGAGTATCCCAAATAATACAGGCTTTAGAGGGCAACAGGCTGTAAGACTTTCCCAGATAATACAAGCTTTAGAGGGCAACGGGCTGTAAGTCTATCCCAGGTAATTCAGGCTTTAGAGGACAACGGGCTGTAAAACCATCCCAGGTAAAACAAGCTTTAGAGAGCAACGGCCTGAAAGACCATCCCAGATAATACATGCTTTAGAGCGCAACGGGCTGTAAAACCGTCCCAGGTAATACATGCTTTAGAGGTCAACAGGCAGAAAGTCCATACCAGGTAATCCATGCTTTAGAGGGCAACAGGCTGTAAGACCATCCCAGGTAATACATGCTTTAGAGGGCATCAGGCTGTAGGACTATCCCAGGTAATACATGCATTAGAGGGCAACGGGCTGTAAGACTATCCAAGATAATACCGGCTTTAGAGGGCAACGGGCTGTAAGACTACCGTAGATAATACATGCATTAGAGGGCAATGGGCTGTAAAACCATCCCAGATAATACATGCTTTGGAGGGCAATGACGTGTGAGACTATCCCTGGTAATACATGCTTTAGAAGGCAATGGGCTGTTAGACTATCCCAGGTAATACATGCTTTAGAGGGCAACGGGCTGAAAGACCATCCCAGGTAATATATGTATTAGAGGGCAATGGGATGTAAGACCATCCCAGATAATACATGCTTTTGAGGGCAATGAGTTGTAAGACTATCCCTGGTAATACATGCTTTAGAGGGCAGTGGGCTGTAAGACCATCACAGGTAGTACATGCTTTAGAGGGCAACGGCTGTAAGACTATCCCAGATAATATATGCTTTAGAGGACAACGGGCTGTAACACTTTCCCAGATAATACATGCTTTAGATGGCAACGGGCTGTAATACTATCCCAGATAATACAGGCTTTAGAGGGCAACGGGCTGTAAGACTATCCCAGATAATACATGCTTTAGAGGGCAACAGGCTGTAAGTCTATCCCAGGTAATACAGGCTTTAGAGGACAACGGGCTGTAAGACTATCTCAGGTAATACATGCTTTAGAGGGCAACGGGCTGTAAGACCATCCCAGGTAATACATGCTTTAGAGGGCAACGGGCTGTAAGACCATCCCAGGTAATACATGCTTTAGAGGGCAATGGGCTGTAAGACCATCCCAGGTAATACATGCTTTAGAGGGCAACGGGTTGAAAGACCATCCCAGGTAATACATGCTTTAGAGGGCAACAGGCTGTAAAACCATCCCAGGTAATACATGCTTTAGAGGGCAACAGGCTGTAAGACCATCCCAGGTAATACATGCTTTAGAGGGCAATGGGCTGTAAGAATATCCCAGGTAATACATGCTTTAGAGGGCAACGGGCTGTAAACCATCCCAGGTAATACATGCATTAGAGGGCAACATGCTGTAAGACTATCCAAGATAATACCGGCTTTAGTGGGTAACGGGCTTTAAGACTATCCCAGATAATACATGCTTTAGAGGGCAACAGGCTGTAAGACTATCCTAGGTAATACATGCTTTAGAGGGCAACGGGCTATAAGGCTATCCAAGATAATACCGGCTATAAAGGGCAACGGGCTGTAAGACAATCCCAGATAATGCATGCTTTAGATGGCAACGGGCTGTAAGACTATCCCAGATAATACATGCATTAGAGGGCAATGGGCTGTAAAACCATCCCAGATAATACATGCTTTAGAGGGCAACAGGCTGCAAGACTATCCCAGGTAATACATGCTTTAGAGGGCAATGGGATGTAAGACTTTCCCAGAGAATACATGCATTATTGGGAAATGGGCTGTAAGACCATCCCAGATAATACATGCTTTAGAGGGCAATGGGTTGTAAGACAATCCCAGATAATACATGCTTTAGAGGGCAATGGGCTGTAAGACTATCCCAGATAATACATGCTTTAGAGGGCAATGGGCTGTAAGACTATCCCAGATAATACAGGCTTTAGCGGGCAACGGGCTGTAAGACTATCCCAGATAATACAGGCTTTAGAGGGCAACGGGCTGTAAGTCTATCCCAGGTAATACACGCTTTAGAGGACAACAGACTGTAAGACTATCCCAGGTAATACATGCTTTGGAGGGCAACGGGCTATAAGGCCATCCCAGGTAATACATGGCATGCTTTAGAGGGCAACGGGCTGTAAGACCATCCCAGGTAATACATGCTTTAGAGGGCAACGGGCTGAAAGACCATCCCAGGTAATACATGCTTTAGAGGGCAAAGGGCTGTAAAACCATCCCAGGTAATACATGCTTTAGAGGTCAACAGGCTATAAAATCATCCCAGGTAATACATGCTTTAGAGGGCAACGGGCTGTAAGACCGTCCCAGGTAATACATGCTTTAGATGGCAACGGGCTGAAAGACCAAACCAGGTAATACATGCTTTAGAGGGCAATAGGCTTTAAGACTATCCCAGGTAATACATGCTTTAGAGGGCAACAGGCTGTAAGACTATCCCAGGTAATACATGCTATAGAGGGCAACAGGCTGTAAGACTATTTAAGATAATATCTGCTTTAGAGGGCAACGGGCTGTAAGACTACCCCAGATAATACATGCTTTAGAGGGCAATGGGGTGTAAAACCATCCCAGATAATACAAGCTTTAGAGGGCAATGGGGTGTAAGACTTTCCCTGGTAATTCATGCTTTAGAAGGCAATGGGCTGTTAGACTATCCCTGGTAATAAATGCTTTAGAAGGCAGTGGGCTGTAAAACCATCCCAGGTAATACATGCATTAGAGGGCAATGGGCTGTAAGACCATCCCAGACAATACATGCTTTAGAGGGCAATGGGTTGTAAGACTACCCCTGGTAATACATGCTTTAGAGGGCAGTGGGCTGTAAGACCATCCCAGGTAATACATGCTTTAGAGGGCAATGGGCTGTAAGACAATCCCAGATAATACATGCTTTAGATGGCAACGGGCTGTAAAACTATCCCAGATAATGCATGCTTTAGAGGGCAATGCGCTGTAAGACCATCCCAGGTAATACATGCTTTAGAGGACAACGGGCTGTAAGACTATCCCAGATAATACATGCTTTAGAGGGCAATAGGCTGTAAAACCATCCCTGGTAATACATGCTTTAGAGGGCAATGGCCTGTTAGTCTATCCCAGATAATACATGCTTTAGATGGCAACGGGCTGTAAGACTATCCCAGGTAATATAGGCTTTAGAGGGCAACGGGCTGTAAGACTATCCCAGGTAATACATGCTTTAGAGGGCAACGGGCTGTAAGACTATCCCAGGTAATACATGCTTTAGAGGGCAAGAGGCTGTAAAACCATCCCAGGTAATACATGGTTTAGAGGGCAACGAACTGTAAAACCATCCCAAATAATACAGGCTTTAGAGGGCAATGGGCTGTAAGACCATCCCTGAAAATACATGCTTTAGATGGCAACAGGCTGTAAGACTATCCCAGATAATACAGGCTTTAGAGACCAACAGGCTGTAAGACTATACCAGATAATACATGCTTCAGATGGCAACAGGTTTTAAGACTATCCCAGATAATACATGCTTTACAGGACAACGGGCTGTAAGACTATCCTAGGTAATTCAGGCTTTAGAGGGCAACGGGCTGTAACACCATCCCAGGTAATACATGCTTTAGAGGGCAACAGGCTGTAAAACCATCCCAGGTAAGACAGGCTTTAGAGGGCAGTGGGCTGCGAGACTATCCCAGGTAATACATGCTTTAGAGGGCAACGGGCTGTAAGACTATCATAGATAATACATGCTGTAGATGGCAACAGGCTGTAAGACTATCACAGGTAATACATTCTTTAGAGGGCAACGGGTTGTAAGACCAACCCAGGTAATTCATGCGTTAGAGGGCAACGGGCTGTAAGACTATCCCAGGTAATACATGCTTTAGAGGGCAACGGGCTGTAAGACTATCCCAGGTAATACATGCTTTAGCGGGCAACGGGCTGTAAGACTATCATAGATAATACATGCTGTAGATGGCAACAGGCTGTAAGACTATCACAGGTAATACATTCTTTAGAGGGCAACGGGTTGTAAGACCAACCCAGGTAATTCATGCTTTAGAGGGCAACAGGCTGTAATACATGCATTAGAGGGCAATGGGTTGTACGACTATCCCAGATAATACATGCTTTAGATGGCAACGGGCTGTAAGACTATCCAAGATAATACAGGCTTTAGAGGGCAACGAGCTGAAAGTTCATCCCAGGTAATACATGCATTAGAGGGCAATGGGCTGTAAGACAATCCCAGATAATACATGCTTTAGATGGCAACGGGCTGTAAGACTATCCAAGATAATACATGCTTTAGAGGGCAATGCGCTGTGAGACCATCCCAGGTAATACATGCTTTAGAGGACAATGGGCTGTAAGACTATCCCAGCTAATACATGCTTTAGATGGCAACAGGCTGTAAGACTATCCCAAATAATACAGGCTTTAGAGGGCAACAGGTTGTAAGACTGTCCCAGATAATACATGCTTTAGATTGCAACGGGATGTAAGACTATCCCAGATAATACAGGCTTTACAGGACAACAGGCTGTAAGACTATCCCAGGTAATACAGGTTTTAGAAGGCAACGGGCTGTAACACCATCCCAGGTAATACATGCTTTAGAGGGCAACGGGCTGCAAGACCATCCCAGGTAATATATGCTTTAGAGAGCAATGGGCTGTTAGACTATCCCAGATAATACATGCTTTAGAGGGCAACAGACTGTAAGACTATACCAGGTAAGACAGGCTTTAGAGGGCAACGGGTTGTAAGACTATCCCAGATAATACAGGCTTTAGAGGGCAACGGGCTGTAAGACTATCCCAGGTAAGACAGGCTTCAGAGGGCAGTGGGCTGTAAGACTATCCCTGATAATACATGCTTTAGAGGGCAACGGGCTGTAAGAATATCCCAGGTAATACGTGCTTTAGATGGCAACAGGCTGTAAGACTATCCCAGATAATACAGGGTTTAGAGGACAACAGGCTGTAAGACTATCCCAGGTAATACATGCTTTAGAGGGCAACGGGCTGTAAGACCATCACAGGTAATACATGCTTTAGAGGGCAAACGGGTTGTAAGACTATCCCAGGTAATACATGCTTTAGAGGAAAACTTACTGTAAGACTATCCCAGATAATACAGGCTTTAGAGGGCAACGGGCTGTAAGACTATCCCAGATAATACAGGCTTTAGAGGGCAATGGGCTGTAAGTCTATCCCAGGTAATACAGGCTTTAGAGGACAACAGGCTGTAAGACTATCCCAGGTAATACATGCTTTAGAGGGCAATGGGCTGTAAAACCATACCAGGTAATACATGCTTTAGAGGGCAACGGGCTGTAAGACTATCCCAGGTAATACATGCTTTAGAGAGCAACGGGCTGTAAGACCATCCCAGGTAATACATGCTTTAGAGGGCAACGGGCTGTAAGACTATCCAAGATAATACCGGCTATAAAGGTGAAAAGGCTTTAAGACTATCCCAGATAATACATACTTTAGAGGGCAAAAGGCTGTGAGACTATCCCAGGAATACATGCTTTAGAGGGCAACGGGCTGTAAGACCATCCCAGGTAATACATGGTTTAGAGGGCAACGGGCTGTAAGAACATCCCAGGTAATACATGCTTTAGAGGGCAACGGGCTGTAAGACCATCCCAGATAATACATGCTTTAGAGGGCAACGGGCTGTAAGACCATCCCAGATAATACATGCTTTAGAGGGCAACGGGTTGTAAGACCATCCCAGATAATACATGCTTTAGAGGGCAACAGGCTGTAAGACCATCCCAGGTAATACATGCTTTAATGGGTAACGGACTGTGAGACCATCCCAGATAATACATGCTTTAGAGGGCAACGGGCTGTAAGACTATCCCAGATAATACATGCATTAGAGGGCAACGGGCTGTAAGACCAACCCAGGTAATACATGCTTTAGAGGGCAACGGGCTGTAAGACCATCCCAG
This sequence comes from Ambystoma mexicanum, assembly GCF_040938575.1. Lineage (NCBI taxonomy): Eukaryota > Metazoa > Chordata > Amphibia > Caudata > Ambystomatidae > Ambystoma > Ambystoma mexicanum. The sequence goes on from NC_090927.1 coordinate 12,854,572, forward strand.
GTAATACATGCTTTAGAGGGCAACGGGCTGTAAGACCATCCCAGGTAATACATTCTTTAGAGGGCAACGGGTTGTAAGACTATCCATGGTAATACATGCTTTAGAGGGAAGTGTGCTGTAAGACCATCACAGGTAATACATTCTTTAGAGGGCAATGGGCTGTAAGACAATCCCAGATAATACATGCTTTAGATGGCAACGGGCTGTAAGACTATCCCAGGTAATACTTGCTTTAGAGGACAACGGGCTGTAAGACTATCCCAATAATACATGCTTTAGATGTCAACGGTCTGTAAGACTATCGCAGATAATACAGGCTTTAGAGGGCAAAGGGCTGTAATACTATCCCAGGTAATAGAGGCTTTAGAGGGCAACAGGCTGTAAGTCTATCTCAGGTAATACAGGCTTTAAAAGTCAACGGGCTGTAAGACCATTCCAGGTAATACATGCTTTAGAGGGTAACGGGCTGTAAGACCATCCCAGGAAATACATGCTTTAGAGGGCAACAGGCTGTAAGACCATCCCAGGTAATACATACTTTAGAGGGCAACGGGCTGTTAGACCATCCCAGGTAATACATGCTTTAGAGGGCAACAGGCTGAAAGACCATCCCAGGTAATACATGCTTTAGAGGGCAACGGGCTGTAAGACCATCCCAGGTAATACATGCTTTAGAGGGCAACGGCCTGTAAGACTATCCCAGGTAATACATGTTTTAGAGGGCAACGGGCTGAAAGACCATCCCAGGTTATACATGCTTTAGAGGGCAACAGGCTGTAAGACCATACCAGGTAGTACATGCTTTAGAGGGCAACAGGCTATAAGACTATCCCAGGTAATACATGCTTTAGAGGGCAAAGGGCTGTAAGACCATCCCAGGTAATACATGCTTTAGAGGGCAATGGGCTGTAAGACTATCGAAGATAATACCGGCTTTAGAGGGCAACAGACTTTAAGACTATCCCAGATAATACATGCTTTAGAGGGCAACAGGCTGTAAAACTATCCCAGGTAATACATGCTTTAGAGGGCAACGGGCTGTAAGACTACCCCAGATAATACATGCTATAGAGGGCAATGGGCTGTAAGACCATCCAAGATAATACATGCTCTAGAGGGCAATGGGGTGTAAGACTATCCCTGGTAATACATGCATTAGACGGTAATGGGCTGTTAGACTATCCCAGGTAATGCATGCTTTAGAGGGCAACTGGCTGAAATACCATCCCAGGTAATACATGCTTTAGAGGGCAACGGGCTGTAGGACTATCCCAGGTAACACATGCTTTAGAGGGCAATGGGCTGTAAGACTATCTCAGATAATACATGCATTAGAGGGCAATGGGCTGTAAGACTATCCCTGGTAATACATGCGTTAGAGGGCAGTGGGCTGTAAGACAATCCCAGATAATACATGCTTTAGATGGCAACGGGCTGTAAGACTATCCCAGATAATACAGGCTTTAGAGGGCAACGGGCTGTAAGACTTTCCCAGATAATACAAGCTTTAGAGGGCAACGGGCTGTAAGTCTATCCCAGGTAATTCAGGCTTTAGAGGACAACGGGCTGTAAAACCATCCCAGGTAATACAAGCTTTAGAGAGCAACGGCCTGAAAGACCAACCCAGGTAATACATGCTTTCGAGCGCAACGGGCTGTAAGTCCGTCCCAGGTAATACATGCTTTAGAGGTCAACGGGCTGTAAGACCATCCCAGGTAATACATGCTTTAGAGGGCAACAGGCTGAAAGTCCATACCAGGTAATCCATGCTTTAGAGGGCAACGGGCTGTAAGACCATCCCAGGTAATACATGCTTTAGAGGGCAACAGGCTGTAGGACTATCCCAGGTAATACATGCATTAGAGGGCAACGGGCTGTAAGACTATCCAAGATAATACCGGCTTTAGAGGGCAACGGGCTGTAAGACTACCCTAGATAATACATGCATTAGAGGGCAATGGGCTGTAAGACCATCCCAGATAATACATGCTTTGGAGGGCAATGACGTGTGAGACTATCCATGGTAATACATGCTTTAGAAGGCAATGGGCTGTTAGACTATCCCAGGTAATACATGCTTTAGAGGGCAACGGGCTGAAAGACCATCCCAGGTAATATATGTATTAGAGGGCAATGGGCTTTAAGACCATCCCAGATAATACATGCTTTAGAGGGCAATGAGTTGTAAGACTATCCCTGGTAATACATGCTTTAGAGGGCAGTGGGCTGTAAGACCATCACAGGTAATACATGCTTTAGAGGGCAGTGGGCTGTAAGACAATCCCAGATAATACATGCTTTAGATGGCAACAGCTGTAAGACTATCCCAGATAATACATGCTTTAGAGGGCAATGCGCTGTAACACTTTCCCAGATAATACATGCTTTAGATGGCAACGGGCTGTAAGACTATCCCAGATAATACAGGCTTTAGAGGGCAACGGGCTGTAAGTCTATCCCAGGTAATACATGCTTTAGAGGACAACGGGCTGTAAGACTATCCCAGATAATACATGCTTTAGATGGCAACGGGCTGTAAGACTATCCCAGGTAATACAGGCTTTAGAGGATAACAGGCTGTAAAACCATCCCAGGTAATACATGCTTTAGAGGGCAACGGGCTGTAAAACCATCCCAGGTAATACATGCTTTAGAGGGCAACGGGCTGTAAGACCATCCCAGGTAATACATGCTTTAGAGGGCAACGGGCTGTAAAACCATCCCAGGTAATACATGCTTTAGAGGGCAACGGGCTGTAAGACCATCCCAGATAATACATACTTTAGTGGGCAACGGGCTGTAAGACCATCCCAGGTAATACATGCTTTAGAGGACAACGGGCTGTAAGACCATCCCAGGTAATACATGTTTAGAGGGCAACGGACTGTAAGACTATCCCAGGTAATACATGCTTTAGAGGGCAATGGGCTGTAAGACCATCCCAGGTAATACATGCTTTAGAGGGCAACGGGTTGAAAGACCATCCCAGGTAATACATGCTTTAGAGGGCAACAGGCTGTAAAACCATCCCAGGTAATACATGCTTTAGAGGGCAACGGGCTGTAAGACCATCCCAGGTAATACATGCTTTGGAGGGCAACGGGCTGTAAGACTATCCCAGGTAATACATGCTTTAGAGGGCAATGGGCTGTAAAACCATCCCAGGTAATACATGCTCTAGAGGGCAATGGGGTGTAAGACCATCCCTGGTAATACATGCTTTAGAGGGCAACGGGCTGTAGGACTAACCCAGGTAATACATGCTTTAGAGGGAAATGGGCTGTAAGACTATCTCAGATAATACATGCATTAGAGGGCAATGGGCTGTAAGACCATCCCAGATAAAACATGATTTAGAGGGCAATGGGTTGTAAGACTAACCCTGGTAATACATGCGTTAGAGGGTAGTTGGCTATAAGACAATCCCAGATAATACATGCTTTAGATGGCAACAGGCTGTAAGACTATCCCAGATGATACAAGCTTTAGAGGGCAACGGGCTGTAAGTCTATCCCAGGTAATTCAGGCTTTAGAGGACAACGGGCTGTAAAACCATCCCAGGTAAAACAAGCTTTAGAGAGCAACGTCCTGAAAGACCATCCAAGGTAATACATGCTTTAGAGCGCGCTGTAAGACCATCCCAGGTAATACATGCTTTAGAGGGCAATGGGCTGTAAGACTACCGAAGATAATACCGGCTTTAGAGGGCAACAGACATTAAGACTATCCCAGATAATACATGCTTTAGAGGGCAACAGGCTGTAAAACTATCCCAGGTAATACATGCTTTAGAGGGCAACGGGCTGTAAGACTATTCAAGATAATACTGGCTTTAGAGGGCAACAGGCTGTAAGACTACCCCAGATAATACATGCATTAGAGGGCAATGGGCTGTAAAACCATCCAAGATAATACATGCTCTAGAGGGCAATGGGGAGTAAGACTATCCCTGGTAATACATGCATTAGAGGGTAATGGGCTGTTAGACTATCCCAGGTAATGCATGCTTTAGAAGGCAACTGGCTGAAATACCATCCCAGGTAATACTGGCTTTAGAGGGCAACGGGCTGTAAAACCATCCCAGGTAATACATGCTTTAGAGGGCAACGGGCTGTAGGACTATCCCAGGTAATATATGCTTTAGAGGGCAATGAGCTGTAAGACTATCTCAGATAATACATGCATTAGAGGGCAATGGGCTGTAAGACTATCCCTGGTAATACATGCGTTAGAGGGCAGTGGGCTGTAAGACAATCCCAGATAATACATGCTTTAGATGGCAACGGGCTGTAAGACTATCCCAGATAATACAGGCTTTAGAGGGCAACGGGCTGTAAGACTTTCCCAGATAATACAAGCTTTAGAGGGCAACGGGCTGTAAGTCTATCCGAGGTAATTCAGGCTTTAGAGGACAACGGGCTGTAAAACCATCCCAGGTAATACAAGCTTTAGAGAGCAACGGCCTGAAAGACCAACCCAGGTAATACATGCTTTAGAGCGCAACGGGCTGTAAGACTATCCCAGATAATACATGCTTTAGAGTGCAACAGGCTGTAAGACTATCTCAGGTAATACAGGCTTTAGAGGGCAACGGGCTGTTAGACCGTCCCAGGTAATACATGCTTTAGAGGTCAACGGGCTGTAAGACCATCCTAGGTAATACATGCTTTAGAGGGCAACAGGCTGAAAGTCCATACCAGGTAATCCATGCTTTAGAGGGCAACGGGCTGTAAGACCATCCCAGGTAATACATGCTTTAGAGGGCAACAGGCTGTAGGACTATCCCAGGTAATACATGCATTAGAGGCCAACGGGCTGTAAGACTATCCAAGATAATACCGGCTTTAGAGGGCAACGGGCTGTAAGACTACCCTAGATAGTACATGCATTAGAAGGCAATGGGCTGTAAAACCATCCCAGATAATACATGCTTTGGAGGGCAATGACGTGTGAGACTATCCCTGGTAATACATGCTTTAGAAGGCAATGGGCTGTTAGACTATCCCAGGTAATACATGCTTTAGAGGGCAACGGGCTGAAAGACCATCCCAGGTAATATATGTATTAGAGGGCAATGGGCTGTAAAACAATCCCAGATAATACATGCTTTAGATGGCAACGGCTGTAAGACTATCCCAGATAATACATGCTTTATAGGGCAATGTGCTGTAAGACCATCCCAGGTAATACATGCTTTAGAGGACAACGGGCTGTAACACTTTCCCAGATAATACATGCTTTAGATGGCAACGGGCTGTAAGACTATCCCAGATAATACAGGCTTTAGAGGGCAACGGGCTGTAAGTCTCTCCCAGGTAATACATGCTTTAGAGGACAACGGGCTGTAAGACAATCCCAGATAATACATGCTTTAGATGGCAACGGGCTGTAAGACTATCCCAGGTAATACAGGCTTTAGAGGGCAACGGGCTGTAAGTCTATCCCTGGTAATACAGGCTTTAGAGGACAACGGGCTGTAAGACCATCCCAGGTAATACATGCTTTAGAGGGCAACGGGCTGTAAGACCATCCCAGGTAATACATGCTTTAGAGGGCAACGGGCTGTAAGACCATCCCAGGTAATACATGCTTTAGAGGGCAACGGGCTGTAAGACCATCCCAGGTAATACATGCTTTAGAGGGCAACGAGCTGAAAGTCCATCCCAGGTAACACATGCTTTAGAGGACAACGGGCTGTAAGACCATCCCAGGTAATACATGCTTTAGAGGGCAATGGGCTGTAAGACCATCCCAGGTAATACATGCTTTAGAGGGCAACGGGTTGAAAGACCATCCCAGGTAATACATGCTTTAGAGGGCGACAGGCTGTAAAACCATCCCAGGTAATACATGCTTTAGAGGGCAACGGGCTGTAAGACCATCCCAGGTAATACATGCCTTAGAGGGCAACGGGCTGTAAGACTATCCCAGGTAATACATGCTTTAGAGGGCAACAGGCTATAAAACCATCCCAGGTAATACATGCTTTAGAGGGCAACGGGCTGTAAGACTATCCAAGATAATACCGGCTTTAGTGGGTAACAGGCTTTAAGACTATCCCAGATAATACATGCTTTAGAGGGCAACAGGCTGTAAGACTATCCTAGGTAATACATGCTTTAGAGGGCAACGGGCTATAAGGCTATCCAAGATAATACCGGCTATAAAGGGCAACGGGCTGTAAGACAATCCCAGATAATGCATGCTTTAGATGGCAACGGGCTGTAAGACTATCCCAGATAATACATGCATTAGAGGGCAATGGGCTGTAAAACCATCCCAGATAATACATGCTTTAGAGGGCAATGTGGTGTAAGACTATCCCTGGTAATACATGCTTTAGAGGGCAATGGGCTGTTAGACTATCCCAGGTAATGCATGCTTTAGAGGTCTACAGGCTGAAATACCATCCCAGGTTGTACATGCTTTAGAGGGCAACGGGCTGTAAGACCATCCCAGGTAATACATGCTTTAGAGGGCAACAGGCTGCAAGACTATCCCAGGTAATACATGCTTTAGAGGGCAATGGGATGTAAGACTTTCCCAGAGAATACATGCATTATTGGGAAATGGGCTGTAAAACCATCCCAGATAATACATGCTTTAGAGGGCAATGGGTTGTAAGACAATCCCAGATAATACATGCTTTAGATGGCAACAGGCTGAAACACTATCCTAGATAATACATGCTTTAGAGGGCAATGCGCTGTGAGACCATCCCAGGTAATACATGCTTTAGAGGACAACGGGCTGTAAGACTATCCCAGATAATACATGCTTTAGAGGGCAATGGGCTGTAAGACTATCCCAGATAATACAGGCTTTAGCGGGCAACGGGCTGTAAGACTATCCCAGATAATACAGGCTTTAGAGGGAAACGGGCTGTAAGTCTATCCCAGGTAATACAGGCTTTAGAGGACAACAGACTGTAAGACTATCCCAGGTAATACATGCTTTGGAGGGCAACGGGCTATAAGGCCATCCCAGGTAATACATGGCATGCTTTAGAGGGCAACGGGCTGTAAGACCATCCCAGGTAATACATGCTTTAGAGGGCAACGGGCTGAAAGACCATCCCAGGTAATACATGCTTTAGAGGGCAAAGGGCTGTAAGACCATCCCAGGTAATACATGCTTTAGAGGTCAACAGTCTGTAAAACCATCCCAGGTAATACATGCTTTAGAGGGCAACGGGCTGTAAGACCGTCCCAGGTAATACATGCTTTAGATGGCAACGGGCTGAAAGACCAAACCAGGTAATACATGCTTTCGAGGGCAATAGGCTTTAAGACTATCCCAGGTAATACATGCTTTAGAGGGCAACAGGCTGTAAGACTATCCCAGGTAATACATGCTATAGAGGGCAACAGGCTGTAAGACTATTCAAGATAATATCGGCTTTAGAGGGCAACGGGCTGTAAGACTACCCCAGATAATACATGCTTTAGAGGGCAATGGGGTGTAAGACCATCCCAGATAATACAAGCTTTAGAGGGCAATGGGGTGTAAGACTTTCCCTGGTAATACATGCTTTAGAAGGCAATGGGCTGTTAGACTATCCCTGGTAATAAATGCTTTAGAAGGCAGTGGGCTGTAAAACCATCCCAGGTAATACATGCATTAGAGGGCAATGGGCTGTAAGACTATCCCAGATAATACATGCATTAGAGGGCAATGGGTTGTAAGACTACCCCTGGTAATATATGCTTTAGAGGGCAGTGGGCTGTAAGACCATCCCAGGTAATACATGCTTTAGAGGGCAATGGGCTGTAAGACAATCCCAGATAATACATGCTTTAGATGGCAACGGGCTGTAAAACTATCCCAGATAATGCATGCTTTAGAGGGCAATGCGCTGTAAAACCATCCCAGGTAATACATGCTTTAGAGGACAACGGGCTGTAAGACTATCCCATATAATACATGCTTTAGAGGGCAATAGGCTGTAAAACCATCCCTGGTAATACATGCTTTAGAGGGCAATGGCCTGTTAGTCTATCCCAGATAATACATGCTTTAGATGGCAACGGGCTGTAAGACTATCCCAGGTAATATAGGCTTTAGAGGGCAACGGGCTGTAAGACTATCCCAGGTAATACATGCTTTAGAGGGCAACGGGCTGTAAGACTATCCCAGGTAATACATGCTTTAGAGGGCAACAGGCTGTAAAACCATCCCAGGTAATACATGGTTTAGAGGGCAACGAACTGTAAAACCATCCCAAATAATACAGGCTTTAGAGACCAACAGGCTGTAAGACTATACCAGATAATACATGCTTCAGATGGCAACAGGTTTTAAGACTATCCCAGATAATACATGCTTTACAGGACAACGGGCTGTAAGACTATCCTAGGTAATTCAGGCTTTAGAGGGCAACGGGCTGTAACACCATCCCAGGTAATACATGCTTTAGAGGGCAACAGGCTGTAAAACCATCCCAGGTAAGACAGGCTTTAGAGGGCAGTGGGCTGCGAGACTATCCCAGGTAATACATGCTGTAGATGGCAACAGGCTGTAAGACTATCACAGGTAATACATTCTTTAGAGGGCAACGGGTTGTAAGACCAACCCAGGTAATTCATGCGTTAGAGGGCAACGGGCTGTAAGACTATCCCAGGTATTACATGCTTTAGAGGGCAACGGGCTGTAAGACTATCCCAGGTAATACATGCTTTAGAGGGCAACGGGCTGTAAGACTATCATAGATAATACATGCTGTAGATGGCAACAGGCTGTAAGACTATCACAGGTAATACATTCTTTAGAGGGCAACGGGTTGTAAGACCAACCCAGGTAATTCATGCTTTAGAGGGCAACAGGCTGTAATACATGCATTAGAGGGCAATGGGTTGTACGACTATCCCAGATAATACATGCTTTAGAGGGCAATGGGGTGTAAGACTATCCCTGGTAATAAATGCTTTAGAAGGCAATGGGCTGTTAGACTATCCCAGGTAATACATGCTTTAGAGGGCAACGAGCTGAAAGTTCATCCCAGGTAATACATGCATTAGAGGGCAATGGGCTGTAAGACAATCCCAGATAATACATGCTTTAGATGGCAACGGGCTGTAAGACTATCCAAGATAATACATGCTTTAGAGGGCAATGCGCTGTGAGACCATCCCAGGTAATACATGCTTTAGAGGACAATGGGCTGTAAGACTATCCCAGCTAATACATGCTTTAGATGGCAACAGCCTGTAAGACTATCCCAAATAATACAGGCTTTGGAGGGCAACAGGTTGTAAGACTGTCCCAGATAATACATGCTTTAGATTGCAACGGGATGTAAGACTATCCCAGATAATACAGGCTTTACAGGACAACAGGCTGTAAGACTATCCCAGGTAATACAGGTTTTAGAGGGCAACGGGCTGTAACACCATCCCAGGTAATACATGCTTTAGAGGGCAACGGGCTGCAAGACCATCCCAGGTAATACATGCTTTAGAGGGCAACAGACTGTAAGACTATCCCAGGTAAGACAGGCTTTAGAGGGCAACGGGCTGTAAGACTATCCCAGATAATACAGGCTTTAGAGGGCAACGGGCTGTAAGACTATCCCAGGTAAGACAGGCTTCAGAGGGCAGTGGGCTGTAAGACTATCCCTGATAATACATGCTTTAGAGGGCAACGGGCTGTAAGAATATCCCAGGTAATACGTGCTTTAGATGGCAACAGGCTGTAAGACTATCCCAGATAATACAGGGTTTAGAGGACAACAGGCTGTAAGACTATCCCAGGTAATACATGCTTTAGAGGACAACGGGCTGTAAGACCATCACAGGTAATACATGCTTTAGAGGGCAAACGGGTTGTAAGACTATCCCAGGTAATACATGCTTTAGAGGAAAACTTACTGTAAGACTATCCCAGATAATACAGGCTTTAGAGGGCAACGGGCTGTAAGACTATCCCAGATAATACAGGCTTTAGAGGGCAATGGGCTGTAAGTCTATCCCAGGTAATACAGGCTTTAGAGGACAACAGGCTGTAAGACTATCCCAGGTAATACATGCTTTAGAGGGTAACGGGCTGTAAAACCATACCAGGTAATACATGCTTTAGAGGGCAACGGGCTGTAAGACTATCCCAGGTAATACATGCTTTAGAGAGCAACGGGCTGTAAGACCATCCCAGGTAATACATGCTTTAGAGGGCAACGGGCTGTAAGAATATCCAAGATAATACCGGCTATAAAGTTGAAAAGGCTTTAAGACTATCCCAGATAATACATACTTTAGAGGGCAACAGGCTGTGAGACTATCCCAGGAATACATGCTTTGGAGGGCAACGGGCTGTAAGACCATCCCAGGTAATACATGGTTTAGAGGGCAACGGGCTGTAAGAACATCCCAGGTAATACATGCTTTAGAGGGCAACGGGTTGTAAGACCATCCGAGATAATACATGCTTTAGAGGGCAACGGGCTGTAAGACCATCCCAGATAATACATGCTTTAGAGGGCAACGGGTTGTAAGACCATCCCAGATAATACATGCTTTAGAGGGCAACAGGCTGTAAGACCATCCCAGGTAATACATGCTTTAATGGGTAACGGACTGTGAGACCATCCCAGATAATACATGCTTTAGAGGGCAACGGGCTGTAAGACTATCCCAGATAATACGGGCTGTAAGACCAACCCAGGTAATACATGCTTTAGAGGGCAACGGGCTGTAAGACCATCCCAGGTAATACATGCTTTAGAGGGCAACGGGCTGTAAGAGCATCCCAGGTAATACATGCTTTAGAGGGCAACGGGTTGTAAGACTATCCATGGTAATACATGCTTTAGAGGGAAGTGTGCTGTAAGACCATCACAGGTAATACATGCTTTAGAGGGCAATGGGCTGTAAGACAATCCCAGATAATACATGCTTTAGATGGCAACGGGCTGTAAGACTATCCCAGGTAATACATGCTTTAGAGGACAACGGGCTGTAAGACTATCCCAATAATACATGCTTTAGATGTCAACGGTCTGTAAGACTATCGCAGATAATACAGGCTTTAGAGGGCAAAGGGCTGTAATACTATCCCAGGTAATAGAGGCTTTAGAGGGCAACAGGCTGTAAGTCTATCTCAGGTAATACAGGCTTTAGAAGTCAACGGGCTGTAAGACCATCCCAGGTAATACATGCTTTAGAGGGTAACGGGCTGTAAAACCATCCCAGGAAATACATGCTTTAGAGGGCAATGGGCTGTAAGACCATCCCAGGTAATACATACTTTAGAGGGCAACGGGCTGTTAGACCATCCCAGGTAATACATGCTTTAGAGGGCAACAGGCTGAAAGACCATCCCAGGTAATACATGCTTTAGAGGGCAACGGGCTGTAAGACCATCCCAGGTAATACATGCTTTAGAGGGCAACGGCCTGTAAGACTATCCCAGGTAATACATGCTTTAGAGGGCAACGGGCTGAAAGACCATCCCAGGTTATACATGCTTTAGAGGGCAACAGGCTGTAAGACCATACCAGGTAGTACATGCTTTAGAGGGCAACAGGCTATAAGACTATCCCAGGTAATACATGCTTTAGAGGGCAAAGGGCTGTGAGACCATCCCAGGTAATACATGCTTTAGAGGGCAATGGGCTGTAAGACTATCGAAGATAATACCGGCTTTAGAGGGCAACAGACTTTAAGACTATCCCAGATAATACATGCTTTAGAGGGCAACAGGCTGTAAAACTATCCCAGGTAATACATGCTTTAGAGGGCAACGGGCTGTAAGACTACCCCAGATAATACATGCTATAGAGGGCAATGGGCTGTAAGACCATCCAAGATAATACATGCTCTAGAGGGCAATGGGGTGTAAGACTATCCCTGGTAATACATGCATTAGAGGGTAATGGGCTGTTAGACTATCCCAGGTAATGCATGCTTTAGAGGGCAACTGGCTGAAATACCATCCCAGGTAATACATGCTTTAGAGGGCAACGGGCTGTAGGACTATCCCAGGTAATACATGCTTTAGAGGGCAATGGGCTGTAAGACTATCTCAGATAATACATGCATTAGAGGGCAATGGGCTGTAAGACTATCCCTGGTAATACATGCGTTAGAGGGCAGTGGGCTGTAAGACAATCCCAGATAATACATGCTTTAGATGGCAACGGGCTGTAAGACTATCCCAGATAATACAGGCTTTAGAGGGCAACGGGCTGTAAGACTTTCCCAGATAATACAAGCTTTAGAGGGCAACGGGCTGTAAGTCTATCCCAGGTAATTCAGGCTTTAGAGGACAACGGGCTGTAAAACCATCCCAGGTAATACAAGCTTTAGAGAGCAACGGCCTGAAAGACCAACCCAGGTAATACATGCTTTAGAGCGCAACGGGCTGTAAGTCCGTCCCAGGTAATACATGCTTTAGAGGGCAATGGGCTGTAAGACCATCCCAGGTAATACATGCTTTAGAGGGCAACAGGCTGAAAGTCCATACCAGGTAATCCATGCTTTAGAGGGCAACGGGCTGTAAGACCATCCCAGGTAATACATGCTTTAGAGGGCAACAGGCTGTAGGACTATCCCAGGTAATACATGCATTAGAGGGCAACGGGCTGTAAGACTATCCAAGATAATACCGGCTTTAGAGGGCAACGGGCTGTAAGACTACCCTAGATAATACATGCATTAGAGGGCAATGGGCTGTAAGACCATCCCAGATAATACATGCTTTGGAGGGCAATGACGTGTGAGACTATCCATGGTAATACGTGCTTTAGAAGGCAATGGGCTGTTAGACTATCCCAGGTAATACATGCTTTAGAGGGCAACGGGCTGAAAGACCATCCCAGGTAATATATGTATTAGAGGGCAATGGGCTTTAAGACCATCCCAGATAATACATGCTTTAGAGGGCAATGAGTTGTAAGACTATCCCTGGTAATACATGCTTTAGAGGGCAGTGGGCTGTAAGACCATCACAGGTAATACATGCTTTAGAGGGCAGTGGGCTGTAAGACAATCCCAGATAATACATGCTTTAGATGGCAACAGCTGTAAGACTATCCCAGATAATACATGCTTTAGAGGGCAATGCGCTGTAAGACCATCCCAGGTGATACATGCTTTAGAGGACAACGGGCTGTAACACTTTCCCAGATAATACATGCTTTAGAGGGCAACGGGCTGTAAGTCTATCCCAGGTAATACATGCTTTAGATGGCAACGGGCTGTAAGACTATCCCAGATAATACAGGCTTTAGAGGGCAACGGGCTGTAAGTCTATCCCAGGTAATACATGCTTTAGAGGACAACGGGCTGTAAGACTATCCCAGATAATACATGCTTTAGATGGCAACGGGCTGTAAGACTATCCCAGGTAATACAGGCTTTAGAGGGCAACGGGCTGTAAGTCTATCCCAGGTAATACAGGCTTTAGAGGACAACGGGCTGTAAGACTATCTCAGGTAATACATGCTTTAGAGGATAACAGGCTGTAAAACCATCCCAGGTAATACATGCTTTAGAGGGCAACGGGCTGTAAAACCATCCCAGGTAATACATGCTTTAGATGGCAACGGGCTGTAAGACCATCCCAGGTAATACATGCTTTAGAGGGCAACAGGCTGTAAAACCATCCCAGGTAATACATGCTTTAGAGGGCAACGGGCTGTAAGACCATCCCAGATAATACATACTTTAGAGGACAACGGGCTGTAAGACCATCCCAGGTAATACATGCTTTAGAGGGCAACGGACTGTAAGACTATCCCAGGTAATACATGCTTTAGAGGGCAATGGGCTGTAAGACCATCCCAGGTAATACATGCTTTAGAGGGCAACGGGTTGAAAGACCATCCCAGGTAATACATGCTTTAGAGGGCAACAGGCTGTAAAACCATCCCAGGTAATACATGCTTTAGAGGGCAACGGGCTGTAAGACCATCCCAGGTAATACATGCTTTAGAGGGCAACGGGCTGTAAGACTATCCCAGGTAATACATGCTTTAGAGGGCAATGGGCTGTAAAACCATCCCAGGTAATACATGCTCTAGAGGGCAATGGGGTGTAAGACCATCCCTGGTAATACATGCTTTAGAGGGCAACGGGCTGTAAGACTATCTCAGATAATACATGCATTAGAGTGCAATGGGCTGTAAGACCATCCCAGATAAAACATGATTTAGAGGGCAATGGGTTGTAAGACTAACCCTTGTAATACATGCGTTAGAGGGTAGTTGGCTATAAGACAATCCCAGATAATACATGCTTTAGATGGCAACAGGCTGTAAAACTATCCCAGATAATACAAGCTTTAGAGGGCAACGGGCTGTAAGTCTATCCCAGGTAATTCAGGCTTTAGAGGACAACGGGGTGTAAAACCATCCCAGGTAAAACAAGCTTTAGAGAGCAACGTCCTGAAAGACCAACCAAGGTAATACATGCTTTAGAGCGCAACGGGCTGTAAGACCATCCCAGGTAATACATGCTTTAGAGGGCAATGGGCTGTAAGACTACCGAAGATAATACATGCTTTAGAGGGCAACAGACATTAAGACTATCCCAGATAATACATGCTTTAGAGGGCAACAGGCTGTAAAACTGTCCCAGGTAATACATGCTTTAGAGGGCAACGGGCTGTAAGACCATCCAAGATAATACTGGCTTTAGAGGGCAACAGGCTGTAAGACTACCCCAGATAATACATGCATTAGAGGGCAATGGGCTGTAAAACCATCCAAGATAATACATGCTCTAGAGGGCAATGGGGTGTAAGACTATCCCTGGTAATACATGCATTAGAGGGTAATGGGCTGTTAGACTATCCCAGGTAATGCATGCTTTAGAAGGCAACTGGCTGAAATACCATCCCAGGTAATACTGGCTTTAGAGGGCAACGGGCTGTAAAACCATCCCAGGTAATACATGCTTTAGAGGGCAACGGGCTGTAGGACTATCCCAGGTAATACATGCTTTAGAGGGCAATGAGCTGTAAGACTATCTCAGATAATACATGCATTAGAGGGCAATGGGCTGTAAGACTATCCCTGGTAATACATGCGTTAGAGGGCAGTGGGCTGTAAGACAATCCCAGATAATACATGCTTTAGATGGCAACGGGCTGTAAGACTATCCCAGATAATACACTTTTTAGAGGGCAACGGGCTGTAAGACTTTCCCAGATAATACAAGCTTTAGAGGGCAACGGGCTGTAAGTCTATCCGAGGTAATTCAGGCTTTAGAGGACAACGGGCTGTAAAACCATCCCAGGTAATACAAGCTTTAGAGAGCAACGGCCTGAAAGACCAACCCAGGTAATACATGCTTTAGAGCGCAACAGGCTGTAAGACCGTCCCAGGTAATACATGCTTTAGAGGTCAACGGGCTGTAAGACCATCCCAGGTAATACATGCTTTAGAGGGCAACAGGCTGAAAGTCCATACCAGGTAATCCATGCTTTAGAGGGCAACGGGCTGTAAGACCATCCCAGGTAATACATGCTTTAGAGGGCAACAGGCTGTAGGACTATCCCAGGTAATACATGCATTAGAGGGCAACGGGCTGTAAGACTATCCAAGATAATACCGGCTTTAGAGGGCAACGGGCTGTAAGACTACCCTAGATAGTACATGCATTAGAAGGCAATGGGCTGTAAAACCATCCCAGATAATACATGCTTTGGAGGGCAATGACGTGTGAGACATCCCTGGTAATACATGCTTTAGAAGGCAATGGGCTGTTAGACTATCCCAGGTAATACATGCTTTAGAGGGCAACGGGCTGAAAGACCATCCCAGGTAATATATGTATTAGAGGGCAATGGGCTGTAAAACAATCCCAGATAATACATGCTTTAGATGGCAACGGCTGTAAGACTATCCCAGATAATACATGCTTTAGAGGGCAATGGGCCTCATTACGACCCTTGCGGAAATGGAAAAATGATGGCGGAAATGCAATACCGCCATCGAACACCGCCCGTTGCGATCATGACCCGTCACCGTAAAGTACGATGCCATTAGCGACACCGCAGTGAACGGCAACGCTAACTGCACCAAGTACGCGCACGCGCGCCTTGCAAAACCGGAATCACCGCCATGGCGCAACGGTACGCGAATTCTGACCCTAGCGGACATGTACTGAACGCCATCAAGCACGTCGCAAAGTACCATTCCGCCATGGCGAGAAATACGGCAACGCGAACCAACCGTAAATGGCCCACTGAGTGCCTGTACTCCACTCCCTGGCCTCATTGCACAACTCCTGGCAGGCGCAATGTACTCACACTATGCAACCAGTGAAATCCACGATTCACCCATGCATGCCAACGTAGAAAAGCATGCAGGGGCTCAAAGCGCCCCGTGAGTGGGCATCCATGTACGGCATGTCACCATAGCCGTACTGATGCAGCACAGGCATGTGAAGGTACAATACATCAAAATGAAAATCAAGAACACATGACACAAAACAACAGTAGTCCCCCATCGCTTGCCACCAGCGCAAGGCAACATCCAAAACAGCATCCTGAGGGGGATTGCACCAGCCCTGTACTCTTGCCAGTAAACAAACCAACCATCAGCAGAAGCATGTACCACACAAGTTGGCAGAGTGACTGAGCAGCCAGGCTCATCCCAAGAGGGGCCGATGGGAGCTGCAGGGCACAGATGGCATGAATACAGAAGCTATTCCAATGGACATGACCCCAGTCCCCCTCCAACAAACGCACGCAAACACAGGCACCTGTGACCAGCCACATTCTGAACATCCCATCATTCCACCAATCGACCTGGCTGACAGGCACCAGTCGGCCAAAAGCCAATCCCCCGCCCCTGAACAGCACATCATGTAAACAGTCACAATGGCAGCCCCTATCCGTGACCATACTGTGCTACGTAGGCAAACGCGGCCAGTACTGTACCACACAACTCAACTCAGAAGGCGGAACACAATGCAGATCATCTCGCAATACATACCGCCACAAATCGAAAATCGCCACATCACCTGCAAAGAATAACGCAACACGACAAATATCGGAATACAATTTAAATGCACATCCAAATGACAAAGGCCCCACAGCAATTTGCAAAATAACACCAAAACATCCATCATCACCGAGGGCTGCATCTGCAATAATTGACCAGCTTCCACTTGTGTGACGCCCTGTACCATCATGGCACACAGGGCCTACATCAACGTTCCAAAAGGCAACATGGAAGCGGCAAGAACCGCAGGTCCGTCCCATGAGGCAGGCACTAGTCCAGCTGAAAGGCCGAAATGTTGCACCTAGCCACCAGTACAGCGTAAGGGCATGTGGCCCATTGGCGATCGTCCCATATGATCGAAATGGTGCTCCACTGATTCACCCGAAGCTGCAGGAGTCGAGAGTAAAAACCATCTGGAGGAGTGGCGTAGAGATGGCATCTGCAATAGGGCAGGAGATACCTGTCACCCAAAAGAAACACAAATCAACCGATTGCATTACGGGACTCATGATGCATTACAATCTTCATTCAACACACCAAATCCACACCCATATGCATGCTAGCCCACTCCAAAGGAATATACACACCCCTAATCCAGTATCGAATCACAACGAAACCAATCGAGCTAAATACACCATTGGCAACGTCGGTTACTGTGCATGCGTCCGTCAAGATAGAACCCATGACATGGGATTAGTAACGTGCCTAGACACAAGTGTATGAAGGCGCGTCGAGACAGGGAGGATCCGACAAGGGCAGAGAGACGTATGTCCCACTATGGCAGCCTTGCATCACATAACGCAGGGCAAGGGGAGTGAACCAAAAAACCCATGTACATGGCAGACCCTAAACGGATTCATCAGTCCATGCATCCACACATCATTCCCTCATCCCGCAATGAAAACGCATGAATATTCACTCACATAATATGTGAAACTTCCATCGCGTCTGTGCGTAATGCAGTCCGCAAAAACCACTGTGCCCCTGGCCGGATCTGTAGTGTTGTGAAGCAAGATGGATTTGGGAACGTCCTGCCTCATCGTCCACTACGCTATAGCGCATCCCCTTCAATTCATATCATTCATTGCCTGCTCGTTATGGGCCATGTCCCAAGGACATTCTACAATAGAACGTTACATTTCCAGCCAGACCTGTGGGCGTATCCTCGCCGCTACTTCAAAACCCAAAATGCTGGCCTTCGAATTCCTCACTTGCAACATTACGTCGAAAAGGCTTCTGTGAACGCTTGCATTCACAATTACATCAATGTAGTGCGGCTGTGTGTCATGATGCTAACTGGCTGCAATCACAAATGGGACGCCACGCCCGTCGGTGAAGTACGTTACTGTGCTGCATGAGGGTCGGCCATCGATCGAGCCCTACATACCACTGACTCTTCACAGGTATGTAAGCGGCTGCAATCATAGCATGTGTAACAATGGGAGCATAGCATGAAAATCAGTCAAAGTACATCACACTGCCATCGGGATTAGATACATGATTCAAATCCCAAGATGCCATGCGGCCAAATGCAGCCTTACGTGCGGGCCGTGCTCGACCAGAAGGGATTGCATCTGCCACAGATTCATTCAATCAGCACAGGTGGAGGCCATACAGGCCGACAGCACATATATTGCAGACCCAAACCCCTCCCACAACCACTCCCACTCCAAAATGCTACCGGCAGGACTAGCGATGTTGGGCCTGGGGTACCAGATAGCACTGCAAGTGCTACAACTACAAGAAGACGACGAACAACAACAGGTACAACAACCGGGCGCACAGGGGAGACGGAGGAGAAGGAGGAGGAGGAGGGCAAGGCAGGGTCAGCAAGGCCCACAAGCACTGCCACTACCACCACGCAGGCGGCCCGCAATCCCACGCCTCCGAGCCGATCCGTTCAACCTCACTGCTGAGCAGATCCACACCCTCTACCGTTTGGACCGGGACACCATAATCGCCATTGTGGACATGACACATGCTGACCTCGTGAGCATGATAGATAGCCCAACCGCCATCCCACCCCTACTGAAGGTGGTGTCTGCACTCCACTTCCTGGCCACAGGCACCTACCAGCACACAGTGGGACAGTTGCATGGCATTTCACAGCCACTGTTCTCACGGACACTCTTCCAAGTGCACGATGCCCTCCTGAAGCACGCCGACGACCACATCACACTACCACGCACGTACCAGGAGATTACCAACGCTAAAGTGGGATTCCATGCACTTGGCGGCATCCCGGGTTGCATTGGTGCCATCGACTGCACCCATGTTGAATTGGTTGTCCCACATGCCATGGAGGTCCAGTACCGCAACCGGAAACAATTTCATTCAATCAATGTGCAAATGGTGTGTGACTCCAACAAGATATTTACGCATTGTTGTGCCAGATTTCCAGGATCTACCCATGATTCTATGGTCCTGAGGAACACAAGAATACCACGCTACATGGAGCGACACGCAGGGCACAGATCCTGGCTACTCGGTGAGTCTCATTCCATGCATGACATCGTGGCCCATTTGATGCGTCAATGACCTTGCAGGGGGGGGGGGGGCTACTTAGCACTATCATTCCACTGACACCCTTTATTCGTCTCATACAGGTGATGCCGGGTATCCACTGAAGAGATGGCTCCTTACACCAATCCGGAACCCACAGAACGAGCATGAGGAGGACTACAACCATGCCCACTCACGTACCCGTGTGGTCATTGAACAGGCATTCGGCCTACTGAAGGCTCGTTTCCGCAGCCTCAGCAGGTCTGGCGGGGCACTCATATACAGCCATGAGAAGGTTTCTAAGATGGTCATGGCATGTGTCATGCTGCACAACATGTGCATACGTAGGAATGTGCCCATGCCCCCTGACGCTGTACTGCATGCACCTGAAGATGATGATGATGATGAGGGTGGGGATGTGGAGGCACCTCAAGGAGTCCATGAGGCACAGGATGCACGTGCAATCCGACAGAGCATCATAGATGCATGCTTCTAGCAACCACGCATGGTGCCTATTACACGGAAAGGGGACCTGTGGCACTGTGTGTGTGTAGTACAGGCACATTGTGGACTGTACGCCTATGAAGGCCTCGTACGCAAATATCAATGTCCACACATGTCATTGGATGATAATGAGGTGCTGTATTGTTGATGTGATTTGATTTATACACCCTATGGACCCGCCACCCAGTGAAGCCCAACACACCCCCTCCACCCTACTACCTCCCCCCCCAACACCAGTGTCCAAATATGCATGCTGTCCGTGGGTAGACGCTATTGCAAGCCCCCTCTACGGGTATCAGGGGCACCCCTGCCCGTGGAGCGCAGGTTCCTGCCAGATCTGCGTTGGGGGCTGCCCTGGACGGAACTTGCCACGGATGAGGTCTCTGCCTGCTCGCGTCCATGCATGTCTCTGAGGGTTTGTGAGAGCTCCGAGAGCACACGGCGCACAGCAGCAAGTTCAGCACAGACGTCTTTGGACGTCGCATGCAGTTCCCCCCTCAGGCTCTCGGTGCTTTTCTCCATTTGTGCTCTCAGGCTCTCGGTGCTTCTCTCCATTTCTCCCCTGAGGCTCTCACTACTTTTCTCTATTTGTGCCCTGAGTGTCTCGGTGGATGTTTCCATGGCTGCCCTGGAACCCCCGCATTCATTTGCATGGTCCTTGAGTAGCGTGGACGCTTCCTGCTGTTGCTCGATCAGCAGGTCGAGGGACTGTTGCCTCTGCTGGGCCATGGACATTTGCGGTGGTGTGACAGGGGGGCTGCTCAACACATGTTGCCTTGGCACAGGACTTGTGGGGGTTGGCCAGTCGTCGTCTTCAGGGTGCCCCTGCGTGGTTTCGTCATGGTGTAGGGGATGGAACATGCAGGGGGATTGGGAAAGGTCATGGATGGTACCTACGTCGCCAGCACTGTTTTCCGTGTCGGAGCATGCTGGCATGACAGCTGTGTCACCTATGGTGCTGCTACCACCAGAGGCAGTGCCATCAGATACGTTCTTTGGGGGGACCTGTGGTGCTGGGGTTGTGGACTTGCTGGCTGCTGGGGTGCCTGTTGCAGTCCCCTCCAGTGTGCTGCCACTTGATTCCTGCTGCTGCCGTGTCTTGATCCTTGCACCTGAGGTGGAGGCTCTTGGGACGTTGGTCCTGGCCCTCTTTGCAGGCGTGCTGGTAGGGGTGTCCTGCAGCTCGTCGTTGGTATCGGACCCTGTGGTGGAGTAAAGAGGGGCGAGCGTTAGTTATGGGTCTGTCGGATTCGGAATGGCAACGTATCAAATGCATTGGGGTGGTACATGAGGCTGATTTGGGACTGGGCCTTGGAGGTGGTCTCATTTTCGTGTGGATTGAGGATGCATTCATTTGGCTGCCTGCAGTTAGGGGGTGCATGCTGCACATGTAGGGGTTGTTTATGGCTTCTTGATTGATTTGTTTGTTCATTCTGACTTTTAGAGGGCGCTGTCAGGGCTAAGTATGTATTGCACTATGGGGTCACATGGTACTGCACATGTTCGTGGTTTGTGGATTTCGCATTGTTTCTCTTGGCCAACCTACCTGATTCTCCGGATGTCGGCACTCCTTTCTCCATCCCTCCGACTCCCTCTATGCTCTCCATTCCTATGGTGGAGGCGCAGATTTCCTCCCAGGGGGTCAACTTGATGGGCGACTCTGAACCCCCCCCGGTAGCTGTGGCGATGTTCCTGTTCGCAGAAAGTATGCTGCGTACGCGGATCCGCAGGTCGTCCCACCGCTTGCGACATTGCTGTGGCGTGCGGGGTGTTGTCCCCACCGCACTTACGCGCTGTGCCACCAGGACCCATATGGCCTTCTTGTTGGCAAGGGCCGTCCTGGTCATTTGACTGGAGAAGACGACGGCGGAATTTTCCTGTAGGGTCTCGGTGAGCACGGTCAGTTCCTCTCGGGAGAAGTGTACCTGCCGCTTGCGGTCACACGCTTTCTTGGCTACCTTTCCCATATTTATTTTTTTAACTGGGGTTGCTAACGGGTTGGGATGTGTGTCAGGGTCGGATTTTTAATGGTTGTGTTGGGATTCGGATTTTATAGTTGTGCGGCGTGCTGTTTCCCGTTCCGGCCACATGCTTTTACTTCCGTTTCCGTATATTTACGGTGGCCGAAATTTGCGGTGCACGCTCGTTACGGTGACCGCTCATTACGGTGACCGCTAAGATGGGTGGCGGTATTGCACCTGGTGCAGCGTACGGCGGCGGTAAGGGCCGTTTTGGGGTCATTTCCGCCATCGCAGCCTTTCGGATTCCGCCATGGCGTAATGCTCGTGCCCGATGGGTCGTGATTGGCCGCACTTTGCTCCTTCGTGCTATGGCGGAAACGCTATTTACGCTGTTGCGGTCCGGTCAGTCAATTTCCGCCAGGGTCGTAATGAGGGCCAATGTGCTGTAAGACCATCCCAGGTAATACATGCTTTAGAGGACAACGGGCTGTAACACTTTCCCAGATAATACATGCTTTAGATGGCAACGGGCTGTAAGACTATCCCAGATAATACAGGCTTTAGAGGGCAACGGGCTGTAAGTCTCTCCCAGGTAATACATGCTTTAGAGGACAACGGGCTGTAAGACAATCCCAGATAATACATGCTTTAGAGGGCAACGGGCTGTAAGTCTATACCTGGTAATACAGGCTTTAGAGGACAACGGGCTGTAAGACTATCTCAGGTAATACATGCTTTATAGGACAACGGGCTGTAAGACCATCCCAGGTAATACATGCTTTAGAGGGCAACGGGCTGTAAGACCATCCCAGGTAATACATGCTTTAGAGGGCAACGGGCTGTAAGACCATCCCAGGTAATACATGCTTTAGAGGGCAACGGGCTGTAAGACCATCCCAGGTAATACATGCTTTAGAGGGCAACGAGCTGAAAGTCCATCCCAGGTAATACATGCTTTAGAGGACAACGGGCTGTAAGACCATCCGAGGTAATACATGCTTTAGAGGGCAACGGGCTGTAAGACCATCCCAGGTAATACATGCTTTAGAGGGCAATGGGCTGTAAGACCATCCCAGGTAATACATGCTTTAGAGGGCGACAGGCTGTAAAACCATCCCAGGTAATACATGCTTTAGAGGGCAACGGGCTGTAAGACCATCCCAGGTAATACATGCCTTAGAGGGCAACGGGCTGTAAGACTATCCCAGGTAATACATGCTTTAGAGGGCAACGGGCTGTAAGACCATCCCAGGTAATACATGCTTTAGAGGGCAACGGGCTGTAGGACTATCCCAGGTAATACATGCTTTAGAGGGCAATGGGCTGTAACACTATCTCAGATAATACATGCATTAGAGGGCAATGGGCTGTAAGACCATCCCAGTTAAAACATGCTTTAGAGGGCAATGGGTTGTAAGACTAACCCTGGTAATACATGCGTTAGAGGGCAGTGGGCTGTAAAACAATCCCAGATAATACATGCTTTAGATGGCAACGGGCTGTAAGACTATCCCAAATAATACAGGCTTTAGAGGGCAACAGGCTGTAAGACTTTCCCAGATAATACAAGCTTTAGAGAGCAACGGCCTGAAAGACCATCCCAGATAATACATGCTTTAGAGCGCAACGGGCTGTAAAACCGTCCCAGGTAATACATGCTTTAGAGGTCAACGGGCTGTAAGACCATCCCAGGTAATACATGCTTTAGAGGGCAACAGGCAGAAAGTCCATACCAGGTAATCCATGCTTTAGAGGGCAATGGGCTGTAAGACCATCCCAGGTAATACATGCTTTAGAGGGCGACAGGCTGTAAAACCATCCCAGGTAATACATGCTTTAGAGGGCAACGGGCTGTAAGACAATCCCAGGTAATACATGCCTTAGAGGGCAACGGGCTGTAAGTCTATCCCAGGTAATTCAGGCTTTAGAGGACAACGTGCTGTAAAACCATCCCAGGTAAAACAAGCTTTAGAGAGCAACGGCCTGAAAGACCATCCCAGATAATACATGCTTTAGAGCGCAACGGGCTGTAAAACCGTCCCAGGTAATACATGCATTAGAGGGCAATGGGCTGTAAGACCATCCCAGTTAAAACATGCTTTAGAGGGCAGTGGGCTGTAAAACAATCCCAGATAATACATGCTTTAGATGGCAACGGGCTGTAAGACTATCCCAAATAATACATGCTTTAGAGCGCAACAGGCTGTAAGACCATCCCAGGTAATACATGCTTTAGAGGGCATCAGGCTGTAGGACTATCCCAGGTAATACATGCATTAGAGGGCAACGGGCTGTAAGACTATCCAAGATAATACCGGCTTTAGAGGGCAACGGGCTGTAAGACTACCGTAGATAATACATGCATTAAAGGGCAATGGGCTGTAAAACCATCCCAGATAATATATGCTTTGGAGGGCAATGACGTGTGAGACTATCCCTGGTAATACATGCTTTAGATGGCAATGGGCTGTTAGACTATCCCAGGTAATACATGCTTTAGAGGGCAACGGGCTGAAAGACCATCCAAGGTAATATATGTATTAGAGGGCAATGGGATGTAAGACCATCCCAGATAATACATGCTTTAGAGGGCAATGAGTTGTAAGACTATCCCTGGTAATACATGCTTTAGAGGGCAGTGGGCTGTAAGACCATCACAGGTAGTACATGCTTTAGAGGGCAACGGCTGTAAGACTATCCCAGATAATACATGCTTTAGAGGGCAATGCGCTGTAAGACCATCCCAGGTAATATATGCTTTAGAGGACAACGGGCTGTAACACTTTCCCAGATAATACATGCTTTAGATGGCAACGGGCTGTAAGACTATCCCAGATAATACAGGCTTTAGAGGGCAACGGGCTGTAAGTCTACCCCAGGTAATACATGCTTTAGAGGACAACGGGCTGTAAGACTATCCCAGATAATACATGCTTTAGAGGGCAACAGGCTGTAAGTCTATCCCAGGTAATACAGGCTTTAGAGGACAACGGGCTGTAAGACTATCTCAGGTAATACATGCTTTAGAGGGCAACGGGCTGTAAGACCATCCCAGGTAATACATGCTTTAGAGGGCAACGGGCTGTAAAACCATCCCAGGTAAAACAAGCTTTAGAGAGCAACGGCCTGAAAGACCATCCCAGATAATACATGCTTTAGAGCGCAACGGGCTGTAAAACCGTCCCAGGTAATACATGCTTTAGAGGTCAACGGGCTGTAAGACCATCCCAGGTAATACATGCTTTAGAGGGCAACAGGCAGAAAGTCCATACCAGGTAATCCATGCTTTAGAGGGCAACAGGCTGTAAGACCATCCCAGGTAATACATGCTTTAGAGGGCATCAGGCTGTAGGACTATCCCAGGTAATACATGCATTAGAGGGCAACGGGCTGTAAGACTATCCAAGATAATACCGGCTTTAGAGGGCAACGGGCTGTAAGACTACCGTAGATAATACATGCATTAGAGGGCAATGGGCTGTAAAACCATCCCAGATAATATATGCTTTGGAGGGCAATGACGTGTGAGACTATCCCTGGTAATACATGCTTTAGAAGGCAATGGGCTGTTAGACTATCCCAGGTAATACATGCTTTAGAGGGCAACGGGCTGAAAGACCATCCAAGGTAATATATGTATTAGAGGGCAATGGGATGTAAGACCATCCCAGATAATACATGCTTTAGAGGGCAATGAGTTGTAAGACTATCCCTGGTAATACATGCTTTAGAGGGCAGTGGGCTGTAAGACCATCACAGGTAGTACATGCTTTAGAGGGCAACGGCTGTAAGACTATCCCAGATAATACATGCTTTAGAGGGCAATGCGCTGTAAGACCATCCCAGGTAATATATGCTTTAGAGGACAACGGGCTGTAACACTTTCCCAGATAATACATGCTTTAGATGGCAACGGGCTGTAAAACTATCCCAGATAATACAGGCTTTAGAGGGCAACGGGCTGTAAGTCTACCCCAGGTAATACATGCTTTAGAGGACAACGGGCTGTAAGACTATCCCAGATAATACATGCTTTAGAGGGCAACAGGCTGTAAGTCTATCCCAGGTAATACAGGCTTTAGAGGACAACGGGCTGTAAGACTATCTCAGGTAATACATGCTTTAGAGGGCAACGGGCTGTAAGACCATCCCAGGTAATACATGCTTTAGAGGGCAACGGGCTGTAAGACCATCCCAGGTAATACATGCTTTAGAGGGCAATGGGCTGTAAGACCATCCCAGGTAATACATGCTTTAGAGGGCAACGGGTTGAAAGACCATCCTAGGTAATACATGCTTTAGAGGGCAACAGGCTGTAAAACCATCCCAGGTAATACATGCTTTAGAGGGCAACAGGCTGTAAGACCATCCCAGGTAATACATGCTTTTGAGGGCAATGGGCTGTAAGAATATCCCAGGTAATACATGCTTTAGAGGGCAACGGGCTGTAAACCATCCCAGGTAATACATGCATTAGAGGGCAACATGCTGTAAGACTATCCAAGATAATACCGGCTTTAGTGGGTAACGGGCTTTAAGACTATCCCAGATAATACATGCTTTAGATGGCAACGGGCTGTAAGACTATCCCAGATAATACATGCATTAGAGGGCAATGGGCTGTAAAACCATCCCAGGTCATACATGCTTTAGAGGGCAATGGGCTGTTAGACTATCCCAGGTAATGCATGCTTTAGAGGTCAACAGGCTGAAATACCATCCCAGGTAGTACATGCTTTAGAGGGCAACGGGCTGTAAGACCATCCCAGGTAATACATGCTTTAGAGGGCAACGGGCTGTAAGACTATCTCAGGTAATACATGCTTTAGAGGGCAACGGGCTGTAAGACCATCCCAGGTAATACATGCTTTAGAGGGCAACGGGCTGTAAAACCATCCCAGGTAAAACAAGCTTTAGAGAGCAACGGCCTGAAAGACCATCCCAGATAATACATGCTTTAGAGCGCAACGGGCTGTAAAACCGTCCCAGGTAATACATGCTTTAGAGGTCAACGGGCTGTAAGACCATCCCAGGTAATACATGCTTTAGAGGGCAACAGGCAGAAAGTCCATACCAGGTAATCCATGCTTTAGAGGGCAACAGGCTGTAAGACCATCCCAGGTAATACATGCTTTAGAGGGCATCAGGCTGTAGGACTATCCCAGGTAATACATGCATTAGAGGGCAACGGGCTGTAAGACTATCCAAGATAATACCGGCTTTAGAGGGCAACGGGCTGTAAGACTACCGTAGATAATACATGCATTAGAGGGCAATGGGCTGTAACACCATCCCAGATAATATATGCTTTGGAGGGCAATGACGTGTGAGACTATCCCTGGTAATACATGCTTTAGAAGGCAATGGGCTGTTAGACTATCCCAGGTAATACATGCTTTAGAGGGCAACGGGCTGAAAGACCATCCAAGGTAATATATGTATTAGAGGGCAATGGGATGTAAGACCATCCCAGATAATACATGCTTTAGAGGGCAATGAGTTGTAAGACTATCCCTGGTAATACATGCTTTAGAGGGCAGTGGGCTGTAAGACCATCACAGGTAGTACATGCTTTAGAGGGCAACGGCTGTAAGACTATCCCAGATAATACATGCTTTAGAGGGCAATGCGCTGTAAGACCATCCCAGGTAATATATGCTTTAGAGGACAACGGGCTGTAACACTTTCCCAGATAATACATGCTTTAGATGGCAACGGGCTGTAAGACTATCCCAGATAATACAGGCTTTAGAGGGCAACGGGCTGTAAGTCTACCCCAGGTAATACATGCTTTAGAGGACAACGGGCTGTAAGACTATCCCAGATAATACATGCTTTAGAGGGCAACAGGCTGTAAGTCTATCCCAGGTAATACAGGCTTTAGAGGACAACGGGCTGTAAGACTATCTCAGGTAATACATGCTTTAGAGGGCAACGGGCTGTAAGACCATCCCAGGTAATACATGCTTTAGAGGGCAACGGGCTGTAAGACCATCCCAGGTAATACATGCTTTAGAGGGCAATGGGCTGTAAGACCATCCCAGGTAATACATGCTTTAGAGGGCAACGGGTTGAAAGACCATCCTAGGTAATACATGCTTTAGAGGGCAACAGGCTGTAAAACCATCCCAGGTAATACATGCTTTAGAGGGCAACAGGCTGTAAGACCATCCCAGGTAATACATGCTTTTGAGGGCAATGGGCTGTAAGAATATCCCAGGTAATACATGCTTTAGAGGGCAACGGGCTGTAAACCATCCCAGGTAATACATGCATTAGAGGGCAACATGCTGTAAGACTATCCAAGATAATACCGGCTTTAGTGGGTAACGGGCTTTAAGACTATCCCAGATAATACATGCTTTAGATGGCAACGGGCTGTAAGACTATCCCAGATAATACATGCATTAGAGGGCAATGGGCTGTAAAACCATCCCAGGTCATACATGCTTTAGAGGGCAATGGGCTGTTAGACTATCCCAGGTAATGCATGCTTTAGAGGTCAACAGGCTGAAATACCATCCCAGGTAGTACATGCTTTAGAGGGCAACGGGCTGTAAGACCATCCCAGGTAATACATGCTTTAGAGGGCAACAGGCTGCAAGACTATCCCAGGTAATACATGCTTTAGAGGGCAATGGGATGTAAGACTTTCCCAGAGAATACATGCATTATTGGGAAATGGGCTGTAAGACCATCCCAGGTAATACATGCTTTAGATGGCAACAGGCTGAAACACTATCCTAGATAATACATGCTTTAGAGGGCAATGCGCTGTGAGACCATCCCAGGTAATACATGCTTTAGAGGACAACGGGCTGTAAGACTATCCCAGATAATACATGCTTTAGAGGGCAATGGGCTGTAAGACTATCCCAGATAATACAGGCTTTAGCGGGCAACGGGCTGTACGACTATCCCAGATAATACAGGCTTTAGAGGGCAACGGGCTGTAAGTCTATCCCAGGTAATACAGGCTTTAGAGGACAACAGACTGTAAGACTATCCCAGGTAATACATGCTTTGGAGGGCAACGGGCTATAAGGCCATCCCAGGTAATACATGGCATGCTTTAGAGGGCAACGGGCTGTAAGACCATCCCAGGTAATACATGCTTTAGAGGGCAACGGGCTGAAAGACCATCCCAGGTAATACATGCTTTAGAGGGCAAAGGGCTGTAAGACCATCCCAGGTAATACATGCTTTAGAGGTCAACAGGCTCTAAAACCATCCCAGGTAATACATGCTTTAGAGGGCAACGGGCTGTAAGACCGTCCCAGGTAATACATGCTTTAGATGGCAACGGGCTGAAAGACCAAACCAGGTAATACATGCTTTAGAGGGCAACAGGCTGTAAGACTATCCCAGGTAATACATGCTATAGAGGGCAACAGGCTGTAAGACTATTCAAGATAATATCGGCTTTAGAGGGCAACGGGCTGTAAGACTACCCCAGATAATACATGCTTTAGAGGGCAATGGGGTGTAAGACCATCCCAGATAATACAAGCTTTAGAGGGCAATGGGGTGTAAGACTTTCCCTGGTAATACATGCTTTAGAAGGCAATGGGCTGTTAGACTATCCCTGGTAATAAATGCTTTAGAAGGCAGTGGGCTGTAAAACCATCCCAGGTAATACATGCATTAGAGGGCAATGGGCTGTAAGACCATCCCAGACAATACATGCTGTAGAGGGCAATGGGTTGTAAGACTACCCCTGGTAATACATGCTTTAGAGGGCAGTGGGCTGTAAGACCATCCCAGGTAATACATGCTTTAGAGGGCAATGGGCTGTAAGACAATCCCAGATAATACATGCTTTAGATGGCAACGGGCTGTAAAACTATCCCAGATAATGCATGCTTTAGAGGGCAATGCGCTGTAAGACCATCCCAGGTAATACATGCTTTAGAGGACAACGGGCTGTAAGACTATCCCAGATAATACATGCTTTAGAGGGCAATAGGCTGTAAAACCATCCCTGGTAATACATGCTTTAGAGGGCAATGGCCTGTTAGTCTATCCCAGATAATACATGCTTTAGATGGCAACGGGCTGTAAGACTATCCCAGGTAATATAGGCTTTAGAGGGCAACGGGCTGTAAGACTATCCCAGGTAATACATGCTTTAGAGGGCAACGGGCTGTAAGACTATCCCAGATAATACAGGCTTTACAGGACAACGGGCTGTAAGACTATCCTAGGTAATTCAGGCTTTAGAGGGCAACGGGCTGTAACACCATCCCAG
Organism: Ambystoma mexicanum; assembly: GCF_040938575.1. Taxonomy (NCBI): domain Eukaryota; kingdom Metazoa; phylum Chordata; class Amphibia; order Caudata; family Ambystomatidae; genus Ambystoma; species Ambystoma mexicanum. The sequence goes on from NC_090927.1 coordinate 12,884,729, forward strand.
GTAATACATGCTTTAGAGGGCAACAGGCTGTAAAACCATCCCAGGTAAGACAGGCTTTAGAGGGCAGTGGGCTGCGAGACTATCCCAGGTAATACATGCTTTAGAGGGCAACGGGCTGTAAGACTATCATAGATAATACATGCTGTAGATGGCAACAGGCTGTAAGACTATCACAGGTAATACATTCTTTAGAGGGCAACGGGTTGTAAGACCAACCCAGGTAATTCATGCTTTAGAGGGCAACAGGCTGTAATACATGCATTAGAGGGCAATGGGTTGTACGACTATCCCAGATAATACATGCTTTAGAGGGCAATGGGGTGTAAGACTATCCCTGGTAATAAATGCTTTAGAAGGCAATGGGCTGTTAGACTATCCCAGGTAATACATGCTTTAGATGGCAACGAGCTGAAAGTTCATCCCAGGTAATACATGCATTAGAGGGCAATGGGCTGTAAGACAATCCCAGATAATACATGCTTTAGATGGCAACGGGCTGTAAGACTATCCAAGATAATACATGCTTTAGAGGGCAATGCGCTGTAAGACTATCCCAGCTAATACATGCTTTAGATGGCAACAGGCTGTAAGACTATCCCAAATAATACAGGCTTTAGAGGGCAACAGGTTGTAAGACTGTCCCAGATAATACATGCTTTAGATTGCAACGGGATGTAAGACTATCCCAGATAATACAGGCTTTACAGGACAACAGGCTGTAAGACTATCCCAGGTAATACAGGTTTTAGAGGGCAACGGGCTGTAACACCATCCCAGGTAATACATGCTTTAGAGGGCAACGGGCTGCAAGACCATCCCAGGTAATATATGCTTTAGAGGGCAACGAGCTGTAAGACTATCCCAGGTAAGACAGGCTTCAGAGGGCAGTGGGCTGTAAGACTATCCCTGATAATACATGCTTTAGAGGGCAACGGGCTGTTAGACTATCCCAGATAATACATGCTTTAGAGGGCAACAGACTGTAAGACTATACCAGGTAAGACAGGCTTTAGAGGGCAACGGGCTGTAAGACTATCCCAGATAATACAGGCTTTAGAGGGCAACGGGCTGTAAGACTATCCCAGGTAAGACAGGCTTCAGAGGGCAGTGGGCTGTAAGACTATCCCTGATAATACATGCTTTAGAGGGCAACGGGCTGTAAGAATATCCCAGGTAATACGTGCTTTAGATGGCAACAGGCTGTAAGACCATCCCAGGTAATACATGCTTTAGAGGGCAACGAGCTGAAAGTCCATCCCAGGTAATACATGCTTTAGAGGACAACGGGCTGTAAGACCATCCGAGGTAATACATGCTTTAGAGGGCAACGGGCTGTAAGACCATCCCAGGTAATACATGCTTTAGAGGGCAATGGGCTGTAAGACCATCCCAGGTAATACATGCTTTAGAGGGCGACAGGCTGTAAAACCATCCCAGGTAATACATGCTTTAGAGGGCAACGGGCTGTAAGACCATCCCAGGTAATACATGCCTTAGAGGGCAACGGGCTGTAAGACTATCCCAGGTAATACATGCTTTAGAGGGCAACGGGCTGTAAGACCATCCCAGGTAATACATGCTTTAGAGGGTAACGGGCTGTAGGACTATCCCAGGTAATACATGCTTTAGAGGGCAATGGGCTGTAACACTATCTCAGATAATACATGCATTAGAGGGCAATGGGCTGTAAGACCATCCCAGTTAAAACATGCTTTAGAGGGCAATGGGTTGTAAGACTAACCCTGGTAATACATGCGTTAGAGGGCAGTGGGCTGTAAAACAATCCCAGATAATACATGCTTTAGATGGCAACGGGCTGTAAGACTATCCCAAATAATACAGGCTTTAGAGGGCAACAGGCTGTAAGACTTTCCCAGATAATACAAGCTTTAGAGGGCAACGGGCTGTAAGTCTATCCCAGGTAATTCAGGCTTTAGAGGACAACGGGCTGTAAAACCATCCCAGGTAAAACAAGCTTTAGAGAGCAACGGCCTGAAAGACCATCCCAGATAATACATGCTTTAGAGCGCAACGGGCTGTAAAACCGTCCCAGGTAATACATGCTTTAGAGGTCAACGGGCTGTAAGACCATCCCAGGTAATACATGCTTTAGAGGGCAACAGGCAGAAAGTCCATACCAGGTAATCCATGCTTTAGAGGGCAATGGGCTGTAAGACCATCCCAGGTAATACATGCTTTAGAGGGCGACAGGCTGTAAAACCATCCCAGGTAATACATGCTTTAGAGGGCAACGGGCTGTAAGACAATCCCAGGTAATACATGCCTTAGAGGGCAACGGGCTGTAAGTCTATCCCAGGTAATTCAGGCTTTAGAGGACAACGGGCTGTAAAACCATCCCAGGTAAAACAAGCTTTAGAGAGCAACGGCCTGAAAGACCATCCCAGATAATACATGCTTTAGAGCGCAACGGGCTGTAAAACCGTCCCAGGTAATACATGCATTAGAGGGCAATGGGCTGTAAGACCATCCCAGTTAAAACATGCTTTAGAGGGCAGTGGGCTGTAAAACAATCCCAGATAATACATGCTTTAGATGGCAACGGGCTGTAAGACTATCCCAAATAATACATGCTTTAGAGCGCAACAGGCTGTAAGACCATCCCAGGTAATACATGCTTTAGAGGGCATCAGGCTGTAGGACTATCCCAGGTAATACATGCATTAGAGGGCAACGGGCTGTAAGACTATCCAAGATAATACCGGCTTTAGAGGGCAACGGGCTGTAAGACTACCGTAGATAATACATGCATTAAAGGGCAATGGGCTGTAAAACCATCCCAGATAATATATGCTTTGGAGGGCAATGACGTGTGAGACTATCCCTGGTAATACATGCTTTAGATGGCAATGGGCTGTTAGACTATCCCAGGTAATACATGCTTTAGAGTGCAACGGGCTGAAAGACCATCCAAGGTAATATATGTATTAGAGGGCAATGGGATGTAAGACCATCCCAGATAATACATGCTTTAGAGGGCAATGAGTTGTAAGACTATCCCTGGTAATACATGCTTTAGAGGGCAGTGGGCTGTAAGACCATCACAGGTAGTACATGCTTTAGAGGGCAACGGCTGTAAGACTATCCCAGATAATACATGCTTTAGAGGGCAATGCGCTGTAAGACCATCCCAGGTAATATATGCTTTAGAGGACAACGGGCTGTAACACTTTCCCAGATAATACATGCTTTAGATGGCAACGGGCTGTAAGACTATCCCAGATAATACAGGCTTTAGAGGGCAACGGGCTGTAAGTCTACCCCAGGTAATACATGCTTTAGAGGACAACGGGCTGTAAGACTATCCCAGATAATACATGCTTTAGAGCGCAACGGGCTGTAAAACCGTCCCAGGTAATACATGCTTTAGAGGTCAACGGGCTGTAAGACCATCCCAGGTAATACATGCTTTAGAGGGCAACAGGCAGAAAGTCCATACCAGGTAATCCATGCTTTAGAGGGCAACAGGCTGTAAGACCATCCCAGGTAATACATGCTTTAGAGGGCATCAGGCTGTAGGACTATCCCAGGTAATACATGCATTAGAGGGCAACGGGCTGTAAGACTATCCAAGATAATACCGGCTTTAGAGGGCAACGGGCTGTAAGACTACCGTAGATAATACATGCATTAGAGGGCAACATGCTGTAAAACCATCCCAGATAATATATGCTTTGGAGGGCAATGACGTGTGAGACTATCCCTGGTAATACATGCTTTAGAAGGCAATGGGCTGTTAGACTATCCCAGGTAATACATGCTTTAGAGGGCAACGGGCTGAAAGACCATCCAAGGTAATATATGTATTAGAGGGCAATGGGATGTAAGACCATCCCAGATAATACATGCTTTAGAGGGCAATGAGTTGTAAGACTATCCCTGGTAATACATGCTTTAGAGGGCAGTGGGCTGTAAGACCATCACAGGTAGTACATGCTTTAGAGGGCAACGGCTGTAAGACTATCCCAGATAATACATGCTTTAGAGGGCAATGCGCTGTAAGACCATCCCAGGTAATATATGCTTTAGAGGACAACGGGCTGTAACACTTTCCCAGATAATACATGCTTTAGATGGCAACGGGCTGTAAGACTATCCCAGATAATACAGGCTTTAGAGGGCAACGGGCTGTAAGTCTACCCCAGGTAATACATGCTTTAGAGGACAACGGGCTGTAAGACTATCCCAGATAATACATGCTTTAGAGGGCAACAGGCTGTAAGTCTATCCCAGGTAATACAGGCTTTAGAGGACAACGGGCTGTAAGACTATCTCAGGTAATACATGCTTTAGAGGGCAACGGGCTGTAAGACCATCCCAGGTAATACATGCTTTAGAGGGCAACGGGCTGTAAGACCATCCCAGGTAATACATGCTTTAGAGGGCAATGGGCTGTAAGACCATCCCAGGTAATACATGCTTTAGAGGGCAACGGGTTGAAAGACCATCCTAGGTAATACATGCTTTAGAGGGCAACAGGCTGTAAAACCATCCCAGGTAATACATGCTTTAGAGGGCAACAGGCTGTAAGACCATCCCAGGTAATACATGCTTTTGAGGGCAATGGGCTGTAAGAATATCCCAGGTAATACATGCTTTAGAGGTCAACGGGCTGTAAACCATCCCAGGTAATACATGCATTAGAGGGCAACATGCTGTAAGACTATCCAAGATAATACCGGCTTTAGTGGGTAACGGGCTTTAAGACTATCCCAGATAATACATGCTTTAGATGGCAACGGGCTGTAAGACTATCCCAGATAATACATGCATTAGAGGGCAATGGGCTGTAAAACCATCCCAGGTCATACATGCTTTAGAGGGCAATGGGCTGTTAGACTATCCCAGCTAATGCATGCTTTAGAGGTCAACAGGCTGAAATACCATCCCAGGTAGTACATGCTTTAGAGGGCAACGGGCTGTAAGACTATCTCAGGTAATACATGCTTTAGAGGGCAACGGGCTGTAAGACCATCCCAGGTAATACATGCTTTAGAGGGCAACGGGCTGTAAAACCATCCCAGGTAAAACAAGCTTTAGAGAGCAACGGCCTGAAAGACCATCCCAGATAATACATGCTTTAGAGCGCAACGGGCTGTAAAACCGTCCCAGGTAATACATGCTTTAGAGGTCAACGGGCTGTAAGACCATCCCAGGTAATACATGCTTTAGAGGGCAACAGGCAGAAAGTCCATACCAGGTAATCCATGCTTTAGAGGGCAACAGGCTGTAAGACCATCCCAGGTAATACATGCTTTAGAGGGCATCAGGCTGTAGGACTATCCCAGGTAATACATGCATTAGAGGGCAACGGGCTGTAAGACTATCCAAGATAATACCGGCTTTAGAGGGCAACGGGCTGTAAGACTACCGTAGATAATACATGCATTAGAGGGCAATGGGCTGTAAAACCATCCCAGATAATATATGCTTTGGAGGGCAATGACGTGTGAGACTATCCCTGGTAATACATGCTTTAGAAGGCAATGGGCTGTTAGACTATCCCAGGTAATACATGCTTTAGAGGGCAACGGGCTGAAAGACCATCCAAGGTAATATATGTATTAGAGGGCAATGGGATGTAAGACCATCCCAGATAATACATGCTTTAGAGGGCAATGAGTTGTAAGACTATCCCTGGTAATACATGCTTTAGAGGGCAGTGGGCTGTAAGACCATCACAGGTAGTACATGCTTTAGAGGGCAACGGCTGTAAGACTATCCCAGATAATACATGCTTTAGAGGGCAATGCGCTGTAAGACCATCCCAGGTAATATATGCTTTAGAGGACAACGGGCTGTAACACTTTCCCAGATAATACATGCTTTAGATGGCAACGGGCTGTAAGACTATCCCAGATAATACAGGCTTTAGAGGGCAACGGGCTGTAAGTCTACCCCAGGTAATACATGCTTTAGAGGACAACGGGCTGTAAGACTATCCCAGATAATACATGCTTTAGAGGGCAACAGGCTGTAAGTCTATCCCAGGTAATACAGGCTTTAGAGGACAACGGGCTGTAAGACTATCTCAGGTAATACATGCTTTAGAGGGCAACGGGCTGTAAGACCATCCCAGGTAATACATGCTTTAGAGGGCAACGGGCTGTAAGACCATCCCAGGTAATACATGCTTTAGAGGGCAATGGGCTGTAAGACCATCCCAGGTAATACATGCTTTAGAGGGCAACGGGTTGAAAGACCATCCTAGGTAATACATGCTTTAGAGGGCAACAGGCTGTAAAACCATCCCAGGTAATACATGCTTTAGAGGGCAACAGGCTGTAAGACCATCCCAGGTAATACATGCTTTTGAGGGCAATGGGCTGTAAGAATATCCCAGGTAATACATGCTTTAGAGGGCAACGGGCTGTAAACCATCCCAGGTAATACATGCATTAGAGGGCAACATGCTGTAAGACTATCCAAGATAATACCGGCTTTAGTGGGTAACGGGCTTTAAGACTATCCCAGATAATACATGCTTTAGATGGCAACGGGCTGTAAGACTATCCCAGATAATACATGCATTAGAGGGCAATGGGCTGTAAAACCATCCCAGGTCATACATGCTTTAGAGGGCAATGGGCTGTTAGACTATCCCAGGTAATGCATGCTTTAGAGGTCAACAGGCTGAAATACCATCCCAGGTAGTACATGCTTTAGAGGGCAACGGGCTGTAAGACCATCCCAGGTAATACATGCTTTAGAGGGCAACAGGCTGCAAGACTATCCCAGGTAATACATGCTTTAGAGGGCAATGGGATGTAAGACTTTCCCAGAGAATACATGCATTATTGGGAAATGGGCTGTAAGACCATCCCAGGTAATACATGCTTTAGATGGCAACAGGCTGAAACACTATCCTAGATAATACATGCTTTAGAGGGCAATGCGCTGTGAGACCATCCCAGGTAATACATGCTTTAGAGGACAACGGGCTGTAAGACTATCCCAGATAATACATGCTTTAGAGGGCAATGGGCTGTAAGACTATCCCAGATAATACAGGCTTTAGCGGGCAACGGGCTGTAAGACTATCCCAGATAATACAGGCTTTAGAGGGCAACGGGCTGTAAGTCTATCCCAGGTAATACAGGCTTTAGAGGACAACAGACTGTAAGACTATCCCAGGTAATACATGCTTTGGAGGGCAACGGGCTATAAGGCCATCCCAGGTAATACATGGCATGCTTTAGAGGGCAACGGGCTGTAAGACCATCCCAGGTAATACATGCTTTAGAGGGCAACGGCTGAAAGACCATCCCAGGTAATACATGCTTTAGAGGGCAAAGGGCTGTAAGACCATCCCAGGTAATACATGCTTTAGAGGTCAACAGGCTGTAAAACCATCCCAGGTAATACATGCTTTAGAGGGCAACGGGCTGTAAGACCGTCCCAGGTAATACATGCTTTAGATGGCAACGGGCTGAAAGACCAAACCAGGTAATACATGCTTTAGAGGGCAATAGGCTTTAAGACTATCCCAGGTAATACATGCTTTAGAGGGCAACAGGCTGTAAGACTATCCCAGGTAATACATGCTATAGAGGGCAACAGGCTGTAAGACTATTCAAGATAATATCGGCTTTAGAGGGCAACGGGCTGTAAGACTACCCCAGATAATACATGCTTTAGAGGGCAATGGGGTGTAAGACCATCCCAGATAATACAAGCTTTAGAGGGCAATGGGGTGTAAGACTTTCCCTGGTAATACATGCTTTAGAAGGCAATGGGCTGTTAGACTATCCCTGGTAATAAATGCTTTAGAAGGCAGTGGGCTGTAAAACCATCCCAGGTAATACATGCATTAGAGGGCAATGGGCTGTAAGACCATCCCAGACAATACATGCTGTAGAGGGCAATGGGTTGTAAGACTACCCCTGGTAATACATGCTTTAGAGGGCAGTGGGCTGTAAGACCATCCCAGGTAATACATGCTTTAGAGGGCAATGGGCTGTAAGACAATCCCAGATAATACATGCTTTAGATGGCAACGGGCTGTAAAACTATCCCAGATAATGCATGCTTTAGAGGGCAATGCGCTGTAAGACCATCCCAGGTAATACATGCTTTAGAGGACAACGGGCTGTAAGACTATCCCAGATAATACATGCTTTAGAGGGCAATAGGCTGTAAAACCATCCCTGGTAATACATGCTTTAGAGGGCAATGGCCTGTTAGTCTATCCCAGATAATACATGCTTTAGATGGCAACGGGCTGTAAGACTATCCCAGGTAATATAGGCTTTAGAGGGCAACGGGCTGTAAGACTATCCCAGGTAATACATGCTTTAGAGGGCAACGGGCTGTAAGACTATCCCAGATAATACAGGCTTTACAGGACAACGGGCTGTAAGACTATCCTAGGTAATTCAGGCTTTAGAGGGCAACGGGCTGTAACACCATCCCAGGTAATACATGCTTTAGAGGGCAACAGGCTGTAAAACCATCCCAGGTAAGACAGGCTTTAGAGGGCAGTGGGCTGCGAGACTATCCCAGGTAATACATGCTTTAGAGGGCAACGGGCTGTAAGACTATCATAGATAATACATGCTGTAGATGGCAACAGGCTGTAAGACTATCACAGGTAATACATTCTTTAGAGGGCAACGGGTTGTAAGACCAACCCAGGTAATTCATGCTTTAGAGGGCAACAGGCTGTAATACATGCATTAGAGGGCAATGGGTTGTACGACTATCCCAGATAATACATGCTTTAGAGGGCAATGGGGTGTAAGACTATCCCTGGTAATAAATGCTTTAGAAGGCAATGGGCTGTTAGACTATCCCAGGTAATACATGCTTTAGATGGCAACGAGCTGAAAGTTCATCCCAGGTAATACATGCATTAGAGGGCAATGGGCTGTAAGACAATCCCAGATAATACATGCTTTAGATGGCAACGGGCTGTAAGACTATCCAAGATAATACATGCTTTAGAGGGCAATGCGCTGTAAGACTATCCCAGCTAATACATGCTTTAGATGGCAACAGGCTGTAAGACTATCCCAAATAATACAGGCTTTAGAGGGCAACAGGTTGTAAGACTGTCCCAGATAATACATGCTTTAGATTGCAACGGGATGTAAGACTATCCCAGATAATACAGGCTTTACAGGACAACAGGCTGTAAGACTATCCCAGGTAATACAGGTTTTAGAGGGCAACGGGCTGTAACACCATCCCAGGTAATACATGCTTTAGAGGGCAACGGGCTGCAAGACCATCCCAGGTAATATATGCTTTAGAGGGCAACGAGCTGTAAGACTATCCCAGGTAAGACAGGCTTCAGAGGGCAGTGGGCTGTAAGACTATCCCTGATAATACATGCTTTAGAGGGCAACGGGCTGTAAGACTATCCCAGATAATACAGGCTTTAGAGGGCAACGGGCTGTAAGTCTACCCCAGGTAATACATGCTTTAGAGGACAACGGGCTGTAAGACTATCCCAGATAATACATGCTTTAGAGGGCAACAGGCTGTAAGTCTATCCCAGGTAATACAGGCTTTAGAGGACAACGGGCTGTAAGACTATCTCAGGTAATACATGCTTTAGAGGGCAACGGGCTGTAAGACCATCCCAGGTAATACATGCTTTAGAGGGCAACGGGCTGTAAGACCATCCCAGGTAATACATGCTTTAGAGGGCAATGGGCTGTAAGACCATCCCAGGTAATACATGCTTTAGAGGGCAACGGGTTGAAAGACCATCCTAGGTAATACATGCTTTAGAGGGCAACAGGCTGTAAAACCATCCCAGGTAATACATGCTTTAGAGGGCAACAGGCTGTAAGACCATCCCAGGTAATACATGCTTTTGAGGGCAATGGGCTGTAAGAATATCCCAGGTAATACATGCTTTAGAGGTCAACGGGCTGTAAACCATCCCAGGTAATACATGCATTAGAGGGCAACATGCTGTAAGACTATCCAAGATAATACCGGCTTTAGTGGGTAACGGGCTTTAAGACTATCCCAGATAATACATGCTTTAGATGGCAACGGGCTGTAAGACTATCCCAGATAATACATGCATTAGAGGGCAATGGGCTGTAAAACCATCCCAGGTCATACATGCTTTAGAGGGCAATGGGCTGTTAGACTATCCCAGCTAATGCATGCTTTAGAGGTCAACAGGCTGAAATACCATCCCAGGTAGTACATGCTTTAGAGGGCAACGGGCTGTAAGACTATCTCAGGTAATACATGCTTTAGAGGGCAACGGGCTGTAAGACCATCCCAGGTAATACATGCTTTAGAGGGCAACGGGCTGTAAAACCATCCCAGGTAAAACAAGCTTTAGAGAGCAACGGCCTGAAAGACCATCCCAGATAATACATGCTTTAGAGCGCAACGGGCTGTAAAACCGTCCCAGGTAATACATGCTTTAGAGGTCAACGGGCTGTAAGACCATCCCAGGTAATACATGCTTTAGAGGGCAACAGGCAGAAAGTCCATACCAGGTAATCCATGCTTTAGAGGGCAACAGGCTGTAAGACCATCCCAGGTAATACATGCTTTAGAGGGCATCAGGCTGTAGGACTATCCCAGGTAATACATGCATTAGAGGGCAACGGGCTGTAAGACTATCCAAGATAATACCGGCTTTAGAGGGCAACGGGCTGTAAGACTACCGTAGATAATACATGCATTAGAGGGCAATGGGCTGTAAAACCATCCCAGATAATATATGCTTTGGAGGGCAATGACGTGTGAGACTATCCCTGGTAATACATGCTTTAGAAGGCAATGGGCTGTTAGACTATCCCAGGTAATACATGCTTTAGAGGGCAACGGGCTGAAAGACCATCCAAGGTAATATATGTATTAGAGGGCAATGGGATGTAAGACCATCCCAGATAATACATGCTTTAGAGGGCAATGAGTTGTAAGACTATCCCTGGTAATACATGCTTTAGAGGGCAGTGGGCTGTAAGACCATCACAGGTAGTACATGCTTTAGAGGGCAACGGCTGTAAGACTATCCCAGATAATACATGCTTTAGAGGGCAATGCGCTGTAAGACCATCCCAGGTAATATATGCTTTAGAGGACAACGGGCTGTAACACTTTCCCAGATAATACATGCTTTAGATGGCAACGGGCTGTAAGACTATCCCAGATAATACAGGCTTTAGAGGGCAACGGGCTGTAAGTCTACCCCAGGTAATACATGCTTTAGAGGACAACGGGCTGTAAGACTATCCCAGATAATACATGCTTTAGAGGGCAACAGGCTGTAAGTCTATCCCAGGTAATACAGGCTTTAGAGGACAACGGGCTGTAAGACTATCTCAGGTAATACATGCTTTAGAGGGCAACGGGCTGTAAGACCATCCCAGGTAATACATGCTTTAGAGGGCAACGGGCTGTAAGACCATCCCAGGTAATACATGCTTTAGAGGGCAATGGGCTGTAAGACCATCCCAGGTAATACATGCTTTAGAGGGCAACGGGTTGAAAGACCATCCTAGGTAATACATGCTTTAGAGGGCAACAGGCTGTAAAACCATCCCAGGTAATACATGCTTTAGAGGGCAACAGGCTGTAAGACCATCCCAGGTAATACATGCTTTTGAGGGCAATGGGCTGTAAGAATATCCCAGGTAATACATGCTTTAGAGGGCAACGGGCTGTAAACCATCCCAGGTAATACATGCATTAGAGGGCAACATGCTGTAAGACTATCCAAGATAATACCGGCTTTAGTGGGTAACGGGCTTTAAGACTATCCCAGATAATACATGCTTTAGATGGCAACGGGCTGTAAGACTATCCCAGATAATACATGCATTAGAGGGCAATGGGCTGTAAAACCATCCCAGGTCATACATGCTTTAGAGGGCAATGGGCTGTTAGACTATCCCAGGTAATGCATGCTTTAGAGGTCAACAGGCTGAAATACCATCCCAGGTAGTACATGCTTTAGAGGGCAACGGGCTGTAAGACCATCCCAGGTAATACATGCTTTAGAGGGCAACAGGCTGCAAGACTATCCCAGGTAATACATGCTTTAGAGGGCAATGGGATGTAAGACTTTCCCAGAGAATACATGCATTATTGGGAAATGGGCTGTAAGACCATCCCAGGTAATACATGCTTTAGATGGCAACAGGCTGAAACACTATCCTAGATAATACATGCTTTAGAGGGCAATGCGCTGTGAGACCATCCCAGGTAATACATGCTTTAGAGGACAACGGGCTGTAAGACTATCCCAGATAATACATGCTTTAGAGGGCAATGGGCTGTAAGACTATCCCAGATAATACAGGCTTTAGCGGGCAACGGGCTGTAAGACTATCCCAGATAATACAGGCTTTAGAGGGCAACGGGCTGTAAGTCTATCCCAGGTAATACAGGCTTTAGAGGACAACAGACTGTAAGACTATCCCAGGTAATACATGCTTTGGAGGGCAACGGGCTATAAGGCCATCCCAGGTAATACATGGCATGCTTTAGAGGGCAACGGGCTGTAAGACCATCCCAGGTAATACATGCTTTAGAGGGCAACGGCTGAAAGACCATCCCAGGTAATACATGCTTTAGAGGGCAAAGGGCTGTAAGACCATCCCAGGTAATACATGCTTTAGAGGTCAACAGGCTGTAAAACCATCCCAGGTAATACATGCTTTAGAGGGCAACGGGCTGTAAGACCGTCCCAGGTAATACATGCTTTAGATGGCAACGGGCTGAAAGACCAAACCAGGTAATACATGCTTTAGAGGGCAATAGGCTTTAAGACTATCCCAGGTAATACATGCTTTAGAGGGCAACAGGCTGTAAGACTATCCCAGGTAATACATGCTATAGAGGGCAACAGGCTGTAAGACTATTCAAGATAATATCGGCTTTAGAGGGCAACGGGCTGTAAGACTACCCCAGATAATACATGCTTTAGAGGGCAATGGGGTGTAAGACCATCCCAGATAATACAAGCTTTAGAGGGCAATGGGGTGTAAGACTTTCCCTGGTAATACATGCTTTAGAAGGCAATGGGCTGTTAGACTATCCCTGGTAATAAATGCTTTAGAAGGCAGTGGGCTGTAAAACCATCCCAGGTAATACATGCATTAGAGGGCAATGGGCTGTAAGACCATCCCAGACAATACATGCTGTAGAGGGCAATGGGTTGTAAGACTACCCCTGGTAATACATGCTTTAGAGGGCAGTGGGCTGTAAGACCATCCCAGGTAATACATGCTTTAGAGGGCAATGGGCTGTAAGACAATCCCAGATAATACATGCTTTAGATGGCAACGGGCTGTAAAACTATCCCAGATAATGCATGCTTTAGAGGGCAATGCGCTGTAAGACCATCCCAGGTAATACATGCTTTAGAGGACAACGGGCTGTAAGACTATCCCAGATAATACATGCTTTAGAGGGCAATAGGCTGTAAAACCATCCCTGGTAATACATGCTTTAGAGGGCAATGGCCTGTTAGTCTATCCCAGATAATACATGCTTTAGATGGCAACGGGCTGTAAGACTATCCCAGGTAATATAGGCTTTAGAGGGCAACGGGCTGTAAGACTATCCCAGGTAATACATGCTTTAGAGGGCAACGGGCTGTAAGACTATCCCAGATAATACAGGCTTTACAGGACAACGGGCTGTAAGACTATCCTAGGTAATTCAGGCTTTAGAGGGCAACGGGCTGTAACACCATCCCAGGTAATACATGCTTTAGAGGGCAACAGGCTGTAAAACCATCCCAGGTAAGACAGGCTTTAGAGGGCAGTGGGCTGCGAGACTATCCCAGGTAATACATGCTTTAGAGGGCAACGGGCTGTAAGACTATCATAGATAATACATGCTGTAGATGGCAACAGGCTGTAAGACTATCACAGGTAATACATTCTTTAGAGGGCAACGGGTTGTAAGACCAACCCAGGTAATTCATGCTTTAGAGGGCAACAGGCTGTAATACATGCATTAGAGGGCAATGGGTTGTACGACTATCCCAGATAATACATGCTTTAGAGGGCAATGGGGTGTAAGACTATCCCTGGTAATAAATGCTTTAGAAGGCAATGGGCTGTTAGACTATCCCAGGTAATACATGCTTTAGATGGCAACGAGCTGAAAGTTCATCCCAGGTAATACATGCATTAGAGGGCAATGGGCTGTAAGACAATCCCAGATAATACATGCTTTAGATGGCAACGGGCTGTAAGACTATCCAAGATAATACATGCTTTAGAGGGCAATGCGCTGTAAGACTATCCCAGCTAATACATGCTTTAGATGGCAACAGGCTGTAAGACTATCCCAAATAATACAGGCTTTAGAGGGCAACAGGTTGTAAGACTGTCCCAGATAATACATGCTTTAGATTGCAACGGGATGTAAGACTATCCCAGATAATACAGGCTTTACAGGACAACAGGCTGTAAGACTATCCCAGGTAATACAGGTTTTAGAGGGCAACGGGCTGTAACACCATCCCAGGTAATACATGCTTTAGAGGGCAACGGGCTGCAAGACCATCCCAGGTAATATATGCTTTAGAGGGCAACGAGCTGTAAGACTATCCCAGGTAAGACAGGCTTCAGAGGGCAGTGGGCTGTAAGACTATCCCTGATAATACATGCTTTAGAGGGCAACGGGCTGTTAGACTATCCCAGATAATACATGCTTTAGAGGGCAACAGACTGTAAGACTATACCAGGTAAGACAGGCTTTAGAGGGCAACGGGCTGTAAGACTATCCCAGATAATACAGGCTTTAGAGGGCAACGGGCTGTAAGACTATCCCAGGTAAGACAGGCTTCAGAGGGCAGTGGGCTGTAAGACTATCCCTGATAATACATGCTTTAGAGGGCAACGGGCTGTAAGAATATCCCAGGTAATACGTGCTTTAGATGGCAACAGGCTGTAAGACTATCCCAGATAATACAGGGTTTAGAGGACAACAGGCTGTAAGACTATCCCAGGTAATACATGCTTTAGAGGGCAACGGGCTGTAAGACCATCACAGGTAATACAGGCTTTAGAGGGCAAACGGGTTGTAAGACTATCCCAGGTAATACATGCTTTAGAGGAAAACTTACTGTCAGACTATACCAGGTAAGACAGGCTTTAGAGGGCAAACGGGTTGTAAGACTATCCCAGATAATACATGCTTTAGAGGGCAAACGGGTTGTTAGACTATCCCAGATAATACAGGGTTTAGAGGACAACAGGCTGTAAGACTATCCCAGGTAATACATGCTTTAGAGGGCAACGGGCTGTAAGACCATCACAGGTAATACATGCTTTAGAGGGCAAACGGGTTGTAAGACTATCCCAGGTAATACATGCTTTAGAGGAAAACTTACTGTCAGACTATACCAGGTAAGACAGGCTTTAGAGGGCAAACGGGTTGTAAGACTATCCCAGATAATACATGCTTTAGAGGGCAAACGGGTTGTTAGACTATCCCAGATAATACAGGGTTTAGAGGACAACAGGCTGTAAGACTATCCCAGGTAATACATGCTTTAGATGGCAACGGTCTGTAAGACTATCCCAGGTAATACATGCTTTAGAGGGCAATGGGCTGTAAGACCATCGCAGGTAATACATGCTTTAGAGGGCAACGGGCTGCAAGACCATCCCAGGTAATATATGCTTTAGAGGGCAACGGGCTGTAAGACCAACCCAGGTAATACATGCTTTAGAGTACAAAGGGCTGTTAGACTATCCCAGATAATACATGCTTTAGAGGGCAACCGACTGTAAGACTATACCAGGTAAGACAGGCTTTAGAGGGCAACGGGCTGTAAGACTATCCAAGATAATACTGGCTTTAGAGGGCAACGGGCTGTAAGACTACCCCAGATAATACATGCATTAGAGGGAAATGGGCTGTAAGACCATCCAAGATAATACATGCTCTAGAGGGCAATGGGGTGTAAGACTATCCCTGGTAATACATGCATTTGAGGGTAATGGGCTGTTAGACTATCCCAGGTAATGCATTCTTTAGAGGGCAACTGGCTGAAATACCATCCCAGGTAATACAGGCTTTAGAGGGCAACGGGCTGTAAGACCATCCCAGGTAATACATGCTTTAGAGGGCAACGGGCTGTAGGACTATCCCAGGTAATACATGCTTTAGAGGGCAATGGGCTGTAAGACTATCTCAGATAATACATGGATTAGAGGGCAATGGGCTGTAAGACTATCCCTGGTAATACATGCGTTAGAGGGCAGTGGGCTGTAAGACAATCCCAGATAATACATGCTTTAGATGGCAACGGGCTGTAAGACTATCCCAGATAATACAGGCTTTAGAGGGCAACGGGCTGTAAGACTTTCCCAGATAATCCAAGCTTTAGAGGGCAACGGGCTGTAAGTCTATCCTAGGTAATTCAGGCTTTAGAGGACAACGGGCTGTAAAACCATCCCAGGTAATACAAGCTTTAGAGAGCAACGGCCTGAAAGACCAACTCAGGTAATACATGCTTTAGAGGTCAACGGGCTGTAAGACCATCCCAGGTAATACATGCTTTAGAGGGCAACAGGCTGAAAGTCCATACCAGGTAATCCATGCTTTAGAGGGCAACGGGCTGTAAGACCATCCCAGGTAATACATGCTTTAGAGGGCAACAGGCTGTAGGACTATCCCAGGTAATACATGCATTAGAGGGCAACGGGCTGTAAGACTATCCAAGATAATACCGGCTTTAGAGGGCAACGGGCTGTAAGACTACCCTAGATAATACATGCATTAGAGGGCAGTGGGCTGTAAGACCATCCCAGATAATACATGCTTTGGAGGGCAATGACGTGTGAGACTATCCCTGGTAATACATGCTTTAGAAGGCAATGGGCTGTTAGACTATCCCAGGTAATACATGCTTTAGAGGGCAATGGGCTGTAAGACCATCCCAGATAATACATGCTTTAGAGGGCAATGAGTTGTAAGACTATCCCTGGTAATACATGCTTTAGAGGGCAGCGGGCTGTAAGACCATCACAGGTAATACAGGCTTTAGAGGGCAACGGGCTGTAAGTCTATCTGGAGTAATACATGCTTTAGAGGACAACGGGCTGTAAGACTATCCCAGATAATACATGCTTTAGATGGCAACGGGCTGTAAGACTATCCCAGGTAATACAGGCTTTAGAGGGCAACGGGCTGTAAGTCTATCCCAGGTAATACAGGCTTTAGAGGACAACGGGCTGTAAGACTATCTCAGGTAATACATGCTTTAGAGGACAACGGGCTGGAAGACCATCCCAGGTAATACATGCATTAGAGGGCAATGGGCTGTAAAACAATCCCAGATAATACATGCTTTAGATGGCAACGGGCTGTAAGACTATCCAAGATAATACATGCTTTAGATGGCAACAGGCTGTAAGACTATCCCAAATAATACAGGCTTTAGAGGGCAACGGGCTGTAACACCATCCCAGGTAATACAGGCTTTAGAGGGCAACGGGCTGTAACACCATCCCAGGTAATACATGCTTTAGAGGGCAACGGGCTGCAAGATCATCCCAGGTAATACATGCTTTAGAGGGCAATGGGCTGTTAGACTATCCCAGATAATACATGCTTTAGAGGGCAACAGACTGTAAGACTATACCAGGTAAGACAGGCTTTAGAGGGCAACGGGCTGTAAGACTATTCCAGATAATACAGGCTTTAGAGGGCAACGGGCTGTAAGACTATCCCAGGTAAGACAGGCTTTAGAGGGCAGTGGGCTGTAAGACTATCCCAGATAATACATGCTTTAGAGGGCAACGGGCTGTAAGAATATCCCAGGTAATACGTGCTTTAGATGGCAACAGACTGTAAGACCATCCCAGATAATACATGCTTTAGATTGCAACAGGCTGTAAGACTATCCCAGATAATACAAGGTTTAGAGGACAACGGGCTGTAAGACTATCCCAGGTAATACATGCTTTAGATGGCAACGGTCTGTAAGACTATCCCAGGTAATACATGCTTTAGAGGGCAACGGGCTGTAAGACCATCCCAGGTAATACATGCTTTAGTGGGCAACGGGCTTTAAGACCATCCCAGGTAATACATGCTTTAGAGGGCAACAGGCTGTGAGACTATCCCAGGAATACATGCTTTAGAGGGCAACGGGTTGTAAGACCATCCCAGGTAATTCATGCTTTAGAGGGCAATAGGCTGTTAGACTATCCCAGATAATACATGCTTTAGAGGGCAACGGGCTGTAAGACTATATCAGGTAAGACAGGCTTTAGAGGGCAACGGGCTGTAAGACTATCCCAGATAATACAGGCTTTAGAGGGCAACGGGCTGTAAGTCTATCCCAGGTAAGACAGGCTTTAGAGGGCAGTGGGCTGTAAGACTATCCCAGATAATACATGCTTTAGAGGGCAACGGGCTGTAAGCGTATCCCAGGTAATACGTGCTTTAGATGGCAACAGACTGTAAGACCATCCCAGATAATACATGCTTTAGATGGCAACAGGCTGTAAGACTATCCCAGATAATACAGGGTTTAGAGGACAACGGGCTGTAAGACTATCCAAGGTAATACATGCTTTAGATGGCAACGGTCTCTAAGACTATCCCAGGTAATACATGCTTTAGAGGGCAACGGGCTGCAAGACCATCCCAGGTAATATATGCTTTAGAGGGCAACGGGCTGTAAGACCAACCCAGGTAATACATGCTTTAGAGTACAATGGGCTGTTAGACTATCCCAGATAATACATGCTTTTGAGGGCAACAGACTGTAAGACTATACCAGGTAAGACAGGCTTTAGAGGGCAACGGGCTGTAAGACTATCCCAGATAATACAGGCTTTAGTGGGCAACGGGCTGTAAGACTATCCCAGGTAAGACAGGCTTTAGAGGGCAGTGGGCTGTAAGACTATCCCAGATAATACATGCTTTAGTGGGCAACGGGCTGTAAGAGTATCCCAGGTAATACGTGCTTTAGATGGCAACAGACTGTAAGACCATCCCAGATAATACATGCTTTAGATGGCAACAGGCTGTAAGACTATCCCAGGTAATACATGCTTTAGATGGCAACGGTCTGTAAAACTATCCCAGGTAATACATGCTTTAGAGGACAACGGGTTGTAAGACTATCCCAGATAATACATGCTTTAGAGGGCAACAGGCTGTAAGACTATCCCAGGTAATACATGCTTTAGAGGGCAACGGGCTGTAAGACCATCCCAAGTAAGACATGCTTTAGAGGGCAACGGGCTGTAAGACTATAACAGATAATACATGCTTTAGAGGGCAACGGGCTGTAAGACCATCCCAGGTAATACATGCTTTAGAGGGCAACGGGCTGTAAGACCATCCCAGGTAATACATGCTTTAGAGGTCAATGGGCTTTGTTAATTTGCAACACAAACCTGATCTTATCTTACCTTTATTCCATTTTCAGAAAAAAGAGCCTCCTGTGCTCTAGTAGCCAATAGTTTTTTGAGCTATTAACAATGCGTGCTTATAAAGTTTGCTCGCCCGTGATGTAAGATTTTTCACCATACATTTTACATTAATGAGCATAAATCACTTCAGTTTCTTCTTGTCTTTGGTACTTCTATGTGTTTGTTTTATGTATCATAAAAGAAAACCTTTTTCTTCCTCACACCACAGACGCGCGAGAATATTGAACCTTCAGGTGGGATTTAAACCCATGTCAACCCATTTCTGTTGGAAGCACAGAGAGAGACTAACCTTGTGAAGAATAAGGACATGCCCTGATTTGAAAAAGGCACGGAGAAGTGCCGAAACACATGTAATCATATAGGGCCACCATTATTAAAAAACTGCAGAAGAATCCAAATTGAGTCTTGACTTATCTGTCAAGTGAACTAGAACTATTCAAAACTGAACTTTCTGTGGTGCAGCAGTGGTGTGTAGAAGAAACACTTTCTCTTTTGTCTTCACACGGAGTTGAGGAACTCTATGTCTCTATTGTTTCCTACACTGATGCAACACCTTTCCAAATGGAATGAGAACTATGTCACAGAGGTCTCGAAGTTGAAATCCTCAAAAAAGTTCCTTAATCAAAGACTATTGTTTATCATAGGTAGACCCTTTTCTAGACACCTGCACCTCTTTTGAGTGGCTTCTTTAAGGGCGGCCTCTATTTTCAGAATCAGGCAGGAGAATTTTACTGGAAATTCATATTGTATGATAAATATTGTAATACAAGACCATAGGACTCTGCAATTGTTCATTTTGATATCTTTATGGTTCAAATTAATCTGTTGGGGCATTGAATGTGTAGAAGGATAGGTAGGAACATATGTACTGTTCATTGTTATATTATTTGCTCATCTCTGAGCTGTACATATCAGGGTCTCGAATGAAGTACTGTTTATATTATGCATTTCTAGACCCGGCCCGAAGGATGGACCGTCAGGTCTGAAATGCATCGGCATTGGTCTCTGAATCCAATAAGATGAATTTTCAAAGAGCATCGATTAATAACTTGTTTTAAAGTTTCTAGGTTGAATTGATTGCATATTGGATCGAATATGCAGTAGTATTTACTGCACCACAGGCGGCTCCAGTTCTGGTTATAGTCTTCATCAGATTAAGTTGCGGTTCAGATAACTGGAGGACGCCTATAAATTGAAATTAACTTGTACATATATATTCATATATATCCCACTATTTATTTCATGTTACCAGCATGCCTGCTACTTTGGTCAGACCATTCTGCCATCTTCTTCGACCTATCCTCATGGAACTCCCCCTCCTCTTTGGTAGCGGCTGGACCAACAATCTATTCCTTTATCTGGAAAGAAATCAAAGTAATTCCTGACCTCGCATAGATACTATTTGACTCTCAGACCACCCATTCTCTTTCCCTGGCTCAGAAAACCTTCTCTAACTTTGATAACTGGCTCTCTGAAGCACTCAAATCCCTCTCGACCCTCAGATATTTCTTAAACAGAAAACACCTATCACCCAGATGCTTCTCACCATCTCTCAAAAAACTAAAAACATTGAACCATATCCTGGAGTGCAAATAGCGTTCAGACGGATCTACACCCAACAGACTTGCCTATGCCGCCCAGCTCAAACACTATCATGCATATATCTGCAAAGCCAAAAGAATCCTGCTACAGGACCAGAAACTCCAAAGCCCCACACCAAACCAGCAAACTCTCTAAGCACATCGCTGAATTCTCATCTATGCTTGTCTCTAAGCATGTCGCTGAATCCTCATCTATGCTCATCTCTAAGCTCATTGCTGAATTCTCATCTAAGCTCATCTCTAAGCTCATCACTGAATTCTCATCTAAGCTCATTTCTAAGCACATTGCTGAATTCTCATCTAAACTCATCTCTAAGCACATCGCTGAATTCACATCTATACTCATCTCTAAGCACATTGCTGAATTCTCATCTAAGCTCATCTCTAAGCACATCGCTGAATTCTCATCTATGCTCATCTCTAAGCACATCGCTGAATTCTCATCTATGCTTATCTCTAAGCACGTTGCTGAATTCCATCTAAGCTCATCTCTAAGCTCATCACTGAATCCAATGCCCCGGCATGCTCCAGCATCTGTTCACACACATTCCCTTTGTGACTCTCTCTCAGACAACTTCCTCAACACAGCCCTAGAGAGACATGCCTCTGTCCTTTCCAAAATCCCAACCCTCTCCCCTCTTTCCCACACAATCTCTTCCTCACTAACAGAACCCCATCTACCGTTCCACCTTTCTCCTCCTTCTCACTGCTCTCCCCCTCATCTATGGTTCCTAATCAGTTGGTTAGTATATATTTCCAGCCATCGAGAAGCGAGACGAGAGGGTCTTTTTGCCAAAGCATCCCTTATATACTGCAACATAAGTGACATTGGGTAAATTACCCCTCGCTTAGTATGGTAAGCAGGCTTCTGGCTCCATGAACCATCTGGATCTGATGGGCGAGATGGAGTAAGTCCTTCGGAAAGGCCGAAATCTAAGTTAGAAATGGTGACCTGTCCTTGGTAAAGTGAATGGGTGGGCTGTGTGGTAAGTAGTATCTCTGCCGGGTCAGAGGTCACTTTGATTTCCTTCTATCTGCGGGATTGGCTTAGTGGTGCAGGGCCTGCTAAAGAGGTTTGAGGGGATCCTTTGAGGATAGGACGAAGAAGATGGTGAAATGGTCTGACCATACAAGCGGGCGCGGTGGTAATGTGGGGAGGTGGTCGGTGGATCCGAAGATTGCAGCTAGAAGATTGATTCTAGGGTGTGACCAGCAGACTGGGTTGGTGCTGAGTTTACCTGTCTTAGCTGCACAGTCCCCAGGTTGTCACGTAGTGATCGGGTCAGTAGATTAAGGGGCATATCAAACCAAATGTTGAAGTCCCCTTCACGTTTAGGTGGGGGTGGAAGACCATGATGGCTGTGACGGAATTGCTTAGGTGTTCTGCAAAGCTTCTATGGTATCCCAGGGTGCGGTATATAAACAGGAAGCTGTGTGTAGATGAGGGGGAGAGCAGGAATCTGACCCAGAGGGATTCACGATATAGGGTTAGACGGTGGGTTTTCAATGTGTGAGGCCGAGGGAGAGGCTTTATGGATGATGGCAATGTCGCCTGCCCTGCTGGCCTGGTTTTGGACAATTAGTTTGTAGCCCAGTGAGACAGCTTCATGTGCAATCAGCAGAAAGACTTCGGAGAACCAGGCTTGGAGATGAAAAGGATGTCTGTGCATTCTGTGAAGATTAGGTGATATATTTTATGATGACATTTTGTGTCAGGTCTGGCATTAATAAGAATGCATTACAGGTGGCTTTTTAGGGGTATGATCTGGGGGGTTAGGTTCTGGGTGGGAGCTTGGTGTAAAAGAGGGGTGACCCCCCAAAGGAGGGTCTTGGCTCAAGGCAGAGGGGGAGGGAGGAGATGACAGAAGCAGTGTTGGATGCTGTGTGGGGAAGTCTAGAGTGGGTGGAGATGTCGTGAGGTTGATTGGTAATGTGGCTTAGAGAGTTGGGGAAAAGGGGCTGGGTGGGAGCTTGCTGTGAAGTTTTAGGGAGAATCCTATGCAGTTCCCTTAGGGAGCACTACAGAAGATTAAGACTACAGGCATATGCAATAAATCCCCTTTGGTATCAGTCTGCACAACAAAGATTTAGTTGGTAGCTGTGGCTAAGCAGTCAGACTTATCTCAAGCGGGAGATTAGCAGTATTCAGGGTTTACACAATAGGTATCACAGTACTATGGCACAAGAAAACACTGACCAAAGCTTTGTATCAAAAAGAATATATATTTATTTTACACACTCTTAAGTTCACACACAAATCACTACCATTAAAGCAAGTTAAAACAGTCAGGAAAAGTATACACAACTCCCTATTTAAATTGTAGACAAGTTTGAGCAAGAGTAAAAAATTGAGCAAAACGGCACAGTGAAAACCAAGCAGAAATGGCACTTTAACAATTTCTTCAGAGGGAGGGAAAGGACAAGTCATACAGGATTAGACTCCTAAACACACCGGCAACACTTGAACCAAGAAGATTGTGAACAAGTTAGGCAAGGCAATACTTTAGTATAAGCAATACTTTGATGAAAACTGAGCAAAATGGCACTTCAGCAATATAGAAAGGGGAAGGAAAGGTTGTTATAAGAGTTCAGGTGCACCAACACATTTCTTAGTGAAAAGCAATTTAGAGAAGGCAGTTGTAACAGATTTAGCCAGAGTCAATAGCCCTGTGCCAGAGTCAATGGTACAAGGCAAGTGCCCAGGATCAAACGGTTCTAGTAGCTGCAGTCAAGTCTTTGTTTAACAAGTTGAACAGGGCGGTTGCAGATGTAATAAGATGATGTTAGATGAAAGGGGCGGCCATCCCAGAAGGTAAGTAAAGGATTTAAAACACCTTTAGCAGTACCCAATGAAACGGGAGGCCCGGCGGAGCAATGTACCTTTAAAGTGGAAGAGGCTCCTGCGGTGGCAGTAGTTCCTGGCAGTTCCTGCAGTTCGGGAGATCCAGCAGAGGAAGAGAGACTCTCATCGTGGAGGAAGGTTTGAGTTACTGCACTGCCCAGGGATGAAACCAGCCGCAGTGATGCCAAGATGAATAAAAGGTACGCTCCTTTAAATCACGGTCGTGGTGGACGGGTGCCTGGCTAGCCGGTCTCCTAGTGCTTGCCACTGGCGATTCGACCAAGGCCGGTCCTGGAAGGCGATTGACAAACTGGTTGGCCCCACCAGTTCAAGGGAAGAAGACTCTTGCAGGTGAAGATCTTCTCAAGTCGTTGGAGAAAAAGTAGTGAGGATCTGCAGCAGGGCTTCACTGGTGGTTCAGTCATTGCAGATGTCTTCAGCTTCTCTCGTCTTCGGGTTTCTTAGTTCCAGTGGCGAAGTCTTGTCCTCCAGTCCTCAGAGCCCTGCTTTTAAGCAGAAAAAAACCCATTCATAAAGCCTAGCTGTCACTCACACAGTCGGGTGGCTATTCTGGCGGGATAACCCCCCAGCCTATCAGGGCAGAGTGTGACTTGGGTTGCCTAGGTAACCCTGTCCAGGGTCCTATTCCCCCTCCCACACATCCTGTCTACACCAGACTCAGTGGCGCCGAAAGGAGGGCTTCTGTACAGAAGCCCGCCAAAAGGACGAAAAAAGGTTCCCCGACCTGGGTTAGGATTTCAGAAAAAGGCACGAGATAGAAATATTATCAAAGATCTGGCAATAAAAACCTACTGGGGTAAAGTTAATATTAAAATAAACCGGCGGTATGTTAGAGGCTGTCAATAAAAGTGGTAGCCTCGAACAATGGGAAAATCCCATAGGGAAATATTCAGGGTCGAATATTTACGGTAGTAACTACTGCCACCAGCCAGAAACTTTGGAGAGAGGGACTGGACGGTACCCCATCGAAAATGAACACCAGGGAAAAACTATTAACCCTTCCCAGTACTTCCATAGTAAGATGGGTTGTACTGGTTTTGTTCATAATTATTGTCTAGTAAAGTCAATGGGGACTTTACAGGCCCTGGGAGATAGTAGTCAGTCCCAGAGTATGGAGTCTATGTTTGGGGGTCGATATGACACCCCGGTGTTACTGCACTGAGGGTGCTGTGTAACACACATGTAAAAAGATGATACCTCTGAGGGTGAGAAAACCCCATAGACCATAAGCACAAAAATAGCCTAAAACACACATCAGCAACATGTCTAAGAGTGGGAAAAAAAAGAGTCTCACTCTTAGCAGGAGAACAAAATAAACCCTTCAAATCCAGCAAAGCTGCTGGGGGACTCCGTAGGTAAGGGAAATTAGACTTAGGAGACGATTCTCCCTAACATGAAGGAGGATTGTCTGCGGTGGGGAGTGGTTAGATTGAAGTGGCGTGGGAGGAAGCAGATGGCAGACATG
This sequence comes from Ambystoma mexicanum, assembly GCF_040938575.1. Classification (NCBI taxonomy): domain Eukaryota; kingdom Metazoa; phylum Chordata; class Amphibia; order Caudata; family Ambystomatidae; genus Ambystoma; species Ambystoma mexicanum. The sequence goes on from NC_090927.1 coordinate 12,910,064, forward strand.
GTATTGCTGGTTGAAGGCTAGGGTAGTAGGAGGGGGTCAGGAGGTTGATTGGTAATGTGGCTTAGAGAGATGGGGAAAAGGTGCTGGGTGGGAGCTTGCTATGAAGGGGGATTGTCTGCGGTGGGGAGCGGTTGGCTTCAGGCAGCATGGGAGGAAGCAGATGGCAGACATGGTATTGTTGGTTGAAAGCTAGGGTAGTAGGAGGGGTCGGGAGGTTGATCGATAATGTGGCTTGGAGGGTAGACTGTGTATGCGATGGAGGAAGTGACTTAGTGTGCAGGTTACCTGGGCACCGTAGGTCTGTACAGATAGAGTCTGTGATGTTAGTGAGAGGGTTGGAGGCGGTCGATCTCATTAGTGGAGCTGGAGATCCATTTGGGTGTGCTGTGGGTTGCCTTCAGAATGCATCAATAAAATTACAAAAGTAATCCGAGTGTGCACCAGGCAAGAAGTAACGCAATTTATTTCTGGGCCCAAGCGCAGCTGCAAAAGCACAACATTCACACAGAACGCAAAACAGAACTGCATAAAAACCACTGTCAAAGAAACACCCCTACGACCAAACTTTTATAACCACATAAACTAGTTAACAACAAAACACATTGCAACAATAAGCCCATCCTCTGTTAGGAACTTGCTGATGAAAAACCCATCATCCTTCTATGGCGGGCATAGATTTGTCTGATATGATTGGTTCTAAAAAATCTTACCACAACACCCTCAACACCCTCTGTGACGTCACAGTCTAACCCTCAATTCCCTCATGATCATGACAAGTCATTGAAACATTTGGGATGAGCAGCAGAACTTTATTCAACTGCTCCTGATCATCTTCATCCGCTTATCACAGGAGGACTCTCGATCATGGCGCTGACAGAGCCTCGAGAAGTGAACAGGCTACTTGCAGTTAATGGCCAATTGGCGGGTGCTGCTGGCGAGAGCTTCTCGGGTGCTGATGTCCATGAGTGTGAGAATGTGGACCAAGATATTATTGGCCTGTTTATTTGCTCTTTATATAAAAAAGGAATACCATATGGAATTTCCATGATATTAATAACTTCAAAAACATATATTTATTTCTTTATTTTGTATCGGTAGGTGTCTCCTATGAGAATGTAGGAACCCAATAGTGACCTTCAGTGTGAAGGCTGACACTGCTGCTCTCCACCAGTGCTCAGTCATCGGGGGTGCAGCGTGAAGCATCAACAGCACTCGGATGCTGTCAGGCGGGATAAAGGTTTTAGTATTAGGAAGGTCATGTCTGAAAGGGCAGGTTCACAGAGCTAGGCAATCACATTGACTGATGGTGCAGATACCCACATTGCCAAAGTACTTGTACCTAACTGCACACCTGGAATGATTTAAAATCTCTTACAACATAGGAGTCACTGAGCCCCCTTCAGAATTGCACCATCTGTAAAAGTACTTTTGTTTTTCAAAATAATAATACATTCCTGCTTAATAAGAATTGGGAAACAGCAATAGTCTTAACGCTTTTTTATGTGAACATAAGAGAAGAAGAATCTCCCAAAATCCCCTCAATTTGGACAGGCACTCTTAGGAGAGGGAAGAGTTAATTCCTCACCCCAACAAGTGACTCTGTAATCAGTGAAATACACCCTGACTGATTAGGAGGGAGATGGTAGGCCTTTTAGGTTTAGGCATTCTGTAATGAAGTCAATCATGGCAATAGTAAGGTCTACATGCTCTGAGGAGCCTAGCGGGAGCAAGCTGGCTGAGGCTTCTAACAGCATGTCTTTGATGACTGAGGAGCGGAGATGTTGGAATACCTCGTCCGTACGGTTTTCATTAGGGAACTACGAGATACAGACGTCATCCGGTACAATATGTCTCAAATAAGGGATGCAATGGCATAGTTTCATACAATTGAGTCTATTCAAGATACACTCCTTTGTCCAGGACTCTTTCTAGTCTTATACAGCAAGCCCAGTCGCTCAGGGGCTCCCGATGCTGAGACCCAGGTCTACACAAGTCTTCAAACTTCTGATCTCCTATCGTTTTCGGTTAGCGAATTGTGATTTGAAGGAACTTGCCGGCTTTAAGCCGGGGCTACCTGTCATCCTAGAGTCCGCACCTTTCTTGCAGAGCGGTCTCTGTTGCGCCGGTGCAGACCCCAAAGCTGTAATTAGTGCTGACCAAGCAGGCCTTCATGTTTTCCAATGGAGTCATCAGCCCTTTTATTGGTGGTTCATTGCCGCTCGTTCCATTCTTTCAGCAAGAGAGCAGAAAGGGCTGTTCCTCTTTGTGGCCGGCTGTACTGCCCATATGGTGTCTTCAGGCCGCGCCTCAATATTAGTGAGGAGTGCCGCTTTAGCTATGAACAGGTCTTACATCTCTTCATCAGTGAAGTAAGAGGAGATGTTAGTTAAAGAAAGACGCTCTTCCTCACACCAGTTCTGGAGTGCTGTCTTCTGGCCATCTGAGTCGAGGTAAAGCCTCTCTAAGGTTCTCCCATTGACAGGATCATCTATGTTTATGACATCCATATCAGGGCAGATAGTTCAGGTTTTTTCAGCAGGCTCATTTTGTTTTTATTCTGTTTTGCTGATCTTGTGGAGGGACCTTTTTGGACAGGTTTCCTTTGATTTGCGGGAGACGGTGGCTTTTTCTCCATCGGTTTTGCTGAGGCAGACCATTGTTCGGTTTGCCTGAATCTGGCAACAGCTGGTCTTCTGATGGAGGGGGGCCGAGCACAACTGGTTCTGGGCACTGAAAAGCTCCGGCTGAGAGTTTTGCTGTTCCTCACCCCCTCCTCGAGAGAGGGTACACTACTCCAACATCGGCATATCACATGCGGGAAGAGGTTTTTGAACAGTGGTTGGGACCTGCGGTTTCCTCTCAATCTGCTGTCTGGTATTTTTTTCATTGAGATCCACATTTTAGATTGATGTGGATCTTGAGCAGATACTCGTGTTAGGACCAGATGTTTTGCATTTGGTCAACCCACCACTTTGTTTAGATCCCGCTACCACAAAGCACTCGCTTGAAACACTTGTGTATAGGCGCGTTATAAATGCCATATCATATCATATCATATCAAATCACTCGATGAACATCAACTTGGAGTGGAGCATTTCCAGCAACGTTGTATGGTCTTTCAGAGTCTCATTTAGTGCTTCACGAAGTTTTGTGAATGGTGCCATAGCTATGGTTACCACTGACATCAGCGCCAGAAGATCACTGTTACCCCTGTCCGCTGTTTTCTTTGTTTTGTCGCCACCGGTCGACTGTGTGAACACCTGGTCGCTCGACACACTCTCTGTGGCAACTGACTGTGGATAGGGTGTGCTAAGTTGATCTTCAGAGACCAGGCTCTCCTGCTCGACCTCAAGGACCACTCTGTGACTCATCATGACTTTCGGCCGCCCCCCCCCCAGTAGTGGACCTTTCATCCGGACAAGGGGCATGTAAAGGGGCTTTGTGAACTTCCCCTCCTCGTGGCCGATCGACCCATAGCGGGGGTGAAAGAGGTTCCTGTGTCTGGAGTACTTCTGCAAATCTAGGCAACACCGTTAGGTCAATGGTGAACTGGCCCTCTTTTAGAGGGAGCAGGAGTTTGGTACAGGGGGAACTCCCCTGTTCATTGGGCACGTCCAAAGGTGGCTTTGAGGAGGATAGCCTCGGTCTCTTCTGGGGACACTGTTTTCCCGAGGGATAATAACCCTCTGTCACTCAATGGAAGCCGCTAGTCTTCAAAATCCAACAGCCCCTCTAGGATTTTGCCATCCATTGGCTCTTTCTCCTTTTCCCATCACTTCCAGTGTCCCAAATAGATTTAAATGTTGTTTTTGGGATTGAAGTGTTGTAAGCAGGCAACTTTTTGCCTGGTCCTGATACCGATTTCTGGCTCCAGGGGGGAACACTTAAAGGGGCATTTTCTCCCGATGGAACTCGCTAGGGCCTATCTACTATCCGGTGCCAAATAACTCTTCTTGACACTTGCGGAGAAAAAAGCAACCTCCATTGGTCGACAGCTCCTCTCTCCCGTCTCCTTGCACACAATCTCCCGCCGTCTGTAGACGAGGAGAGCTTGGCTTTGTTTGAGTATTATCAGCGATATCGGAGGATGGTGCACAGGGGAGGGACTCCAGGACTATGCAAGCCACCCCGTATCCCTGCTTTCCACGAGTAGACACGCAGACTCTTTGGCAGTTAGCAGTGGAGAAACTAGGGGGGCAGGTTTCTTTCAACCAAACCCACCTCCAGAGACACGAGGCCCACACTGTTTGGTTTAGGAGCCCACTTCTCCAGCAAGTCCCCAGGAGACTCTTCCTGCATCACCTTCCCGGGACCAGTGCCTACAAGACCTGTGTTTGTAGTGCTGCCAGTGTCCACCTGTAGGAGGTCAGGTTGGTCATTGATCTGTGCCGGATTGTTAAAAACAGTACTGCCAGGTGGACCTTGGGGAATTTTCCAAGTATTTTGTCAGTGTACTTCATGGTTTTTTCGAAACACGACACATATTTAGAGAGTTTATATATCATCGCCCTTACTGCCAAAACAAAACCTGCACACTTCCTGGATGACATACGCCCACCACAAGCCACATCCAGTTGCATCACCACACTCATGCGGCATTGGCTCAATATCATGAACTCTTTCCTCACATCGTACAAATCTCCCGCTTCTAAATAAAAAAAAACAGCTCTCAACCCCATGCTCCCCCAAAATGACCATCCAATTATTAAACTGCCATATCTCGCCAGAATCATGGAACACTTTGGGCCTCATTACGACCCTGGCGGAGTGGGTCTACGCCAGCGGTATTCGCGGCGGACCCGTCCGCCCTACTACGAGTTCCCGTAGCGCCATGGAGCCGTTTTCCGCCTGGTTTTTCCGGGCGGAGAAATCCATGGCGCTGCGGGACCTTGTTGTTAATTACGCCACCGTATTTTACGGTGGCGTAATTAATGCCTTCCCCACTCCCATTATACCCTATGGGGCAAAAATGGGAATGGGGAAGGGTAAAATGGGGAATGGGGATTTACCGCCCCGCCAAGGTCGGAATGGGGCGGTAAATCCGCCAACCCCCATGGCGGTATCGGCAGCTTTCCGCCGTGCTCCATGGTGCATTTTGCACCGCGATCTCCGCCAGGGTCGTAATGAGGGCCTTTGTCACAATTTCTGCAACAAGATATCACAACAAACACCCTCTTGAACCTCTTCTAATCTAGATTTCAACCTGGAACTTGAGTTGGTGTACAACCTTCCTAGGCCAGGTTACGACCTTGCTCCCAAAGCCAAAGCACGGTACATAGGTAATACAAACAGTACATTAAAAGGAAGATGCATGTAACAATAAAAGCACTCAACCGTGTAAGTCAATTTCAAGACCACAGGCTTTTAGTGAGGAATGAAATAAAGGGTATAGAGAAATGGCCCAAGGAGAAAGTGGGAGCGAGTTCCAATGAGAAGGGGCAAGTAATGACAAGGGGTGAAAGCAGGATTTGGCACACGGAGGACGGAGTACTGCAAGAAGAAATTGAGAGCGAAGAGAACAGGTCGCAGTGTAGAAAGATACCAGAGAAGAAAGATAAATCGGAGAAAGACCATTAAGGGATTTGAAGACTAGTGAAAGCGACCTGGTCCCAGCACGATACTAAACAGCCAAATAAAAGCACTCACCCCGCTAGGGAATGAGACCAGGAGATGGATTGCAAGTTGAACAAAGTTTTATATCAATAAGGATGTGCACGCAGAGAACTCTGCTGCACTGAGATATCTCTGCCAAACAATACATGAGCAGCACATTATGAACCAAAAAAACCTCATCAGTAATGTAATATATATAGTACAAATTGAACAGTTGTGATTGGATTGGGCACATAGCGCAGTATGTAGTATAGGGGCTCTCAGGCTCCAATTGGTTGCTGTGGCTGGGGCGATCAGTTGGCACGTGGTTCAGCTGGGCTCATCTTCGCAGGGTGAAGGTCAGGCTTGGTTCACAAAGTGTTACAATCCTAACTAATCTAAACTACACAATGGTAATAAACATGCAAAGAATAATGTTGAGCCTGAAATCATTAAACAGGTGGGGGGTCATTCATAAATTGCAGACAATTAGATACACATTTTAATCCATGCCTTAGTGGGGGCATGGGTGCATATGTCCTACTCCAATGTGCCTTATCTGTGGGTTTGTTCTGTGATTTATTCTCCCTGGTGCCTCACAATTCAAACGAATGGATGAGTGGATGTTAGTTTAGAGGGTGCTATATGATCGATCTGGATTATGTATATGGTGGGCAATTTGGGGTGGTCCGGGGGGTAGGGTCACTCATGCAGCCATGTTCAAAGGGAGGGGAGGGGCAAAAGGCTCTATAAGCTGTAATTTCTAAGAGTGTGGGTCGAAGGGGCACACACAGGTTTGTGGAGATGGATGGGCACACAGGCCAAGGTTTGCTCCGGTCACAAGCAGGGCAATGAGCTCATAGGAAGAGAGAAGGATACTGAAGACTTGTTTACCGTCTTTTGTGGTTAATGTTAAGGCCTAATTATCGAAACGGATAAACAAACAAGGGGACGTCTCCCGGCATTGAGTAAACATAAGATCCATTTTGCGTGGGAATGTCAGGGGGTCTAAAAGACCTCTCTTCCCTAACATTCCCCCCTTTCATTACTACTAAAGTAACAATTACCCCTTCCCAATATGCCTGCGTTCTTCTGCTTTCTTTACTGCTGCTTCCCATGCTGGAGTGCCTTTAATTGACATCCATGCACAGCATACATTTCTCAAGCTTTCACCCCTTCAAGCATATTCATCATGAGTACATGTCATATACCTACAACCAACATCCCAGGGCAGGTCCTCCCATACCTCCTGATGGTTTTCTAAGTCTTGGGGTTTGTCAATGGTTGTCTACTATATCTCCTGTATCGTACACCACTGTCATGTGGTATTTGGGCTAATTATTTCCACCAGTTTGAACTTGTGCTTTCCTAGTATCGTGAGGCACCTTATTTGGGTTACCCACTGTCACCATCATCATAGCACTACTAGGGATCGTTTTAGCTCAGCATCAAACCCCGACCTGGCACACACAGAAAATGAGCAGCAGGAAAACGATGATAGGGACCAGCATCTGTATTACAGTCCCAAACCACAATGTTAACCAGTCGAATACTGTTTCGAACCAATCACTGGGCTGGACACCCCCTTGCTTTTTCATTCTTTTTCATTCTTACTTCGAGGTTGTGGCCCACGGCAATAACATGAGATTCTGTTGTCAGCATCTGAAGATGGTACGAAAGTGCAACATGCATTCCCAATTTTGAGAAGATCCAAGACTTAGCGGTTCTGCATCGTCCTCAGCCGCAGGGCCCTGAGTTCCACCTTAATGACGTTGAACCCTTCTTCGGTGTCATTGGCCAGCTGGATCAACTCCCAGTGCACGATCTGCAGCCACTTGCACTTACTTGTGCTTGGATGCTCGGTATGAGTGATGCAAAAAATGTCTCTGCTGAAATATAGAGTTCATACTGATCAGGTTTCGAAGCCAGGAGGTCAGATGGGGTCCCTGGAGAGGTAGTTGGATGCTCTCTTCTTGCGTGATACCTGATCTTGTGCCTTATCTTCTGTCAGTGCGTCATAGATGGGTGTTCTTCTGTTGTTGACTGGGCTGCTGATGGCAGTGCAGCGGGCACCCTCTCAACCTGGACATGGCGCTCAGCAATCACCATCAGGGCAGAGTGCAGTGATACCAGAGCACAATCGCACCTCCATGATTTTGGGAGGTGCAAGTATGCCTTTTTACCACACACCCAATAAGTGTCCATTAAAGCCGCTGTTCCTTTTCGCATATCAGGGATAACAAGTGTTCTGTTGCAATGGGTATTTGAACCCATGGTTGCTATTCCTTCCACACAAAAACAAAGTTCAAATGTTTCTTCACGCCGTATTTTGATTAGTTTCTCGAGGGCTGTAACCCAGGTTAGCTTTGTGGTGTGTTTTGACCAGATCTCGGCGTGTGTGCTCTCTATCCATTTGAGCCTTTTATCCATCTGCTCACGTAACGCTTCAGCTTTGCACATTACTGTTGCATCTTGCCATTTGTTCTCATCAAACATTGTCCCTTTCATTTGAAAAAACGGCTCCTTGAAACATGTAGCACCTTCTGGATTCTTTTTGCATAACTTTTCGTCAGGAGGGAGTAGTTGTAGTTTTACTGTGTGTGCCTGCAAGGTACTTCAAATTCTACACAGTGCAAGATGAGCGAGACACTGGGTTTCCACTATAGGTGTTTCTTGTGGTAATAACACCTTGGGTGTTCCTGATGCATGAGGGATCAGTGAACACACATAACAGCTTTCGTTTGTTGCTTGTCTTCCTGTGGTACTCATGTAAGAGTACCATTTATTTGTGGTTTGTGGAGGTATTATGGTCCCACATCAATTTTACCCTATCCCATATGAGCTGAGTACCTTCTTGTGCGAGTTTCCCCCTGCCCCCCCTTCTTTTACATCTTCTATAATAAAAGAAATACTCCAATAGAGACCTAAACACAATGATAAAACAGAAAATACTATCGCTGTGAAATAAAGTCCACAGTCATATGAGTACACCCTAGTGGCACTAACATTATCCCTATTGTTATCTAACTCTCTTGTAGCTGTATTCTGCCATTGTTGCTCCTACAGAGTGGACAAAAATGGGTTAAGCATACTTTAAGTTGTAAGTCACAACATCCTATATCTTAAGAGTACTTAGAGAATAGATAGAGAGAGAGAGAGTGAAAGAGAGAGCATGGAAAAGATACTTTAACTTGCATATTATATATTTACATTTCAATTTTTACTTCTCATCATTGCAATTAAATTACACGGCCCACGGTAGTGGCCATGTAGTTATGGTTAAGTTGCTAATCCCATAGGAAGAGCACTTTTTGGGCGACTTATAACTTTGTCCTCCTTGGATGAATCCTCACCAAACTTTGCAAAAATAAAGTATATGACCCACTCTGAATTTTATTGCAAAGTTTGGTGAGGTTTGGTCTAGGGGGGCAAAGTTATAGGGGGGGTCCCAAAATGTATTTTTTTCCCATAGACTGAATGGGGAAAAAACTTTGCTGACGCCTACAGCCCAAACCGCTGGATGGATTTTCACCAAATTTGCGGCAGGAGCAGCGTCTTGGTCCCGAAAGCCTGCTTTTGTAAATTTGGTGAACATCTGTCCAGTAGTTTTTCTATAAATGACCAAAATGTAGGTCATACAAAATTAGTGATATCTATGTCCGCTCCGTGGACACACTTCCCTGTTTGCTCTGCGGACATGACACTGATTGGCTAATTGGCTTGCGTCATGTTCGCGGACATGCAATGTGTTTGCTGATTGGCAGGAATGAAGCGTGAGGTGTGTTGTATTGTTTTTATGCACCCGCCATCTTGGATCCGCGGACAGTGCGGCGACGAACAGGGGAGAAATACAACTTTGGCAATTGTGTTGGTGTGTAAGAGTGCTTGGGGAGGGTGGGGGAGTAAGAGATGGGTCAAATGCTGTATTTGTTTAGGTAGCAGGCACCCCTGATGTGTTCGTCATGTCCGCCGTCACCGCGGATGTCCGCGGACATAAAAAATGCAGTAGTCCATATAGCACAGTTAAAATGTTTCATTCAACCACCACAGCATATCACACCCATAGATCACACCCATAGAATCAAACATCTATCAAATATTTGCAAGTCTACAGTTTGTGTACTCTTTGATTTGTATAGTTTGTATGTGAAGTTTTGGCTACGTCATCTCATTAAGATTGTAGAGTTTTGTAAACAAGGACCTAGTGACCTCTGATGTGCCCATGGAATCAGGGCTTGCCCTCGAATACCTTCAGACAAAGTGACTGCACCTTGAGGAGGTTAGGGTGCAGGATTCACATACTCCAACACAATTCAATAAGGACCACTCAAATGGATCAGCACAGAGACTGTTAAGTACATAAGGGTTTATTCACCATAGCACAACTGTGCCCAAGTTCCCAGTCTCCAAGAGAACTCTCCTCCCCGCATTACACAGACACATTTATAGCAAAATGGGAGGGAGCAGCATGCGCCCACCTCTCCCTGCAAGGTCTTAAGCAACTACATTGTTACATTAGCTCATTGTCCAATTAATTTTAATTGGACTAAACCCTTCAACAATGAATTACGTTCTACCATGCATTCCTCACTTGTCCTCGGTGCTCGATTCAACTTATAATTGTGCAGGTGGACCTTTCAGATAAGAGTTTCGACCAGGCCTGTCTGGTTTCTGCTCCTTAATCAAGTTTCTGAAGGCTTATGTCCCTGAACATCTCAACTTTTAGAATTAGATCATTATTACATACGTTGAACACTACTCAGTTCTTCATCTTTTAGTTACAATTTAAGTACATGCATTTTTGTTAAAGGCATTTAGCCCAGGCGATTTTCTGTCTGCATATAGAATATCTCATTGTCCATTCTGTGCTTTATCACCATACCACAACATGGTAATGCCATTTTCGACTTTATAAACACAATGGCCCTCATTACGACCCTGGCGGAAATCGAAAAACGATGGCGGAAATGCAATACCGCCATCGAATAGCGCTCGGTGCGATTATGACCCGTCACCGTAAAGTACGATGCCATTAGCGACACCGTAGTGAACGCCAACGCTAACTGCACCAAGTACGCGCACGCGCGCCATGCGAAACCGTAATTACCACCATGGCGCAACGGTACGCGAATTCTGACCCTAGCGGACATTTACCTAACGCCATCAAGCATGGCAGAAAGTACCATTCTGCCATGGTGAGAAGTACGGCATCGCGAACCAACCGTAAAAGGCCCTACTGAGTGCCTGTACACCACTCCCTGGCCACATTGCACAACTCCTCGTAGGTGCAATGAAGTCACACAATGCAACCAGTGAATTGTACAAGTCCCCCATGCACCATTGCCGTACTGATGCAGCACAGGCATGTGAAGGTTCAAGTACAGCAACATGAACTGAAATATGAGACAAACAAAAACAGGCCCCCCATCGCTTGACACCAGTGTAAGGCAACATTCAAAGCAGTATCCTGAGTGAGACTGCACCAGCCCTGTACTCCTGCCAGTAAACAAACCAACCATCAGCATAAGCATGTACCACACAAGTTGGCAGAGTGACTGAGCAGCCAGGCTCATCTCAAGAGGGGCCAATGGGAGCTGCAGGGCACAGATGGCACGAATACAGAAGCTATTCCAATGGACATGACCTCAGTCTCCCTCCAAGAAACGCACGCAAACACAGGCACCTGTGACCAGCCATATTCTGATAATCACATCATTCCACCAATCCACCTGGCTGACCGGCATCTGTTACACAAAAGCTAATCCCCCGCCCCTGTGCATGACATCATTAAAACAGTCATAATGGCAGCCCCTATCCCTGACCTCACTGGGCTTCGTAGGCAAACGCGCCCAGTACAGTACCACGCAACTATACTCAGAAGCCGGAACCCAATGCAGATCTTCTCACAATACATCGCCCCACAAATAGGAATATGCTACATTACTTGCAAAGAAGAACGCTACACGGTTAATATCAGAATAGAAATTTAATGCACAACAAAATCACCAAGCCCATACAGCTATTAGGTCATGAACTCCAAAATATATTTCATTATTGTGGGCTGCATCCGCAATAAATGACCAGCTTCTTCTTGTGTGACGCCCTGTTATTTCATGGTACACAGGGGCTACATTCACGTTCAAAAAGGCAACATGGAAGCACCTAGAACCGCAGGGCCGTCCCATTAGGTAGGCACTAGTCCAGCTGAAAGGTCGATATGTTGCTCCTAGCCACTAGTACTGCGTAAGGGCATGTGGCCCATTGGCGATCGTCCCATAAGATCGTAATGGTGCTCCACTGATTAACACGAAGCAGCAGGTGTCGGGAATAAAAACCATCTGCAGGAGTGGCATACAGATGGCAGCGGCAAAAGGGGAGGAGATACCTGTCACCCAAATGAAATGAAAAAGAATAGTATGGGCATCAGAACTTCATTTGAATTACTCACTTCAATGATCACACTAAATCCACAGCCATATGCATGCTAGCCCACTCAAAAGGATTATTCCCACCCAAAAATCACTTGCGAATCATAACTATATAAATCGAGGTGAAAACACTATTACAAACGAGTGTTTGTGTGCATGCGTCTGTTAAAACAGAATCCATTAGATGGGATTAGTAACGTGCATAGACACAAGTGTTTGAAGGCGCGTCGAGACAGGGAGGGTTCAACAAGGGCAGATAGACGATGGTCCCACTATGGCAGCCCTGCATCACATAGCGCAGGGGAAGTGGATAGATTCCAAAAAGCCATGTACATGGCAAACTCTCTATTAAATCATCTGTCCATGCATCCATACATCATTCCCTCATCCCGGTATGAAAACGCCTGATTATTTACTCACATAACATGTGAAATTTCCATTGAGTCTGTGCGTAATGCAGTCTGCAAAATCCACTGTGCTCCAGCCCGGAATTCCAGTGTTGTGAAGAAACATGTATTTGGGAACGTCCTGCCTTATCGTCCACTACGCTATTGCGCATCCCATACTATTCATATCAATCATTGCATTCTCGCCATGGCCCCTGTCCGAAGGACATTAAACAATAGAACTTTATATCTGCAGTCAGACCTGTGGGCGTCTCCTCGCCGCTAGCTGAAAACCGAAAGCGCTGTCCTTCGAATTCCTCATTTGCAACATCACGTCCAAAACGCATCTGTGACAGCTTGAAATCACAAATCCATCCATGTAGTGTGGCAGTGTGTGAAAATGGCAACTGGCTTCACTCACAAATGGGACGCCCCGCCCGTCGGTGAACCTCGGTACAGTGCTGCATGAGGGTCCATCGTTAATCGAGTACTACATTCCACTGACCCTTCACAAGTTTGTTCGCGACTGCAAAGATAGTATGTGAAACAATGGGACCATAGCAGAATGAACATATGAACCAATATTTCACTGCCATCGGGATTAAATACATGATTGTAATAGCAAGATGCCATGCGTCAAATTTCAGCGTTGTGTGCGGGACGTGCTCGCCCAAAGGGGATTGCAGCTTGCACAGGTGGAATGAATCACCACAGGTGGAGGCTATACTGCCTGAAAACACATAAATTGCACACCCAACCCCCTCCCACAACCACACCCACACCAAAATGCTACCGGCAGGACTAGCGATGTTGGCCCTGGGGGACCTGATAGCACTGCAAGTACTCCAACTTCAAGAAGAAGACGAACACCAACTACTACAACAACCGGTCGCACAGAGGAGACGCAGGAGGAGGAGGAGGGCAAGGCAGGGCCAGCAAGGCCCACCAGCACAGCCACTACCACCACGCAGGCAGCCCGCAATCCCACGCCTCCGAGCACATCCGTTCAACCTCACTGATGAGCAGATCCACACCCTCTACCGTTTGGACCGGGACACCATAACCGCCATTGTGGACATGACACACGCTGACCTTGTCAGCATGATAGATAGCCCAACCGCCATCCCACCCCTACTGAAGGTGGTGTCTGTACTCCACTTCCTGGCCACAGGCACCTACCAGCACACAGTCGGACAGTTGCATGGCATTTCACAGCCACTGTTGTCACGGACACTATTGCAAGTGCTCGATGCCCTCCTGAAGCACGCAGACGACTACATCTCTCTACCACGCTCGGAGCAGGAAATTACGAACACAAAAGTGGGATTCCATGCACTTGCCGGCATACCGGGTTGCATTGGTGCCATCGACTGCACCCATGTGGAATTGGTTGTCCCACATGCCATGGAGGCCCAGTACCGCAACCGAAAACAATATCATTCTCTTAATGTACAAATGGTGTGTGACTCCAACAGGATCATTACACATTGTTGTGCCCGATTTCCTGGATCAACCCATGATTCTATGGTCTTGAGGAACTGTACAATACCACGCTACATGGAGCGACACGCAGGGAACAGATCCTGGCTACTCGGTGAGTCTCATTTCATGCATGATAATGTGGGGTATGTGATGCGGCAATGACCTGGCAGGAAGGGGGGGGGGATGCGTACGTAGCAATGTCATTCCACAAACATCCTTTATTGTCCACATACAGGTGATGCCGGGTATCCACTGAAGAGATGGCTCCTTACACCACTCCGGAACCCACAGAACCAGCATGAGGAGGACTACAACCATGCCCACTCACGTACCCGTGTAGTCATAGAACAGGCATTCGGCCTACTGAAGGGTCGTTTCCGCTGCCTCAGCAGGTCTGGCGGGGCACTCCTGTACCGCCATGAGAAGGTTGCAAAGATGGTCATGGCATGTGTCATGCTACACAACATGTGCGTACGTAGAAATGTGCCCATGCCCCCTGACGCAGAACTGCAAGCACCTGAAGATGGTCATGATGAGGGTGGGGATGTGGCAGCACCTCAAGGAGTCCGCGAGGCACAGGAGGGCCGTGAAATTCGTCAGATTATCATAGATTCATGCTTCTAGCACTCACGCCTGGTGGCTGATACATGGACACGGGACTTGTGGCACTGTGTGTGTCTGGAACATGCACAATATGGACTGTACGCCTATAAAGGCCTCGTACACAAAGATCAATGTCCACACATCTCATTGGATGATTGTGAAATGTTTATAGCATATATGAAATGATGTTACACACCCCATCGACCCGCCACCCAAGTAAGCCCAACACACCCCCTCCACCCTCCTACCTCCCCCCCGAACACCAGTCTCCAAAGATGCTCATTGTCAGTGGGCAGACGCTATTGCAAGCCCCCTCTCCGGGTATCAGGGGCACCCCTGCCTGTGGAGCGCAGGTTCCTCCCAGATCTACGTTGGGGGCTGCCCTGGACGGAACTTGCAACGGATGATGTCTCTGCCTGCTCACGTCCATGCATGTCCCTAAGGGTTTGTGAGAGCTCAGTGAGCACACGGCGCACAGCAGCAAGTTCAGCACATACGTCTTTGGACGTCGCATGCAGTTCCCCCCTCAGGCTCTCGGTGCTTCTCTCCATTTGTACTCTCAGGCTCTCGGTGCTTCTCTCCATTTGTACCCTCAGGCTCTCGGTGCTTCTCTCCATTTGTGCCCTTAGTGTCTCTGTACTTCTCTCCATTTCTGCCCTAAGTGTCTCAGTAGATGTTTCTATGGCTGCCTTAGTACCCCCACATTCATCAGCATGGTCCTTGAGGAGCGTGGCCAGTTGCTGCTGTTGCACGATCACCTGGTCGAGGGACTGTTGCCTCTGCTGGGCCATGGCCATTTGCGGTGGTGTCACAGAGGGGCTGATCACCTCATGTTGCCTTGCCACAGGGCTTGTGGGGGATGGCCAGTCGTCGTCTTGTGGGTGCCCCTGCGTGGTATCCTCATGGTGTATGGGATGAAACAAACAGGGGGATTGAGACAGGTCATGGATGGATCCTACATCGACATCACCGTTTTCTGTGTCGGAGCATGCTGCCATTAATGCAGTGTCACCTATGGTGCTGCTGCCACCAGAAGCAGTGCCTTCTGTGGCATCCATTGGGGGGACCTGTGGTGGTGCTGTTGTGGGCATGCTGGCTGCTGGGGTGCCTGTTGAAGTCCCCTCCTGTGTGCTGCCACTTGATTTGTGCTGCTGCCGTGTCTTGATCCGTGCAGCTGAGGTGGAGGGTCTTTGGCCGTTGGTCTTGGCCCTCTTTGCAGGTGTGCTGGTAGGGTTGTCCTGGAGCTCGTCGTTTGAATCGGACCCTGTGGTGGAGTAAAAGAGGGCGAGCGTTATTAATGGGTCTGTGGAAATTGGAATGGCAATGTATCACATGCATTGGGGTGGTACCTGAGGGTGATTTGGGTCAGGGCCTTGGAGGTGGTTTCATTTTTGTGTGGATTGAGGATGCAGTTGTTTTGCAGCCTGTAGTTAGGGTGTGCCTGCTGCACGTGTAGAGGGTGTTTTTAGGATTTTTAATTATTTATGTATTTAATGTGACTTTTAAAGTGCGCTATCAGGCCAATGTATGTGGACGTTCTCCTGGACATGTGTTTCTGTTGCACTATGTGGACACATGGTACTTCACATGATTGGACATTGTGGATTTAGCATTGTTTTATTTGGCCCACCTACCTGATTCTTCGGATGTCTGCACTCCTTTCTCCATCCCTCCGACTCCCTCTATACTCTCCATTCCAATGGTGGAGGCACAGATTTCTTCCCAGGGGGTCAACTTGATGGGTGATTCCGATCCTCCCCCGGTAGCTGTGGCAATGTTACGGTTGGCGGATAGTATGCTCCGTACGCGTATCCGCAAGTCATCCCATCGCTTTCTGCATTGCTGTGGGTTGCGGGGTGCGGTCCCCACCGCACTTACCCGCTGTGCCACCAGGGCCCATATGGCATTCTTGTTCGCAAGTGCCATCCTGGTTATTTGCGTCGAGAAGACGACGGCAGCATTCTCCTGGAGGGTCTCTGTGAGCACGGTGAGTTCCTCACGGGAGAAGTGGACCTGCCGCTTGCGGTCGCACGCTTTTTTCGCTACTTTTCCCATTTTTATTGTTTTCACTAGGGTGGATGACGGGTTGGGATGTGTCTCAGGGTAGTATTTTTAATGGTTGTGTGGGAATTCTGATTTTATAGGTGTACGGCGTGCTGTTTCCCGTTCCGGGACCATGTTTTTACTTCCGTTTCCGTATATTTACGGTCACCGTATTTTCCGATTGCCGCTCATTACGGTGACCGCTATGATGGGTGGCGGAATTGCACCTAGGGCGCCGTACGACGGCGGTGAGGGGCGTTTTGGGGACATTTCCGCCATCGCGGACTTTGCACTTCCGCCATGGTGTAGTGCTCGTGCCCGATGGGTCAGAATTAGCCGCACTTTACTCCGTCGTGCAATGGCGGAAACACTATTTACGCTATGGCGGTCAGGTCAGTTACTTTCCGCCAGGGTCGTAATGAGGGCCAATGCATTTGAATGCTAATATGTTGCAACATTATAAAACACATTTTTGCATAATTCAACACCACATAAGTCCCTTTGACTTTCTCATGTTAGCTTTAAGTGGAGGTGGGGGCTCCACTTCATTCAGCTGTTGATTCAATACACATATATATATAGGTTGGGACCTCCTTTACACTCCCCTGTCTTTAAAGTTCAGTTGTTTGTAAACCAACAACTTTAAACCATATTCTATTTCCATTCACCTTACAATTTATCTAAACACTTCTTAACACAATCTTATAATTTGGCATATACTAACACATTGTCATACTAAAACAAACATGTGTGTCTTATTTCCTGTAATTGTGTGCCTTTAATCTAACTGTATGCCTTGGACCATTCACAGCCATTGTGAGACTCAAGAGGTTTGGTCAAGCTTTGAGGTAACCCATTCGCCCATTGTCTGTCTGTATGTCACACCTTGTCTGCAACTCCCACCCCATCAAGTACAATCTCTCTTTAAACATCTTCCCCTGCCCATGAACGTCATTTCACTTTGTCCCTTCCTCTTGTCAACACTCTTTCCTTTTCTGTATCTTCTGTTGTAGTTGTCATGAGTTTGGCTTTAGTGGACCGTCTGTGTCCTGTCGCCTTTTCTTTTCCATGTGCTGTTTTCACCGTCAGTTTCCCAGGTTCTTTTGATGCTTCGACCAGAAGTCCATTGTTTATTTTCTTTATTACATAAGGTTCAGTGTTTTTTCCACAGTGTCTTTCTTACAAAAGAGTTCATTGTTCATTAGGTCCATAAGAGCGGACAGTTCAGCATGGGGATGCAGGGTTGGGGGAGTCTCTTTGCAGACATAATTCAGCATCGGCTTTCACTGGATTCCTCTACGACCTTCCTCTCTCCTCACACGGTTCAATGTCAATATCCCAAGGCATACAGGTCCCTCGACGTATACCTGTAATATAAAACGGAATGAGTTTCTTTTGTAAGTAAACTGGTCTCTGCTTCTCTAACACATTTCCTACCAACCCATTTCCTTTAAAACCTCCTTTCGCATTTGCTCTTCTACCCTGTTCTCTAGAAATAGGGACATTCCCTCTTATTTGACACCCCTGCCTCCTGGACAAGCTACAAAACATTTCCCTTTGTGGGTCATAAATACGCCCATTCCTAGCACTGTGTCAGCTGGCTTAGACAATGATTTTTGTTGTCAATACCACATCACATTCATCATATGGCACATTTTCCCTTCCGGGTGCCACGTGCAACCCTAAAGAGACAAAACAATTAAAGAAGGACGTCTTCTCCTTTCCTGGTCTTCTAGGCACGTCCGTAGAAGATGACAGAAACGTCCTTGGGGATCCCCGTCGTCTGTAGAAAGTCAAGAAATAAGGAAAAAGTCATTGGGACATTTGCAAGGGGTCAGGTTTTCTTCCGAACTTTAACCCCCTTCCTCCATTCTGCTATAAAAAAAAATACTCTCTGGGCCATTCTCCCCTATTCATTGGTGCACATAAACAATTAATCCCCAAACCACCCCGCGGGGATACTTAGGATCTGATTCATGGAATTCGCAGCGCCGAAATCGCAGATTTGCGCACCTTTCTGCCCGAAAATCCCCATACTTTAAACAGGGATTTTCGGGCAGAAAGGTGCGCAAATCTGCAATTTCGGCACTGCGAATTCCATGAATCAGCCACTTAGTTTTGCTGGGTTCTTTGCTCAGCTTAGCTGTATTCTTCCAGGTTAGCAGAAAATGCCTCCTGGTTAGCAGTAAATTCTTCCTCAGCTCAGCAGCCATTCTTCCTGGTTAGCTGCACATACTTCCTCAGCTCAGCAGCCATTCTTCCTATTCTTTTTTCCCGTTCGTTGGACCATGGTCTTTGCTTGTGCTTTGTGTTCATCCTAGGGAGATAAAACAGAGGCGTTTCGCTGCACCCCGTCCCTGTCTAACTTGATCTAGCCTACCCCTGCCTTCTACAACTATGGCACCAATTCTAACTACGTGCCTCCACCTTTATTGTTCCCATTTATGTTTACCTACTCTAATGCTTGAATACCTCTATCATAACACTCCTTTTTGACATTATGAATATAAAAATAATTACTCACCTTCAATTTCACTTCCGTTTTCTGTGGTTGTCTGGTATGGCCGTGCTGTTTATCTATTTCTCTACTCTTTCCACCTGATTATACTTATCTTGGGAAAAACAGCTACCTTGTGAAGACCTTGCGTCTCCTGCTACCTTTTCCTGTTACTCACCTGGATCCTCTTACCTTCAGTGTTGATCAATTGCGTGTTCACACCCTTTTGGGGTGAACTAGTACTTACCTTTTTCTCTTTTCTCCCTAATTTTAGGCCATGCAGACGATTTCTTGTGTTTCCACGCAAGAGGTCCATAGCTTGTCTGTAAAATAAATCAAAACTGTTACTGACATTCACAAGTTGTTTTCATTCCTTCACCATATTTACTTAAAATGGTTTGTGCGAGTTTGCTTCGTTTAATTGACCCACTTTTATCAGCCATGTTCTTTTTCCTGTTTGCCAGGACCCCTCATAAGTGCTATTTGTTTTACACTTTTTTCTTCATGCTTCTGAGTGTATCCTTTATCCTTTTATTCAATCTTTTACTCAAGACAACCACTCATTTTCAATGTTTCCTGATTTATTTATTTATATATTTGTTTATTTATTTCTGTAAGCACTCCCTTTGCGCTTCCTCGCCTCTTCTCTGATCCTATCTTCTCCCTTTCTTCTTATCTGTATATTCCTTTTTACTTTGACTTTCCTCATCTCTCTTTTTCACATACCTTTGCTTTTCCTCTAACCTTTGCTGTTTCTGTCTGTCATGTTCATAGGCTGCTCTCTGGTTCGCGATCAAGCTGCTTTCCTTGCTCTTTGCGATAAGGTTGTTCTCGCCTTAGCCTAACTTTCCTTCTTATCCTTCCGTCCCTTAACTTCTTTCTCTTTCTTTGTATCTGTGCCTCATCTAACTCCTCCTTAGGCCTCCCATCAACGCTTCCTTTCCCATCGAGTTCCAATGAGATTTGTCCTCCCATCCATTTGTCCTTTGTAAATACTATCTCATCAGTTCTGTCTTCACTTTCTTTCCTCTTCCTTCCTTCTCTCCCTAGTTGAGAGATTCCCTTGTCAGTGCTTGATCCCCTCCTTCATTAATGCATCATCGTGTCTCCCCTTGTCCCTTGGCTTAGGGATGCGAGATTCTCGTCCTTAACCTTCTCTTGATTTTTGCTACTACTTTATGAAGGTGACTCATGAGCGGGGTTACTATAACCTGTGGTTGCTTTTAGCTCTCTTTAATGGGCAAAGTCCCTTAGGCTTCCTTCCCCCGGCTCCTGTTTCGGGTGGGGCAGGCGTTGCTGCAGGTGTCTCCTCCCTCCCCCCCTCACTGTATATTTCAACCAAGCTGCTGGAGGCTCTTCCTCCTTTCCTTGCTCTTATATTTTTATAATTCGAGAGCAGCATAACATTTTTCTAACTTTTATTTTGTATATGCGGCATGCAAGTAAGTTGCCATGTGTGGTAAAATGGCTTTATATTAAGGCTCAATTTGTGGCCGCGGCATAACATCTTGTGGGCGGTACCTTTAACCCACTCCTCCAATTGGAGCAATGTTTTCCAGGCTTAACTCTGGTTCTATTGAAATCCTTATCTGAATCAAAAATTCCCATTACTATGAGCGTGCATCAAATGCGGCAAGCTCCAATCCAGTCCCTTCCTGCAAATTCTTTTTAACCGCCAATTTACTCAATTTCATCAATCTATATGTGATCCCTTCTCAACTGCAGAATCACATTAAACTTTTTACTTTATTTCAACCAACAAGGAGACAAAATTCCTTACATTTGACATACAACAGGACATGTGTAACAGACACTTGACAGACTAGACAAACACCAGCTGGTCATACGTATACCTGCCTTCTATTTATTAGCCCGTCATGGGATTTGAACTAACCCCTTTATGACGTCTTTAAACGTCATCGTAGCCTAATGTCCCCCCTCTGTGGGCTCTGGGTTCAAGTTCCTTCTGACCACTCTTTAAAGCGCAGGAACAAGGCGAATCTTACAGTTTTCTCTCGGGTGCCCCCCCCCGGTATTCCTTACGTTTTCAATTGCAGGTGCCCCCCTGATTTACAGTTTTTCTCTCGGGTGCCCCCCGGTATTCCTTATGTTTTGTTTCAGGTGCCCCCCTGATTTACCATTTTTCTCTCGGGTGACCCCCCGGTATTCCTTACGTTTTGTTTCACGTGCCCCCCTGATTTACAGGTTTTCTTTCGGGTGCCCCCCCGGTATTCCTTACGTTTTCAATTGCAGGTGCCCCCCTGATTTACAGTTTTTCTCTCGGGTGACCCCCCGGTATTCCTTACGTTTTGTTTCAGGTGCCCCCCTGATTTACAGTTTTTCTCTCGGGTGCCCCCCCCGGTATTCCTTACGTTTTGTTTCACGTGCCCCCCTGATTTACAGGTTTTCTCTCGGGTGCCCCCCCGGTATTCCTTACGTTTTGTTTCAGGTGCCCCCCTGATTTACAGTTTTTCTCTCGGGTGACCCCCCGGTATTCCTTACGTTTTGTTTCACGTGCCCCCCTGATTTACAGGTTTTCTCTCGGGTGCCCCCCCGGTATTCCTTACGTTTTCAATTGCAGGTGCCCCCCTGATTTACAGTTTTTCTCTCGGGTGCCCCCCGGTATTCCTTACATTTTGTTTCACGTGCCCCCCTGATTTACAGGTTTTCTCTCGGGTGCCCCCCCGGTATTCCTTACGTTTTGTTTCAGGTGCCCCCCTGATTTACAGTTTTTCTCTCGGGTGATCCCCCGGTATTCCTTACGTTTTGTTTCACGTGCCCCCCTGATTTACAGGTTTTCTCTCGGGTGCCCCCCCGGTATTCCTTACGTTTTCAATTGCAGGTGCCCCCCTGATTTACAGTTTTTCTCTCGGGTGCCCCCCGGTATTCCTTACGTTTTGTTTCAGGTGCCCCCCTGATTTACAGGTTTTCTCTCGGGTGCCCCCCCGGTATTCCTTACGTTTTGTTTCAAGTGCCCCCCTGATTTACAGTTTTTCTCTCGGGTGACCCCCCGGTATTCCTTACGTTTTGTTTCACGTGCCCCCCTGATTTACAGTTTTTCTCTCGGGTGACCCCCCGGTATTACATACGTTTTGTTTCACGTGCCCCCCTGATTTACCGTTTTTCTCTCGGGTGTCCCCCGGTATTCCTTACGTTTTGTTTCACGTGCCCCCCTGATTTACAGGTTTTCTCTCGGGTGCCCCCCCGGTATTACGTTTGTACCACTACTGTCCTTCATGTTTCATATTTCATTCTGCTTGTTGTTTTATTTATTTGCCATAATTCCCTATTTTATGGCTGCTTTTATTTTCCTGAAGGCCAACTGTTTCTACCTCATGTCTGTAATGTTCATGATTCGCAGCCTGCACCTGAATTTCTAAATTATGTCATTAATTCCTTGCCAGGTCGTACGTTGGCTATGTTCACTATGTTACAAAAATACTATAAATCTTTTACTTCTCACTCACCCACTTGCATTGGCCATCTGCCGCGCTTATGCCTTCACAATTGCTTGTGTTTAACTTAAGGCATGCCCCAACTAATCAGGCTTTCCTTGATAACCTCAACACTGCCATCAGGCTTTCCTTGATAACCCCAACACTGCCATCAGGCTTTCCTTGATAACCTCAACACTGCCATCATGCTTTCACGCTTTGTCATTCAAGTCTTTCTTCAATCATCTAATTCCTATGGTTCCAGAATCTCAACCGCTCGTCTCAAACCGGAAGATCTTCCCTATTTAATAAAAATGTTCTCCACTCCAGCTGACAAGGCCTCAAAATTGTAAACTACCACCCCTGGTATGACTCCATGCAGACTGTCCTACCAATCACGGTGGAGCTCCTCGAAAGCATCTTTAGGAGCACCCCCCGAAAACCCTCTTCACTATATGTGTGCTATCCCCAAATTTCCCAAAAGCAGGTCGCAGGTGATCCAGTAACCTCCTTTAATTTCAAGGGGCATTCTAATTTAAAAAAAATGATAGAGCGCATGAATGGCAATAGACCATTCAGCTACAGGGCAGTGCCTGCCCCTGTCTGCACGTTGATTTTAAAACCTCATGTAAAATCACTCGCTCCTCATCTCATGAAGTTTATCACTATCTCTTTTTAATTCTAACTCTACTATTGTAGCTGTAAAATAGCCCTTGCTCATACCATGCCTGGTTACATGCTACACTCCGTTTGTTGCACTTTATCGTTGGATTGCCAATTCAGGGACGCCATTTGGGGGTCGCCAGGGGTCATGGCTGCGCCCCCAGAGGAAACCCTTGTTGATGCGCGGTCCCCTTTGCTATCCCAAGAATAAAAAATGTTTAAAACTTTTCCTATAGTGGTATCATCAGAGGCCAGGGGTCATTGAGATGTCGCTTCCGCTACCTCTATCATTCTGGTGGAGTGACGTCCCTGTGTCATTACTTCCCTTTCACTACATTACTTGCTAATGCCTCTGACCCTTTCCTTCCCTACCATGCTTACCCCGCCTGCTCATTCAATTCTCGTCATTATCAGTGTTAAATTGTATGACTCCATCGCCATCCTTGCGGGTATCTCACAAAATCCTCACAGGCCTTAAAAGTGCAGAGTGCCGCAGTATGCAACTCTCAGTGTTCTTTGAAAGAATACACATGTCTTTGTGCCAGATGAGCTGCTCACTGGCCAGCCATGGAGGAAAAGGCTACTCTTTTAAAGTTTCAAATGTAAGTTTTACACAGCGCTGGTTCATTTAATTGATGCTGCTGCTAGGGTCAGTTCAGCCCAGTGGCGGCTGGTGACTTGGAAGTTGGCGGGCGCACATATCTTGGCGGGAATTAGGGAGTGAGCTAGGCTACCTCACCCCACTCAGTGTGCCAGTGGCTTCTCCCTCTGCAAGGCATTTTGGAAAAAATGGCTTCCAAGATGTGCCATTTACTGTCCAAGCCCGCAGACATATGACATCACAAATCCTGGTCTAATTATGAGTCTTAAACAGCCTGGAACCCACTGAAATGTCTGCAATAGTTTTTCCCGCTCACGGACACCTGGTCTGGACTAATGTGGGGGCATTAACAACTAATGCACACGAATATAGTTTTCTAAAATAAAACCCCTATCAACAACCCCAAAGGCAGTTCACAAAAACTGGGGACACTGCGCCTCTGCCATTAACGCACACACACACACAATAAACTTAACTAAAGGTCCACATATCAGATTTACAGCCATATCTGAGCCAAAAGTGTCTGCAACCAAAGGGTATAAAGGCCACGTGTCCAAATAGTGTCGAACAGGAAATTATATCGTGCCTCCTATTTGATGAATATACGTGTATTGGCCTACGCCAAGCTGCTTGTATGCCATTTGCAAGGAAATCCGTGTCGCAAAGTCTTGACCTCAGGGTTAATGTAAACTTCCATTTTAGGTCTATCCGCCATTTTAAGTTCTCTCTGTAAAGTCACCCTGTCTCTAAAATGGTGGACAGCGTCATTCCGAATGTAACATTGCCGTCTTGACTTCTGTGTACACTCTAATGTGTAACTTGCCCGCAAGTCACATGTGGGGGTCGTGAACTGAGACCTTGTCCTTCGCTGACCTGTGTGTAGAGGATTACCTATGTCAATGAAGCTAATCTGCGAGCATATGTCAAACACAATGTATCCAAATACTGAACTGTGGACACTTGTTTGACTACCTTGTATAAAAACTGTTTGAGAAAGCTCTGCGAGAAAATACACTATTGCCAGTGAGGCTTGTTGGTGAATGTATTAAAGGCCAACCCTAAATGTACAGACACGTGAACTCGGCGCGAACCCTAGATCTGTAATGTATCAACCAACTCGTAGTAGGGTTGAACGTCCTGTTTTCAAAGGTATATAAAGCAAGACTATACTAATGTACGGTCCCACTCACTGAGCACACTGAACCATGCTGGAGTTCGCGGTGTTGTACTGAGGGCCTGATAGCTTATCGCTTACATTGTCCTTTGAAACTGTTCAGTGTAATATAAAGATCTTTGCATGTTCCGTTGTAACCTGCGTTTGGTGTATTTCCTTTTGGGGTAATCAGTCTCAATGGGCCTCATTACGACCCAGTCGGCAATCTTCCGTCATTACCGCCATGGCGTAATGAGCGTTTACGCCGTGGGCCGATGGCGTAAAGAGCGCCACATTACGACCCATCGCGCACGAGCATTACGCCATGGCGGTAATGCAATTAACGCCATGGCGGAAAAGGCCCCTACCGGCATCGTAAAGCGAGCAAGGTGCACTTCCGCCACCGTAAGTAGGGGCCACCGTAATTAGCGGCCACCGTAATTTGCGGTGGCCATAAAAAGCAGGACCGGAAATAGCGTCATCGCGCCGGAACGGGAAACAGCACATCGGCCATCTTTAAAAACACAATCCATTGCCATCCTACCGAACAACACCAGATCCAACCCTGACACCTGTCCCAACCAATCACCCACCCATCCAACTACCCAAAAATGCCTAAAGCTGTTAAGAAGGCATGTGACCGCCAGCGCCAGGAAAGATTCAGCCGGGAGGAACTCTGCATGCTTGCGGAGACCCTGCAAGACAACGCAGCTGTCGTTTTCTCCCCTGAAATGACCAGGACAGCGATAGGGAAAAAGAAGGCCATCTGGGCCCTGGTGGCCGAGCGCGTCAGCGCGGTGGGGACCGTACCCAGCACCCCACAGCAGTGCAGGAAGCGCTGGGACGACCTCCGCGTACGGGTCAGAGCGGTCATCTCTGCGAACCGCAACCTTGCAATGGGTACCGGTGGAGGGTCGGAATCCCCACTAAAACTCCAACCGTGGGAGGAGATTTGTGCAACCACGATTGGCATGGAAGCCATTGAAGGCGTCGGAGGGATGGAAAGGGGAGCTCCGACATCAGGCGATGAAGGTAGGTGCCTCAAACAAGACATGCCATAGTCACTGCAGTCCATTCATGTGTAGCACAAGGTTGCCCTAGAGTGTAAATGCAACACATTTCCACACTGCCCATAGCCACATGCGAGCACCACCCTGTATACACTGCTGGCACCCGCATACCTGCATCCACATTCCACACTAAAAGGAGACAACCTGCATGGCCCTGCCTGAAATCTGCCTCATCTACTGACCAGAATAATGTCTATCATTGTCATTCCAAAGTCCGCAGACCCATCAATAACGCCCTCCCTCCTTTGCTCCACCACAGGCACAGATTCACACCCCGAGGACCAGGACACCCCTGCGACGAAGAGAGCCAAGAAGGCCAATTATACCGTCCCCGCACCCTCGACCTCAGCTGCAGTGAGGCAGACCACACAACAAGCAGGACCCACTGCAAGCATACCGGACGTCCCACCGGCAAGCACCCCTGTAGTCAGCAGGCCAGCAGCAGCTGCTCCACCTCTACCAAAATTGCCTGCCACAGAAGGCACCGGGTCAGCGGCCAGCAGCAACATGGGTGAGACAGCTGCAATTGCTGCATGAACAGACTCAGACATTGAGGAGCACGAAGTCAGAAGCCCCACTGACCTACTACATTCCCCCTGTTTGTCAGATGCCAGCCCCCATGAGGATCACACACAGGGGCACACAGAGGTAGAGGAGTGGCCTTCTACCCCATGCCCAGTCCTCAGTCCACAGGAGGGGAGCAGCCCCTCCATCACACCACCAGCACTGGCCATGGGCCAGCAGGGGCAGCAGTCCCTCGAGGACATCACAGAACGGCAGCAACAACTGTCCACGATGCTGGCTGAGCATGCCGCGGAATGTGTGGGGGCTAGGACAACCATTGAAAAGGCCACAGAGACCCTAAGGGCCGAAGTTGCGCAGAGCACTGCCACCCTGAGGGATGCCATGCAGGCCATGTCCAAGGACATCTGTGCTGAACTTGCCGGCTTGCGTCGTGCGCTCACTGAGCTCACCCACACCCTACAGGACGTGCATGCACGGGGGCAGGCAGGGACATCCTCCACTGCCAGTTCTGCACAGAGCAGCCCCGTCCGACGTTCCGGACGTAACCTGCGCTCCACAGCCAGGGGTGCCCCGGGGGCCGGGAGAGGGGGCTTGTAACAGCCTGTGCCCACTGTCACAGGCATCTGTTGACACCTACATGGGGTGTGTTGGGGTGTGCAGGGGGGAGGGGGGAGGGGGTGTGTTGGGGTGTGCAGGGTGGAGGGGGGAGGGGGTGTGTTGGGGTGTGCAGGGGGAGGGTAGAGGGGGTGTGTCACGACGTTTCATAGTTTAAATACACTTTTTTCTTTCCCAAAATGAAATGTGTGGACATTTTCATTGCGTATGTGTGCTTTATTGGTGTACAGTCCACAGTGTGCATGTCCCAGAGACACACAGTGCCCCAAGTGCAGTCTCCATGTGATTCACACCAGCCGTGTGTGCTAGAAGCAGTGGTCGATGATACTTAGGCGCATTGCACGCCCCTCCTGTGCGTCGCCTCCTCCATGGGGTGCCGCCCCATCTGCACCCTCCTCATCCTCATCGTCAGGTGCTTGCAGTTCTGCGTCAGGGGGCAGGGGCACATTCCGTCTGACGCACATATTGTGTAGCATGACACATGCCATGACGATCTTTGCCACCTTCTCATGGTGGTACAGGAGTGCCCCACCAGACCTGCTCAGGCTTCGGAACCGTGCCTTCAATAGGCCGAATGTCTGCTCTATGACCACACGAGTACGTGTATGTGCACGGTTGAAGTCCTCCTCGTGCTGGTTCTGCGGGTTACGGACTGTTGTAAGGAGCCACCTCTTCAGGGAATAGCCTGCATCACCTGTATGTAGGCGAGAATGTATGTGTCAGTCATGACGTCTGATCAAGAACATGATGTGCCACCATGGCTTGCATCCAACTGTTACTTCGGCTCACTTCTACATGCACTAATTGATTCACACAATGCAACCAGTATATGCTCATGGCTCCCATGGCCTGTTTTGCATGCCATCACCCAATGTATGCAGAGGGGTTGAGTGCATTGTGAGTGCCCATCCTCTGTCTCCGTTCTCTGTGTTACTCACAGCCAGGTGGAGTATGCATCATCCCCCCCCTTTCAGCCAGGTGGAGTATGCATCATCCCCCCCCCTTTAGCCAGGTGGAGTATGCATCATTCCCCCCCCTATCAGCCAGGTGGAGTATGCATCATCCCCCCCCTATCAGCCAGGTGGAGTATGCATCATCCCCCCCTTTCTGCCAGGTGGAGTATACATCATTCCCCCCCTATCAGCCAGGTGGAGTATGCATCATCCCCCCCCTTTCAGCCAGGTGGAGTATGCATCACCCCCCCTTTAGCCAGGTGGAGTATGCATCATTCCCCCCCTATCAGCCAGGTGGAGTATGCATCATCCCCCCCTATCAGCCAGGTGGAGTATGCATCATTCCCCCCCCTATCAGCCAGGTGGAGTATGCATCATCCCCCCCTATCAGCCAGGTGGAGTATGCATCATCCCCCCCCTTTCAGCCAGGTGGAGTATGCATCACCCCCCCTATCAGCCAGGTGGAGTATGCATCATCCCCCCCCTTTCAGCCAGGTGGAGTATGCACCATTCCCCCCCTTTCAGCCAGGTGGAGTATGCATCACCCCCCCTATCAGCCAGGTGGAGTATGCATCATTCCCCCCCTTTCAGCCAGGTGGAGTATGCATCATTCCCCCCCACTTTCAGCCAGGTGGAGTATGCATCATTCCCCCCCTTTCAGCCAGGTGGAGTATGCATCACCCCCCCTATCAGCCAGGTGGAGTATGCATCCTCCCCCCCTTTCAGCCAGGTGGAGTATGCATCATTCCCTCCCCTATCAGCCAGGTGGAGTATGCATAGGTACGTCATTCACCTGCCCACTTCCATGACATTGGACTCACCGAGTAGCCAGGATCTTGGGCCTGCATGTCGCTCCATGTAGCGTGGTATTGTGGAGTTCCTCAGGACCATAGAATCATGGGTTGATCCGGGGAATCGGGCACAACAATGTGTGATGATCTTGTTGGAGTCACAGACCATTTGCACGTTGATTGAGTGGAACTGTTTCCGGTTGCGGTACGGTACCTCCATGGCACGTGGAACCACCAATTCCACATGGGTGCAGTCGATGGCACCAATGCAACCGGGTATGCCGGCTAGTGCATGGAAACCCACTTTGGTGTTTGCAATGTCCTGGGCAGTCAGTGGTAATGAGATGTGGTCGTCTGTGTGCTTGAGGAGGGCATCGAGCACTTGGATGAGTGTTCGTGAGAATAATGGTTGTGAAATGCCATACAAGTGCCCCACTGTGTGCTGGTAGGTGCCTGTGGCCAGGAAGTGGAGTACAGACACTACCTTCAGTAGGGGGGGGGGATGGCGGTTGGAGTTTCTATCATGCTGACAATGTTGTTGTGTATCATGTCTACGATGGCGGTGATGGTGTCCCGGTCCAAACGGTACAGGGTGTGGATCTGCTCAGCAGTGAGGTTGAATGGATTGGCTCTGATGCGTGGGATTGGAGGCTGCCTGCGTGGTGGCACTGGCTGTGCTGGTGGGGCTTGCTGGGCCTGCCTTGCCCTCCTTCTCCTCCTGCGTCTCCTCTGTGCTGCCTGTTGTTGTTGTTGCTGTTGTAGCACATGCATTGCTCTCAGGTCCTCCAGCCCCAACATTGCTAGTCGTATTGGTATCATTGTGGAGTGTGACTGGGTGTGGGAAGGGGTGGGGTGTGCTCTTTCTGTACTTCCTGAGTCTGTATTGCCTTCACCTGTGCTGTTTCTGTGCACCTGTGGCAGCTGCATTCACTTTACATGGCCCTTTACGGTTGGTTCGCGATGGCGTTTTTAGCACCATGGCGGTAAGGTACTTAACGGGCTGGGTGATGGCGTTAGGTGCATGTCCGCTTGGGTCGGCATTTGCGTACCTTTCCGCCATGGCGCTAAGTACGGTGTGGCCGGTCGCGTGCGCGCACCCTTAGCGCAGTTAGCGGCAGCGTTAACTACGATGCCGCTAATGGCATCGTAGTTAACGGTCATGGGTCATGATCGGACCTGGCGGAAAGCGATGGCGGTAACCATTTACCACCATCGTTTTTCACTTAGCGCCAGGGTCGTAATGAGGCCCAATATCTTTTCCTTGTTTTTCCAACAGCACCTCATTGAGTGACATGTATGAGGTTGGCGGCATTCACAGCTATGCACAGACACAGACTCTGCCCTTTACAGGATCTCTGCCAGCCCAGAAAGGGGTTGAGGGCGAGGAGACAGCTAAATTAAACTATGACCTCCATTCTCTGGCTCCTTCAGAGCAACGCATGCTATAGAAAGCGACATTCATACACCTAAATTGTATGCCTAATTGCCAGCCTAAATTGCTGGCAGTCCTGTATGTATGTGTCACTGTGACTGCTGGCGCAATGACTCAGCCAATATTTTCTGCGATGCTCGGCCAGGGCCAGATTGGCTACCTGCACTAGGCTGCTTGCCACACCCCACAATGTAAAGGAATCAAAATGGGGCTAAGACCTGTTTCATTGTCATCATTGGTTTCCCCATTAGGTGCGCAGGATGGTCACGCAGCTTTGAATTCCCCCTGCCTATACAACGACAAACATTCTCATTTAACAATTCATTTATGCGCGCTCACTCTGCAACATAAATGTTCAAAATCACCACTACCGCTAGCAATCTATTTCCATACAGCACTTAACCATTCATAAACACATACACATGCGTCACTGCAGGGCCTACCTAGGTGAGAAGCTTTTCCGACATGCAATGCGAGTGGCAAGCATTTATTAAATCCTGCGCTACTCCCCAGTGCTCTCGCTCATAGACTCCTTGTTACCCCCTGCTGTCCCCATTTACCAAAAGGGCTGATGCCACAGGGCTAAGCTCCCCCATCTTTTCCCCAAATCATGGAATGCTTTTCTAGTGGATTTGGCGCAGAGCCATCCCTTCTTATTTCTCGCGAAATTGTCTACCCTGCTTTGGTTACCTACCTCTATCATTCCTCCCGGCAGTGTCTGCACTTATTCCCCTTTTTCTAAGTTAAGTACTATGCTGTACCCTACACAACATACTCCACTCAGTGTGAGCCCAACATGCAGCCCATTCATAATAACCACAACATACATCTATTTGTCCCACAACCACAGGCGATGCTTCATCACGCAGCCCCTAGTGTATGTCTTTTGCTGTAATTCTGCAAGCCCCTTCTTTTCAATAGCACCACAATGCCCACAGGCTTCTGTACTAGGAATCGCTCATTCCTTGCCACATGACAGTAGACCCAAGAGACGTTTTTATTGGAGGGCTCATGGGATGGCTGCCCAGGGCCCCCATGATGCTGTCTGATCTTAAAAGTAAGATTCCAGTTTACCTTAGGCTAAAATAGCACATGCCAGGAAAATTTGATTGCATGCTGCTGAGGTTCCAAAACCAATTTCCTGTCGGTTTTGACAAGTTCATTCTACCTTAATCAATTAAAATGTGCACTGCCCTTTGTTTTTATTGTGGAACACATGGTCTGGGTAACACGATTTTTGTAGCGTTCTTTCCCTCTGTGGGAATTTAGCTGATTGTGTGCACTAGCCAAAGTGGAAATCCATATTCATCCACGGGCGTTCAGAGGTTGTCTCAGTGTGTTAAGAGCTTATTGTAGGGATATGTGTTCATGTGAAGGATCAGAAGGGCACATCCCAGTGAGACTGGCTGTACCGGTTTTAAATCTGAAGTTCACAAATATACCTGCACAATTACTGGGGTTTGCAGAACAGCGGCACGATTGGCAGCACAGTACCTTCTCCAGATAGGGGTTAAAATTAGCTTGCTCAGCTGGGCGTTTTTTAAAACCTAAGCAATCCCTTGGAAGATGTGCATAGAATATCTGTGCAAGGGGAAAACAAGTATGTAGATTCGAGACTATGCAGCAACTGTGTTAATGCTTGTATCTTGGCTATGCCAGCAGACGGTACTGTGATCCTGGTCAACACATCCAGGATCCCTTGCATTACTGTGCTATTTTCTGCTGCATGCAATGCACTCTGTCTTAGAAATGAAATGCAATATCTAATACACATGCACTCAAACATTTCTACAGATCACTGAAATAACCTCACAATTACATTGGCTGTTGGCATGTCTACCACGAGTTAAGAATAACAAAGGGTATTTCCCCTATCTTTAAATGTGGGCCTTTTTATTCCATCATTCACAACATAGAGCTTTGCAAAACAGGGTTGTTTGCCGGTCAGTGTCTTATCTCTATCTATCTTTGCACATTCCTCCCTTGACAGATCCCTGCTCACTTTGGTGGGCCATAAAGCAAGCTTGATTTTGTTTCTCTTGCCGCGCTCTTAA
Organism: Ambystoma mexicanum; assembly: GCF_040938575.1. NCBI lineage: Eukaryota > Metazoa > Chordata > Amphibia > Caudata > Ambystomatidae > Ambystoma > Ambystoma mexicanum. The sequence continues at coordinate 12,942,386 of NC_090927.1, forward strand.
CACATGAGACCAGCGCTAAATCATTTACAACTCAGTCATTTCAATGCAAAAATCCATCTCCTTAGCATGATCTATCAGCTATCTTGCCTGCTTATAAGGAAATACACCTTTAACTCCATAGCTGCTGGTTTGAAACACAATATTTTCACTTAAAGTGTACCAGCATTTTTCACTTTTGACAGGTTGTCTTAACTCTTTTTGGGCTGCAATCACCACGAATGTGTGTGTTCTAAACTACAATATCTGACCACTTCTTTTGATACAATTTTTTGCAATTTTGAAAAACTTGGCTTGACGGCAATTTTTTATTCAGCTTAAAATATCATTTTTATACTAGTTCCACTGTTTTAACTGTGCACGCAAATAGTTATGCCACGAAGCGAGCCACATGCCGCAACATACAAATTTAGACACATACATAGCGTGACATGTACACAAACCCTGAACACTTGCATGCATGTCCCTCATTAATATTTTACTCTTATTATTTAATTTTTAAATGCAGTTAACGCATTTGTTTTGTTCCCATATCTTGGCTGCCATTACCTGTCTCTTTTGGCTATGGCAGTTTTTCACTCACCTTCTGTTCTCCCCCTCTCGATCACTGCCTTCTTCAGGTTACCGTCTGGTCCGCTGGTCTGCCAGGATGTGCCGGGTCCCTTCAGGCCCCGCTTGCAGTCATTGTCTATGGGGAGCTTCACAGTCCACTCAGCTCAAAATGGCAAAGGACTTGTGATATTGCCGAAGACCTAAAGTTACTTTGTCAATGGCCATTAGGTGACATTTTTTAATCAATAATCGATGGTCAGAAACCTTCCTCTTGCTACCAAATGTAAACAAGGGCCTAGTGACTTCTGATGGGCCCATGGAATCAGGGCTTGCCCTCAAATACCTTAAAACAAACTGGCTGCACCTTGAGGAGGTTAGGGTGCAGGATTCACATACTCCAACACAATTCAATACGGACCACTCAAATGGATCAGCACAGAGACTGTTAAGTACATAAGGGTTTATTCACCATAGCTTGACACAGTGCAGCCCTAACAACTGTGCCCAAGTTCCCAGTCTCCAAGAGAACTCTCCTCTCCGCATTACACAGACATATTTATAGCAAAATGGGAGGGAGCAGCATGCCCCCACCTCTCCATGCACAGTCTTAAGCAACTACATTGTTACATTAGCTCATTGTCCAATTAATTTTAATTGGACTAAACCCTTCAACAATGAATTACGTTCTACCATGCATTCCTCACTCTGTCTCGGTGCTCGGTTCAACTTATAATTGTGCAGCTGGACTTTTCAGATAAGAGTTTTGACCAGGCCTGTCTGGTTTCTGCTCCTTAATCAAGTTTCTGAAGGCTTATGTCCCTGAACGTCTCAACTTTTAGAATGAGCTCATTATTACATACTTTGAAAACTACTCAGTTCTTCATCTTTTAGTTACAATTTAAGTACATGCATTTTTGTTAAAGGCATTTAGCCCAGGCGATTTTCTGTCTGCATATAGAATATCTCATTGTCCATTCTGTGCTTTGTCACCATACTACAACATGGTAATGCCATTTTCGACTTTATAAACACAATGCCTTTGAATGCTAGTAAGTTGAAACATTATAAAACCCATTTTCGCATAATTCAACCCCACATAATTCTCTTTGACTTTCTCAGGTTAGGTTTAAGTGGGGGGGCCTCCATTACAGTTTGGTAACAAGCACTGCAGTATAACATATCCATGGAAGTAAACGTTTTGTATTGTGGTATATGGTTAGATGTTTGCTTCAATGGTTGTGTTACGGAGCAGTATTTGTGAGTTGTATTATAATATGCTTACTGTTTGATTTTTTGTGATTGGATATATTGTTTTTAGGACTTTCAATTTCTGTGATAAAAGAAAAGATCATGTTAGTGTAGGTAATTTATAAAGACTTATTACATTGCATAATAGACATTTCTGCTTTATTTCGACCCTCATATTTAGTAGTTTACAAACCAGTGTAGTGTGCATTTTGCTCAGTTTCTGTGTTTGTTTCTTAAATCATTGGGTCTGTGGGAAAAAAATCCATGTTGTTTTAAAAAAAACCTTTTTTTGATGGTACAGTACATTTATTTCTTTGTTTTCAGTGTTTACTTGTTGTTTCTAGCTAATTTTCTATCTGTTGGCTTGTTGCAGATTGTTAGATAACTGTTGTCGAATTGTAACTGGTTATAGTTTTTTATTTATATTCTCAAGTTGCTGATCTATCTGTTGGGTTGTTTCAGATTTTTGGGGCAGTTAGATACCTGTTGGCGTATTCTAACTGTTTATTTCTTCTTATAATTTAGTGGTATTGATTTATCTGGTTGGTTGTTGCAGAATCTTGGGGCAGTTAGATACCTGTTGGCGCATTCTAACTGTTTATAGTTTTCTAATTTAAGTTTTATTAATGTTTATGCACAGATTAGTTATACAATTTTGGTTTTAAGAATATTAAATAAGTGTTCATAAGATGTGCTGGTAATCTCTGCTTTAGAGTAATGGTACTATCATTACATACAAACCATCCACAATATTTTTTTTTATATATGCAGTGTAGTGACCTGCATTGGTTGTGGCTCCTGCGTGGTAGATTATACCTATTGTTGGTAAGGTTTTCTTACCAGGTGATACTTGACCATGTGTGAATCCAGTCAGCTTGCAGTTGTTTTTGGTAACATCTGCATTATAACGTAGAAGCATTAGTATTACGTATTTACTTTGTGTTTGTATTTGTAAGGTGGAGCGATTATCTGAATTGCAGGTAGTACATAATCTGACATGGTTTCCATTTTGTGCAAGTTGCTGAAATGGAACGGATTCACAGTTAGGTATGGATACATACACAAAGCGTTCATTAGGGACTTGTTCCAGTGCCACGTTGTTGCAGAGAGTGCATGCATGTTTCCACATGTATGAAATCTGGAAGATTTCATTGATAGGTATGTTTTTGTTATCCAGTACTTGTAATAAGTACATTAGACATTCTTGTGGATCTTCTTGTGAGTTTATAGTGAATTTGACCATTCCAGCACAGTAGTCCAATTCTTGTCTTATTCCATGAACACTGTATGTGTTGTCAGGATTGTTGCTTGCATTTCTATGAAGGACTATCATTTGCAAACACAATTGGTCTGTATTGTGTAGGGAACTGTTGTCAACAATTGGTTGCAATTGGAATAGGATATTTATTGCTACATTTGCGTAGCAATTTGCACCAGTTATATTTGAAAATTGGAATGGACCAGATAGTTCTGTGTCCAAGTCATTTCTTCGGAGTGTGTGTTGCTTCTTTGAAGAAGTACTTGAGTTACTTTGAGTTACTTTGAGTAGTAGATTCTTCTTTGGTTGTAGTAATTGATGAAGTATTAGCTACTTTGGAGAATTTGCAGTGAGATCCTGTTGCATTTCTGTTTGAAGTAGTTTTCTTTTACAACGTTTTGTTTTTTGTGGAACAGGATAGGTTTTTAGATGGGGGTACATAGTGAACGTAGTCTATTGTATTCTAAAATGCAAGGAATATCAGCGTTTACTTTACTTGCATCAAAGTTGATTAGAAATGGACCATCAAGTGTACGTAAGCGTGATAGTGCTACATAGCTCATGCCTTCTTTAAAGACTTTGGGCCTCATTACACGGAAGGCGGTGATCCAGGGTGCTATTAGCACCCTGGACCATGCCGGTAAATTACCGGCACCGCCATTCCAAGGTCGGTGGGGCGGTAAATCCCCCTTCCGCCATTGCCCTTCCCCATTCCCATTTCTGCCCCATAGGGCTCTATGGGAATGGGGAAGGCGCTAATTACGGCACCGCAATTTTGCGGTGCCGTAATTAGCTCTGAGGTCCCTTAGCGGGTTGGTTTTTAACGCCTGCAAAAAGCAGGCGTTAGAGTACCAACCCGCTAAGGGACCTCGTAGTACGGCGGTAAGGGTTAACGGTCACCGTTGCCATTAACGGTGACCGTTAACCCTTACCGCCGTCTGTGTAATGAGGCCCTTTGTTCCCAATATCTATTAATGCTTTCTCTAGGGTAAGACCTTGTGATTTGTGAATGGTGACTGTGTATGCTAGAGTTAGAGAAAATTGCTCTCTCCATACATAATTGTCTTTGAAAAGAAGGAATCGAGCTGTTGAGCGTCCTATCTTTTTGACGTCTGATAGTTTGTCAAAGAGAATATTGACAAACTGAATGTTGTTGTCACATGGGTGTGTTTGAAAGCCAACAACTGTACCAAGTGCTCCATTAACTAGTCCTTGCTCCATGTCAAGGTTATGTTTAAGCATTACTCTACAGTTTAAAGATAAGTTTAATATTTTCTCCAAACCAGCTGTGTTGGAGATAGAGTTTTCTAAGGTATTTATTCTTGTTATGGTTTAGTCTAGGTAGTGTCATACCATGTATGTCCAGTGTGTCTATTGAGCACATTTCAATTATTGGTTACATTTATTTTTTCAACATTGTTTCATAAAATTTTGAACAGCTTGAAAGAGTTTGCATCAAGGACATACAAGTGACATTTTTGTGTGCTAATTTTTCCATGACATCAGTAGCACATGACCTATGGCCATACAGTACATGGATGTGCCTGTTTTAATATTGATTGTGCTTCTTGAGGTAGTACACCAACTCTAATACTTTTTGAAATGTTGGCGCATGTGAGGTCTGCAGACTGGCACATGTTTTCTGTTAATTCTCTGTATTGGAAATGTTGCCAAAGGTTGACATTTCTTATGCTGCCAACAGTTTTACGGCAGAGTTTGTGTCCTTAGTTTTTAAAATAGGTTCACTTTTCACTGGTGTCAATTGAAGAAGATCTCCGAAAACAATAATGGGTTTTCCTCCGAAGAGCTCTTCGTAGTTTGTTTTGAGTACTTCTTGTAATCTGAGGTGAATCAAGGCCAACATTAGGTTGGAGACCATGCTCACTTCATCTATTAGTAGCATTTTCATTTGTTTAAACGCTCTGCGTAGTTCCATTGCAGCTTCTGTAGAAAATTTGTAATATTCTAATTTGTTTTGGTGTTCTACTGGAAGGATTAGTAATCGGTGAAAAGTGACACTGCCTATGTTGTAGGCAGCTAAACCTGTGGGGGCAGTTACAACAGCTGACAGTTTATTGTTCGTCAATTGTTGAAGGAACTTACTGATGATTTTGATTAAGAATGTTTTGCCTGAACCGGCTTGACCACTGACCTATAGTAGTATAGGTTTGTAATTGTAGCAGGTACATTCTTTTATTTTCATGTTGTACACCATGTGAAATTTCTTTTGTTATTTCTTGAAAAATGGTACGCTGCTCATTGTTCATTTTTGATTGCAGTACAGTTAAGTCTTCTGTATCTTCTTCATAGTGACACATGGTGTTTTCTACACTTGCCATAGCTAATTCTGCCTCATTTGCTATTAGTGGCTGTCCCAGTGGTTTCTTGGCTTCCTGTTATAGAAGGTTGAATACTGTCGGGAGTGTCTTTATCTAGTTGGACATGGAGTTTATTTGTGTTGCTGTTCTGAAATTGATCCACTTTTTGAATTATGATGCTCTCATATAAATTGAGTTGTTGCAAGGGTTTTGGTAGTGGGAATAGTTCTAAGTTATTTGTGATAGCACGTGAAGGAGTTTTGTTGTTGTCAAGTTTTGCAGTGCAGTAACTGCAAAGTATTAAGGGGTCATTTATTTTGTATTTGTTTTCTGCTATAAGGTAGAGAGCTAATTCAAACCATTTGGAATCTTCATTGTCTACTATTTTGTATGTTGTGTCTACAGTTTTTGTGCTAGTTTTATAAAAAGTTCTGCGGCAACACACACACACACATGGTTCGGTACTTAAGAGGATGTACTTTTGATTTTTAGTATTTCTTTTTTGTATGTGTGTAGTAGAAGGTTGCCATTTGTAGAATTGTTCCTAGTCTGTTGTAAAGCTGTTACAATTTGTAAGTGGCTTTCACTTTCAAAATATTTTCTCTGGATATGCTCTATTTCTTCGAGTAGGTCTTTGGCTGTACCATGTAGAAGATTGTTATTTAAATTGTCTAATGCTAAAGCTGGACTTTTAGCATAGTACCGTTCATGGACTAGATTTCTTATAGTTGAATGATGTGTTGATATAATTTTGATTTGATGGAAGGTGCTTTTGCAATTAGGTCCTGAAATGCAGGCTAATGAATGTCCTTGTAGTCCTGTGTGTTTGCACACTGGACAGGTATCCATATTTTGTAAAAGTTTCATTTTGAATTTGTCTTTGCCTTTTACATATTGATTGAGGAAATGGCGTGAAGTTTTTAAAGATTGTTTTGTCAATGTTACACATTGACGTGCACGGGCATTTGTATACTGGACATTTTGATTCAGTCTGATGGAAAGGTGATACTGAGTTTCCTGGGGATATTTTTGTGAGCAGCGTTTCTTGTTCCATAATGGTATTATTACATTTTGCATACCCTCGTCCACTGCTATGTATGGCAATTGTGTTTGTTTGCTTTTGTTTGAATGCTTCTTCATTGAAATATGGTCCTGTGCTCGTGGAGTGACTCCATTCACCTCCACAGATATTTAAGAAGTAATTTTTTGTTGACATTTCGTTTATTGAGAAGTCTTATTTGTAATTTAGTAGTTAGTTTTGTTAGTGGTTTCATTCTGTTTAACACTCAAATAAATAACTTCCTTTTGAGAGCTTCTAAGATTAATTTTCTACGTTAGGTTTTAAGGGTTGTGCATGATTTCTCTTCTGTTTTTATAAGATTCTGAAGGACTCTGTGGCAGAACATTTTTTTGTAAAATACTTTTTTGATATGGTTACTTGCCACTACATCAAGATTTTTAGGGGCACTGTTAGTAGCGGTAGCTGCATTCTTGTTAATCACTTTCTGTTTCGTTTTACATTTTGAAAGAGGAGACAAAGTTTTGTACTGGAAGCTTGTTTTGTTTCGCTTAATGACTCTATTAGATCTTTTGTTTGAACTTTTTGTACAAAATATGCTAGAGATGGATGCTTATTTTAAACACTTTTATTTTCATTTGCTCTACTTCTGCGTTGCTTTCTACGAACTTGCTTTTTGGTAGGCATTCTTTGGGGTTTGTTGAAAAAAAAGAAGGTATGTGTTGGGCTGTTCTGCAATGCAATGTATGTGTGCTGTGTGCATGAGTGTCTGAGTATTATGGTAAGGATGTATGTGGTGGTGTGTGATTGTGCATTGGGCAGCTACAACTAGTTGGGAAGGCTATTCTTGTATTTGTGTGTTAGTATACTGGGGTTCAGATGACAGTAGAAAGTAAGCTAGTGGTGAGGAGAAGCACTAATAGTAAATCTAATGGTATAGAATTAAATCAGTTCTTTGTTCTGCAATACTGACATTCTAGGGGCTGAGTTATGTAATTTGTGCGCCAAAAACAGGGATTTGTGCACCATTCTGCCTGCAAATCTTTGTTTAACAAATGGGGATTTGTGGGCAGAATGGTGCACAAATCTCAGTTTTTCAGTGTACAAATTCCATGATTCAACCCCACAGTGTGTTTGAGTAACAGTAAGAATATATTGTACTTACGTTTTTTGTTTGGAATGAGCAGGTTTCTTCTGAGTTGTTGTTTGTACTTCAGATGCTGCAGGAGAGTGGTCTTCACTGCAAATGTAAAAGAAAGAAGTTAGTAATTTTGTGTGTTTATAGCACTGATGTTAGTTTAGATGTTGGTTTTTATGTTTTTGTAGTAGTTTTCTTGTTTGATAACTGAACATAGTGTGTGCATACAGTTTCCTTTGACTATGTGCAGCCTTTATATTTTACTTACAATATGTTAGTTCAACAAATGAGTAGAATACTAAGTATATGAAACTCACTTGGTTTCTTAGGGCTGTGTTATTGCATGTTAGGAGATAGACGAAATAATGATGTACTTGTTTTGCAATTTTTGTAAGGTAAATGGCAGAAACTGTATAGAAAAGCATGGAATGTATGCATTTGTGAAGGTGTGGGTAATAAAGCAGAAGGATGTGATGTAGAGGCAGTGATGTTATTGCAGCTGGGAGCTTTTCAGTGATGGTGTCCATCTGTGTGAGAGTATAAAGATGCATGAACTTATTCTGGCTGTGTGTAATTTTATAATACACTACTAAGTGTATTTCTACAATTTTTTATACTGTTATTTCTCCCAACTTTTAATATTCTAATTTTTTAGATAGTTGTATGTGTAAAAAAATAATTTAGATAGAAGACTGGTTTGGAAGTGACAGTTGATTATAGCAGATGGGAAAAATAATATTAAGTTCATTTTATAGGTTATACAGGTTAAGTGGTAGTTATTCATAAGAGTTGTACATGTACTCTGAATAATATATGCATACCTGTGGTTTGTATTCATGCATGTGGATATGCATGCAGCTGCAAGTAGAAATCTTGGAGACTTGTACAGTAGGTTTTGTAGTCGTTGCTTTCCAATGACATGAGACTTGTACTCAGAGTGATCAACAATACATTTGAAGTGCTGAACTCTGATGGTGGAGTTAGATGTAGAGGTGTTGGATATGATTGGTGGATGGTTGTGTGACTGCTTAGATGTATCCAATGAGGGAATGGCACAGAGAGTGAAGTGGAAAGGGTGGAAGGGCTGTCTAAGAGTTACGCGGTCCAGGGACACCGCGGCTGTCCACGGACAGGGTGTGCCACATCCGGGGTTTTCCAGCAAATCCAGCATGGAAAGGGTATTGTACGGATTACCCAATCAGGTGTTGAGGTTGTGGATTTGTGTTGAAAGAGACTGTGTGTAGTGAAGATGGCAGAGGTGGAGAAAGTCGGGGTGTTGGTGCTTGGAGATATGTTTGTGCATGGTTTACAGCAGTATGCTCAATGCAGGGATGTGGCAAACCACTTTGATGTTAAAGGATTGGAGGTGATGTGGAGCACTGTGCCTGATTGCAATGCACAGGGAATTGTGCACGTTTGTGAAGATATGGGCAGGATGAACAGTCCCCATGTGGTAGTTTTGCACTGTGGTGCTTTCCATTTGGGCTATGTCAGTGCCCCTACTTTGTTGGCAGTTTTGGAACACTTGGTTCAAGCAGTAATGAACATCCTTCCAAATGCCAAACTTATTTTTTCTGGATTAGTACCTAGGGCAATATGGGACAATAGTTCTGTTTTTTGTCCTCAGCAAAATATTTCTAGTTGTGTAATCAACCGAGCTTTCATGCTTAGAGCTGGTATGTTCTTCTGTAATAATGAGAATATTGATTCCAGTAATGCTGTTTATTTTAAAGAATAAGGCATTTCTTTATCTTTTATGGGAAATGCCATGCTGTTCTAGAATGTAAGGGTTGCTTTGGAGAAGTTTATGTGAAGATTTTAGGAGTAAAGTAGAAAAAAAAAGAAAAGAAAATACTAAATAACAGGTGTCTGCAAGCATCTGCAAAAAAAAAAAAGAGCCAACCTCAAAGGGGAAATGGGGCACATTATTTAAATTTAAATTCACCACGCTCAGATTGTCGATATGTCAGTGGACATGGCGGTAGTCCGCTGACATTGCGTATTACATACGGGGATTTTGGGGTGGAGAAGCATGCACATGAGAATGAGTAGAGCAAGGGATTGGTCAATATAGTTTACTGAGTGTGTTGTGTAAGGAGAGAGTACGTCAGAAAGTCTTTTTTTTCTCAGAGAAGAACAGATAGCTATGGCTGTGTGTTGCAGAAAACAGATTATCTGGATTTTGGGAGACTCATGGATACATTGGTTGGAGGTGCATGCAGAACGCTGTGGAGTAGCTGCAGATTTTGGATTGCCTCATGTGGAAGTGCATTGGTATGGAGTGTGTGGAATGAAGTGGCTGGACTTTGTAACTCTCTGTGCTAGTTTGGAGACACAGCATCATCCAGACATAATTATAATTCATTGTGGAGGGGACCGTTTAGGACATGTGTCTGGAATTTCTTTGCAATTTGCAATGAAAGACGGACTTGGGAAGGTCATGGACATGTTTCCAAATTCTCAAGTAATTTTTTCTCGTATTGCGCAGAGACAAATGTGGATGCGTTCGTCTTCATTTGGTCCACAAATGGAGAAAACGAGGCACAATGTCAATAAGGCGGTTTGTGCCTTTTTAAGAGATGTTGGCATGTCCTCTTTTCACAATGAAAATATTATGTTTCATAGCACATACATTTTTCGCAGAGATGGAGTCCATCTTACTTATGCTGGCAATCAGATTTTTCTGAGAAATGTACAAAATACATTGCAACCTTCTTTGGAATTACAGCCATCCACTTTGCACTAGGTGTTGACCATTTGAAGTTTTTCAAACACAAACAAACACCACCAAAAGGCTCTTTTCAGAGCCACCACTTCCTCCCAGAGAAAAGTGCAATGGTTATGATAGGGCAGCACCTAAAGATTTTAGATGTCCGCGAACGGTCCGCGGACTTCTAACAAATACACAGGGCCCTGCTCCATTTATTTGACACTTCTATTTTTAAACTGAAAGGTGGCTCTGAAAAGAGCCTTTTTTGGGGGGGTTTGTTTTATTTTTTTATGCTTTTTTACACATGACACACTAGGAGAGGAGGGGAAAGGAGGGTAAGGAAGGGACACCAACCACCGGGATACGAAAGGGCAGGTGGAGAGAGGAAGATGTAGGGTGGGCCTTATTTAGGTAGGTAGCAGAACTTCTCATTCTCTGTGACCGCAGTCTTGAAAGCACTCCAAAGACTCTCCCCCCTGCAGAGTACTGCGTTGAAGTACATACACAATATTGTGACCCTTGAAAGGTAAGGGTCAACAGCATCATGGATGTCCTGTGAGGCAGCTGGAGGGATGCGCTGTCCCACAGGAGTGTCTCTTGTGGTGACAGGAGCGGAAATGGAGGATGTTGTAGAGGAACTCAACCTACTATGTTTATCACAAGGTACAACCTTGCGAACGGCCCCACCGTGGAACGACCTTAGGTGTCGCTTCATGGATATCGTACCAAATCTGTACGAACCAGGCCTTCCATGACTCAGCACCATTTTGCACTGATTGCAGGTGACCTTGTTCGCACATGATTTTGGTACGTCACCATGAATGGTAAACAACCGCCACACCCAAGACTCACTGTGAGTGCTGGTAGTAGGGACTTCCACTACCTCATCCTCTTCATCCTCATGTCTGTTCCCCTCTGCAGGCCCTTCGGGAGGTGTTGGTGGTGGAGGGGGTGAGGGTGGTGCTGAGGCTCTAGTAGCACCAGCTGGAGCAGCAGCAACCACAGATGCCATCAGGTCTGATGATGGGAAGCAGCAAAAGCAGCAAAATCAGCAAGATCATCAAAAACCAAAATAGACAATGCTCTGTGAGGTAGCCAGAAGCACAATGAGGATGAGCTCTGGGCTGTGGCCTTTTATAGGGGTGCAGGTGGGCGCTCCGCAGACAGCCTTGCTGTCCGCGGACAGATCCAACACCCCAAAAAGGCTCAAAAAGTTCCAAAAAGTATGAAGAAAGCCAGGGTCATTGTCTGGGACATGTGCAATGGTGAATGTTTACTGTATAATACTTTGGATTGTCCAAGAAAGTACTTTTAAAATGTTCGGGGACCCGGACAGTGTCCGCAAATTAGGACAAACGCTCAGCGTGGGTGCAGTCACATGATGACGTCGTGAACACGTCTGCGAATGGGACGGGTGTCCGCAGGACACCAAATTCATAGGAACGGTTGTGCGCATGCGCGTGTGTGTTCTGCGGACAGTGTTCGGGTCCTCAAACTACTTAAAAGTGCGACAAACGTGAGACAGACAGTTACGGACAGGAGCGATGATCGTAGGACATATGGATGTGATGCGCATGTGCGTAGATGTTCTACAGACAGTACGGACAGATATAATGTCCTTAGGAAATCTCCATTTTGGTTAATTGCAGACAGTCCTGACACCAAGTGTGTTCTAAGAACAGTTCTATCTTGCTTGCGGACAGTACGGACAGGTATAGTGTCCTTAGGACTTCTCCATTTTGGTTAATTGCGGACATTCCAGACACCTAGTGTGTTCTAAGAACAGTTTCATCTTGCCTGCAGACAGTACGGACAGGTATAGTGTCCTTAGAACACCTCCATTTTGGTTAATTACGGACATTCCGGACACCAAGTGTGTTCTAAGAACAGTTTTGTCTTGATTGCGGACAGTACGGACAGTTATAGTGTCCTTAGAACACCTCCATTTTGGGCAATTGCGGATATTCTGGACACTGAGTGTGTTCTAAGAACAGTTTCATCTTGCCTGCGGACAGTACGAACAGGTATAGTGTCCTTATAACACCTCCATTTTGGGCAATTGCGGACATTCCGGACACAGAGTGTGTTCTAAGAACAGTTTAATCTTGCCTGCGGACAGTACGGACAGGTATAGTGTCCTCAGAATACCCCCATTTTGGTTAATTACGGACATTCCGGACACCTGCGCTGTCCGCGGACAGCATAACTGCCTTTTGAAAAGAAAAAAACCACAATGGACTAAATTAAACCACACATAATATTTTTTTTTATTATATACAGATATGACATTTATGAAAGAGACGGGGAAGCAGAAACTGACACAAATACAGGGGAATTAGGGGTTTGGAGAGGATGGATGGGAGGGGATGAAGGGATGGAAGTCTCATCATAACGTTTTTTTTCTTGGTGGTGAGGGTTTGGGGATAGTTAACTGGGACATGGAGAGGGGGAACAGGTACATGTCGGGCAATGATATTTAATATTCCATTTTAGTACATATGGTATTTAAATGGATGGTTGATGTATTACATATATAGGTTCCACTTCTTATTTATTATTACATATAATGTGTTTATGTGCTGCTTTTTGAACTTGTTCAGTGTTTATATGGCATGATAGAACAATTTAAGGTACCCCCTGAGTGTTTGGGTAGTGTTGATGTTGTCCACGTCTGCCCGCGGACATGCGCACAGTCCGCGGACATCAAATCACTAGCTGGGGGTTCAGTATGTTCTATGTTACATGTATATAAAGTAAGGGAATCCAAGTAAAAATCTATCAAATTCACACTATGAATATGTATATTCTGTAAAATAAAGGGATAAAGGGAGGTTATGGTTAAGTTGCGCTATTAAAAACCTATGAAACTCAGTAAAAAAACTTTGTTGAAGGGACGTTATGGTTAAGTTGCACTACTAAAAACCTATGAAATTCAGAAAAAAAACGTCGTTAAAGGGACGTTATGGTTCAAAGTAAAACCAAAAAACCCCTGAAATTCGCTAGTCATGGTAAGCTAAGCAACCATAACTCGCGCCACCACCGTGCATTGCTAAGACTAACACCCAAGACATCAAAGATGACATAACAAATGTCATTAATGACATCACTGATGACATCACATGTGCATTTACTTTTCATTAAAAGTCTGTACAAGTGATTCTTATTATATTGTTGACAAAAAAGTGTCAAGGATCATTGGAATAAATATCATGAGCTATGTAGTGCATTAAGCAATGCATTGAAATAAATTGCATTCTATTATGAAGTTATTTGCAGTATAGTAAGCTACTCATGTATAAACATAAGCATTGTGTGCAGCATACATGATGGAGGTGCAATATTCATAATCTTCTCATGTTGAATATTGAAATGATAAATGCTTTCTTATTACAGTTTTGCGTTGTGTTTAACATGTAATAAGTAGCTAATAAAACCCACTTACATACAAAACAGAAAGACAGAACAACACATACAATATGAGTATATAAAGCAAAAAAGCAGCATTAGAACCAGAAAGTGTTCATAACCTAACGGATAATCTTCATGCACAGAAATGATTGCTCTGCTTCAAACCTACTACTTCCCTATGTATAACTATCACATGATGTGACTGTATTCTAAAGAAAGTAATGCAAATACAGAGCTTATCCAGAGAAAGTACAGTAATAAAAAAACAGCAGAACAATAAGAAAGTGTTGATAACCTTTCCTGATTTTCTTCATACACAGAAAGCATTGCTGTCTTTCAAGTATGTATTGTCCTTAAGTATATGTTTCATATGCTGCGAGTGGACCCTAAGTGAATTATTGTAAGAACATATTTGAAGTATAAGTCTACAAATATAGTACTTTTTGAATTTTTTGTTCCTAACTATTACTGGCTAAGATATTTCACTAAAGGAAAAAAGAGCGAGTAAGACATGTGATGTCATCAGTGATGTCATCAATGACATTTGTGATATCATCTTCTATGTCCTGGGTGTTAGTCTTAGCAATGCACAGTGGTGGCACGAGAGATGGTTGCTTAGCTTACCATAACTAGTGAATTTCAGGGGTTTTTCGGTTTTACTTTGAACCATAACGTCCCTTTAACAACCTTTTTTTACTGAATTTCATAAGTTTTTAGTAGCGTAACTTAACCATAACGTCCCTTTAACAACGTTTTTTTACTGAATATAAATATATATATTTCATGGCCTGTGGTAGCAGCCATGTAGTTATGGTTAAGTTGCTCATCTCATAGGAAGAACACTTTTTGGGTGGCATATAACTTTGCTCTCCCTGGATAAATCCTCGCCAAACTTTGCAAAATAAGTATATGGCCCACTCTGATATTATTTACAAAGTTTGGTGAGGTTTGGTCAAGGGAGGGCAAAGTTATAGGGGGGTCCCAAAATTTCTTGTTTTCCCATAGACATAATGGGAAAAAAATGTGCTCATGCCTACAGCCAAACCGCTGGATGGATTTTCACCGAATTTGCGGCAGGAGCGGCGGCTTGGTCCCGAAAGCGTGCTTTTGTTAATTTGGTGTAAATCCGTCCAGTAGTTCTTTTTAAAACAACCAAAACGTAAGGCAGATAAATTGTGATATCTATGTCCGGTCCGCAGACTCACTTCCCTGTTCGGTCCGAAGACTGGCCTCTGATTGGCTGCACTGTCCACAGCCTGACCTCTGATTGGCCAGAAAAATTCACTGACTTTTGCGTGGTCTGTGGACATCGGGACGTTGCCGCGGATTGGATGGTGAGAAAACGTGAAATGTGTCGGTTTTCCTGCAAGGCCTGCCACCTTGGATTCGTGCAGTTCTTTGGAGACCACGCAGAGCGCGGTGAAAAACATTTAAAAAAAAGCAGCATTGCACTCGTCAAACTCAACAAACAATCTCTGGGGACGTGGGGGGGATGAAGATTGGATTGGATATTGCCATAAGAAGCCAAGAAACGGGTTGTTTCACCCCCAAAAGTCTGTGAACACTCCAGATGTCCTGGGGCAGTCCTGTGGTGTTCACAGACACTTCAGATGTCCTAGGACAACTGTACCTATTTCTGCATTACAGGGTTGGGGAAAAGCAGTTTTTGGATGGCTTATAACTTTTGTGCCACTCAATGAAACTACATGTAATTTAGCATTTT
Source organism: Ambystoma mexicanum (assembly GCF_040938575.1). NCBI lineage: Eukaryota > Metazoa > Chordata > Amphibia > Caudata > Ambystomatidae > Ambystoma > Ambystoma mexicanum. The sequence continues at coordinate 12,957,756 of NC_090927.1, forward strand.
TATTCTAGAACTAATCCTGAATGGTTTTGCAAATTTCTTTGGGATTCTGTCAAGAGGGGGCACAATTAGCGAGGGGGTCCCAAAATATTGTAAAGGCATATAAACGGGCTGTCATTTGAGGAATCTGCACAACATTTGGCAAAACGATTTTGGATCCAGATATAAATGGTTTTCTAAAATTTGTTGGGATTTTCTCAAGAGGGGGCTAAATTAGAGGGGAGGACTCAACATTTATTTTTTGATGGCTTATAACTTTGTTGCTATTTGACGAATGTGGACAAAAGTTTTGAGAAAGATTATAGACCCAACCTTCAATGTTTGTGTAAAGACTGAATGGATGTTTGTCAAGTGGGGGCTAAGTAATACGACTATTGTATGTACATACATTTTGACACTTTTAAAAAAATAAAACATGGACGGATTTTGAGCAAACTTGTGAGGAGCATTGACAAGGACATTAAAGCATGGTTTTGCAAATGTGCCCCTGTTTTATTTTTTGGCAAGTGTAATACTGTAGGTATAGAAAATAGTCATATACCTTTGGTGACTGAGGTATAGCTTGTGACCGTGGGCAGAAGCCAAATTGTCTGGGTCATGGCATAAGGTCATGAAACGGACAATCTGGCTACTGGCCATGACCGCTAGGGACAAAAATTGAGATTAAAGTGGCTATGTCTACCTGGGACCGGCTATGTGGTAAAGTTATTCGAAGGAAGGATAGGTTTGAAAGGGAAAAAAGTGCTTGTGGTAATATGTTCATAGGGTCTTGCAGACTGCCATGGCAAGGGAAGAGGAGCTGTGTACGGAGCCCTGCCTTCTCTTTCCATGTTGGCTGTCTTGGAAAAGGATTTTCCTTCTTACAGTGGGACGCCACAGACGTCCCGCTGTAGGAAGAATAATCCTTGCTTCTTACAGCAGGACGCCGCAGGTGTCCCACTATAGGAAGAAAAATCTATGTTTTAGTACCCTGGATTCCCACTTTGGGAACAAGGGGTGCTAATGGCCATTATCCCCCATTTCAGGGGCTACAATGGACGATAATGGTCCGTAGCCCTCCTTAATTTTTTATGTATTTATAATGCACCAATGCCAGCAGACATTAGGCTGTGTGGTTACAGTATTTGTTGAGGAAGATGAGGTTGAGGAAGACAGCTTACTACTTGCTGAGAAAGGAATAAACTTTCTGAGAGCATTGTGGTCATTGGATTTGGTGTGGCGGTGCATGGAGGTTGTCCCATGGGAGTACTGTCCAGGTAGTCTGCGACTGCACTCAGTGCATTTCACTTTGGTAGCTTTAGCCTTTGGTGCACTCCCAACAGTATCAAAGAACTGGCACACCCATGATTCGATCTGAGGCTAGAATCAGGCACTTCCTCTGCCTCATCTTCTTGCTCCTCTTCATTGTCTCAGAAAGTTCTGCGCTTTTTTTGTTGTGAAGGTCCTCCAGCTGGTGGTGGTGGTGGTGTTGGCTCTTGGGCATGAGGGATTGCAATAACTGATGCAATTTTTAAGATAAAAAGCAGTTTTGATCAAACTCTTCCAAGTATGTACTGTGTACTAGATTGGTAATGGATAATGAGTACGAAAAGGTGTAGGGGGTGTGAAAGGGAAATATTGAAGTTGAAAGTTCCTAGATCAGTAGAAAATGCAGTTCCTAACTCTCCGTGAAGGGCAGATCTTATCATGAAGTGCGGACTGGTTCTCAGAAACGTCATCATGCCGCGCGCCAATGTATGGTCATGTGGCACTGTCCGGACATTCCGCAATGTAGGCAGATGTTCGTAGACGTCTATGAATGCAAAATTAGTTGAAATAGTTGGTAAAAGTGTATAGAAGTGTTAAAAATTATTCTAGAAGGTGGGAAATGACAGAGTTTTAAGGTGACACTTTGTAAATTGGACACAAATATTGTTATATTTGTTAAGTTTGATATTAGTGAGTTGTAGGAAAATAGCATGCACTGGTAAAAACCCATGAAATTCATTGAAAGAGCGTTGTTAAAAGGACAACATGGTTAAGTTGGACTAATAAAAACCTATGTAATTCAATAAAAAAACTTTGTTGAGGGGACGTTATGGTTAAGTTAGACTAAAAAAACCTATGAAATTCAATGAAAAAACTTTGTTAAAGAGAAGTTATGGTTAAGTTGCACTAATAAGAACTTATGAAATTCAGTAAAAAAACGTTGTTAAAAGGACATTATGGTTACAAATAAAATCGAAAACCCCAGTTATGGTAAGATAAGTAACCATAACTCGCGCCACCACTGTAGACTGCTAAGACTAACACTGAGGACATCAAAGATGACATCACAAATATCATTGATGACATCACTGATGACACCACATGTGCATTTACTTTTCATACAAGGGGTTGTGAATGTAATGTTGGCAAAAAAGTATCAGGGATTATCAAGAGATGTGTAATAAACAACATACTTCATCACACAATGTAGTGTTCTAAAGAACATTCCATTGCAGTGGTCTTTCTAGTACAGGAACCTACTCATATAGAAATGTAGGTATTGGCTGCAGCATACACCACAGAGGTGCTATATTTGTAATTTTCCAAAGTTATATAATAAAACGGTGAATGCTTCTGTATCAGTCTTTTCTGTACTGTGAAAAATGTATTAAGTAACTAATAATGCATCACTTTCTACATATTTCTACTAATACCCACAAAACATAAATAGACTACAATGCATACAAATATGGGGCTTATATTTGGAGAGTAAAGTAAACAAACAAGAGACTGTATCATTAGCAACTGTGTATAATCTACATGATTGTATTCACGCACAAAAATGATTGCTGTGTTTCAGGCCTGCTTCTTCACTTATATGTGTACATTATAAGATGCAATTAAATTCTAAGGAAAGTAGTGTAAGAACATGTGAGAACAGCAATATCTATAAATGTAATACCTTTTGAAACTTAAGTTTCTGACTGTCAGTAAATAAACCCACCTGGCCTAGATATGGCAGTTTACAAAAAAGAAGGGGCTAGACATGTGATGTCATCAGTGATGTCATCAATGATATTTGTGATGTCATCTTTGATGTCCTGGGTGTCAGTCTTAGCAGTGTACGGTGGTGGCGCAAGTTATGGTTACTTAGTTTACCATAACTAGAGAATTTCAGGGGGTTTGTACTGAAAGGGGCCACTGGGGGTCCCTAGTGTTATGGAAACAAGGCAAATCACCACACACGAAAGATACGCCATACACAAGGTTGTAATCCCAATTCTAGGATTTATTGCAAAGCAAATATTCTCAGTTGGCCAACTCAGGTCTCACGCCCGCGACGTGTATCTCTAGACCTCGAGGGACGTAAGAGAGCGAATTACGTACATCAGTTACATATATACAAAATACATATCATACAATCAGCTGTGACACGTTTAACACCCCCCTTTATTGCGTTTCTCTCATCTTGGGCTGATGATGGACACTCTCGACAATTATGACACCTTCAAATATCTATTCTAGTAACAACATGCAATTTGTGAGTGCGGAGGCATCTTTTAGTTGTTGAACAGAACACAGTGCTTCTGTTCTCGGAAGCGAGCTGCACACGGGGGAAGAGTCACATTCCAAGCTTTGCTATCTATGAGGTGCTATTCGTGTCCTGGGAGCCGACACGCTCTAAAGGGCTTAGTGAAGGGGGGCCGTAAGAAGAGCATAATTCAAGCCTTTAGCTGCTTTATTCTAACATATTCTACCATATAACGAGACTGGCTGGCAGCTGTGAAATGATTAAATGGCCTGCGGCTCTCCTTCAAGGCTACAGAGAGGGAGTGTGGGCATTCCTTTCTGGGCTACTCGCGAGGAGTTTCAACGAACTCCTTAGTCTCGCGGCCTTGCCCTTTCATATTCAGACAACAATGTTAACAGTGGAGCAGAGTAAGCAGAATTCGCAAGAATTGCAAGCTGCAAAGCAGTTTAGACAGAAAGCAATGAGCAATGGTTAACAAGCAAAATGGCGATTCTTGCTACATTTAAAATGGCCGCTTGTTGGTCAAGCATAGCAGTCTGTATTTCTATTATTCTGTGCATATGACGGTTGGCCTTTGGCCATCAAAATACGTCTGCCGTTCTAAATGAAAGGTATTCATTTTTCCAGATCGACAAACCCTCCTTTTGGCCATATGCCAAGCGTCTTATTCATTCATTGTATCCTCCTCTGATGAGGATAAGGCTGGAGTATCTATGTCTGAATTTTGCATGCTATTATAAGCATCATCTTCATCATTAATGTCTATATCCATGAATTGTTTTACTGTTTGTATCTCATTAGTGTGTTTGTTATTTCGGCCATGCGTTTGTTTTCCTCTCAACATCATGTGCATACATCCCTTAGTACATCCCTCAGTTATCTCAGTGCAAACTATTGGTAGGCATTGTATGCAACAGCAACATGTTATGAATATACCAAATACCACCACTAGTATCGAGATTAGCTTCCACCCCAGGACCGCAATAGTCCCCAAAACCAGGATCCTATCCCCCAACCCCCCTCTTCAGTAGAGAGTGTGAAACGTAGGACATGTCATTTCCTGATTGCTCTAAATATTATAGGGGAGTAATCATCTATAAACACACAGCATGCAGTTTTTACGAGTTTGCAAACTCCCCCACGATCAACTAGTATTATATCAAGAGCAATTCTGTTTTGTAGTGCCATTAGCCTAACTCCTTTTTCTTCTAACGTCATGTTGTATAAGATATCCGTTGTTGAATCTATTGTATTCTTTAGTATTCTGGACAGTTGCCTTATGTTATAGGAATTTTCTATTTGGGCTAAGAATGGTATAAAAGCTTTGGCTACATCCACTGCTATCATTCCGTCTTCGCTACTCCTTTGGGTCCTACCCCTTGATCGTCTGGCTACTTCTGCTGTTTCTAAGAGGAACACTCCCGGAAACAGTAGACCCAGGTAACACGTACCTCCCCAGATTCTAGGTAACCATGGATATGCATTCTCCCCCCAAATGAAATAAACAGGGTCCCCTACGTATACTGGTTCTATTCCATATTTTAGGACCACTGTATTCATGCATCCAGAAAATGTTCCTACTGAATAGGAACCTTTCTTCTTTAAACATAAGGGGACAGTTCTTGGGCTGTAATTCACCGTATAGGAAGGGGGCACTGTATCTTTGTTCCATTCTTCTCTCATGCGGAACGTCATTACTGATGTTTTTTCTGGCGTGGACAATCTATCCTGCCTATTTTGTCTTGTTACCTTTCGTGTACTCTTTGGCGCGGTGTTCGGGACCATTACACGTGCTTTATGGAATATAGAACAACCTACAGGTCTCATAATTATTTCCTCAAATTCATTCATATTTGTTTTATCTAGTTGACCCGTACTACTCCTGTTCCATTTCCCAAAAAACATTGCACTCAAGGGTGCACTGCATGTAGAACTCATTGGTAAAGGTTGTACAATCCAGCCTATTCCTTTCCCACCATGCTGTTGTAAATGCGCACATACCCAGCTATTTCTTTTCTTTAGAATTACATGGGTCATGTTCATAATCAACAACAAAGGCCCTCATTACAAGTCAGGCGTTAAGGGTTTAACGGCGCTGTCGGTGCCATTAACCCTTAACGCCTGATTAAGAGGTTCCGGGTTTTAACGCCTGCTTTTTGCAGGCGTTAAAACCCATGCCGCAAAGTGACCTTGGTGCTAAGTACGGTGCCGCAATTTGCGGCACCGTACTTAGCGCCTTTCCCCATTCTCATTATGCCCTATGGGGAAAAAATGGGAATGGGGAAGGGCAAATGGTGAATGGGGAATTACCGCCCCACTCACCTTGGAATGGGGTGGTAATTCCGCCATCTACCATGGCGGAATCGTAACCTTAGCGGCATGGTCCATGGTGCTAGTAGCACCATGGTCCTCTGCCAAGGTTGTAATGAGGGCCAAAGTGTTGTTGCCATACCCTTCTCTATGTCTCTCTTCCATTGGGGACAATGTACCAGAGATCACATGAACCGGGCTTTCAGTAGTAGACATACTTCTGGTGAGAGTGTTTCTAATGGGTGCGTTGACTCCATGCACCATAACACAATGGCTATTGTCATTGGTACCACCACACTCATGAGGCACAGGACTAGTGTCCAAATCTGTATACAATTCTTTTTTCCCTGCATTTTCCCTGAATTTATAGTTTCTATATATATCATGTTCTCGGCAGTGGTGCAGGAGGAGGCTGAAACCGGTCTTGTTTTGTTCTTCATCGTCCTTCTTCTTGCTGACAAAGTTCGTGGTGAATATCTTTCGTCGTTGCACTTGCTCGAATGCCCAAAAAGTTAAACCGACAAATGTCACAGTTCAGTCTGCCAGTCCTTTATGGCCTGAATCATTTATTAATTCCAGGCAAGATCACTCGGCCTTTCTCACACTACTCAGACGACTTTCTGAACAGTTCTTTACTGCCTTAGTACTATGTGCATCCAGCTTGTCCCGCTCTGGCTTTGGACACATGTACTCTATCATGAACGCACCGAGGAGCCGTGAGTCTTGAATTGTCAGATTTGCTCAACTCTCACACTTCTCTCCTCTACACCCCCAGTTCCTTCTCTGTCCGTGAGTGGAACCAGAGGCAAAACACCAAAGACCTGTGGATCACTTTGTCTTTCGAGGCCGCAAATTATACCGCTTCACTCCAGGTATTGTGTGATCCGTGAACAGTGCCGATGCACTTCCAGTATCAGACTCAATGTCAGCCTGCGGCGCAATGACAGATGGCGATGAGCGCCGTGGCAATGATGCAGATCCTGTCTTTGGCTCTGGTGCGATTGCAAGACCTGGTGGGCGCCAAAGGGGTGCACTTTTCGTCTCTGCTGGTGTTTGCAATGCAAATTTAGTGTCGCTCAACAGTGATGTTGTTTCTGCTGGGCAACGGTGGGCCACTTTTCGCCCTTTCCCCTTTTTGGCAGTCTCCCCAGACTTTGCTTCGAGTTTCACTTCTTGTTTAGGCAAATTTTGTGGCAGTCTACTGGCAGCAGTTTCTTTCGTTTCCAGGACCGTTGTCTCTTTCCGGTCGTCTGGATCAGGCAAAGTTTTCAGCGAAACTGAGATCTTTTTGGCATGTGTGGCATGGATCCAGGCCTTTCGGCCGTCCACTCGAATGGCCGTCTGCGTTGCCAAAAGTACTTGATAGGGGCCGCGCCACCTGGGTGCTAACAATGTTTTCCTCTCGAAGTTCTTTAGTAGCACCCAGTCGCCTGGTTACAGCGCGTGCCCCGGACCGGTGTATCTCACTGGTAACGCCTCCTGCACCTGCTGATGAATCAAACGTAACTTCTGCATTAAAAGGCCACAATAAGTACTTAACACAGGGTGCTCTACCTCGCTTAGCCTTTTAGGCTGAGGTGCACACCATACATTTGCCGGCCTCCCTATCATGATCTCGTACGGGGAGAGCCCAGTTTTGGCCTGTACAGACATACGCATGCATAGTAACGCTAGTGGTAATGCATCCACCCAACTCAATTTGCTCCCTGCACAGATCTTGCTGATCTTTGACTTGAGGATTCCGTTGTGCCTCTCCACAAGACCGGCTGAACTCGGATGCCGGGAACTGTGAAATCTCTTATCAATCTGGAGACCCGCACATATCTGTAACACCACTGCTCCCACAAAATGTGGCCCATTATCCGACCACAGGACATGGGGCAGGCCAAACCGGGAGGAATACTCCTTGACCATTACTTTTGCCGTGCTCATTGCTGTGCAGTCTTTTAAGGGATATGCCTCCACCTACTTGCTAAACGCACAAATCACCACTAAGACGTACTTTAAGTTTTGGCACCTATCCATCTCTATGAAATCAAAGTGGATTACCTCGAACGGCAGAGAGGGAGGGCCAAAACTTCCTCTTGGAGTCACTGTTCCCTTCCCCACATTATGCTGTAAACACGTGATACAATTCTTCACCAACCTTTCTGCATTTTTCTTTATGTTTACATTCTGCCATACTGTGGATAGGTGCTGTACTATCTTTTTCGCGCAAATGTGGGTAGGGCTGTGAGACATTGTGATCATTGCAGCTACATAAGAGTTTGGTAACATCCAGTTTTAGTTCCCTTGTCCACCCAACAACCCTCTAGGTCTAACTCAGCGGAACCCTCTGCCCATCCTTGTGTCTCATCAGTCGTAGCTTCGGCCTGCATTTCTTTGACAGTGGCAATTCCATCCTCTATCATACAGGGTACTTCCTCAGTCTGTACCATCATAATTTTATTATTCAAATCAATGGCTGTTTGTTTTGCAATCCTGTCTGCAAACACGTTTCCCTCTCCCACTTTACATGTTACCTTTTTATGCGCCTCGCATTTCACTATTGCTAGGCGTTTTGGAAACGTGAGTGCAGACAACAATCGTACAATCAAAGGGCTATGTTGAATCCTGGCCCCATGCGATGTCAAGAAACCCCTTTCTGCCCAGAGTCGACCAAAATTATGAACCACCCCAAACGCATACTGACTGTCAGTATATATGTTCACGTTCACATTTTCAGAGAGTTCACAGGCTCGGGTCAATGCTATTATTTCTGCGGCTTGTGCCGAATTGTAGGGGATTCTTTTGCTTTCTACAACGCTCTCTAGGGTAGTAATTGCATATGCGGCCGTTGATGTGCCATCAGGTAATTTAAAACAAGAGCCGTCACAAAACAACTCCCCATCTGGCTCTTTCTGTGGGGTGTCACTCAAGTCAACTCTTCCCTTTGTTTCTTCTTCAGTGACCATTAAACAATCATGGGGTGGTGATTCGTTGTCACCAATTTCTGCTATGGGCAGTGGCATTAATTCTGCAGAATTCAATGCGCTACACCTCATAATTTGGATGTGGGGTGCAAACAAGATGAGCTCATATCTTGTTAATCTGGCAGAGGTGAGGTGTTGCGTCTGTGTTCTATTTAATAGAACGTCTATGGCATGTGGCACCATCAAAATTAAAGTATGCCCCAATACCATTCCTTCCGTTTGTTTCACTGACGCAGCAGCCGCTGCAACAGATCACAAACATCGTGGCAGTGCACGCGCTACAGGGTCCAGTGCAAAAGAATAATAGTCGCACGGCCTATTTCTTCCACCTTGTTCCTGTGTCAAAACCACCAATGTACATCCTTAACTTTCGCTCACAAATAATCTAAAAATGTTCTCATAGTTCGGCGTGCCTAAATCTGGCACAGAACATAATGCAGTTTTTAATTCATCAAACGCTTTCTGACATTCCTCATCCCACCGTAAAGGCATCACTGCATCCTTCTTTGTCAGACTCACCATTGGCTTCACAATCAACGCAAAATTACTAATCCACCGCCGACAATAAGAAGCCATGCCTATCACAGCTCTCACTCCTTTTTGGGTCTTTGGAATAGGCATACTAGAAGTACTTGCTATACGCTCTGGCGTTAGTCTTCTCCCTTCTTTCGAAAGTAGGTATCCCAAATAAGACACCTCCTTTCGATTGTACTGGAATTTCTTCAAGCTCGCCTTGTGACCATGTGCCGCTAGGTGTAATAGTACTAATACAGTACTTTCTTTACAAATCTCCTCTGTGTCAGCAGCTAGCAATAGATCATCTATGTACTACAAGAGTACGCAAACCACTGGTAATTCTAGCATATCTAGTTGTTCCTTCAGTGCTCTACTGTAAATACTCAGGCTTTCCGTGTATCCTTGTGGAATACGCGTAAATGTAAATGATCGTCCTCCTAGTGTGAACGCGAACAAATATCTACTGTCCTTGTCCACTGGAATGCTAAAGAACGCATTCTTCAGATCAACTACACTAAAGTATTCTGCTGATGCAGGTATCATTGTCAATATTGTTGTGACATCTGGGACCAAAGGGAATTGTGGGTCTACCACTTTGTTTAATGCGTGCAAATCAATTATAAAACGGTATGGCACTTAATTGCCTCCCTTCTTATAAACTGGAAGAATCGGGCTCTTACATGTACTTCCTGTAATTTCTTCAACCACTCCTTATTTCACCAAATCGGTAACAATACTTTTCAATCCCTTCTCACCGTCAGTCGAAATTTTGTACTGGGGTATTTGCGGTAATGTTACACCTTTTTTCAATGTTATTTTCACTGGCTCTATTTTTAAACATCCTACATCGTTATCATGCGTTGCCCATAAACAGGTTGGCACTCCATTTAGCTCTCCTGGTAACGTTTCAGACATGAATTCTGTCACCGGGGTATCATGTGGCCAAATTGTAAGGAACACCCCGTCTGCCGTGCAATGTATGACTGCACCTAACTTTAATCCTAACAGGTTCTCTCCACAATTTTCTGTCAGAGGAAATGGGCAATGCTCAGTGAATGGTCCTATAGTAACTGGGACTGGTTGGGACACGGGATTAACAACTGGTGTACCTGCGAACCCTACGGAAACATTATTTTGCACCGACAGAGGTATCTCCGGAACCAAGTGATGGTCTATCGAACACTTTTGCGCTCCTGTATCTACAAGAAAACGGTGCTCTTTATTCCCGACTTTGATCTCTACGTAGGGTCCTCTCTGATTCACGGGAATAGACACTGGTTCTGACCCCTGTTGTGGGCTGTCCTATTGGGGAAACAACACATCATCCAATGTGTAGTCACCGCTGTTACTGTAATACGTGTTTGGCTGGGTATCAAAAACATTTCCATTCCTCCCTCTGTTTCCTCCACCCTGATCACTATTCTGTTGGCTGTGCTGGCCCTGATTTTGGTTCGGAGCACTTTGGTGTTGGGCTTGGTTTTGTTGGGATTGGTTTTGATTACCTTCATTATTATGATGCTGCTGCATGCTATTTCTATTTGGGCCATGCGATCCTTGGTGTCCTCTATGCTGTCTTCTCTGGCCAAACCCATTTCTATTTTGTAGATGTGGACATTGCGCTCACCAGTGTCCTTCCTCCTTACACTACGCGCATTGATTTAACCCTAATGACCCCCCATGCATATTGTTCGAATTGCCCCTGCCTTGTGCGTTCCCTCTTCCTCTATTGTGTCCGGCCACCTGCTGCGGCAACACCCTTGTTTTTAAATTCACCCTATCTTTTACCTCCTTTTCTTTTCCCACATTCACCCTGTTCTCATAATACTGGGCCTTGTGTAATACTTCGCCCACTGATTTTCCTTGCCATGCACTTTCTGACATTAATATCATCTCTTGAATTGGGAGTATTAGCCCCCTCACATATTTATCAACGAATAACCTTTTCCCCGCTTCTGTGCTCACATCTTGCCCACTGAAGTCTGCATATACTTCCTCGAATCTATTAAAATATCCCTTGCTATCTCATCCTTGCCTTGCATACATGCAGTTAATTTGTCCCACTGGATTATTTTTTCTGGAACTATTTCTTTTAATCTTCGTATTATACGTTCTGGAATTTCTACCATGCGGGCTCCCGGGTTCCCCCCCCACTGCTATGTTCCTGTCCTCTAATATCAAATCGGCCCATGTGGTGCCAAAGGCCGCTGCGTCATCCACCTTTCTTATTTGTTTCCATATGTCTGCTGGCAAGATAACTGGGAATATTAAGTCTATATCACCCATGGTAAGCACGGCTGATTGCAGGCAGGACTCTACTTCTTTGTAAAATCCTGCGGGATTCTTTCTTATATCGGGAATCGTCTGTTTTATGGTGTTCACCTCTTGCCTGGAGAAGGGGACATGCACATATTGGGCGGTGTAATGGGCTGGTGTTACCTGCGCTGCTGCAGTGCCTACTCCGGGGACCTCTACTTTTGGCACAAACGTGGGCGGAAACTCTCTCATTGGAAATGCCCCACTCATAGTCCTTCACCCTTCTCTCATTTGTAATAGTATTCCCAGGTCAAGCGATAGGCCTGTTTCTCCTGTACTTCGCTCAAATGCTCTTTTATATACTGCCAGTATTTCAGGAGGGCTAGCCTTACCATTTTTTATATCCTTATCTATTAAATGTTCAGCCATCGACTGCAGTGATTTTCTTTTCCTAGGCATGGAATATTCATCAAATATCTCATGTATGACCATTGTGGGGATACTAGGATTCGACATCCATCTTATCGCCTCTCGTACACATACTCTCAGTTTGTCGCCCCTTTGTACAGACGAAATTGAATGTCGCCGCTGTATGTATGGCTCTACCGTTTCCTTCTTATCTCTCCTGATATCCTGACTCCTGCACCCAGGTGCAGTAAACATTTCAGCATAATCATTATCCAATTCATTCTTAAGCTCGAAAAGTTCATATACATGTTCCTTTACTTCTTCATTTCCCTCTCTACAGCGTGCTAATGTGTTCAAATCCAACAATCGCTGCGGCGGTAATTTCCCAAGTAACTGTTTCCACCTTTCTACCAAATATTCACCCATATATTCCAACACTACCTGTCTTTCGTTGCTTCTTCGGAAGTCATACATCAAGGCCAGTGTTGCCGTCCCATCATTCCCGCCTATGTACATTTCTGCCTGCTGCTGTAATTCCACTTTCCTTTCCTTGATTATCGTGCCGCGAGTTACCCTTGTGTATTCATTTTCTTTAGTCCCTCTCCTCGCCCCCGTAGTTTCAATTCCATTTACGGGAGGGACGGATCATACCGGATCTGTGTCTGAGGCGGGAGGTGCAGATGGGACCAGGGGAATGGGAAGTGTCTGCTGTGGGCCTTGCTGAGTGCTCGAGGAAGCCTGTGGGCCTTGTTGGTTATTGGGAAGTGCTACGTGCGCTGTCTGTGGTTGTGGGAGGGCTTGAGCTACGGGAGGGGCTTGGGTTAAAGGAGGTGCTTGGGCTATGGGAGGGAGAGTTTGAGCTACGGGAGGAGCTTGAACAATTACCATTGGCATGTTTGGTTTCGACTCTGGTTTTGGGCCTTGGCCTGTATGGGTTAATAAATGTTACATCAACTCATCTGCTATGTGTAATTCCCGTTGCGGGTATATTCTCTCTATATTCATCTGTTCACTTCTCCCTTCCCTTCTTAGACTCTCCGTCCATTCCTCCTCCTCCTTTTCTTCCGCTACCTGAAGCTTTGATTTATGCCTGCGAGCATGCTTCTCTCTACTTCTAAGTCAGAGCATTGCTTCCCTCCTCCAGTCTTTAATAGTTTCAAATGCTGCAGGTCGTGCTTTCTTTCTTATCAACACTCTTTCTAGGTTATCTATTCTTGCAATCTCGAAACTACCATTAATCGGCCACTGATGGTCCTGTTGCTTTCTGGTTTGCCTATGCCAAATCTCACAGAATGTTATCGCACCCACACCATATTTCGCATACATATCATAAGCCGGCATTCCCCCAGGTGGTGCACTTTTGGCCATTTTCCAAAGACTGTCTACCACAGCGGAAAAGACCCGCTAGAGTGGACAGTACCCCAGGCATGTTTTAACCTTCCCCTTGGCTAACCAACCTTACTCTGGGTCGTTTGAATTTGCAAAATCAACTCTCAACCAATATCAGGGTTAAGTTTTCGAATCGGGGAATGACTCACCTGATAAATCAAATTCCTCCATATACTGACACAACCAATGACGTTGTGTATGCATGTCTTGGCTTCTGCCTCATTTCAGGACCCTCACCTCCTTGCCGACTCTGGCCCGGTACGTCGATCAGGGATCAGATGTGTGCAGATCTGCAAAGGAAACTCTCATCTCTTCTACAGGGCGCCCCGTACACATCTTGATCCCGGCTCGATCGTCCCGTCCTCGTCGCTCTCCGCCTTCACTCAATTATAAAGTATACGATGGGACAAGTGGGGGAGGGTCCCTATTCGGGCGCCATCTTGAAAGGGGCCCCTAGGGGTCCCTCGTGTTATGGAAACAAGGCAAATCACCACACACGAAAGACACGCCAGACACGAGGTTGTAATCCCAATGCTAGGGTTTATTGCAAAGCAAATAGTCTCAGTTGGCCAACTCAGGTCTCACGGCCCGCGACGTGTATCTCTAAACCTCAAGGGATGCAAGAGAGCGAATTACGTACATCAGTTACATATATACAAAATACATATCATACAATCATCTGTGACACGTTTAACACCCCCCTTTATTGTGTTTCTCTGAACTTGGGGTGATGATGGACACTCTCGACAATTATGACACCTTCAAATATCTATTCTAGTAACAATATGCAATTTTGCAAGTGCAGAGGCATCTTTTAGTTGTTGAACAGAACACAGTGCTTCTGTTCTCGGAAGCGAGCTGCACACGGGGGAAGAGTCACATTCCAAGCTTTGCTATCTATGAGGTGCTATTCGTGTCCTGGGAGCCAACACGCTCTAAAGGGCTAAGTGAAGGGGGGCCGTAAGAATAGCATAATTCAAGCCTTTAGCTGCTTTATTCTAACATATTCTACCATATAACGAGACTGGCTGGCAGCTTGTGAAAACATAAAAATTGATATGAGGCTGGGAAGCCCAAAGAAACACACCAACACAGGTTACAAAGAACATACAAGTGCTTTATTTAAAAGCTACAACAGTTACCAAAAGTCAATTGACAAACATATAGCTATTCGGCTCTCAGAGTAACGTAACGAACTTCAACGAAGGTTCGATGCATTAGTAGAGAGACCGTACATTGGAATACTTGGGTTTTTATATTGTTTGTCCAGCCCTTGGCCAACCCCCTCGCGGGTTAACCATTCTTGGGACCAGGCCTAGGGTTCCTTGCCAGGTCAATCCTATAATGTATGCATTTTGATCAGTTCCGCTGATACAGTTGTTCATCTACACATAGGTCAGGGATAGGACAAGGTCTCAGTTCGCGACACCGACACGTGGCCTACAGGCATATTAATTATTCATGTGTGCGGAGGTCACAATGGCCAGAATCTCACTCAGAATGTTATTCGGCCTCCATTTTGATGTTCAGGGTGACTTCTACTTTACAAGAGAACCTAAAATGGCGGCTAAATCCAAGATGGCGACTTACACAATTTTTCGTTAAGGTCAAGGCCTTGCCGCGGAGTCTATTTACACGATATTTTAGACAACTTGGCGTAGGCCAATACACATTCAAATACTGCGATAGGAGGCATAATATCATTTCAATTCCAACAGACCCTCCTTTTGGCCTATGCCAAGTGCTAATATCATTTCTAATACTTTTGCAAATAACTCCATGTGCTGTCATCCATACATCCTGAATCATTGTCTGTAATATCTATAGCCATTAGGTCGTTCATCAGAACTTCTTGTAACACAAACTCTTTGGATGCTGTATCTGGGGCATATATTCTATGCCCTATTGTGCTCACTGCTTGGGCACAACATCCCCCTAGCATTCCACATATACTCGGAAGACATTGAAAACAGCAACAAAGGAATAGCAGGATCCCCAAAATAACTAGAATAACAGAAAGCACCTTCCAACCCCAAGATCGTAAAGAATCCCAGAACCAGGTGCTAAGATTCCAATCTCCTACAGGGATATGTACTTCAGAACTAAGAATATGCAAGTTCTGTATTGCTTAAAAAATTGTTGGCGAGGAATCTGGTAGGAAAACACAGCAAGTGGACCCCACCAATTTGCATACTCCACCTCGCTCCGCCAAAATGACATCTAATGCCATCCGATTTTGGAGTGCTACCAATCTTATTGCTTTTTGTTCTAATTTCATATTGTAGAGTATGTCCGTGGTCCGGTTGATCATTCTCTCCAGTACCCTTGCTAATCCCCTAATGTTCTCAGAGTTTGTTATTTGTCCCCAAAAGGGCACAACTGATTTTGCTATATCTCCCAATACTTGCCCAGGGGTATCTCCGTTCTTGTCCCGCCGTGGGCGAGCCTTAGAAAACTCTAACGTACTAGCTACAAATACCCCGGGTAACAGGATTCCTAAATAACAGGTACCCTGCCAATCCTTGGGCAGCCAGGGAAATGCTAAACTACCACAAACAAAATATACAGGCCCCCCTACATACAGAGGCCTGTTTTCTCCAGTCAAATTTACAGTGTTCATACAACCTTCAAAATCTCCCATTGGCCGAGTGCCGTTTCTTTGTACACAAAAGGGGACCGAGTCAGGGCTATCATTTATAGAGTAGGAAGGAGGCACGGCGTCCTTATTACCTATCGGAGCCATTTTAAAGGAAATTAAAGTTTGAAAAGGAAGAGACAGTTTATCAGACGGCCTAATAGAAGCGACATTAGGTTTACTTCTATTTGCAAAAAGCGAGCATCCCAGGGGAGTTAATTCACGTTTCTCGAAATCATTCAAATTAGTTCCATCAAAATTCCCTGAGATGCTATCATTCCAATGGCCAAAGAATAGTGCTCTAAGAGAAGCATAGCAAGCAGTCGTTAAAGGTAAAGGGTGTTATTATGATAGTTTTGTCTATGTTGGGAGTCTCTAGGGGACAGAGTGTGAAGGTGTACAGAGGGAGTCAAAGCAGTTGGTACAATCTCGGTCGATAGTAGAGGTTTTAGAGGATAGATTTCTTCAAAGTACCAAAGTCCTACAACGGTAATTACAAAAATAACAATTATCATTATCAAAACACAGCAGTACGTTTTCGGGGCCCAGGCACATTGTTCATTGTCCAAGTTGGTCAACCCTTTATTCACAAGTCCAGTGCGGGGAGCAGCGGTGGAGGTGGCAGGCATTGTAGTTCCTCAATCGACGACCCCAATGTTCGTTGCTGGCGACGCTACGGTCGCGCGATTTCTTAGTCCTTCCCAACCCTAGCCGGCAGAATCCCTTTTGTTCACTAGAAACTTTCTTATACAAAAGAAAACTTCCAATCACTTCCTTTTTCCAAATGCACGGAAAACCTGTGCCGTAGTTCTATTTTCTTCGTCGAAGGTTGTACCTGGTGGTACCCAAGATTGTTTGGTCCGAAAATAAGGTGTTGTCACTTCCTGAGGGAAGTGACGTATCGGAGGCGACGGAAGTCGCAGAGCTTGAAACAGTATTTTCCGGAAGTGATTTTTCAAAAGAGTGCGGAGACAAAATGGACTGTTCCCCAAGCTCCACGGGCTCAGAGAGATTCTCCGACGCACTCACAGCACTGTTTGCTACTCCAAGATCAGAGACTATAGCATCAGCGAGGGGTTCTGCTTCTTCTGTAACGTGTGGCGTCGGGTGAGAAAGTTTCTTGACATGCGTCGCGTGGATCCAGTGTTTCTTCCCTGTCACCCGCACTGCTGACCGGGTGACCAACAGCACCTGGGAGGGTCCCTTCCAACGAGGAGCGAGACAGGAAGACCTTTCGTAGGCCTTCACTAGGACCCAACTTCCAGGCTGTATATTGTGTCCTGGGCCCGTGAACCGTACAGGTAAGGCTGAGTGCACCTGGTGATAAATGAAATACAGGTTTTTAGTTAACTGGTTACAGTAGTCTACAAGCAATACATTTTCCACCTCCCTCAGGGCTTTAGGTTTTGGGAGACCCCAAATGTTAGCAGGTCTCCCCATCACTACCTCAAATGGAGAAAGCCCAGTCTTAGTTTGAGGTGTGGTACACATAACCAATAATACAATAGGTAAGGCATCTGGCCATTTCAGTTTGGTATCGGCACATGTTTTTGCAAGCTTATTCTTTAAGATACCATTGTGTCTTTCCACCAACCCAGCACTCTGAGGATGTCTAGCTGAGTGAAATCGTTTCTCAATATGCAAAGCTGTGCATATCTGCAAAATGACTGCTGCAACAAAATGAGGACCATTATCCGACCAAATTACCCTTGGGAGCCCAAATCGAGGAAAGAATTCCGTTACCGTAATTTTTGCAGTGGTCATGGCGGTAGCATCTTTAATGGGGAAAGCCTCGACCCATTTACTGAAGGCACAAATAATTACAAGAACATATTTCAGATTGTTACATCGTTCCATCTCAATAAAATCAAAGTGAATGACCTCGAAGGGAACAGAAGGGGGCCCAAAACTTCCCCTTGGAGTTACCGTCCCCTTACCCACATTGTGCTGTAAGCAGATCATGCAATTTCGAACATGTCTTTTTGCAGTCTCCAGAATCTTGTTATTCACCCAAACTTGTTCTAACATTTTCGTGATCTGCTGGGCACACACATGTGTAGGACCGTGTGCCATCGTAACCATTGCCAGTACATATGAATCAGGGAGCAACCATTTTCCTTCAGATGTATCCACCCAACATCCATCATCATCTAGTTTCCCCATTCCTTTGGCCCACCTTTTAGATTCTTCTGCTGTGGCATCAGTTTTAATATCCCGCACAGACCCAATACCTTCATCCATTATATAAGCATCTTTTATTTCCCTCGAGGCATACATGTCTGTGCTAAGGTCTGTGGCCGTTTGTCTGGCTATCAGGTTCGCAAAAGCGTTCCCTTTTCCCACATCATCTATGACCTTACGATGGGCTGCACACTTCATGATCGCTAACTACCTAGGGAGTGAGAGTGCCGAGAGCAATTGCACTATCAAGGGGCCATGCTGAATCTTGGTCCCATGTGAGGTCAGGAACCCTCTTTCCGACCAGAGCCTCCCAAAGTTGTGAGCCACCCCAAAGGCGTACTGGCTATCAGTATATATATTTACTATACGCCCTTCGGAGAGTTCACAAGCTCGGGTCAATGCTATAATCTCTGCGGCCTGCGCGGAGTTATGCGAAATTCTCTTAGTTTCAACAACTTTACTCAATGTAGTAACTGCGTAAGCAGCTGTAGATGTACCATCTGAGAGTTTGAAGCAGGAGCCATCACAAAACAGCTCCCCTTCTGCATTGTCCAAAGGAGTATCTATAAGATCTATCCTTCCCTTCGTTTCTTGCTCAGTGGTATACAGGCAGTCGTGTAATTCTTCGCCACCGCAAACAGTGTTTTGCGGGAAAGTAAGAGTTCAGCTGGATTAAGAACACAACACCTCTTAATTTGAATGTGCGGAGCAAACAGAATTAGTTCATACCTTGTTAACCGTGCAGAGGTGAGGTGTTGTGTTTGGGTTTTGTTCAATAGGATATCTACTGAGTGAGGTATCATCAAAATCAAATCATGGCCTAGGACCATTCCCTCACTCTGTTTTACAGACGCGGCAGCTGCAGCGACAGCTCGCAAACATCTTGGCAAAGCGCATGTGACAGGATCAAGGGCGGAGGAGTAGTAGCTGCACGGCCTATTCTTCCCTCCGTGTTCCTGTGTTAACACAGCCAAAGCACATCCATCACATTCATGCACAAACAACACAAAGGCCTTGTCATAATTTGGAGTACCCAGAACCGGTGCAGAGCATAACGCGGTTTTGAGAAGCTCAAATGATCGTTGATGTTCCGATTTCCATGGCAGTGGCAGAGAAATGCCCTTCTTCGTCAAAGCCAACATCGGTTTTATCACTAGCGAAAAGTTTGGGATCCACAACCTACAGTAAGAAGCCATAGCTATTAAGGCTCTGACTTCCTTCTGTGTATTTGGAACAGACATGCCAGAAATGTGTTTTATTCTTTCAGGTGTCAATCTTCTCCCCTCCTTTGACAGGAGGTACCCTAAGTAGGCGACCTCCTGACAACAATATTGAAATTTTTTGAGCAAAGCTTTATGACCATTTTTGGCTAGATGAACAAGCAACAGTATAGTGCCTTCTTTACAAGCACTTTCAGAATCTGCAGCCAAAGCAAATCATCGACATATTGAAGCAGTGTACAAGTAGGTGGCAATTCAAGGGTGTCGAGCTGCTCTTTCAAAGCTCTACTATGAATGCTTGGACTTTCAGTATACCCTTGAGGTGCCCTAGTAAATGTAAATGAGCGTCCCCCCAAGGTGAACGCAAACAAATATCTACTTTCCTTATGTATAGGGATGCTAAAGAAAGCGTTTTTTAAATCTACAACGCTGATGTGCGTAGCCGTAGCAGGGATCATTGTCAATATCGTCGTCACATCAGGCAGAATTGGAAATTGTGGGGCGACAACGCTGTTAATAGCACGAAGATCAATTATGAAGCGGTATGGGATTGCATTGTCGCCTTTCTTACAGGCAAGATCAGACTGTTACACAAACTACCTGTAATCTCCTCGATCACCCCACGATGCACAAAATCAGAGACAATGCATTTTAAAGCACGCTCGCCCTCAACTGATATTTTATACTGCGGAATGCGTGGTAGTTTAATTCCATGTTTCAAAACTATCTTAATGGGCTCAATCTGTAGTACCCCGACATCATTGTCGTCAACCGCCCATAAACATTCCGGGACAATGTTAAACTCAGGAGGTAAAGGTCGAATCAGAAACTGAGAATTAGGAAGTTGCTGTGGTGAAACCTTCAGCCGTACTCCATCAGAGGAACAATGAATTACTGCATTCAATTTCTTTAACAAATTCAACCCCAGCAAATTCTCTCCACAGCTCGAAGTCAGAAGAAAAGGGCAATGGTCCGTGAAGGGACCCAAAGAAACAGACACCGGTGAAGAAACCGGACATACAATTGGTATACCAGAAAAGCCCTACGGAAACATTGGTTTGCCCTGACAGTGGAATGTTTGGAACCCGAGAATGATCAATGGAGCACTTCTGTGCTCCAGTGTCTATCAAAAACTGGTGTTTCCTATTCCCTACTAATAATTCAACGTAGGGGCCTTTCTGATTAACGGGAATAGGTGAAGGTTCCAAACCCTGCTTTGGGCAGTCCTAATGAAATAGAGTATCGTCAGAAGGAAGCTCTTCAGAAAGGTAGGCAGCAGAAGGGTGATCAAATATGTTCCTCGAGTCCACACTCGAGGTCTGATTTTCCTGTGAAAAAGGTTGCTGAGGATCTTGCAAAAACTGACCTCTATCAGGGCCCCCTGCTCCAGGGCGGCCCCTGGGTTGTCTACCCATACTCCCAAACGCACTGTTTGACCTTTGTGGAAGGACGGGGCACTGTGCCCGCCAATGACCTTCCTGGCGGCAATAAGCACATTGATTAATATTCACAGAACCCAAAGGAGCATTTCCTTTTGGGACATACTGACCTCTGGTCTGTGTCGTGCCTCCCCTGGGGTTTCTAACAATTTGTTGTAATAATACTTTGGTTTTCAAATCTCCTTTCCTCTTTTCTATTTTATCCTTCTCATTATTAACACGGTTCTCATAATACTGAGCCATGTGCAAAACCTCAGATTGAGATTTTGCCTGCCAAGCGCTCTCAGAGGACATAATCTGTGACTGGATGTCGGGCAACAATCCATGCACAAATATGTCCACAAACAACCTTTTCCCAGACTCTGTACCCAAATCCTGCCCACTGAAGTCGGAAAATACCTGCTCGGATCTATTAAAGAATTCGGTGGCGCCTTCAGTTTTCCTTTGAACACAGGCCTTAAGCTTGTCCCAAATAATTCTTTTCTCTGGAATTATAGTTTTTAATTTTGCGACAATTCTATCAGGTAAAGTAAGTATTACCTGTGGTGGTTTCTCACCTGCTGGTCTCTCCCCATCAATCCTAATCATATTAACCCACGTATCTCCCAACCCTGGCACATCGTCTATTGTCCGAACCTGCTTCCATACTTCTACGGGTAGGAGTACAGGGAATAGCAAGTCAATATCACTTAAGGTGAACAGAGAGGACTGTAAAACGGACTCTATCTCTTTGTAAAACCCCGTCGGGTTTTTCCTGATATCGGGAACTGATTGTCTAATAGTGTTCACTTCCTGTCGTGAAAACGGGACGTGAACGAATTGTGATACATAATGTGCAGGGATATCTACAGCGGGTGCACCAGTCCCAGCGTTGGCGGGAATCTCAACCTTTGGGACAAAGGTCGGAGGAACCTCTCTCATAGGCAACTGAGATATAAGTACCTCCGGCCGCTTACTAAGCAACAGAGCCAGGTCGAGCGCTAAGGCAGCCGAAGAAGTGTCGGGCGAAAAAGCTCTTTTACAAATCCCCAACAATTCTATGGGGCAACTAACCTTCTTTCTTACACATTCTTCTTGCAGGTACTGTACCATTACCTGAATTACCTTTATTTGCATTTCTACTGTATACTGACTATACGTGTCATATACTTCATCTGGCGGAATCGATGAATCCGAGATCCATCGAATCGCATCTTTGGTACAAATTCGTACTTCCTCAGGTGCCGATCTACGACACGGAAAGAACCGTTTCTGTACATACATACTGTCGTCTTCGTCATCCTCATCTCGTGCTTTCTCAAAGTCCCTCCTATACTCAAACAATCTTTCAACATGACCATGTACTTTCTGCTCTGTGTCCCTCGAAAGTGCCAAAGCATTTAGATCTCTCACCCCTTGTGGAAGATCCGAATTCTGTAATCTACCCCACATCACACATAAATGAGTCCCCAAGCCTTCGATAAAAACATTTTTCTCGGGAAAACTGTTCAAATTAGATAATGTGGAAAAAACATTAATTTGATCACCTTTCTCCATACAGTGCTTAGCCCATGCAAACAAATCCTGTTTCTTATTTGAAGAAACAGTATTACGAGTGACTATCTTTGATCCTGCACCTCGATCAACTTCAGTCAATACGGGACCACTCGGGAGCAGAGGTGCAGGTAAATTTAATAAAGGTGCAACTATCAGCGTAGAAGGAAAGGGCGGTGCGATAGGTGGAGGAACAACAACTAGAGGACTAGGAACAATAGGTTGTACAGGGGGAACAGGAATAACAGCAGGAACAACAGCAGGAATGGGCAGAGCGCCCAAGAAAGGATCATACGGAGGCGGCGCAGAGGTACCAGGCCTGCGTTCGTTTAACAATTTCTCAATAAATTCCTCGGAAACATGGAAATCTTGAGGGGTACATTTTCTGGATTCCAAGTGAAAAAGCCCTATCCATATTTTTAACTGATTCTGAATGTTTTTCTTTATCATATAACAATGCTTTTTCAGCATTTGTTTTATGACGGCGTGCATGTTTATCCCTACTTTTAAGCTGCTGTAACGCTTCTTTTTTCCAATTCTGTAAGACATCAAAGGCTGCAGGTCTAGCCTTCTTTTTTAGCAAGACCGATTCAAGGTATTCAATATGGGAGATCTCAAAACTGACATTGATTGGCCACTGAAATTCGGAGGCATATCTGGTCTGTCTGTGCCAAATATCATTAAATACTATACTACCAATGCCATACTTACAGTACATAGTACATGCCGGCGACCCCTCCTGTGGTGGCGGGTGGCTAAACTCCAAAGATTGTCGATCGCTGCAGAACAAAGCCCTAAAGCAGCTAGACAATTTCCCAGGCATTTCACAAAAAATTGGTGTTACCTGGTCAATAATTGTGTCTGCAGATACAATACGCCAAATTCAAATTGTCAGGGTTAAATTAAGAGCCGGGTCATGACTGCACCTGACCAAACCTAAGGAGGACCGTACGGTTTATCAAAGAACTTACCTAACGAATTTTACCTTGTGTTAAGTGTTTTCGACAAATCTGCCCGCCTCAAAAATAGATCCTCGTCAAGATGCCGTGTCAGACCACATGACTATCGTCCAAGGATCGGATCGTGCAGCGCTGCCGAGGTATCGCGTCTCGTTCGGTCGGCCCCGCAGAATCACACCGTCCGATCCCGGTTCGATAGTCTGCGTCAACCTTCAATGATCCGGCATCAATCTTGAGGGTCCCTATTCGGGCGCCAACTGTGAAAACATAAAAATTGATATGAGGCTGGGAAGCCCAAAGAAACACACCAACACAGGTTACAAAGAACATACAAGTG
This sequence comes from Ambystoma mexicanum, assembly GCF_040938575.1. Taxonomy (NCBI): domain Eukaryota; kingdom Metazoa; phylum Chordata; class Amphibia; order Caudata; family Ambystomatidae; genus Ambystoma; species Ambystoma mexicanum. Next base: position 12,981,404 of record NC_090927.1, read on the forward strand.
CTTTATTTAAAAGCTACAACAGTTACCAAAAGTCAATTGACAAACGGATAGCTATTCAGCTCTCAGAGTAACGTAACAAACTTCAACGAAGGTTTGATGCATTAGTAGAGAGACCGTACATTGGAATACTTGGGTTTTTATATTCTTTGTCCAGCCCTTGGCCAACCCCCTCGCGGGTTAACCATTCTTGGGACAAGGCCTGCGGTTCCTTGCCAGGTCAATCCTATAATGTATGCATTTTGATCAGTTCCGCTGATACAGTTGTTCATTTACACATAGGTCAGGGAGAGGACAAGGTCTCAGTTCGCGACCCCGACAAGTGGCCTACAGGCATATTAATTATTCGTGTGTGCGGAGGTCACAATGGCCAGAATCTCACTCAGAATGTTATTCGGCCTCCATTTTGATGTTCAGGGTGACTTCTACTTTACAAGAGAACCTAAAATGGCGGCTAAATCCAAGATGGCGACTTACACAATTTTTCGTTAAGGTCAAGACCTTGCCGCGGAGTCTATTTACACGATATTTTAGACAACTTGGCGTAGGCCAATACACATTCAAATACTGCCATAGGAGGCATAATATCATTTCAATTCCAACAAGCTGTGAAATGATTAAATGCCCTGCGGCTCTCCTTCAAGGCTACAGAGAGGGAGCGTGGGCATTCCTTTCTGGGCTACTCGCGAGGAGTTTCAACGAACTCCTTAGTCTCGCGGCCTTGCCCTTTCATATTCAGACAACAATGTTAACAGTGGAGCAGAGTAAGCAGAATTCGCAAGAATTGCAAGCTGCAAAGCAGTTTAGACAGAAAGCAATGAGCAATGGTTAACAAGCAAAATGGCGATTCTTGCTACATTTAAAATGGCCGCTCGTAGGTCAAGTGTAGCAATCTGTATTTCTATTATTCTGTGCATAAGAAGGTTGGCCTTCGGCCATCAAAATACGTCTGCCGTCCTAAATGAAAGGTATTCATTTTTCCAGATCGACAGTACTTGTAACCATAACGTCCTTTTAACAATGTTTTTTTATTGAATTTCAAAGGTTTTTATTAGTGCAACTTAACCATAACATCCCTTTAACAAAGTGTTTTGATTGATATATATATATATTACATGGCCACGGTAGTGGCCATGTAGTTATGGTTAATTGGTGTTTCCATGGGAAGAGCACTTTTTTGGGCGGCTTATAACTTTGCTCCCCCTGGACGAATCCTCACCAAACTTTGCAAAAAAAGTATATGGCCCACTCTGATTTTTTTTGCAATGTTTGGTGAGGATTTGTCCAGGGGGGGAAGTTATAGGGGGTGTCCCAAAACTTTTGTTTTTTCCCATAGACATATGCGAAAAAACTTTTCTCACGCCTACAGCCCAAACTGCTGGACGGATTTACACCAAATTTGCAGCAGGAGCGGCGGCTTGGTTCCAAAAGCGCGCTTTGCTTTATTTGGTGTAAATCCTTCCTGTAGTTTTAAAAAAATGACAAAAATGTAAGTGAAAAAAATTAGTGATATTTGTGTCCGCTTTGCGGACACACTTCCCTGTTTTCTCCGCGGACAGGACAGTGATTGGGCAAGCAGCTTACGTGATGTCCGCGGACATCTGATGTGCTCTCTCATTGGATGCTGTGAAAGCGTGCAGTGCGTCTGGCTTCAGAGACGCCAGCCATCTTTGTTCCTCGCATGAGAGGCTTTGTCAGCAGGAGCGTGATCTGCCGCCTGCACAGTAAGTCCGCCCGTTCCTCCCACCCCCTGCTCATGCCCCGTGTGTCCTTCTTGTCCCCCCACCCCCACTCATGCTCGATGTCTCCCCTGTTCCTGCAGCCCCCCGCTCACGCCATCGGCACACGGTGGCCAGCGGAGGGCCGAGGAGCGGGATCTGCCGCCTGCACATGAACGCCGTGTGACTTTCTCCCTCCCGCCCATCGCTCGCTCATGCCCCGTGTGTCTCTCCCTTCCCCCCACTCCCCACTCATGCCCCGTGTGTCTCTCCCTTCCCCCCACCCCCTGCTCATGCCCCGTGTGTCTCGGCCCTCCCCCCACCCCCGCTCATGCCCCATGTGTCTCTCCCCCTCCACCCCACCCCCCGTTCATGCCACGTGTGTCTCTCCCCCTTTTCCCCCGCCCCCGCTCATGCCCCTTGTGTCTCTCCCATCCCCCCATCCCCCGCGTGTCTCTCCCTTCCCCCCACCCCCCGCTCATGACCCGGTGTGTCTTTCTCCCTCCCTCCCACCCCCCCTGCTCATTCCCCGTTTGTTTCTCGAACCACCCGCCCACCCCCCGCTCATGTCCCGTGTCTCTCTCTCACCCGCCCACCCCCCGCTCATGCCCCGTGTCTCTCTCCCAGAGAACCTAGCCCCCGCTCATGCCCCGTGTGTCTCTCCCACCCCCCACCCCATGCTCATGCCCCGTGTGTCTCTCCCTCCCGCCCACCCCCCACTCATGCCCCGTGTGTCTCTCCCACCCCCCGCACATGCCCCGTGTTTCTCTCCCACCCGCCCACCCTCCGCTCATGCATCATGAGTCTCTCCCACCCGCCCACCCCCGCTCATGCCCCGTGTGTCTCTCCCACCCGCCCACCTCCCCGCTCAGGCCAGGTGTGTCTCTCCCACCCCCCCGCTCATGCCCTGTGTGTCTCTCCCACCCGCCCACCCACCCCGCTCATGGCCCGTGTGTCTCGCCCACCCCACGCTCATGCCCCATGTGTCTCTAACACCCGCCCACCCCCATGTGTCTCTCCCACCCGCCCACCCCCGCTCATGCCCCGTGTGTCTCGAACAACCCGCCAACCCCCTACGTGTGTCTCTCCCACCACTCCCACCCCGCGCTCATGCCCCATGTGTCTTTTGCCCACCCACCCACCCCCGCTCATGCCCTGTGTGTCTCTATCACCCACCCACCCCCGCTCATGCCCCGTGTGTCTCGCCCACCCCCGCACCACCTGCTCATGCCCCGTGTGTCTTTCTACCACCCGCCCACCCCCCGCTCATGCCCCGTGTGTCTTTCTCCCACCCCCCTGCTCATGCCCCGTGTGTCTTTTGACCAACCGCCCACCCCCCGCTCATGCCCCGTGTGTCTTTCTCCCACCCGCTCATGCCCCGTGTGTCTTTCTCCCAAGCGCCCACCCCCCGCTCATGCCCCGTGTCTCTCTCCCACCCGCCCCCCCGCTCATGCCCCGTGTGTCTCCCTCCCACCCGTCCACCCCCCGCTCATGCCCCATGTGTCCTGCCCACCCCCCGCTCATGCCCCATGTGTCTCACCCACCCCCCGCTCATGCCCCGTGTGCCTCTCCCACCTCCCACCCCCTGCTCATGCCCCGTGTGTCTCTCCCACCACCCCACCCCCCGCCCATGCCCATGTGTCTCGCCCACCCCCCGCTCATGCCCTCTGTGTCTCTACCACCCGCCCACCCCCCGCACAGGCCCCGTGTGTCTCTCCCACCCGCTCAGGCCCCGTGCGTCTCTCCCAAACACCCACCCCCTGCTCATGCCCCGTGTGTCTCTCCCACCAGCCCACCCCCCGCTCATGCCCCGTGTGTCTCTCCCACCCACCCAGCCCCCGCTCACGCCCCGTGTGTCTCTCCCACCCGCCCACCCCCCGCTCATGCCCCGTGTGTCTCTTCCACCCGCCCACTACCCGCTCATGCCACGTGTGTCTCTCCCTCCTGCCCACCCCCCGCTCATGCCCGTGTGTCACAACCACCCGCCCACCCCCCGCTCATGCCCCGTGTGTCTCTCCCACCCGCCCACCCCCGCTCATGCCCCGTGTGACTCTGTCCCGTCCGCCCACCCCCCGCTCATGCTCTGTGTGTCTCTCTCCCACCCGCCCACCCCCCGGTCAAGTCCTGTGTGTCTCTCAGTCACCCGCCCACCCCCCGCTCATGCCCCGTGTGCCCCGCCCACCGCCGCTCACACCCCGTGTGTCTCGCCCACCCCCCGCTCATGACACATGTGTCTCTCCCATGTTCATGCCCCGTGTGCCTCTCCCACCCGCCCACCCACTGCATGCCTCTCCCACCTGACCACCCCCCGCTCATGCCCCGTGTGCCTCAAACCCGCTCATGCCCCGTGTGCCTCGACCACCCACCCACCCCCCGCTCATGCCCCGTGTGCCTCTCCCACCCGCCCATCCCCCGCTCATGCCCCGTGTGCCTCTCCCGAACGCCCACCCCCGCTCATGCCCTGTGTGCCTCTCCCACCCCCTGCTCATGCCCCGTGTGTCTCTCTCCCACCCGCCCACCCCCGGCTCATGCCCGTGTGTCTCCCTCCCACCCGCTCATGCCCCGTGTGTGTCTTCTGTTGCCCCCCACCCCCTGGTCATGCCCCGTGTCTGTCTCCAGTACCCTTTCCACCCCCGCTCATGCCTGGTGTCTTCCTCCTGTTCCCTCCCACCCCCTGCTCATGTCTTCCTCTTGTCACTACTTCCTTTGATGCCCCTTGTTGACCTCTTGTTCCCCCATCCCCTGCTCATGCCCCGTGTCTCCCTTCTTCCTCCCACCCCCGTTCATGCCCTGTGTCTTCCTTAATCCCCCCTACTCCACGCTCATGCCCCGTGTCTCCCTTCTTTCCCCACCACCCCCGCTCATGCCCCATGTCTCTCCTGTTCACCCCGCTCATGCTCCATGTCTGTCTCCCTCCTTTTCCCCACGCTCATGGCTCGTGTCTCCCCTGTTCACCCCGACCCCCCGCTCATGCCCCGTGTCTGCTCTGTTGGAACAGGGCAGACACGGGGCATGAGCGGGGGTGGAGGCCCCACCTTGCCCTACCCCCGCTCATGCCCGTGTCTCTCCTGTTCACCACACCCCGCTCATGCTCCACGTCTGTCTCCCTCCTTTTCCCCCTGCTCATGGCTCGTGTCTCCCCATTCACCCCCAACCCCCGCTCATGCCCCGTGTCTCCCTTCTTTCCCGCTCATGCCCCGTGTCTCCCTTCTTTCCACCCCCTGCTCATGCCCGTGTCTCCCTCGTGTTACGCCCCACTCATGCCCCGTGTCTCTCTCCTGGTCTTCCCGACCCCCTGCCGATGCCCTGTTGTGTTCTCTTTATACACCCTGCCTTCCCTTTCCCTGGTGTCCATCGTGGTAAAAGATTTTCCTTCCTACACCGGGACGCCTGTCTGCGGTGTCCTGGTTTGGGAAGAAAAATCTTTTTTTTTACCACCCCGGGTTCCCACTTTGAGAACCTAGGATGCTAGTGGTCTTCCTCTATTGAAAAGGACCTTATGGTTACGTTGCACTAATAAAAAACTATGAAATTCAGTAAAAAAGAATGTGTTAAAGTGACTTTATGGTTAAGTTGCACTAATAAAAACCTATGAAATTCAGTAAAAAAGAATGTGTTAAAGTGACTTTATGGTTAAGTTGCACTAATAAAAACCTATGAAATTCAGTAAAAAGTAAAAAACTTTGTTAACGGGACGTTATGGTTAAGTTGCGCTACTAAAAACCTATGAAATTCAGTAAAAAAACTTTGTTAAAGGGACGTTATGGTTAAGTCACTACTAAAAACCTATGAAATTCAGTAAAAAAACTTTGTTAAAGGGACATTATGGTTAAGTTGCTCTACTAAAAACCTATGAAATTCAGTGAAAAAACTTTGTTAAAGGGACGTTATGGTTCAAAATAAAACCGAAAAACCCCTGAAATTCGCCAGTTATGGTAAGGTAAGCAACCATAACTCACGCCACCACTGTGCACTGCTAAGACTAACACCCAGGACATCAAAGATGACATCACAAATGTCATTGATGACATCACTGATGACATCACATGTGCATTTACCTTTCATGAAAAGTCTGTACAAGCGATTCTTATTGTAATGTTAATAAAAAAAGTGTCAAGGATCATTGGAATAAATATCAAGTGCTAATTAGTGCATTAAGCAATGCATTGATATAAATAGCATTCTATTATGAAGTTCCATCCAGTATACTAAGCTACTCATGTAGAAACATAGGCAGTGTGTGCAGCATACATGATGAAGGTGCAATATTCATAATCTTGCCATGTTGAATAGTGAAATGATAACTGCTTTCTTATTAGAGTTTTGCGTACTGTGAAACATGTGATAAGTAGGCAATAAAACCCCCTTACTGCATACTTTTAATATTATAGACAAAACACAAAGAGAAAAGAACACATACAAATATGGGTATATACAGGGAAAGTGAAGTAAGTAAAAAAGCAGAAGTAGTCGCGGAAACAATTCATAACCTAACTGATTATCTTCATGCAGAGAAATGATTACTCTGTTTCAAAGCTGTTATTTACCCTATGTTTATGTATCACATGATGTGACTGGACCCTAAGGAAAGTAGTGTGAGTACAATGTATACAAATATGAGCACATACAGGGAAAGTACAGTAATAAAAAAAAACAGATCTATCAGAAAGTGCTGATAACTCTACTGATTATCTTCATGCACAGAAAGGATTGCTGTCTTTCAAGCTTGTGTCTTCCCCCATGTATATATTTCATATGATATGAGTGGACCCTAAGGGAATTACTGTAAGAACATACTTGAAGGATAAGTGTACAAATATAGTAAGTTTTCAATTTTTAGGTCCTGACTGTTACTGAAGAAAACCATGTGGCCTAGATATGTTAGTAAAGGAAAAAAGGTCCCTTTAACAAAGTTTTTTCACTGAATTTCATAGGTTTTTAGTAGCGCAACTTAACCATAACGTCCCTTTAATAAGGTTTTTTACTGAATTTCATAGGTTTTTTGTAGCGCAACTTAACCATAACATCCCTTTAACAAAGTTTTTTTACTGAATATATATATATATTCCGGGTTCTGTGTAAAGTCGCGCAGGACTGGAGAGGACTGGGCGCGTTTGATGACGCACACGGTAACGTCACGGAGAGAGGCGGGGAATATGAATGCTTTGATAATGTCAGGCTTAGGGGCGAGAGATATGATTTAGTGTCGCAAAAGCAAGTCAGCCAGGTCAATAGCGCCAGTCATATGATTAGCACATAATGTCGGCGCGCACACCAGCCAGATTTATCGTTTCTCTAGTGGACAAAAAGTCGGGTGAGGCCCATAGGAAATTGTACTATCAGCGGACAAAAGGAGTGGTCTTAAAAACTTTCACCCTGACAACTAACAATACAAACAACGTTCTCAGAACACCCCCATTTTGTGTAATTGCAACCATTTTGGGACACCGCGAGTGTTCTTAGAACACATTCAACTAGACAGATTACAATACGGACAGCGTCCTGAGGATACCCCCAGTTTGTGTATTTACGAACAATTAAGTACACCGCGAGTGTTGATAGCTCAATTTTACCTTCCTTGCGAACAAAAAGGACACATACTCCGTCCTCTAAACACCCAACCATTTAGTTTATTTACAAAATGTCAGAACAGCCGTGTTCTCCGCGGACAAAGCGAACACAACAAAAACGTCTAGCACATAAAAAAAAAAACCTTGAACCTATCTCATACTCCCCCACCCTCCCCAAACACTCTTACATTCCAATACACGGCACTAAGTACAATTTTTTATCCACGCTTCACCGTGCTGTACGCGGTCGACGGCGAATACAAGATGGCGGGCGCCACAGAAAATCTGATGCGCTCCACGGCCCTCGCTGTCCAATCAGCGAACACGTTGCATGTCCGCGGACATGACGCAAGGCCATGGGCCAATCGGGGTGCTGTCCGCGGAGCGAACAGGGAAGTCCGTCCGCGAAGCGAACACAGATATCACTAATTTTTTTGCCTTACATTTTGGTCATTTAAAAAAAGACTACTGGATGTATTTACACCAAATTTGCAAAAGCACGCTTTCGGGACCAAGCCGCCGCTCCTGCCGCAAATTTGGTGTAAATCTGTCCAGCGGTTCGGCCTGTGGCCGAGCGCAATGTTTTTTCCCATTATGTCTATGGGAAAAAACAAAAGTTTTGGGACCCCCCTATAACTTTGCCCCCCCTGGACCAAACCACTCCAAACTTTGCAAAACAATTCAGAGTGGGCCATATACTTTTTTTGCAAAGTTTGGTGAGGATTCGTCCAGAGAAAGCAAAGTTACAAGCCACCCAAAAAGTGCTCTTGCTATGGAAACACCAACTTAACCATAACTACATGGACGCTACCGCGTCCATGTAATATGTGTGTGTTATACGGCCACAGTAGTGGCCGTGTAGTTATGGTTAAGTTGCTGTTTCCATAGGAAGAGCACTTTTTGGGCGGCTTATAACTCCTCTCCCCCCGGACGAATCCTCTACAAACTTTGCGAAAAAAAAGTATATGGCCCACACTGAATTATTTGCAAAGATTGGTGAGGTTTGGTCCAGGGGGGGTAAAGTTATAGGGGGGGTCCCAAAACTTATTTTTTTCCCATAGACTGAATGAGGGAAAAACTTTGCGCACGGCTACAGATCAATCCTCTGGACGGATTTTCACCAAATTTGCGGCAGGAGCAGCGGTTTGGTCCTGAAAGCGTGCTTTTGTAAATTTGGTGAAATTCCATCCAGTAGTTATTTTTTAAACGATCAAAAAGTAGGTCTAAAAAAATGAGTAATATCTATGTCCGCTCCATGGACACACATCCCTGTTTGCTCCGCGGGCAGGACACTGATTGGGTTATCGGGCACGTCATATCCGCAGACATGTGACGCGTTCGCTCATTGGATGGTGAAGGACGTCAAGTGCGTCAGATTGTTCCGATTCGCCCACCATCTTTGATCCGTGCTTTGGTGTCCGCAGACATCGCTGCAAAAACATATAAAAAACTACAACATTGCACTTGTTAAACTTATCAAATACTGTCTGGGGAGGTGAGGGTTAATGCGGATGGGACGGGATGTGGCAGCAAGAAAGAAAAAAGTGGGGGGTTTTTTGTCACGAAAGTCATATGGTATATTTGGAGGTATGGTGAGCAACTGTCCCGTAATTTGCGGGATGGTCCCGCAATTGGCACCTGTGTTGCGCAGTTTGCCGAGTGGCTCTGCGGGACGCGGGTTGTCCCGACTTGCTCTGTTCGAGCACATTTTGTGATCTAACAGAGTAAGTTAGAGTCACAGTTAGTCATGCTGGGGGTTGGGGCAGAGCAGGGAGGGGGTCATATACATACATTTCCCGCAAATGGGAATAACAGTGGCTGGCAAGTGGCAGCTAATCTGTAAATAAGAGTCCTATTGTATTGCATTGCAACCACAGCTACTGACGTGACAGGCTTGCAGGCCGGTCATGTCAGTAGCTTCGGGTGCAATGCAATCATTCTGCCAGGTGAATGACGCTATGACGTCATCACCACCTTTTGTCCCGCAAAGGTATGTGACAAAGTTGGCCACCCTATTTGGAGGTATTCCTCAATCTATTGTGCGTAAACTACCAGCGAAGGAGTAATGTGTTTGTGTTACAATGTATGTAAAATAATATTGGAGTCAGATTGGCGCCCCCTAAAGTTTGGCATCTGAGGCAGCCACCAGCTGTGTTTGATGGAAACAGCGGCCGTGCACGTGTTTGGCAATACGAGTTCTCATGGGTGCATTGAGCCATGTTGTTGCAAAGTGAGAATGTATTTAGATTCTGAGTGAAGGTCAGCAACTTTGATTTTTTGGTTGCGAGCTAAGGCAGCCCACGCATGGGACAGAAAGTAGAAGGGTCAATTGTTTTTTGACCTTGAGAGAAAGGGATTTTTTTCGTGAAGAGTCAGTGAGAGGAGGTTTGTAATAAAGAACATTTGATAAGGTTATGCATTCCAAAAGTGTGTACGGAACATGTGAATTCAGTTCATGAAGATTCTTTGGTGCAAGCGGATTGAGCATTACGGACTGATTTTTGCAAATACAATGGAGACGGTGAATATTATGTAAGTTTGCTTTTGATGACTGTATACCGGAACAAGCTTTAACCTATTATTCTCAGAAAATTAATTTTGGCAATGTAACTCAAGCACTATTTTTCTGCGTGGTTGTCTTTTTTATGTGGTTATGGGAATTGCAGAATGTAGGAGTTTGTCGACTATAACTAGATTCACCCTTTTTCAACTCTAATATTTCTTTAAAATGTCATGTATGCCTATATGGAATTGGATATCAGTTTATAGGTTCTTTTGTATTTTTTGAGATTGTTTGATGTGTGTGCTAATCGTTATTTAAACTCTATGCCGAATTAAGAAAATAATACATATATTGCAATAAAGTGTAATAAAGGTTGGGTATTGATACATATGTTCTGCTATGTTTTCCAAATAGCTACATGCTGCCTTACTGCGATTGCCATGGATTCCAGACGCCAACTGTTGGGTTCTTCATTGTCGTGAACGGGTGGATTACTGTGACTGTTTTGTGGGACGATCGGCCAGGGCCCATGTGTCCGTACGCTGCACTAGTGATTAGGAGTAACATAACCTCTTTTATGGTGGTCTAGGCGTAAATTGATGCAGACGCCCTTGAATTCACTGTGGGACCCAAGCGGTTCCTTCATCAAAAACGAACACTTTGTGTATGGAAAAAGAAGAACGTGTGTTGAATTGTGACGTGGTATGTTGTTAGTCGCTGTGTGTTGATTTTTGGGTTCTGCGTCACGTCACGTAGGTGGTTAGGGGCGCATTTGGCTAAGCTGAAGAGGAACATCACCAGGAAAGGTGTTTGTTATCACTAGGGTTGGTTATGTGAGGGTTAGTGGTGGGGCATATGATTTAGTGACATCCGGCCAGTTTACCTTAGGCCGATGCAGCAATGGTTAACATTAGCACAAGATGGACGCGCCCTGTTGCCAGATTTCTTACGTTTCTCAAAGAGGACAAATGCGGTAAACTGATGTCGAAATGTTTGTGATAAATCAACGTATGTACAAAAATACATGGTCAAACCCTCGGGACAATAATATTTTGGGAGCATTGCACTTGTGAATCTTATGCAATAATGTTTGGGGAGGTGAGGGGTGATGATCATGGTTGGAATATTTGAGACTTAATTTTGAATGAGTTTACAAAGTTTGTTGGAATTTGTACACAGCTTATATGACGATTGATTTGTGTATTATTTTGACAGTTTTGAAAAAATAAAACGTGGGTGGATTTACAGCAAATTTGCATAAGGCTCATTGGCAAGGATCGAGAAGCATGTTTTTTTTTGTGCCTGAGGGGTAGGCTGTAGTCATGGGCAGTGGCCAGAATGTTAGGGTCATGGTATAAAGTCAAGATCCGGACAATGTGGCTACTGGCCATGACCAGAATGGACAAAACATAGTATTAAAGTGGTCATGTCCACCTGGGACTGGCTTTGTCGTAAAGTTATTCGCAATTAGGATAGATTTGAAAGGGAAGAAAAATGTGCTTATGTTAATATTGTTAGAGGATTTTTTTTTGCCTTTTGGAGGCTGCCATGGAAAGGGAAGATGGGCCCTGTATGGAAATGGCGCTTTCCCTTTCCATGGTGGCCATCTTGGAAAAGGATTTTATTCCTAAACCGGGATGCCGCCTCCCAATATAGGATGAGAAATCCTATTTTTTAGTAGCACGGGTTACTGCTTTAGAAACCTAGGCTGGTAATGGCGTTCATCCCCCATTTTAGGGGCTGAAATGGGGGGTAATGGTCCAGAGACCTTGTTATCCTCCCTTGCTTTGCTTGGGCTGATAACTTGGGCTACTGGTCCGTTATCCACCGTTCCAGTCCCTGGAACGGCACATGAACGCTACAATATTCACATTACTATAATAAAATTGCAAATGGAAATGTTGGAAAATCTTATTGCGTCTATGTATTTTACTGAGAAATACAAAGTAGATGGAGTCTATGCAGTGTTTTTACTTCTATTTTTTTACTGTGAAAGGTGGTTCCTAGAGGAAGATTTATTTTGTTTTCAGATGGATTTTTTTTGGCAGGAGAGCTAAGAACGAAAGGTGGGGACGGAAATGAGGGAAGAGGCACCAAACACTAATATGGAGGGGCAGATGGAAAAGAGGGAAATGCTGTGCGTCTGTTATTTTTAAGGTAGGGGGTAGTAGGGTGGCCAAGTGTCCCCGATTTCGCGGGATTGTCCTGCCATTAGGGACTCGATCCTGAGGTTAGCAATGTGGCTGTGCGGGACGTAGGTTGTCCCGACTTGCATCGGACAACCTGCCTCCAGCACAGCCACTCTGCAAACTGAAGTGGCCATCTGCTCAGCACGGCACTGCCGCCTGCTGCTTTCTTTCTCTGGGCGCCTCTGCACGCCTGGCTCCTTTTGAGCCTACAGGTCGAGCTGTAACGCTCAGACACCTGCCTTAATCCAAATTGTAATGCTTTGTTACTGGGGTCGTGATGGTCATGTTTGCAGTTAAAAAACGGGACCATCACCACCCCAGGACAAAGCATTTGTATTTAAATTAAACCAGGAATTAAGAGCCAGTAAAAAGAAAATCAAAAAGAGGCGGGTCAAACGTGAATGAAGTGACATCATCACTGCCTTGTGGCCAAGTGTCCCGCGACAGACTATCAAAGATGGCCAGCCTAGGGAGCAGTGTTTCTCATGCTGCTTGATCACAGCAGTGGTGGTGTCTCTTGGGGAGGAGGGATGGCCTTAGCTGATGTCATTTTAAGATAAATAGCAGTTTTGGTAAAAGTATGTACTGTGTACTAGGTTGTTAATGGATGAGTAGGAATAGGTGTTGGAGCTGTGCAAGGGAAATGTTGAAGTGAAAAGTTCCTACATCAGTAGAAAATGTAGTTCCAAACTGTCCACGAAGCACAGATCTTATTGTGAAGTGCGTACAGGTTCTCGGACATGTCATTATGCTGTGCGCCAGCATATGGTCATCTGGCATTCTCCGGAAGGTGTGCAATGAAGTCAGATGTTCTTAGACATTATGGTTAAGTTGCGCTACTAAAAACCTATGAAATTCAGTAAAATAACTTTGTTAAAGGGACGTTATGGTTAAGTTGCGGTACTAAAAACCTATGAAATTCAGTAAAAAACTTTGTTAAAGGGACGTTATGGTTAAGCTGTGCTACTAAAAACCTATGAAATTCAGTGCAAATACTTTGTTAAAGGGACGTTATGGTTCAAAGTAAAACCGAAAACCCCCTGAAATTCGCTAGTTATGGTAAGCTAAGCAACCATAACTCACGCCACCACCATGCATTGCGAAGACTAACACCCAGAACATCAAAGATGACATGGCAAATGCCTGTTCGCAAGAGAAATGGCCCTGCATTACTGAGTCTAGGGTGCCGCTGTAGTATGGTAGTGGCTTGTGGCCTAATGATGTTTTCTGTGTCAGTACTGCGGTCATCAGAGTTCCATCTGAGTGGGAAAATAGGAAGAATCCCTGTTCATGATCTGGTGTGGCACGGACGGGTGCTGTACAGATCAGGTCCTTTAATGTGGTGTGGCAGTGTGCATTTTGGGTGTCCATATTATTGTTTTGTTTTCCTTCTGTGATTCTTTTAGCCCTTGTAATAATGGTCTTGTGTAGGCGGCATAATCTAATATTCATGCTCGGCAATAATTACATATGCTGAGAAATGTTTGCATGTCTTTCACTGTGTGGGACCTTGTTGTTGCTCGCACTGTTGCAGCCCTGTCAGGAATTATTATTTTTCCATTTTTGGGAATCAATTGTCCCAGATACAGTACTTCTGCAAGACAATACCGAAGTTTGTTTCTGTCTACTTTTTACCCCTTGTGGGCCAATAAGGTGAGTAGTTGGATGGAATCTTTCCTGCACAATTCTTCTCCTTCTCTGCAAATTAACAAGTCATCAAAGTACTGAATTATTGTGCTTTGGACAGAAATATTCCCGAGGTCTTCGTGCAATATTCTGTTGAGAATGCTTGGGCTTTCACAGTACCCCCGGGGCAATTTACAATGTTCATACCTTCTCCCCCCTAGTGTGAATGCTGTCAGGTATTGTGAGTCTGGATCAAGGGGCACAGAGAAGAAGGCGTTTTTCAAATCCACTACAGTAAAATGGGCCACTTTCTTTGGGATACTGCACAAGATGGACGCTGGATTTGGGACAAGAGGGCACTCCTTTTGGACAAGGTCATTAAGTGGCCGAAGGTCCTGCATCATCCTCCAAGACCCCCTTTTGCTTTTTTAATCAGATAAATTGCGGTATTGCATGGGGAGTTGGAGGGAACAATGATGCCTTGTTGGCGCAGTGCACGTATTGTTTCTCTTATTCCTTTCTCTGCTTCTCAGGATAAAGGGTATTGTTTCACCCTGGACAAAACTGCTCCATGTTTGAGTTTTATTTTTTATGGGGGTCACTTCTTTCAATAACTTTACATCATGGGGATTGGTTGTCCATAAACTAGGTGGTACCTGCTGTAAATCTGTGTTACTAAACAACGGTAGTGCACTGACAATAGCCATGAGGGGTTTGTTACCCGTCTGTTTTGAATCATTACGTCACAGGGATGCATATTTCCATTATTATTTCTCCATCATGGTCATTGTCAGGGAAGAACTCCTCATCTGGCAAGTGGTGTAAAGCTTTGTTTGGATCTAGTCATAACACTCTTTGCCATTCACACCCATGCACATCCTGTCCAATTGCCACAATATGTTCTGCTGACACCTGTACTACCTGCAAGTCTAGTGAGAGAACTGTACCAGGTAATACTTCGGGGGTCGCAAGTGGGTGGAAAACAAAATCAGAAGGTACTCTCCAATCTTTTCATGTTATTTCTGGCACAACTCTTGCTAAAACGTGTATGCCGTAAACAAACGTGTCGGCATTGGTGGGAATTCCTCGAACTGCTGTTTCGTTTGTAAATGTTTGTATTATTAGCATTGCTCGGAGGGGACACATACCAGGTGTAGAGCATACTACACCCCGCTCTGTAAATGCGATTTTCATATTGAGTTTACTGAGGATATCCCTTCCCAATAAAGTTACAGGTGAGTCCTCATGGTACAGTATGGGTGCTCTCACTGTTCCTCCCCCAAGCTTTAGTGTAAGGAACCGTGACCACAACCCCAGAGAATCCCTGCCACTCAATAGCGGAAACTTGCCTTCACATAATTATGATTTCTCCGCCCCTGAGTCCACCATAAAGATGAACTGTGTGTTTCCTATCTCCATTCCCACCAGTGGTTCATTGTCTGGGCGTAAGGTAGTCGATAGGACTGGACACTCAAGGGCTCTCTGTGGGCTGTCCTATTCTGGGTGGGTATCTGTTCCCAGACAGGAGAAAACATTGTCACCGAGCACATATGCACCCCGGAATGGCGCTGGTGTGCCATTTGCAGTGGTAATGAAGGAGTTGTCATGCATGTGGGTCACTTGGTTTTGTCGTGTGAGACGTGTCTGCATGTTTTGCTGTTACTGTCCGAGCTGGTTGGGTCCTGCAGTGTACCTGTTATCATTTTGCTCATCCTGTGCGTACCCTCTGATAGGAAATCCATAGGGGCTCCCTGGATGTGGGTTCCCATATTTGTATCTCTGATTATTCTGATAGTTAGTCAAAGGGCGAATACAACATTCCCTCGCAAAGTGGCCCGATCTTCCACATGGCCAACACGCACCCTGTCCTCCCCCCTGGTCCTGGCTCCCCATGTCGTCCCCCACATTGCCCTCTGTACCCACCTCTTCCCATCATTTCCACTGCATACTTCTCTTCTCCACCACAGTGCTCTTGACCATTGCCTGCCCATGTAGCTGTCATTCTAGCCTGAAATGCTACTGTTCACTCCCACTCTTCCCCTGCCTTTCTAGGGGTGGGCCAGCTGTTAACGCTGCAACCCTCACCTCACCAACTTACTCTGTACCAACTTTCCTTCGTCTGCTAATCTCCTTTGTGCTATTTCTTTTTCCCTTTCTTTGATCCTCCTGTAGTGGTGTACTATGATGCTTTGTATTTCTTGCCATCCCTTGGCTTCATATCCCAGCAATTTTATCAAGGGCCTTCTGTACCTCCTTTGGGAGGCCTTTTTTGATAATGAAATAGAACAGGGAGGTGGACTGGTCCCATGCTGTACCCGTCTCCGCCCGCCACATATCCTGCATCCGAACAATGAACCGTGGAGCCTCTTCCTCGTCCCCCATAGTGCATTGCATCACAGAGTGTAAATCTGGGGTGTCAGGGAAGGACCTCGCCAGGGAATCCCATACATTTGCTCTTACATTGTTAAAGGATGACCCGTCATGCCGATCATTGCCCATCGTCACTGCCGGAAATCCCACCTTCACCTACACTCCATCTGCCTAATCACCCACTGCTGATACTAGGAGGCTTTAACATCCCATCTCAGCAGCAACGTGCTCACCTTGGACATGGAGCTACACAGGTTCGATCCCCGGTTCCGCGCTTAGAAACCTCTGGGTATTAAGCATGTTATAAATTACCTATCATATAATATCAAAAGTATTTATGCTGTATTTTTCTCAAACACATATATCCACTTGCCCGCCCCCCCGGAGGGTGGTGGGAGGGTTTTTAACACATTATTTTTGTCCATTAGTGCCCAAGGGACATAATGGGGGTGTCCCGCTCCTCTGTTTTTCCTTACTTACCTTTACTCCCTTTTTCTTTGTTAATGCCATTCGCCCAAGCCTGTTGCGGAGCCTTCCCTCCCATCCTTCATCACCTGCTCCCGTTACATGAGGGGTTGCCCACTGTACCTGCTGTATTCCTCCCACGCCCCTTCTTCTGAATCATCAAAGTCACTCCAGCATTCCTCTTCCCTCTCTGATGCCACTGTGTCATATCCTACACTCGCTGGTTCTTCTTCCCGCTCCACCCTTACTGTTTTAATTGGAGCACTATCTATTCGGAAAAGGAAATCCCCGGATTTCCATTCATCTTCCGGTAACTTTTCAACTGAGGCTGCCCTCCCCCTGCAGTGGCAAGGTTGCTTTGCACAATGTCCATAATCGGGATAGATCTGGTTGTGGGTCCGTCATTTGCGTTTCTAAATCCTGTGTGGTCGATCCCACGGGGCGGAAGCTGCATCTGTTGGGACGTATAATCCTGCAGGGGTACCACTGGAGTTTTCTGGAAGGTATGGGGGAGGAGGAACAGTCACTGCGGTGGCTGGTGCACTTGGCTGAGGCAGGTATAGTGGATCACAGTATCCCTCAGCGGGTAAGGGTCTTGTAAGCAGCATGCATCATTTCTTTGGTTCTGTCCCTTCTTTACCCTTTTCCTGCCTCGTCATTCGGCTCTGTTGGAGCTTCTGATTATTCCTCCTTTTTGTAGGGGGTGTTTCCTCAAACATCCTCCACAAATCTAACACT
This sequence comes from Ambystoma mexicanum, assembly GCF_040938575.1. Lineage (NCBI taxonomy): Eukaryota > Metazoa > Chordata > Amphibia > Caudata > Ambystomatidae > Ambystoma > Ambystoma mexicanum. The sequence continues at coordinate 12,998,580 of NC_090927.1, forward strand.
TCTCTCCTATTTTGGAGCTGCTTCCCTTTATATTTAGCCATTAAATATGTCTCTACATGGTCCAATACTAGTTTATCAACAGACCCTTCTTCTGGCCAGACCTGTGGTGGCCCCTCCACCTTAATATCTGCCAACCATTGGCCATGATATTTCTTTTTTTATCACTGTAAAGAGGGAGGTGCTTACAAATGTGTGACAGTGGCGTGTCCATCCCCATGTTATTGCTGCTCTGTATGTGTGTGTGGGTGTGTTTATGGACACCGTTACCTCTTATACTCTAGTATTTAAATCGGAGATTCTGATTTAACACTTCAAACCAATTCTTTACGCATTGCAATAATAGGCACATAACACAATAAACCTTCTATCCTTTTAACGTGTAAACATGACAGATCATCAAATGTACTAACAACATAGAACAGAAAACAGAAAACACCAAAATCCTTCCCTGTATCCCAAGCTCCAGCTAAGAGTTCTGTTTTCCCTCGTTGACATTCACCATTCACCTCACCTCTGCCCCTCCTGGGCCTACCTCCAAAGAATTATAGATACTAAATGAAAGAGTCTCTACTATTTCCCGGGCCTACTAAATATATGAGGCTCATACTTTGTCCTTAATTCCACTTATATTCCTGCACTGGCGGGACAGTGCTATGCGGCGCTGCGTTCCACCCCCTTTCGGAGCTAGGATCCTGTATCTCCTCTTATTTCATCACCTAATTTATAAAAAATACCTAATGGCCATAAAAGAAAAAATTGCTTCTATATCAGCAACCACTCTACTCGTTCACGCCCCATCCAACCCTTGTTGCATGTTCCCTTATTATGTCATCTGCTCCATGCCATCCTTTACTCCCACCTTTAATTCTTCTTGCAATCAATACTCACGTGTCCGTGGAATTCCGAGAGCCCATGTTCGTGGTCTATCCAGAAGGGGGGCCTACCCGTGGCAGGCCCTGCCCGGCTCCGGAGAGCAGTTGGGTATTCACAAACTGGGGACCCACAAAACCTACTCAGGGGCGTACACCTTTTGAAGACTTCTGGTCAGCCGTAGGTGGCGTTGGCCCTCCACAGGTAGCCCCGGATCTCGATGGAGTAAGGGGAAGTCAAGGAACTATAACGTCAGTCTGGTCACCCTTTGAAAGCAACCTGGTCCCAACACAATACCAAACAGCCAAATAAAAGGATGCAACCCGCTAGGGAATGAGACCAGGAGATGGATTGGAAGTTGAACAAAGTTTTATATCAATAAGGATGTGTACGCAGAGAACTCTGCTGCACTGAGAGCGCTCTGCCAAACAATACATGTGCAGCACATTATGAACCAAAAAAACCTCATGAGCGATGTAATATATATAGTACAACTTGAACAGTTGCGATTGGATTCGGCACATAGAGCAGTATGTAGTGTAGGGGCTTTCGGGCTCCAATTGGTTGCTCTGGCTGGGGCGGTCAGTTGGCACGTGGGTCAGCTGGGCTCATCTTCGCAGGGTGAAGGTCAGGCTTGGTTCACAAAGTGTTACAATCCTAACTAATCTAAACTACACAATGGTCATAAACATACAAAGAATAATGTTGAGCCTGAAACCATTAAACAGGTGGGAGGTCATTAATAAATTGCAAACAATTATATACACATTCTAACCCCTGCCTTAGTGGGGCCATGGGTACATTGGTCCTACTCCCAGGTTTGTGGAGACGGATGGGCACACAGGCCAGGGTTTGCCCCGGTTGCAGGCAGACCAATGAGCTCATAGGAAGAGAGAAGGATACTGAAGACTTGCAACAATACCTGGCCAAGCTTCCGTGAGAAATGGGTTTGTGCGGAGCTGTCAGGGGGAGGAGGGGGAGTCTGGGCTTCTTGTGCACAGCTCTGGACAGAGGGAAAGATGGCTTTTTAGAAATCATTGTGTGACCAAGGAGAAGATGGAGTTTAGAATGGCACAAAATGGAGTCTGTATACTTTACCAGATGGCTTTGTTTACCATCTTTTGTGCTTAATGTTAACTCCGAATTATAGAAACGGATAAACAAACAAGCGGACGTCTCCCGTCATTGGGTAAACATAAGATCCACTTCGCGCGGGAATATCAGGGGGGTCTAAAAGACCTCTCTTCCCTAACACTAGGCCCAGAAAATTGATTTTTAAACATGAATGATATAATTTGATTTGATGTGGCATTTATAAGGCGGCTCTTCACAAGTATTTCTGGAGAAGAAAGGAGAGCCAACTAAGAGTAGAAAGAGAAGGAATAATGGAGTCCTGATGAGAAAGAAGATAGAGTATTAGAGGGGAAAAACAGCACCTCAGTTTTGGTAGTGTTTAATACCAAAAAGTGTTCCGTCATCCAGGAATTAATAGCTGTTAGACATGAAGAAAGTTTGCTGTGAATTTCAGGGGTAAAGGAAGTAAAGGATAATAAAAGTTGAGTGTTGTCCGCGTAAAAGTGATGAGAAACACCCAAAATTGACTGACTCCAGCGAGGGGAGAAGTATAGAGGGAAGTAAAAGGACCAAGAACTGAACCCTGGGGAACACCATGCACAAGCGGAAAAGTGTCAGATGTCAACCCGGCCCAGGAGAGCGAGAAGGTACTTTGGGGGATAGGTAGGATCGAAACCAAGAGGACAGATCCTGAAAACTCAAGAGGAGAGTGATGAAAGTAACAATGAGTGATTGACAGTATTGAACGCAGCAGATAAGGCTAAAAGGATAAGTAATAACAACTGTTTAGAGTATTGTGCAGAAAGTAAATAGAGATAAGAGCGGTTCCCCGTGGAGTGAAAAGGGTGAAATCCGTATTGAAATTGAGGAAGAATAAAATCACAGGAAACAAAAGTAGAAACATGAGAATAGTCAAGAGGTTCAAGAATTTCAGAAAGATACGGCAATAGAGAAATAGGACGTAAGTTAGAAGCCGAAGAGGGATCAGCAGAAGGTTCTTTTAGGATAGGAAGAATAGAGGCATATTTAATGGCATCAGGAAAAACAGACGTCTGAAGGCAAGTATTGAAAAAGGAAGTTAGGTAAGCCACAAGAGATGGATAGAACTGATGGAATAAGGTTGCATGGAGATACTGGCAAACTGCCCTTACCGTCTCCGTCGCCCGATATCCTGGTATTACTGGGATATTACAGGTGGCCGAGAGCTGGTAAATGACGCCTCTCTGGCACTTCCCCCCTCTGTGGAACCTCTAGCACTTACCCCCCTCCCCTGTCCCTTCTCTCTCTCTCTGCACTTGCACGCACCCAATGTTCCCAAGGCCTGATAGGAGCGCTATTGTATTTTGCTCATCACTGTTATCACATTCCAATGCCTTGCTGTTCCCTTCCCTTTGCCCTGTGGATGCTATAAAACACAACTTCTTTATGTATAAGCGCCTTTCAAATTCCCAATAAAATAAAATAAAAATAAAAATTCAGACTCCATGCATGTGATTGCCTGTAATACCAGTGCCGGGGTTTCGGGCATTTCCTTGCCCATAGGGGCCAGAGTCTTTGAGGCAAAATCAACACTTCTCTGATTTCACCAATTAGGGTAGAAATAACGTGGGAGGTGTCCACAATATCCTTGATATTTGAGGGGCCCAGACATTGGCTGATTAAAGCTTCTTCGTTAGCAACTCTTGGTTTCTGTTCATAGCACCATTGCTCCCCAGAAAGGAAGGCAGGCCTCTTGCTGCTGCTGGGGAGATGATGCTCAGTAAAAGGACATCTGAGAAAAAGCCAGTTTATGATTTAAATAAAAATGCTTAAAGATTTCTCACTTCTTAATCCTAGTGGAAGATTGTTCTGCATTTTTGGTGCAAGAACAGCGAAGGCTCTGTCTTCCATTTTACCCCTTTGGAATTTTGGAGTGACGAATGAGTGAGAGAGCTGGGTGTCTTGTTAGATGATAGTGTTCAAGTTTCTGACACCAAAGGGTCCTTCTTTACTGATAGATAGATTTATGCATGCTACACATGTATGTAAAAAGGACACATTGCTTGATATGCAGCCAGTGTAATGGTGCTGAAGCCCAGGGAGCTGCTCACATCTCTTTCCAAGCAGGACCCTCGATATAGAGTTCTGGCCCCTCAGCAAATGATCCAGTTCAGCAGTCGAGTGGTGACGCAAATAGATACTGTTGCCATCCCAAGGCTTGAATTTAGCATTAACAGCACAGGCTTCACAGTGAGTATCCATCCAGCCTTCAATAGAAGCTAAACAATCCTTTAGCGTATGGCCTACCAACTCTCTAGCAATATATATCTTGCACATATAAATCTTCTGCCATTCCTCCCTTTCTCTCTCACCTACAGTTCTCGCTCTCCTCCTTCACACATGATGTATCTTCCACTATCACTGCCTTCTCCAGCTTCCAATCCCTTCTTTATTACTCATTCTCCTCTCACTTCCCACTGCTACCTTTCACCACTAAGTCTCGGCATCCTTAACTATGGGTCACCCCTTTCATACGCTGTCTCTGGTTAGGAAAGATTTCCAAATGTGGGTAATTTTCCTTCCATGTGGCAACCCCCAAACATTTTGCTGTTGTTTTGCACCGTGTTCTGGACTTTGCCAGAGAAGCACAGCCTTATGCCGCACTCCTCTGGGCTTTCGCTCACTTCTTATGGGGAAACTGACATGCCCTTAAGACAGTCAGTACCGGGAGACATTGTTTTCCGTAGTTCTTTTATCATGTTGCAGCTTTCGCGCAACATGACACGAGAGGGCACGGTAAGCTAAGTTACAGCTCTCTCAGGTCTCTAGTCATTCTATAGGCCCTAGAAACTCTAATTGGATTGTAACGAACGGTGCAAGTGAATCACGGACAGGAATGGTGGCAGCGATCGTTTCTCTTATGTTTCAACCCTTTCTTGCCCTGTAAATCCGCGCTCCCGCGTCTGGCTCGAATAGGTGGACTGGCTTCCAAGATGGCCAGACCACAAGGTTCTTTGTCCTCTCTGCTGACCGTCTTGCCCCCTTCACCTTCCCCAGGTCGAACTGACCCGGGGCTTTCCTTATTTGGGCATGTACTTTCCCACGAAACCCAGATGCTTTCACTGGCTTCTACAGGCCTGGTGTGCGCCTCCAGGAATGTGATCTGGGATGTCTGGTCCCAATACACATCCTGGATGCCAGAAAGTCTAGTGTGCTTTGAATGCCTGTGACCACCGTGGTCCGTGATAGGTCCACGTGTGGTGTGAGTGTTTTGTGAGCAGATCTCCTATTCGGTCCCCTCCATTTTGGCGCGAAGGAAACCTGGATAAGAGGAGGCTGAAAACACCCCTACCATGTCGATCTCCTGAGTTCTCACGAACGAAGGAATACAGGAGCCAAGTATCCTGCAACTAAGAAGCTGAACCGAGAAATCGCTGGTGACCCGCTGAAGGTGTACTCCTCTACACTGTGTCGCCCTCTGAAACCCTTTCTACCTGTGATCGAACGAGAAGGCCTGTACTGGTTCTTCGACCCATTGGAATAGTGGGAACAACTATTCTCGGCATCTTCATCATCTCCTGCAAATAAGCCTTCGGAAGCATCCCATGGCCATCCAGTGGACTGACCAGCCTACACAGGAGTCTTGCTCTGTTACCGCTGTCAGGTTGTGTTGTACTCCGAGTCTCCGACACTCTCCCACGATTCGTACACTTGGCGTTCCCAGGTCTGAAGTGAGAGTGTGCACTGGACTGAAGTACACACAGCCGCATCGTTGCCCTGCTGTGGTAAAAACCTGTGCGGGTTCACTTCGTTTGGGACATCTGCGAATCTACTTCTGCTGCCGCAGAACTACATGACGCTGAGACATCCCTTGATCGTATCTGAACCTGTCAGCACTAAAACTGATGTGGAGAAGCCTGGATCTGCCTGCATGTGGAGGCTGCGCTTGAGTGGCGGGGATCTGTTCGCCCTTATTTGTTCACCGAACTGAACTGCTTGAATTCCTTGAAGAGACTTCCCCTGGCTCTTTGGCACCAGCGTGTGCAGGTACTTTTGAGCACAAGGCTCCACTCTTCGTAGGGCTTGGACTTCCTTCTAGTTAGGTGGCCTCTGCTGGCGAACTGGGTCTAACGTTTATTTGCACTGCCTGTTTTCCTCCCCATCTAGGTGGTCTACACATTTCGTGCCTTTAACTCTTTAGACTCATTGGGTATTGTATATATATTGTATTGAGTGTGATGTAGTGGTTTACTAGAGTTTTATCGTGATTCTTCGCTATGGTCAATGTTACAGAGACCTTGTAATAAATGTGTCTATATTTTTAATATAACACCTGTTTGGAGTAATTTGTAAGCGTCCTTGTTGTGTGTGCTCATTGCAGGCTTTTAGTCACCCTCACCCCTCTTGAGACCTAGTCTTGACCGCTGCGATCGCTACCTTGATTGGTCTGGCTTGTCCAGAGGTTACCCTGTTCCAAGAAACTAGGCTGGCCTTCTGAACCTCTGCGCCCCCAGGACAAGGTTCAGAAATCCATCTTAACATCTCTGCACAGACAAGCGCTGACTGCTGCGCCGATGGAAGCGTACCCACTCGTATGAGGACCTGCAACTCTACCTCTCTGCCCTGAACTCTCTCAGGTCCACTTTTCATTGAGCAAAAAGAAAATTCTACCTCACCCTCATCAACTCAATCATGAGTGCAGCCCCTCACAATGCCTGATAGCATTTGCCCCGTGCATCTTCCATCCCTGACCTGTGTGCACCTGCGCGGCCTCTGCCCACGTGGCCCCTCGCAATCCATGATAGCGGTTGTCCTGTGCCCCTTCCATCCTTGGCTATGCTCGCACCTGCGCACCCTCAGCCTGTGTGATCCGTCGGAATCCTATGATCGCGTGTGCTCCGCGCCCCTTCCATCCTTGCTTATGCTCGCGCCAGTGCGTCCTCAGCCCGCGTGGTCCCTCGCAATCCTTGATCGCATGTGCCCAGCGAACCCTCCATCCTTGGTTACGCTCGTGCCTGCGTGTCCGCAGCCTGCCTGGTACCTTGCAATCCTCTGATCTTTTTTGCTCCGCGCTCCCTCCATCCTTGGGTAAGCTCGCGCCTGCATGTCCTCATCCCGTGCGGTCCCTTGTAAACCTTGATTGCGTGTTCTCTGCGCCCTTCCATCTGTTGCTACACTCGCACCTGGAACCCTTGCCTGCATGCTTCCCTCGCAATCCTAGATCGTGTGTCCTCCGTGCCCCTTCCATCCTTGGTTCACTAGCACCTATGCGTCCCTGCGCATCCCCTGCTCCCCTGCAGGCCCTCTCCCCCTTGCCATTTTTCCCCTCCCAGGCCCTGTTGCTATGCTGTGCTGCTCTGTGTTTCTTCGTCTAGGCCCCTTTTTGCTTGATTACACTGTTTCTGTATCTGCTATCTTGGAATACTGTTATTTGTACTGCCTACATCCATTTGTTTTGTAACTCCTCTCCGTAGGTTCCCTTTGGCCATTGTTTCATTTACTTAGCCCTTGCTCTGCCTGGTTGTTCCCTGTGGTGTCCTTTTGCTTTCAGGTTCCCTCGATCTTGCTGTATACTTCTGTATGTTCTTCACTCTTCTCCTTAGGATCCCGTGATCTTTGTTCCTTTACCTGCCCCCGCTCCACCTGGTTGTTCCCTGCTGTGTCCCTTTTCTTTCAGGTTCCCTCGTTCTTACTCTGTTAACTGGTTTTGTTTTTCACATCTATTTGACTCCTCTTCTTATTTGTCTATTAGAGCCATTTGTGTATTTTTCTAAATTGTTCCTGCCTCGTCCATGTCTCGTCAGCTTGCACCCCTCTTCTTGTGCCCACCCCTAGTGTCTCCCCTGCCCCTCACCTTCCCCTCCACCTCTTTCTCACCTTTCCCCTCCATCTGCAACCTCTATGGGGTCTTTGTCTCTCCTATCTTCTTTAACTGCTTCTCTATTGACAATCCTGTCCTTCTCACTAAGTCTGGTAGGAAGAAGTTCAAAAAGGACTTCCTGGTCTCCAACACAGGCCTCTTAGCCAATCAGACAAGAGTGCGACTTGGGTTGCTAAGGCAACCCATGGCAGGGGTCCGAAGATCCCTCCCTCACATCCTGCCCCTCTAGCATATCAGGTGCCTTAAGGAGGGCTTCTGTCTAGAAGCCTGCGAAAAGACAGCGAACAAAGGAGTCATCCCTGGTTTGGCGCGCAGAGAAAAACACGAGAAAGACTTTAACAAAAAGAAATGGTGAATAAACCCAGCCGGAACCAAAATAAAAATGTATTTGGTCAAGCTGGTTTATGTTCGAGGCTACTAAAATAGCCTGGAACAGTACCACGTTTATATAATATAATTGCGGTAGGAAAGTTAGGGTAGATACCACTGCCACCAGCCAACTCTAAATGTTTAAGGGAGCAAACAAGGCTTCAAGAGGTGCAGACAAAAAGGGACAAGAGTTAACCCTTTCCAATACTCCATGTAAGACTGGTACCTCACTTCATGGATTATTTGCGCCGAAAAAAACGGGATTTGTGCTCCATTCTGCCCCCAAATCCCCATTTGTTAAACAGGGATTTGCGGGCAGAATGGCGCACAAATCCTGTTTTTTTCATCGCAAATAATCCATTAATTACCCCTGCGGTGTACTGGGTCTGTGGTTTAAAGTGACTGTATAAAGTTAATGGCAACTTTACCTGTTTCTGGGAGACAGTAGTCAGCCCCAGAAAAATGGAGTCAGTGGAAAGTCTAAAAAACAACCCTGTGTCACTGCACTGAAGGTGCTGTGTAACACACACAAAAAGTGGTGCACATGGAGCAGGTGAGGCTCCAGTGCCCAAGATCACACAAACAGTGAAAATACACACAGCAAAACACATGTAAGAGTGGGAAAAAAGGCTGACACTCTTATCAGGTGGAAAAAGTAAATCCAAGAAATCCAGCAAAGCTGCTGAGGGACTCACTAGGTAAGGGAAATCAACCATTTATGAGAATTCACCCTAACACTGCACGAGCTTCTTTCTAAATCCACCTGCCTCTACTCTCCATCCTCTACAACTCATCCAGAATAGAACTGCAAGACTTGTCCTTGGCCTCAAGCCCAGGCATCGTATCTCTCCAGCCCTGAAATCTCTCCATTGGCTTCCAGTGTCGGCAAGAGTCAAGTTTAAGACCATCTGGAGTCCCCCCACTCCCAGAGGGAAAAGCTCTAACACAGTCTGGCCAGAGCTCCAGGACAGGTGGGGGTGCTGTCCCTCCATTTGGTGACTGCCCCCCATGTGGGTCGACAATCCCCAAGACCAACGCTGTCATGGGAAGCTCTGGCAGTGTCCCCGTCCGACCCCAGAGGGAAAAGCTCTAATGTAGACAGGCCAGAGCTCCAGGATGATCGGGGGTGCTGCCCCAGGCCTTGAGTGTCTGCCTCACACATGGGTCGACTGCCCCTCAGCCCAGCGGTGGTCCCAGGGACTGAAGCTGGGCTGGTGGGCAGTCAGCCCACGTGCGAGACAGATGTCCAAGGCCAGGGATAGCACCCCCTGTTGTCCTAGAGCTCTGGCTGAGTCGTATTACAGTGTTTCACTTCAGGGAGGGACACAGTCCCTGTTAGGGCTCCTCAGTGTACACTACAATATCAAACAGCACCAGCCTTGCAAGATGTGTCTGTTCTGCACACGTGCTGATGCCAGGCACCAGGACAGTCTAGTCCAGCATACACTACATTATCAAACAGCACCAGCCTTGCAAGATGTGTCTGTTCCGCACACACGTGCTGATGCCAGGCACCAGGACAGTCGGGTCCAGTGTACACCACAATACCAAACAGCACCAGCCTTGCAAGATGTGTCTGTTCCGCACACACGCTGGTGCCAGGCACCAGGACAGTCGGGTCCAGTGTACACTACAATATCAAACAGCACCAGCCTTGCAAGATGTGTCTGTTCCACACACGTGTTGGTGCCAGGCACCAGGACAGTCGGGTCCAGTGTACAACACAATATCAAACAGCACCAGTCTTGCAAGATGTATTTGTTCTGCCCATGTGCTGATGCTAGGCACCAAGACAGTCTAGTCCAGTGTACAGTACAATTTCAAACAGCACCAGCCTTGCAAGATGTGTATGTTCCGCACACCCGGTGGTGCCAGGCACCAGGACAGTCGGGTCCAGTGTACACCACAATATCACACAGCACCAGCCTTGCAAGATATGTCGGTTCCGCACACGTGCTGGTGCCAGGCACCAGGACACTTGGGTCCAGTGTACACTAGAATATCAAACAGCACCAGCCTTGCAGGATGTGTCTGTTCCGCACACGTGCTGGTGCCAGGCACCAGGACAGTCGCGTCCAGTGTACACCACAATATCAAACAGCACCAGCCTTGCAAGATGTGTCTGTTCCGCACACGTGCTGGTGCCGGGCACCAGGACAGTCGGGTCCAGTGTCGAGTACAATATCAAACAGCACCAGCCTTGCAAGATGTGTCTGTTCCGCACACGTGCCAATGCCAGGCACCAGGGCAGTCGTATCCAGTGTACACCACAATATCACACAGCACCAGCCTTGCAAGATGTGTCTGTTCTGCACACGTGCTGGTGCCAGGCACCAGGACAGTCGGGTCCAGTGTACACCACAATATCACACAGCACCAGCCTTGCAAGATGTGTCTGTTCCGCACACACGTGCTGGTGCCAGGCACCGGGACAGTGGGTCCAGTGTACACCACAATTTCAAACTGCACCAGCCTTGCAAGATGTGTCTGTTCCGCACACACGCTGGTGCCAGGCACCAGGACAGTGGGTCCAGTGTACACTAGAATATCAAACAGCACCAGCCTTGCAAGATGTGTCTGTTCCGCACACGTGCCAATGCCAGGCACCAGGACAGTCGTATCCAGTGTACACCACAATATCACACAGCACCAGCCTTGCAAGATGTGTCTGTTCTGCACACGTGCTGGTGCCAGGCACCAGGACAGTCGGGTCCAGTGTACACTACAATATCAAACAGCACCAGCCTTGCAAGATGTGTCTGTTCCACACACGTGCTGGTGCCAGGCACCAGGACAGTCGGGCCCAGTGTACAATACAATATCAAACAGCACCAGCCTTGCAAGATGTGTCTGTTCCACACACGTGCTGATGCCAGGCACCAGGACAGTCGGGTCCAGTGTACAACACAATATCAAACAGCACCAGTCTTGCAAGATGTGTTTGTTCTGCCCATGTGCTGATGCCAGGCACCAGGACAGTCGGGTCTAGTGTACACTACAATTTCAAACAGCACCAGTCTTGCAAGAAGTGTGTGTTCCGCACACATGGTGGTGCCAGGCACCAAGACAGTCTAGTCCAGCATACACTACAATTTCAAACAGCACCAGCCTTGCAAGATGTGTCTGTTCCGCACACGTGGTGGTGCCAGGCACCTGGACAGTCGGGTCCAGTGTACACTACAATTTCAAACAGCACCAGCCTTGCAGGATGTGTCTGTTCCGCACACGTGGTGGTGCCAGGCACCTGGACAGTCGGGTCCAGTGTACACCACAATATCAAACAGCACCAGCCTTGCAAGATGTGTCTGTTCTGCACACACGTGCTGATGCCAGGCACCAGGACAGTCGGGTCCAGTGTACACCACAATACCAAACAGCACCAGTCTTGCAAGATGTGTTTGTTCCCCACAAGTGCTGATGCCAGGCACCAGGACAGTCGGGCCCAGTGTACACCACAATATCAAACAGCACCAGCCTTGCAAGATGTGTCTGTTCCGCACACGTGTTGGTGCCAGGCACCAGGACAGTCTGGTCCAGTGTACAGTACAATTTCAAACAGCACCAGCCTTGCAGGATGTGTCTGTTCCGCACACGTGCTGGTGCCAGGCACCAGGACAGTCGGGTCCAGTGTACACCACAATATCAAACAGCACCAGCCTTGCAAGATGTGTCGGTTCCGCAAACGTGCTGATGCCAGGCACCAGGACAGTCGGGTGTAGTGTACACTACAATATCAAACAGCACCAGCCTTGCAAGATGTGTCTGTTCCGCACACGTGCTGGTGCCAGGCACCAGGACAGTCGGGTCCAGTGTACACCACAATATCAAACAGCACCAGCCTTGCAAGATGTGTCTGTTCCGCACACGTGCTGGTGCCAGGCACCAGGACAGTCGGGTCCAGTGTTGAGTACAATATCAAACAGCACCAGCCTTGCAAGATGTGTCTGTTCTGCACACGTGCTGGTGCCAGGCACCAGGACAGTCGGGTCCAGTGTACAACACAATATCAAACAGCACCAGTCTTGCAAGATGTATTTGTTCTGCCCATGTGCTGATGCTAGGCACCAAGACAGTCTAGTCCAGTGTACAGTACAATTTCAAACAGCACCAGCCTTGCAAGATGTGTATGTTCCGCACACCCGGTGGTGCCAGGCACCAGGACAGTCGGGTCCAGTGTACACCACAATATCAAACAGCACCAGCCTTGCAAGATGTGTCTGTTCCGCACACGTGCTGGTGCCAGGCACCAGGACAGTCGGGTCCAGTGTACACCACAATATCACACAGCACCAGCCTTGCAAGATATGTCGGTTCCGCACACGTGCTGGTGCCAGGCACCAGGACACTTGGGTCCAGTGTACACTAGAATATCAAACAGCACCAGCCTTGCAGGATGTGTCTGTTCCGCACACGTGCTGGTGCCAGGCACCAGGACAGTCGCGTCCAGTGTACACCACAATATCAAACAGCACCAGCCTTGCAAGATGTGTCTGTTCCGCACACGTGCTGGTGCCGGGCACCAGGACAGTCGGGTCCAGTGTCGAGTACAATATCAAACAGCACCAGCCTTGCAAGATGTGTCTGTTCCGCACACGTGCCAATGCCAGGCACCAGGGCAGTCGTATCCAGTGTACACCACAATATCACACAGCACCAGCCTTGCAAGATGTGTCTGTTCTGCACACGTGCTGGTGCCAGGCACCAGGACAGTCGGGTCCAGTGTACACCACAATATCACACAGCACCAGCCTTGCAAGATGTGTCTGTTCCGCACACACGTGCTGGTGCCAGGCACCGGGACAGTGGGTCCAGTGTACACCACAATTTCAAACTGCACCAGCCTTGCAAGATGTGTCTGTTCCGCACACACGCTGGTGCCAGGCACCAGGACAGTGGGTCCAGTGTACACTAGAATATCAAACAGCACCAGCCTTGCAAGATGTGTCTGTTCCGCACACGTGCCAATGCCAGGCACCAGGACAGTCGTATCCAGTGTACACCACAATATCACACAGCACCAGCCTTGCAAGATGTGTCTGTTCTGCACACGTGCTGGTGCCAGGCACCAGGACAGTCGGGTCCAGTGTACACTACAATATCAAACAGCACCAGCCTTGCAAGATGTGTCTGTTCCACACACGTGCTGGTGCCAGGCACCAGGACAGTCGGGTCCAGTGTACACTACAATATCAAACAGCACCAGCCTTGCAAGATGTGTCTGTTCCACACACGTGCTGATGCCAGGCACCAGGACAGTCGGGTCCAGTGTACAACACAATATCAAACAGCACCAGTCTTGCAAGATGTATTTGTTCTGCCCATGTGCTGATGCCAGGCACCAGGACAGTCGGGTCTAGTGTACACTACAATTTCAAACAGCACCAGTCTTGCAAGAAGTGTCTGTTCCGCACACATGGTGGTGCCAGGCACCAAGACAGTCTAGTCCAGCATACACTACAATTTCAAACAGCACCAGCCTTGCAAGATGTGTCTGTTCCGCACACGTGGTGGTGCCAGGCACCTGGACAGTCGGGTCCAGTGTACACTACAATTTCAAACAGCACCAGCCTTGCAGGATGTGTCTGTTCCGCACACGTGGTGGTGCCAGGCACCTGGACAGTCGGGTCCAGTGTACACCACAATATCAAACAGCACCAGCCTTGCAAGATGTGTCTGTTCTGCACACACGTGCTGATGCCAGGCACCAGGACAGTCGGGTCCAGTGTACACCACAATACCAAACAGCACCAGTCTTGCAAGATGTGTTTGTTCCCCACAAGTGCTGATGCCAGGCACCAGGACAGTCGGGCCCAGTGTACACCACAATATCAAACAGCACCAGCCTTGCAAGATGTGTCTGTTCCGCACACGTGTTGGTGCCAGGCACCAGGACAGTCTGGTCCAGTGTACAGTACAATTTCAAACAGCACCAGCCTTGCAGGATGTGTCTGTTCCGCACACGTGCTGGTGCCAGGCACCAGGACAGTCGGGTCCAGTGTACACCACAATATCAAACAGCACCAGCCTTGCAAGATGTGTCGGTTCCGCAAACGTGCTGATGCCAGGCACCAGGACAGTCGGGTGTAGTGTACACTACAATATCAAACAGCACCAGCCTTGCAAGATGTGTCTGTTCCGCACACGTGCTGGTGCCAGGCACCAGGACAGTCGGGTCCAGTGTACACCACAATATCAAACAGCACCAGCCTTGCAAGATGTGCCTGTTCCGCACACGTGCTGGTGCCAGGCACCAGGACAGTCGGGTCCAGTGTCGAGTACAATATCAAACAGCACCAGCCTTGCAAGATGTGTCTGTTCTGCACACGTGCTGGTGCCAGGCACCAGGGCAGTCGTATCCAGTGTACACCACAATATCACACAGCACCAGCCTTGCAAGATGTGTCTGTTCTGCACACGTGCTGGTGCCAGGCACCAGGACAGTCGGGTCCAGCGTACACTACAATATCACACAGCACCAGCCTTGCAAGATGTGTCTGTTCCGCAAACGGGCTGGTGCCAGGCACCAGGACAGTCGTGTCCAGTGTACACCACAATATCACACAGCACCAGCCTTGCAAGATGTGTCTGTTCCACACACGCTGGTGCCAGGCACCAGGACAGTGGGTCCAGTGTACACTAGAATATCAAACAGCACCAGCCTTGCAAGATGTGTCTGTTCCGCAAACGTGCTGGTGCCAGGCACCAGGACAGTCGGGTCCAGTGTACACTACAATATCAAACAGCACCAGCCTTGCAAGATGTGTCTGTTCCGCACACGTGCTGGTGCCAGGCACCAGGACAGTCAGGTCCAGTGTACACCACAATATCACACAGCACCAGCCTTGCAAGAGGTGTCTGTTCTGCACACGTGCTGGTGCCAGGCACCAGGACAGTCGGGTCCAGTGTACACTACAATATCAAACAGCACCAACCTTGCAAGTTATGTCTGTTCCGCACACGTGCCAATGCCAGGCACCAGGACAGTCGGGTCTAGTGTACACTACAATATCACACAGCACCAGCCTTGCAAGAAGTGTCTGTTTTGCACACGTGTTGGTGCCAGGCACCAGGACAGTCGGGTCCAGTGTCGAGTACAATATCAAACAGCACCAGCCTTGCAAGATGTGTCTGTTCCGCACACGTGCTGGTGCCAGGCACCAGGACAGTCGTGTCCAGTGTACACCACAATATCACACAGCACCAGCCTTGCAAGATGTGTCTGTTCCACATACGTGCTGATGCCAGGCGCCAGGACAGTCGAGTCCAGTGTACACCACAATACCAAACAGCACCAGCCTTGCAAGATGTGTCTGTTCCGCACACGTGTTGGTGCCAGGCACCAGGACAGTCGGGTCCAGCGTACACTACAATATCAAACAGCACCAGCCTTGCAATATGTGTCTGTTCTGCGCACGTGCTGGTGCCAGGCACCAGGACAGTCGCGTGCAGTGTACACTACAATATCAAACAGCACCAGCCTTGCAAGATGTGTCTGTTCTGCGCACATGCTGGTGCCAGGCACCAGGACAGTCGGGCCCAGTTTACAATACAATATCAAACAGCACCAGCCTTGCAAGATGTGTCTGTTCCGCACACGTGCTGGTGCCAGGCACCAGGACAGTCGGGTCCAGTGTACACCACAATATCACACAGCACCAGCCTTGCAAGATGTGTCTGTTCTGCACACGTGCTGATGCCAGGCACCAGGACAGTCGGGTCCAGTGTACACCACAATATCAAACAGCATCAAGATGTGTCTGTCCCGCACACGTGCTGGTGCCAGGCACCAGGACAGTCGGGTCCAGTGCACACCACAATATCAAACAGCACCAGCCTTGCAAGATGTGTCTGTTCCGCGCACGTGCTGGTGCCAGGCACCAGGACAGTCGCGTCCAGTGTACACCACAATATCAAACAGCACCAGCCTTGCAAGATGTGTCTGTTCTGCGCACGTGCTGGTGCCAGGCACCAGGACAGTCGGGTCCAGTGTACACCACAATTTCAAACAGCACCAGCCTTGCAAGATGTGTCTGTTCCGCACACGTGCCGATGCCAGGCACCAGGACAGTCTAGTCCAGCTACACTACAATATCAAACAGCACCAGCCTTGCAAGATGTGTCTGACCCGCACACGTGCTGATGCCAGGCACCAGGACAGTCGGGTCCAGTGTACACTACAATATCAAACAGCACCAGCGTTGCAAGATGTGTCTGTTCCGCACACGTGCTGATGCCAGGCACCAGGACAGTCGGGTCCAGTGTACACTACAATATCAAACAGCACCAGCCTTGCAAGATGTGTCTTCCCGCACACGTGCTGATGCCAGGCACCGGGACAGTGGGTCCAGTGTACACTACAATATCAAACAGCACCAGCCTTGCAAGATGTGTCTGTTCCGCACACACGTGCTGATGCCAGGCACCAGGACAGTCAGGTCCAGTGTACACCACAATATCAAACAGCACCAGCCTTGCAAGATGTGTCTGTTCCGCAAACGTGCTGGTGACAGGCACCAGGACAGTCAGGTCCAGTGTACACTACAATATCAAACAGCACCAGCCTTGCAAGATGTGTCTGTTCCACACACGTGTTGGTGCCAGGCACCAGGACAGTCAGGTCCAGTGTACACCACAATATCAAACAGCACCAGCCTTGCAAGATGTGTCGGTTCCACACACGTGCTGATGCCAGGCACCAGGACAGTCGGGTCCAGTGTACACCACAATATCAAACAGCACCAGTCTTGCAAGATGTGTTTGTTCTGCCCATGTGCTGATGCTAGGCACCAAGACAGTCTAGTCCAGCATACACTACAATTTCAAACAGCACCAGCCTTGCAAGATGTGTCTGTTCCGCACACGTGCTGATGGCAGGCACCAGGGCAGTCGGGTCTAGTGTACACTA
This sequence comes from Ambystoma mexicanum, assembly GCF_040938575.1. Taxonomy (NCBI): domain Eukaryota; kingdom Metazoa; phylum Chordata; class Amphibia; order Caudata; family Ambystomatidae; genus Ambystoma; species Ambystoma mexicanum. The sequence goes on from NC_090927.1 coordinate 13,015,658, forward strand.
CAATATCACACAGCACCAGCCTTGCAAGATGTGTCTGTTCCGCACACGTGCCAATGCCAGGCACCAGGACAGTCGGGTCCAGTGTACACCACAATATCAAACAGCACCAGCCTTGCAAGATGTGTCTGTTCTGCACACACGTGCTGATGCCAGGCACCAGGACAGTCGGGTCCAGTGTACACCACAATACCAAACAGCACCAGTCTTGCAAGATGTGTTTGTTCCCCACACGTGCTGATGCCAGGCACCAGGACAGTCGGGTCTAGTGTACACTACAATATCAAACAGCACCAGCCTTGCAAGATGTGTCTGTTCTGCGCACGTGCTGATGCCAGGCACCAGGACAGTCGGGTCCAGTGCACACCACAATATCAAACAGCACCAGCCTTGCAAGATGTGTCTGTTCCGCACACGTGCTGGTGCCAGGCACCAGGACAGTCGGGTCCAGTGTACACCACAATATCAAACAGCACCAGCCTTGCAAGATGTGTCTGTTTCGCACACGTGTTGGTGCCAGGCACTAGGACAGTCGGGCCCAGTGTACACCACAATACCAAACAGCACCAGTCTTGCAAGATGTGTTTGTTCCGCACACGTGCTGGTGCCAGGCACCAGGACAGTCGGGCGCAGTGTACACCACAATATCAAACAGCACCAGCCTTGCAAGATGTGCCTGTTCCGCACACGTGTTGGTGCCAGGCACCAGGACAGTCTGGTCCAGTGTACAGTACAATATCAAACAGCACCAGCCTTGCAAGATGTGCCTGTTCCGCACACACGTGCTGATGCCAGGCACCAGGACAGTCTGGTCCAGTGTACAGTACAATATCAAACAGCACCAGCCTTGCAAGATGTGTCTGTTCTGCAAACGTGCTGGTGCCAGGCACCAGGACAGTTGGGTCCAGTGTACACCACAATATCAAATAGCACCAGCCTTGCAAGATGTGTCGGTCCCGCACACGTGCTGATGCCAGGCACCAGGACAGTCGGGTCCAGTGTACACTACAATATCAAACAGCACCAGCCTTGCAAGATGTGTCTGTTCCGCACACGTGCTGGTGCCAGGCACCAGGACAGTCGCGTCCAGTGTACACCACAATATCAAACAGCACCAGCCTTGCAAGATGTGTCTGACCCGCACACGTGCTGATGCCAGGCACCGGGACAGTGGGTCCAGTGTACACTACAATATCAAACAGCACCAGCCTTGCAAGATGTGTCTGTTCCGCACACACGTGCTGATGCCAGGCACCAGGACAGTCGGGTCCAGTGTACACCACAATATCAAACAGCACCAGCCTTGCAAGATGTGTCTGTTCCGCACACGTGCTGGTGCCAGGCACCAGGACAGTCGTATCCAGTGTACACCACAATATCAAACAGCACCAGCCTTGCAAGATGTGTCTGTTCTGCGCACGTGCTGGTGCCAGGCACCAGGACAGTCGGGTCCAGTGTCGAGTACAATATCAAACAGCACCAGCCTTGCAAGATGTGTCTGTGCCGCACACGTGCCAATGCCAGGCACCAGGACAGTCGTATCCAGTGTACACCACAATATCACACAGCACCAGCCTTGCAAGATGTGTCTGTTCTGCACACGTGCTGGTGCCAGGCACCAGGACAGTCGGGTCCAGTGTACACTAGAATATCAAACAGCACCAGCCTTGCAAGATGTGTCTGTTCCGCACACGTGCTGATGCCAGACACCAGGACAGTCGGGTCCAGTGTACACTACAATATCAAACAGCACCAGCATTGCAAGATGTGTCTGACCCGCACACGTGCTGATGCCAGGCACCGGGACAGTGGGTCCAGTGTACACTACAATATCACACAGCACCAGCATTGCAAGATGTGTCTGACCCGCACACGTGCTGATGCCAGGCACCGGGACAGTGGGTCCAGTGTACACTACAATATCACAAAGCACCAGCCTTGCAAGATGTGTCTGTTCCGCACACACGCTGGTGCCAGGCACCAGGACAGTGGGTCCAGTGTACACCACAATTTCAAACTGCACCAGCCTTGCAAATGTGTCTGTTCCGCACACACGCTGGTGCCAGGCACCAGGACAGTCGTGTCCAGTGTACACCACAATATCACACAGCACCAGCCTTGCAAGATGTGTCTGTTCCACACACGTGCTGATGCCAGGCACCAGGACAGTCGGGTCTAGTGTACACTACAATATCACACAGCACCAGCCTTGCAAGATGTGTCTGTTCCGCACACACGCTGGTGCCAGGCACCAGGACAGTCGTATCCAGTGTACACCACAATATCACACAGCACCAGCCTTGCAAGATGTGTCTGTTCCGCACACGTGCCAATGCCAGGCACCAGGACAGTCGTATCCAGTGTACACCACAATATCACACAGCACCAGCCTTGCAAGATGTGTCTGTTTTGCACACGTGTTGGTGCCAGGCACCAGGACAGTTGGGCCCAGTGTACACCACAATATCAAACAGCACCAGCCTTGCAAGATGTGTCTGTTCCACATACGTGCTGATGCCAGGCACCAGGACACTTGGGTCCAGTGTACACTAGAATATCAAACAGCACCAGCCTTGCAAGATGTGTCTGTTCCGCACACGTGCTGGTGCCAGGCACCAGGACAGTCGGGTCTAGTGTACACTACAATATCACAAAGCACCAGCCTTGCAAGATGTGTCTGTTCCGCACACACGCTGGTGCCAGGCACCAGGACAGTCGTATCCAGTGTACACCACAATATCACACAGCACCAGCCTTGCAAGATGTGTCTGTTCTGCACACGTGCTGGTGCCAGGCACCAGGACAGTGGGTCCAGTGTACACCACAATTTCAAACTGCACCAGCCTTGCAAGATGTGTCTGTTCCGCACACACGCTGGTGCCAGGCACCAGGACAGTCGTGTCCAGTGTACACCACGATATCACACAGCACCAGCCGTGCAAGATGTGTCTGTTCTGCACACGTGCTGATGCCAGGCACCAGAACAGTCGGGTCCAGTGCACACCACAATATCAAAAAGCACCAGCCTTGCAAGATGTGTCTGTTCTGCGCACGTGCTGGTGCCAGGCACCAGGACAGTCGGGTCCAGTGCACACCACAATATCAAACAGCACCAGCCTTTCAAGATGTGTCTGTTCCACATACGTGCTGATGCCAGGCACCAGGACAGTCGGGTCTAGTGTACACTACAATATCACACAGCACCAGCCTTGCAAGATGTGTCTGTTCCGCACACACGCTGGTGCCAGGCACCAGGACAGTCGTATCCAGTGTACACCACAATATCACACAGCACCAGCCTTGCAAGATGTGTCTGTTCCGCACACGTGCCAATGCCAGGCACCAGGACAGTCGTATCCAGTGTACACCACAATATCACACAGCACCAGCCTTGCAAGATGTGTCTGTTCTGCACACGTGCTGATGCCAGGCACCAGGACAGTGTGGTCCAGTGTACACTACAATATCAAACAGCACCAGCCTTTCAAGATGTGTCTGTTCCACATACGTGCTGATGCCAGGCACCAGGACAGTGTGGTCCAGTGTACACTACAATTTCAAACTGCACCAGCCTTGCAAGATGTGTCTGTTCCGCACACACGCTGGTGCCAGGCACCAGGACAGTCATGTCCAGTGTACACCACGATATCACACAGCACCAGCCGTGCAAGATGTGTCTGTTCTGCACACGTGCTGATGCCAGGCACCAGGACAGTCGGGTCCAGTGTACACTACAATATCAAACAGCACCAGCCTTGCAAGATATGTCCGTTCCGCACACGTGCCAATGCCAGGCACCAGAACAGTCGGGTCTAGTGTACACTACAATATCACACAGCACCAGCCTTGCAAGATGTGTCTGTTCCGCACACGTGCTGGTGCCAGGCACCAGGACAGTCGTATCCAGTGTACACCACAATATCACACAGCACCAGCCTTGCAAGATGTGTCTGTTCTGCACACGTGCTGATGCCAGGCACCAGGACAGTGTGGTCCAGTGTACACTACAATATCAAACAGCACCAGCCTTTCAAGATGTGTCTGTTCCACATACGTGCTGATGCCAGGCACCAGGACAGTGTGGTCCAGTGTACACTACAATTTCAAACTGCACCAGCCTTGCAAGATGTGTCTGTTCCGCACACACGCTGGTGCCAGGCACCAGGACAGTCATGTCCAGTGTACACCACGATATCACACAGCACCAGCCGTGCAAGATGTGTCTGTTCTGCACACGTGCTGATGCCAGGCACCAGGACAGTCGGGTCCAGTGTACACTACAATATCAAACAGCACCAGCCTTGCAAGATATGTCCGTTCCGCACACGTGCCAATGCCAGGCACCAGAACAGTCGGGTCTAGTGTACACTACAATATCACACAGCACCAGCCTTGCAAGATGTGTCTGTTCCGCACACGTGCTGGTGCCAGGCACCAGGACAGTCGGGTCCAGTGTACACCACAATATCAAACAGCACCAGTCTTGCAAGATGTGTCTGTTCTGCGCACATGCTGGTGCCAGGCACCAGGACACTTGGGTCCAGTGTACACTAGAATATCAAACAGCACCAGCCTTGCAAGATGTGTCTGTTCCGCACACGTGCTGGTGCCAGGCACCAGGACAGTCGGGTCCAGTGTACACTACAATATCAAACAGCACCAGCCTTGCAAGATGTGTCTGTTCCGCACACACGTGCTGATGCCAGGCACCAGGACAGTCGGGTCCAGTGTACACCACAATATCACACAGCACCAGCCTTGCAAGATGTGTCTGTTCTGCACACGTGCTGGTGCCAGGCACCAGGACAGTCGGGTCCAGTGTACACTACAATATCAAACAGTAACAGCCTTGCAAGATGTGTCTGTTCCGCACACACGCTGGTGCCAGGCACCAGGACAGTCATGTCCAGTGTACACCACAATATCACACAGCACCAGCCTTGCAAGATGTGTCTGTTCTGCACACGTGCTGGTGCCAGGCACCAGGACAGTCGGGTCCAGTGTACACTACAATATCAAACAGTAACAGCCTTGCAAGATGTGTCTGTTCCGCACACACGCTGGTGCCAGGCACCAGGACAGTCATGTCCAGTGTACACTACAATATTAAACAGTAACAGCCTTGCAAGATGTGTCTGTTCCGCACACATGCTGATGACAGGCACCAGGACAGTCGGGTCCAGTGTACACCACAATATCACACAAAACCAGCCTTGCAAGATGTGTCTGTTCCGCACACGTGCTGGTGCCAGGCACCAGGACACTTGGGTCCAGTGTACACTAGAATATCAAACAGCACCAGCCTTGCAGGATGTGTCTGTTCTGCACACGTGCTGGTGCCAGGCACCGGACAGTAGGGTCCAGTGGACACTTCAATATCAAACAGCACCAGCCTTGCAAGATGTGTCTGTTCTGCACACGTGCTGGTGCCAGGCACCGGACAGTAGGGTCCAGTGGACACTTCAATATCAAACAGCACCAGCCTTGCAAGATGTGTCTGTTCTGCGCACGTGCTGGTGCCAGGCACTAGGACACTTGGGTCCAGTGTACACTAGAATATCAAACAGCACCAGCCTTGCAAGATGTGTCTGTTCCGCACACATGCTGGTGCCAGGCACCAGGACAGTCATGTCCAGTGTACACCACAATATCACACAAAACCAGCCTTGCAAGATGTGTCTGTTCCACACACGTGTTGGTGCCAGGCACCAGGACAGTCGGGTCCAGTGCACACCACAATATCAAACAGCACCAGCCTTTCAAGATGTGTCTGTTCCGCACACACATGCTGATGCCAGGCACCAGGACAGTCGGGTCCAGTGCACACCACAATATCAAACAGCACCAGCCTTGCAAGATTTGTCTGTTCCGCACACACGCTGGTGCCAGGCACCAGGACAGTCGTGTCCAGTGTACACCACAATATCAAACAGCACCAGCCTTGCAAGATGTGTCTGTTCTGCGCACGTGCTGGTGCCAGGCACCAGCACAGTCGGGCCCAGTGTACACTACAATATCAAACAGCACCAGCCTTTCAAGATGTGTCTGTTCCGCACACACGTGCTGATGCCAGGCACCAGGACAGTCGTATCCAGTGTACACCACAATATCACACAGCACCAGCCTTGCAAGATGTGTCTGTTCTGCACACGTGCTGGTGCCAGGCACCGGAACAGTGGGTCCAGTGTACACTACAATATCAAACAGCACCAGCCTTTCAAGATGTGTATGTTCCGCACTCACGTGCTGATGCCAGGCACCAGGACAGTCGTGTCCAGTGTACACCACAATATCACACAGCACCAGCCTTGCAAGATGTGTCTGTTCCACACACGTGCTGGTGCCAGGCACCGGACAGTGGGTCCAGTGTACACCACAATTTCAAACTGCACCAGCCTTGCAAGAGGTGTCTGTTCCGCACACACGCTGGTGCCAGGCACCAGGACAGTCATGTCCAGTGTACACCACGATATCACACAGCACCAGCCGTGCAAGATGTGTCTGTTCTGCACACGTGCTGATGCCAGGCACCAGGACAGTCGGGTCCAGTGTACACTACAATATCAAACAGCACCAGCCTTGCAAGATATGTCCGTTCCGCACACGTGTTGGTGCCAGGCACCAGGACAGTCGGGTCCAGTGTACAACACAATGTCAAACAGCACCAGTCTTGCAAGATGTATTTGTTCTGCCCATGTGCTGATGCTAGGCACCAAGACAGTCTAGTCCAGTGTACAGTACAATTTCAAAGAGCACCAGCCTTGCAAGATGTGTCTGTTCCGCACACGTGCTGATGCCAGGCACCAGGACAGTCGGGTCTAGTGTACACTACAATATCACACAGCACCAGCCTTGCAAGATGTGTCTGTTCCGCACACGTGGTGGTGCCAGGCACCAGGACAGTGTGGTCCAGTGTACACTACAATATCAAACAGCACCAGCCTTGCAAGATGTGTCTGTTTCGCACACGTGTTGGTGCCAGGCACCAGGACAGTTGGGCCCAGTGTACACCACAATATCAAACAGCACCAGCCTTGCAAGATGTGTCTGTTCCGCACACGTGCTGGTGCCAGGCACCAGGACAGTCGGGCCCAATGTACAGTACAATATCAAACAGCACCCGTCTTGCAAGATATGTCTGTTCGGCACACGTGCCAATGCCAGGCACCAGGACAGTCGGGTCTAGTGTACACTACAATATCACACAGCACCAGCCTTGCAAGATGTGTCTGTTCCGCACACACGTGCTGATGCCAGTCACCAGAACAGTCGGGTCTAGTGTACACTACAATATCAAACAGCACCAGCCTTGCAAGATGTGTCTGTTCTGCGCACGTGCTGGTGCCAGGCACCAGGACAGTCGGGCCCTGCGTACACTACAATATCAAACAGCACCAGCCTTGCAAGATGTGTCTGTTCCATACACGTGTTGGTGCCAGCCACCAGGACAGTCTGGTCCAGTGTACACTAAAATATCAAACAGCACCAGCCTTGCAAGATGTGTCTGTTCCGCACACGTGCTGATGCCAGGCACCAGGACAGTCGGGTCCAGTGTACACTACAATATCAAACAGCACCAGCCTTGCAAGATGTGTCTGTCCCGCACACGTGCTGATGCCAGGCACCAGGACAGTCGGGCCCAGTTTACAATACAATATCAAACAGCACCAGCCTTGCAAGATGTGTCTGTTCCGCACACGTGCTGGTGCCAGGCACCAGGACAGTCGGGTCCAGTGTACACCACAATATCACACAGCACCAGCCTTGCAAGATGTGTCTGTTCTGCACACGTGCTGATGCCAGGCACCAGGACAGTCGGGTCCAGTGTACACCACAATATCAAACAGCATCAAGATGTGTCTGTCCCGCACACGTGCTGGTGCCAGGCACCAGGACAGTCGGGTCCAGTGCACACCACAATATCAAACAGCACCAGCCTTGCAAGATGTGTCTGTTCCGCGCACGTGCTGGTGCCAGGCACCAGGACAGTCGCGTCCAGTGTACACCACAATATCAAACAGCACCAGCCTTGCAAGATGTGTCTGTTCTGCGCACGTGCTGGTGCCAGGCACCAGGACAGTCGGGTCCAGTGTACACCACAATTTCAAACAGCACCAGCCTTGCAAGATGTGTCTGTTCCGCACACGTGCCGATGCCAGGCACCAGGACAGTCTAGTCCAGCTACACTACAATATCAAACAGCACCAGCCTTGCAAGATGTGTCTGTTCCGCACACGTGCTGATGCCAGGCACCGGGACAGTGGGTCCAGTGTACACTACAATATCAAACAGCACCAGCCTTGCAAGATGTGTCTGTTCCGCACACACGTGCTGATGCCAGGCACCAGGACAGTCAGGTCCAGTGTACACCACAATATCAAACAGCACCAGCCTTGCAAGATGTGTCTGTTCCGCAAACGTGCTGGTGCCAGGCACCAGGACAGTCAGGTCCAGTGTACACTACAATATCAAACAGCACCAGCCTTGCAAGATGTGTCTGTTCCACACACGTGTTGGTGCCAGGCACCAGGACAGTCAGGTCCAGTGTACACCACAATATCAAACAGCACCAGCCTTGCAAGATGTGTCGGTTCCACACACGTGCTGATGCCAGGCACCAGGACAGTCGGGTCCAGTGTACACCACAATATCAAACAGCACCAGTCTTGCAAGATGTGTTTGTTCTGCCCATGTGCTGATGCTAGGCACCAAGACAGTCTAGTCCAGCATACACTACAATTTCAAACAGCACCAGCCTTGCAAGATGTGTCTGTTCCGCACACGTGCTGATGGCAGGCACCAGGGCAGTCGGGTCTAGTGTACACTACAATATCACACAGCACCAGCCTTGCAAGATGTGTCTGTTCCGCACACGTGCCAATGCCAGGCACCAGGACAGTCGGGTCCAGTGTACACCACAATATCAAACAGCACCGGCCTTGCAAGATGTGTCTGTTCTGCACACACGTGCTGATGCCAGGCACCAGGACAGTCGGGTCCAGTGTACACCACAATACCAAACAGCACCAGTCTTGCAAGATGTGTTTGTTCCCCACACGTGCTGATGCCAGGCACCAGGACAGTCGGGTCTAGTGTACACTACAATATCAAACAGCACCAGCCTTGCAAGATGTGTCTGTTCTGCGCACGTGCTGGTGCCAGGCACCAGTACACTTGGGTCCAGTGTACACCACAATATCAAACAGCACCAGCCTTGCAAGATGTGTCTGTTCCGCACACGTGCTGGTGTCAGGCACCAGTACACTTGGGTCCAGTGTACACCACAATATCAAACAGCACCAGCCTTGCAAGATGTGTCTGTTCCGCACACGTGCTGGTGCCAGGCACCAGGACAGTCGGGTCCAGTGTACACCACAATATCAAACAGCACCAGCCTTGCAAGATGTGTCTGTTTCGCACACGTGTTGGTGCCAGGCACTAGGACAGTCGGGCCCAGTGTACACCACAATACCAAACAGCACCAGTCTTGCAAGATGTGTTTGTTCCGCACACGTGCTGGTGCCAGGCACCAGGACAGTCGGGCGCAGTGTACACCACAATATCAAACAGCACCAGCCTTGCAAGATGTGCCTGTTCCGCACACGTGTTGGTGCCAGGCACCAGGACAGTCTGGTCCAGTGTACAGTACAATATCAAACAGCACCAGCCTTGCAAGATGTGCCTGTTCCGCACACACGTGCTGATGCCAGGCACCAGGACAGTCTGGTCCAGTGTACAGTACAATATCAAACAGCACCAGCCTTGCAAGATGTGTCTGTTCTGCAAACGTGCTGGTGCCAGGCACCAGGACAGTTGGGTCCAGTGTACACCACAATATCAAATAGCACCAGCCTTGCAAGATGTGTCGGTCCCGCACACGTGCTGATGCCAGGCACCAGGACAGTCGGGTCCAGTGTACACTACAATATCAAACAGCACCAGCCTTGCAAGATGTGTCTGTTCCGCACACGTGCTGGTGCCAGGCACCAGGACAGTCGCGTCCAGTGTACACCACAATATCAAACAGCACCAGCCTTGCAAGATGTGTCTGACCCGCACACGTGCTGATGCCAGGCACCGGGACAGTGGGTCCAGTGTACACTACAATATCAAACAGCACCAGCCTTGCAAGATGTGTCTGTTCCGCACACACGTGCTGATGCCAGGCACCAGGACAGTCGGGTCCAGTGTACACCACAATATCAAACAGCACCAGCCTTGCAAGATGTGTCTGTTCCGCACACGTGCTGGTGCCAGGCACCAGGACAGTCGTATCCAGTGTACACCACAATATCAAACAGCACCAGCCTTGCAAGATGTGTCTGTTCTGCGCACGTGCTGGTGCCAGGCACCAGGACAGTCGGGTCCAGTGTCGAGTACAATATCAAACAGCACCAGCCTTGCAAGATGTGTCTGTGCCGCACACGTGCCAATGCTAGGCACCAGGACAGTCGTATCCAGTGTACACCACAATATCACACAGCACCAGCCTTGCAAGATGTGTCTGTTCTGCACACGTGCTGGTGCCAGGCACCAGGACAGTCGGGTCCAGTGTACACTAGAATATCAAACAGCACCAGCCTTGCAAGATGTGTCTGTTCCGCACACGTGCTGATGCCAGACACCAGGACAGTCGGGTCCAGTGTACACTACAATATCAAACAGCACCAGCATTGCAAGATGTGTCTGACCCGCACACGTGCTGATGCCAGGCACCGGGACAGTGGGTCCAGTGTACACTACAATATCACACAGCACCAGCATTGCAAGATGTGTCTGACCCGCACACGTGCTGATGCCAGGCACCGGGACAGTGGGTCCAGTGTACACTACAATATCACAAAGCACCAGCCTTGCAAGATGTGTCTGTTCCGCACACACGCTGGTGCCAGGCACCAGGACAGTGGGTCCAGTGTACACCACAATTTCAAACTGCACCAGCCTTGCAAATGTGTCTGTTCCGCACACACGCTGGTGCCAGGCACCAGGACAGTCGTGTCCAGTGTACACCACAATATCACACAGCACCAGCCTTGCAAGATGTGTCTGTTCCACACACGTGCTGATGCCAGGCACCAGGACAGTCGGGTCTAGTGTACACTACAATATCACACAGCACCAGCCTTGCAAGATGTGTCTGTTCCGCACACACGCTGGTGCCAGGCACCAGGACAGTCGTATCCAGTGTACACCACAATATCACACAGCACCAGCCTTGCAAGATGTGTCTGTTCCGCACACGTGCCAATGCCAGGCACCAGGACAGTCGTATCCAGTGTACACCACAATATCACACAGCACCAGCCTTGCAAGATGTGTCTGTTTTGCACACGTGTTGGTGCCAGGCACCTGGACAGTTGGGCCCAGTGTACACCACAATATCAAACTGCACCAGCCTTGCAAGATGTGTCTGTTCCACATACGTGCTGATGCCAGGCACCAGGACACTTGGGTCCAGTGTACACTAGAATATCAAACAGCACCAGCCTTGCAAGATGTGTCTGTTCCGCACACGTGCTGGTGCCAGGCACCAGGACAGTCGGGTCTAGTGTACACTACAATATCACAAAGCACCAGCCTTGCAAGATGTGTCTGTTCCGCACACACGCTGGTGCCAGGCACCAGGACAGTCGTATCCAGTGTACACCACAATATCACACAGCACCAGCCTTGCAAGATGTGTCTGTTCTGCACACGTGCTGGTGCCAGGCACCAGGACAGTGGGTCCAGTGTACACCACAATTTCAAACTGCACCAGCCTTGCAAGATGTGTCTGTTCCGCACACACGCTGGTGCCAGGCACCAGGACAGTCGTGTCCAGTGTACACCACGATATCACACAGCACCAGCCGTGCAAGATGTGTCTGTTCTGCACACGTGCTGATGCCAGGCACCAGAACAGTCGGGTCCAGTGCACACCACAATATCAAAAAGCACCAGCCTTGCAAGATGTGTCTGTTCTGCGCACGTTCTGGTGCCAGGCACCAGGACAGTCGGGTCCAGTGCACACCACAATATCAAACAGCACCAGCCTTTCAAGATGTGTCTGTTCCACATACGTGCTGATGCCAGGCACCAGGACAGTCGGGTCTAGTGTACACTACAATATCACACAGCACCAGCCTTGCAAGATGTGTCTGTTCCGCACACACGCTGGTGCCAGGCACCAGGACAGTCGTATCCAGTGTACACCACAATATCACACAGCACCAGCCTTGCAAGATGTGTCTGTTCCGCACACGTGCCAATGCCAGGCACCAGGACAGTCGTATCCAGTGTACACCACAATATCACACAGCACCAGCCTTGCAAGATGTGTCTGTTCTGCACACGTGCTGATGCCAGGCACCAGGACAGTGTGGTCCAGTGTACACTACAATATCAAACAGCACCAGCCTTTCAAGATGTGTCTGTTCCACATACGTGCTGATGCCAGGCACCAGGACAGTGTGGTCCAGTGTACACTACAATTTCAAACTGCACCAGCCTTGCAAGATGTGTCTGTTCCGCACACACGCTGGTGCCAGGCACCAGGACAGTCATGTCCAGTGTACACCACGATATCACACAGCACCAGCCGTGCAAGATGTGTCTGTTCTGCACACGTGCTGATGCCAGGCACCAGGACAGTCGGGTCCAGTGTACACTACAATATCAAACAGCACCAGCCTTGCAAGATATGTCCGTTCCGCACACGTGCCAATGCCAGGCACCAGAACAGTCGGGTCTAGTGTACACTACAATATCACACAGCACCAGCCTTGCAAGATGTGTCTGTTCCGCACACGTGCTGGTGCCAGGCACCAGGACAGTCGGGTCCAGTGTACACCACAATATCAAACAGCACCAGTCTTGCAAGATGTGTCTGTTCTGCGCACATGCTGGTGCCAGGCACCAGGACACTTGGGTCCAGTGTACACTAGAATATCAAACAGCACCAGCCTTGCAAGATGTGTCTGTTCCGCACACGTGCTGGTGCCAGGCACCAGGACAGTCGGGTCCAGTGTACACTACAATATCAAACAGCACCAGCCTTGCAAGATGTGTCTGTTCCGCACACACGTGCTGATGCCAGGCACCAGGACAGTCGGGTCCAGTGTACACCACAATATCACACAGCACCAGCCTTGCAAGATGTGTCTGTTCTGCACACGTGCTGGTGCCAGGCACCAGGACAGTCGGGTCCAGTGTACACTACAATATCAAACAGTAACAGCCTTGCAAGATGTGTCTGTTCCGCACACACGCTGGTGCCAGGCACCAGGACAGTCATGTCCAGTGTACACCACAATATCACACAGCACCAGCCTTGCAAGATGTGTCTGTTCTGCACACGTGCTGGTGCCAGGCACCAGGACAGTCGGGTCCAGTGTACACTACAATATCAAACAGTAACAGCCTTGCAAGATGTGTCTGTTCCGCACACACGCTGGTGCCAGGCACCAGGACAGTCGGGTCCAGTGTACACTACAATATCAAACAGTAACAGCCTTGCAAGATGTGTCTGTTCCGCACACATGCTGATGACAGGCACCAGGACAGTCGGGTCCAGTGTACACCACAATATCACACAAAACCAGCCTTGCAAGATGTGTCTGTTCCGCACACGTGCTGGTGCCAGGCACCAGGACACTTGGCTCCAGTGTACACTAGAATATCAAACAGCACCAGCCTTGCAGGATGTGTCTGTTCTGCAGACGTGCTGGTGCCAGGCACCGGACAGTAGGGTCCAGTGGACACTTCAATATCAAACAGCACCAGCCTTGCAAGATGTGTCTGTTCTGCACACGTGCTGGTGCCAGGCACCGGACAGTAGGGTCCAGTGGACACTTCAATATCAAACAGCACCAGCCTTGCAAGATGTGTCTGTTCTGCGCACGTGCTGGTGCCAGGCACTAGGACACTTGGGTCCAGTGTACACTAGAATATCAAACAGCACCAGCCTTGCAAGATGTGTCTGTTCCGCACACATGCTGGTGCCAGGCACCAGGACAGTCATGTCCAGTGTACACCACAATATCACACAAAACCAGCCTTGCAAGATGTGTCTGTTCCACACACGTGTTGGTGCCAGGCACCAGGACAGTCGGGTCCAGTGCACACCACAATATCAAACAGCACCAGCCTTTCAAGATGTGTCTGTTCCGCACACACATGCTGATGCCAGGCACCAGGACAGTCGGGTCCAGTGCACACCACAATATCAAACAGCACCAGCCTTGCAAGATTTGTCTGTTCCGCACACACGCTGGTGCCAGGCACCAGGACAGTCGTGTCCAGTGTACACCACAATATCAAACAGCACCAGCCTTGCAAGATGTGTCTGTTCTGCGCACGTGCTGGTGCCAGGCACCAGCACAGTCGGGCCCAGTGTACACTACAATATCAAACAGCACCAGCCTTTCAAGATGTGTCTGTTCCGCACACACGTGCTGATGCCAGGCACCAGGACAGTCGTATCCAGTGTACACCACAATATCACACAGCACCAGCCTTGCAAGATGTGTCTGTTCTGCACACGTGCTGGTGCCAGGCACCGGGACAGTGGGTCCAGTGTACACTACAATATCAAACAGCACCAGCCTTTCAAGATGTGTATGTTCCGCACTCACGTGCTGATGCCAGGCACCAGGACAGTCGTGTCCAGTGTACACCACAATATCACACAGCACCAGCCTTGCAAGATGTGTCTGTTCCACACACGTGCTGGTGCCAGGCACCGGACAGTGGGTCCAGTGTACACCACAATTTCAAACTGCACCAGCCTTGCAAGAGGTGTCTGTTCCGCACACACGCTGGTGCCAGGCACCAGGACAGTCATGTCCAGTGTACACCACGATATCACACAGCACCAGCCGTGCAAGATGTGTCTGTTCTGCACACGTGCTGATGCCAGGCACCAGGACAGTCGGGTCCAGTGTACACTACAATATCAAACAGCACCAGCCTTGCAAGATATGTCCGTTCCGCACACGTGTTGGTGCCAGGCACCAGGACAGTCGGGTCCAGTGTACAACACAATATCAAACAGCACCAGTCTTGCAAGATGTATTTGTTCTGCCCATGTGCTGATGCTAGGCACCAAGACAGTCTAGTCCAGTGTACAGTACAATTTCAAACAGCACCAGCCTTGCAAGATGTGTCTGTTCCGCACACGTGCTGATGCCAGGCACCAGGACAGTCGGGTCTAGTGTACACTACAATATCACACAGCACCAGCCTTGCAAGATGTGTCTGTTCCGCACACGTGGTGGTGCCAGGCACCAGGACAGTGTGGTCCAGTGTACACTACAATATCAAACAGCACCAGCCTTGCAAGATGTGTCTGTTTCGCACACGTGTTGGTGCCAGGCACCAGGACAGTTGGGCCCAGTGTACACCACAATATCAAACAGCACCAGCCTTGCAAGATGTGTCTGTTCCGCACACGTGCTGGTGCCAGGCACCAGGACAGTCGGGCCCAATGTACAGTACAATATCAAACAGCACCCGTCTTGCAAGATATGTCTGTTCGGCACACGTGCCAATGCCAGGCACCAGGACAGTCGGGTCTAGTGTACACTACAATATCACACAGCACCAGCCTTGCAAGATGTGTCTGTTCTGCGCACGTGCTGGTGCCAGGCACCAGGACAGTCGGGCCCTGCGTACACTACAATATCAAACAGCACCAGCCTTGCAAGATGTGTCTGTTCCACACACGTGTTGGTGCCAGCCACCAGGACAGTCTGGTCCAGTGTACACTAAAATATCAAACAGCACCAGCCTTGCAAGATGTGTCTGTTCCGCACACGTGCTGATGCCAGGCACCAGGACAGTCGGGTCCAGTGTACACTACAATATCAAACAGCACCAGCCTTGCAAGATGTGTCTGTCCCGCACACGTGCTGATGCCAGGCACCAGGACAGTCGGGCCCAGTGTACACTACAATATCACACAGCACCAGCCTTGCAAGATGTGTCTGTTCTGCGCACATGCTGGTGCCAGGCACCAGGACACTTGGGTCCAGTGTACACTAGAATATCAAACAGCACCAGCCTTGCAAGATGTGTCTGTTCCGCACACGTGCTGGTGCCAGGCACCAGGACAGTCGGGCCCAGTGTACACTACAATATCAAACAGCACCAGCCTTGCAAGATGTGTCTGTTCTGCACACGTGCTGGTGCCAGGCACCAGGACAGTCGGGTCCAGTGGATACTTCAATATCAAACAGCACCAGCCTTGCAAGATGTGTCTGTTCCGCACACGTGCTGGTGCCAGGAACCAGGACACTTGGGTCCAGTGTACACTAGAATATCAAACAGCACCAGCCTTGCAGGATGTGTCTGTTCTGCGCACGTGCTGGTGCCAGGCACTAGGACACTTGGGTCCAGTGTACACTAGAATATCAAACAGCACCAGCCTTGCAAGATGTGTCTGTTCTGCACACGTGCTGGTGCCAGGCACCAGGACAGTCGGGTGTAGTGTACACTAGAATATCAAACAGCACCAGCCTTGCAAGATGTGTCTGTTCCGCACACATGCTGGTGCCAGGCACCAGGACAGTCATGTCCAGTGTACACCACAATATCACACAGCACCAGCCTTGCAAGATGTGTCTGTTCCACACACGTGCTGATGCCAGGCACCAGGACAGTCGAGTCCAGTGTACACTACAATATCAAACAGCACCAGCCTTGCAAGATGTGTCTGTTCTGCACACGTGCTGGTGCCAGGCACCAGGACAGTCGGGTGTAGTGTACACTAGAATATCAAACAGCACCAGCCTTGCAAGATGTGCCTGTTCCGCACACATGCTGGTGCCAGGCACCAGGACAGTCATGTCCAGTGTACACCACAATATCACACAGCACCAGCCTTGCAAGATGTGTCTGTTCCACACACGTGCTGATGCCAGGCACCAGGACAGTCGAGTCCAGTGTACACCACAATATCACACAGCACCAGCCTTTCAAGATGTGTCTGTTCTGCACACGTGCTGGTGCCAGGCACCAGGACAGTCGGGTCCAGTGTACACTACAATATCAAACAGCACCAGCCTTGCAAGATGTGTCTGTTCCGCACACACGTGCTGATGCCAGGCACCAGGACAGTCGGGTCCAGTGCACACCACAATATCAAACAGCACCAGCCTTTCAAGATGTGTCTGTTCCGCACACACATGCTGATGCCAGGCACCAGGACAGTCGGGTCCAGTGTACACCACAATATCACACAGCACCAGCCTTGCAAGATGTGTCTGTTCTGCACACGTGCTGGTGCCAGGCACCAGGACAGTCAGGTCCAGTGTACACCACAATATCACACAGCACCAGCCTTGCAAGATGTGTCTGTTCCGCAAACGTGCTGGTGCCAGGCACCAGGACAGTCGGGTCCAGTGCACACCACAATATCAAACAGCACCAGCCTTGCAAGATGTGTCTGTTCCGCACACGTGCTGATGCCAGGCACCAGGACAGTCGGGTCCAGTGTACACTACAATATCAAACAGCACCAGCCTTGCAAGATGTGTCTGTTCCGCAAACGTGCTGGTGCCAGGCACCAGGACAGTCGCGTCCAGTGTACACCACAATATCAAACAGCACCAGCCTTGCAAGATGTGTCTGACCCGCACACGTGCTGATGCCAGGCACCAGGACAGTCGTGTCCAGTGTACACTACAATATCAAACAGCACCAGCCTTGCAAGATGTGTCTGACCCGCACACGTGCTGATGCCAGGCACCGGACAGTCGGGTCCAGCGCACACTACAATATCAAACAGCACCAGCCTTGCAAGATGTGTCTGACCCGCACACGTGCTGATGCCAGGCACCGGACAGTCGGGTCCAGTGGATACTTCAATATCAAACAGCACCAGCCTTGCAAGATGTGTCTGTTCTGCGCACATGCTGGTGCCAGGCACCAGGACACTTGGGTCCAGTGTACACTAGAATATCAAACAGCACCAGCCTTGCAAGATGTGTCTGTTCCGCACACGTGCTGGTGCCAGGCACCAGGGCAGTCGTATCCAGTGTACACCACAATATCACACAGCACCAGCCTTGCAAGATGTGTCTGTTCTGCACACGTGCTGGTGCCAGGCACCAGGACAGTCGGGTCCAGCGTACACTACAATATCACACAGCACCAGCCTTGCAAGATGTGTCTGTTCCGCAAACGTGCTGGTGCCAGGCACCAGGACAGTCGTGTCCAGTGTACACCACAATATCACACAGCACCAGCCTTGCAAGATGTGTCTGTTCCACACACGCTGGTGCCAGGCACCAGGACAGTGGGTCCAGTGTACACTAGAATATCAAACAGCACCAGCCTTGCAAGATGTGTCTGTTCCGCAAACGTGCTGGTGCCAGGCACCAGGACAGTCGGGTCCAGTGTACACTACAATATCAAACAGCACCAGCCTTGCAAGATGTGTCTGTTCCGCACACGTGCTTGTGCCAGGCACCAGGACAGTCAGGTCCAGTGTACACCACAATATCACACAGCACCAGCCTTGCAAGAGGTGTCTGTTCTGCACACGTGCTGGTGCCAGGCACCAGGACAGTCGGGTCCAGTGTACACTACAATATCAAACAGCACCAACCTTGCAAGTTATGTCTGTTCCGCACACGTGCCAATGCCAGGCACCAGGACAGTCGGGTCTAGTGTACACTACAATATCACACAGCACCAGCCTTGCAAGAAGTGTCTGTTTTGCACACGTGTTGGTGCCAGGCACCAGGACAGTCGGGTCCAGTGTCGAGTACAATATCAAACAGCACCAGCCTTGCAAGATGTGTCTGTTCCGCACACGTGCTGGTGCCAGGCACCAGGACAGTCGTGTCCAGTGTACACCACAATATCACACAGCACCAGCCTTGCAAGATGTGTCTGTTCCACATACGTGCTGATGCCAGGCGCCAGGACAGTCGAGTCCAGTGTACACCACAATACCAAACAGCACCAGCCTTGCAAGATGTGTCTGTTCCGCACACGTGTTGGTGCCAGGCACCAGGACAGTCGGGTCCAGCGTACACTACAATATCAAACAGCACCAGCCTTGCAATATGTGTCTGTTCTGCGCACGTGCTGGTGCCAGGCACCAGGACAGTCGCGTGCAGTGTACACTACAATATCAAACAGCACCAGCCTTGCAAGATGTGTCTGTTCTGCGCACATGCTGGTGCCAGGCACCAGGACAGTCGGGTCCAGTGTACACCACAATATCACACAGCACCAGCCTTGCAAGATGTGTCTGTTCTGCACACGTGCTGATGCCAGGCACCAGGACAGTTGGGTCCAGTGTACACCACAATATCAAACAGCATCAAGATGTGTCTGTCCCGCACACGTGCTGGTGCCAGGCACCAGGACAGTCGGGTCCAGTGCACACCACAATATCAAACAGCACCAGCCTTGCAAGATGTGTCTGTTCCGCGCACGTGCTGGTGCCAGGCACCAGGACAGTCGCGTCCAGTGTACACCACAATATCAAACAGCACCAGCCTTGCAAGATGTGTCTGTTCTGCGCACGTGCTGGTGCCAGGCACCAGGACAGTCGGGTCCAGTGTACACCACAATTTCAAACAGCACCAGCCTTGCAAGATGTGTCTGTTCCGCACACGTGCCGATGCCAGGCACCAGGACAGTCTAGTCCAGCTACACTACAATATCAAACAGCACCAGCCTTGCAAGATGTGTCTGACCCGCACACGTGCTGATGCCAGGCACCAGGACAGTCGGGTCCAGTGTACACTACAATATCAAACAGCACCAGCGTTGCAAGATGTGTCTGTTCCGCACACGTGCTGATGCCAGGCACCAGGACAGTCGGGTCCAGTGTACACTACAATATCAAACAGCACCAGCCTTGCAAGATGTGTCTTCCCGCACACGTGCTGATGCCAGGCACCGGGACAGTGGGTCCAGTGTACACTACAATATCAAACAGCACCAGCCTTGCAAGATGTGTCTGTTCCGCACACACGTGCTGATGCCAGGCACCAGGACAGTCAGGTCCAGTGTACACCACAATATCAAACAGCACCAGCCTTGCAAGATGTGTCTGTTCCGCACACGTGCTGGTGCCAGGCACCAGGACACTTGGGTCCAGTGTACACCACAATATCAAACAGCACCAGCCTTGCAAGATGTGTCTGTTCCGCAAACGTGCTGGTGCCAGGCACCAGGACAGTCAGGTCCAGTGTACACTACAATATCAAACAGCACCAGCCTTGCAAGATGTGTCTGTTCCACACACGTGTTGGTGCCAGGCACCAGGACAGTCAGGTCCAGTGTACACCACAATATCAAACAGCACCAGCCTTGCAAGATGTGTCGGTTCCACACACGTGCTGATGCCAGGCACCAGGACAGTCGGGTCCAGTGTACACCACAATATCAAACAGCACCAGTCTTGCAAGATGTGTTTGTTCTGCCCATGTGCTGATGCTAGGCACCAAGACAGTCTAGTCCAGCATACACTACAATTTCAAACAGCACCAGCCTTGCAAGATGTGTCTGTTCCGCACACGTGCTGATGGCAGGCACCAGGGCAGTCGGGTCTAGTGTACACTACAATATCACACAGCACCAGCCTTGCAAGATGTGTCTGTTCCGCACACGTGCCGATGCCAGGCACCAGGACAGTCGGGTCCAGTGTACACCACAATATCAAACAGCACCAGCCTTGCAAGATGTGTCTGTTCTGCACACACGTGCTGATGCCAGGCACCAGGACAGTCGGGTCCAGTGTACACCACAATACCAAACAGCACCAGTCTTGCAAGATGTGTTTGTTCCCCACACGTGCTGATGCCAGGCACCAGGACAGTCGGGTCTAGTGTACACTACAATATCAAACAGCACCAGCCTTGCAAGATGTGTCTGTTCTGCGCACGTGCTGGTGCCAGGCACCAGTACACTTGGGTCCAGTGTACACCACAATATCAAACAGCACCAGCCTTGCAAGATGTGTCTGTTCCGCACACGTGCTGGTGCCAGGCACCAGTACACTTGGGTCCAGTGTACACCACAATATCAAACAGCACCAGCCTTGCAAGATGTGTCTGTTCCGCACACGTGCTGGTGCCAGGCACCAGGACAGTCGGGCCCAGTGTACACCACAATACCAAACAGCACCAGTCTTGCAAGATGTGTTTGTTCCGCACACGTGCTGGTGCCAGGCACCAGGACAGTCGGGCCCAGTGTACACCACAATATCAAACAGCACCAGCCTTGCAAGATGTGCCTGTTCCGCACACGTGTTGGTGCCAGGCACCAGGACAGTCTGGTCCAGTGTACAGTACAATATCAAACAGCACCAGCCTTGCAAGATGTGCCTGTTCCGCACACGTGTTGGTGCCAGGCACCAGGACAGTCTGGTCCAGTGTACACTACAATATCAAACAGCACCAGCCTTGCAAGATGTGTCTGTTCTGCAAACGTGCTGGTGCCAGGCACCAGGACAGTTGGGTCCAGTGTACACCACAATATCAAATAGCACCAGCCTTGCAAGATGTGTCGGTCCCGCACACGTGCTGATGCCAGGCACCAGGACAGTCGGGTCCAGTGTACACTACAATATCAAACAGCACCAGCCTTGCAAGATGTGTCTGTTCCGCACACGTGCTGGTGCCAGGCACCAGGACAGTCGCGTCCAGTGTACACCACAATATCAAACAGCACCAGCCTTGCAAGATGTGTCTGACCCGCACACGTGCTGATGCCAGGCACCGGGACAGTGGGTCCAGTGTACACTACAATATCAAACAGCACCAGCCTTGCAAGATGTGTCTGTTCCGCACACACGTGCTGATGCCAGGCACCAGGACAGTCGGGTCCAGTGTACACCACAATATCAAACAGCACCAGCCTTGCAAGATGTGTCTGTTCCGCACACGTGCTGGTGCCAGGCACCAGGACAGTCGTATCCAGTGTACACCACAATATCAAACAGCACCAGCCTTGCAAGATGTGTCTGTTCTGCGCACGTGCTGGTGCCAGGCACCAGGACAGTCGGGTCCAGTGTCGAGTACAATATCAAACAGCACCAGCCTTGCAAGATGTGTCTGTGCCGCACACGTGCCAATGCCAGGCACCAGGACAGTCGTATCCAGTGTACACCACAATATCACACAGCACCAGCCTTGCAAGATGTGTCTGTTCTGCACACGTGCTGGTGCCAGGCACCAGGACAGTCGGGTCCAGTGTACACTAGAATATCAAACAGCACCAGCCTTGCAAGATGTGTCTGTTCCGCACACGTGCTGATGCCAGACACCAGGACAGTCGGGTCCAGTGTACACTACAATATCAAACAGCACCAGCATTGCAAGATGTGTCTGACCCGCACACGTGCTGATGCCAGGCACCGGGACAGTGGGTCCAGTGTACACCACAATTTCAAACTGCACCAGCCTTGCAAGAGGTGTCTGTTCCGCACACACGCTGGTGCCAGGCACCAGGACAGTCATGTCCAGTGTACACCACGATATCACACAACACCAGCCGTGCAAGATGTGTCTGTTCTGCACACGTGCTGATGCCAGGCACCAGGACAGTCGGGTCCAGTGTACACTACAATATCAAACAGCACCAGCCTTGCAAGATATGTCCGTTCCGCACACGTGTTGGTGCCAGGCACCAGGACAGTCGGGTCCAGTGTACAACACAATATCAAACAGCACCAGTCTTGCAAGATGTATTTGTTCTGCCCATGTGCTGATGCTAGGCACCAAGACAGTCTAGTCCAGTGTACAGTACAATTTCAAACAGCACCAGCCTTGCAAGATGTGTCTGTTCCGCACACGTGCTGATGCCAGGCACCAGGACAGTCGGGTCTAGTGTACACTACAATATCACACAGCACCAGCCTTGCAAGATGTGTCTGTTCCGCACACGTGCTGGTGCCAGGCACCAGGACAGTGTGGTCCAGTGTACACCACAATATCAAACAGCACCCGTCTTGCAAGATATGTCTGTTCGGCACACGTGCCAATGCCAGGCACCAGGACAGTCGGGTCTAGTGTACACTACAATATCACACAGCACCAGCCTTGCAAGATGTGTCTGTTCCGCACACACGTGCTGATGCCAGTCACCAGAACAGTCGGGTCTAGTGTACACTACAATATCAAACAGCACCAGCCTTGCAAGATGTGTCTGTTCTGCGCACGTGCTGGTGCCAGGCACCAGGACAGTCGGGCCCTGCGTACACTACAATATCAAACAGCACCAGCCTTGCAAGATGTGTCTGTTCCACACACGTGTTGGTGCCAGCCACCAGGACAGTCTGGTCCAGTGTACACTAAAATATCAAACAGCACCAGCCTTGCAAGATGTGTCTGTTCCGCACACGTGCTGATGCCAGGCACCAGGACAGTCGGGTCCAGTGTACACTACAATATCAAACAGCACCAGCCTTGCAAGATGTGTCTGTCCCGCACACGTGCTGATGCCAGGCACCAGGACAGTCGGGCCCAGTGTACACTACAATATCACACAGCACCAGCCTTGCAAGATGTGTCTGTTCTGCGCACATGCTGGTGCCAGGCACCAGGACACTTGGGTCCAGTGTACACTAGAATATCAAACAGCACCAGCCTTGCAAGATGTGTCTGTTCCGCACACGTGCTGGTGCCAGGCACCAGGACAGTCGGGCCCAGTGTACACTACAATATCAAACAGCACCAGCCTTGCAAGATGTGTCTGTTCTGCACACGTGCTGGTGCCAGGCACCAGGACAGTCGGGTCCAGTGGATACTTCAATATCAAACAGCACCAGCCTTGCAAGATGTGTCTGTTCCGCACACGTGCTGGTGCCAGGAACCAGGACACTTGGGTCCAGTGTACACTAGAATATCAAACAGCACCAGCCTTGCAGGATGTGTCTGTTCTGCGCACGTGCTGGTGCCAGGCACTAGGACACTTGGGTCCAGTGTACACTAGAATATCAAACAGCACCAGCCTTGCAAGATGTGTCTGTTCTGCACACGTGCTGGTGCCAGGCACCAGGACAGTCGGGTGTAGTGTACACTAGAATATCAAACAGCACCAGCCTTGCAAGATGTGTCTGTTCCGCACACATGCTGGTGCCAGGCACCAGGACAGTCATGTCCAGTATACACCACAATATCACACAGCACCAGCCTTGCAAGATGTGTCTGTTCCACACACGTGCTGATGCCAGGCACCAGGACAGTCGAGTCCAGTGTACACTACAATATCAAACAGCACCAGCCTTGCAAGATGTGTCTGTTCTGCACACGTGCTGGTGCCAGGCACCAGGACAGTCGGGTGTAGTGTACACTAGAATATCAAACAGCACCAGCCTTGCAAGATGTGCCTGTTCCGCACACATGCTGGTGCCAGGCACCAGGACAGTCATGTCCAGTGTACACCACAATATCACACAGCACCAGCCTTGCAAGATGTGTCTGTTCCACACACGTGCTGATGCCAGGCACCAGGACAGTCGAGTCCAGTGTACACCACAATATCACACAGCACCAGCCTTTCAAGATGTGTCTGTTCTGCACACGTGCTGGTGCCAGGCACCAGGACAGTCGGGTCCAGTGTACACTACAATATCAAACAGCACCAGCCTTGCAAGATGTGTCTGTTCCGCACACACGTGCTGATGCCAGGCACCAGGACAGTCGGGTCCAGTGCACACCACAATATCAAACAGCACCAGCCTTTCAAGATGTGTCTGTTCCGCACACACATGCTGATGCCAGGCACCAGGACAGTCGGGTCCAGTGTACACCACAATATCACACAGCACCAGCCTTGCAAGATGTGTCTGTTCTGCACACGTGCTGGTGCCAGGCACCAGGACAGTCAGGTCCAGTGTACACCACAATATCACACAGCACCAGCCTTGCAAGATGTGTCTGTTCCGCAAACGTGCTGGTGCCAGGCACCAGGACAGTCGGGTCCAGTGCACACCACAATATCAAACAGCACCAGCCTTGCAAGATGTGTCTGTTCCGCACACGTGCTGATGCCAGGCACCAGGACAGTCGGGTCCAGTGTACACTACAATATCAAACAGCACCAGCCTTGCAAGATGTGTCTGTTCCGCAAACGTGCTGGTGCCAGGCACCAGGACAGTCGCGTCCAGTGTACACCACAATATCAAACAGCACCAGCCTTGCAAGATGTGTCTGACCCGCACACGTGCTGATGCCAGGCACCAGGACAGTCGTGTCCAGTGTACACTACAATATCAAACAGCACCAGCCTTGCAAGATGTGTCTGACCCGCACACGTGCTGATGCCAGGCACCGGACAGTCGGGTCCAGCGCACACTACAATATCAAACAGCACCAGCCTTGCAAGATGTGTCTGACCCGCACACGTGCTGATGCCAGGCACCGGACAGTCGGGTCCAGCGCACACTACAATATCAAACAGCACCAGCCTTGCAAGATGTGTCTGACCCGCACACGTGCTGATGCCAGGCACCGGACAGTCGGGTCCAGTGGATACTTCAATATCAAACAGCACCAGCCTTGCAAGATGTGTCTGTTCCGCACACACGTGCTGATGCCAGGCACCAGGACAGTCGGGTCCAGTGTACACTACAATATCAAACAGCACCAGCCTTGCAAGATGTGTCTGTTCTGCGCACGTGCTGGTGCCAGGCACCAGTACACTTGGGTCCAGTGTACACCACAATATCAAATAGCACCAGCCTTGCAAGATGTGTCTGTTCCGCACACGTGCTGGTGCCAGGCACCAGGACAGTCATGTCCAGTATACACCACAATATCACACAGCACCAGCCTTGCAAGATGTGTCTGTTCCACACACGTGCTGATGCCAGGCACCAGGACAGTCGAGTCCAGTGTACACTACAATATCAAACAGCACCAGCCTTGCAAGATGTGTCTGTTCTGCACACGTGCTGGTGCCAGGCACCAGGATAGTCGGGTGTAGTGTACACTAGAATATCAAACAGCACCAGCCTTGCAAGATGTGCCTGTTCCGCACACATGCTGGTGCCAGGCACCAGGACAGTCATGTCCAGTGTACACCACAATATCACACAGCACCAGCCTTGCAAGATGTGTCTGTTCCACACACGTGCTGATGCCAGGCACCAGGACAGTCGAGTCCAGTGTACACCACAATATCACACAGCACCAGCCTTTCAAGATGTGTCTGTTCTGCACACGTGCTGGTGCCAGGCACCAGGACAGTCGGGTCCAGTGTACACTACAATATCAAACAGCACCAGCCTTGCAAGATGTGTCTGTTCCGCACACACGTGCTGATGCCAGGCACCAGGACAGTCGGGTCCAGTGCACACCACAATATCAAACAGCACCAGCCTTTCAAGATGTGTCTGTTCCGCACACACATGCTGATGCCAGGCACCAGGACAGTCGGGTCCAGTGTACACCACAATATCACACAGCACCAGCCTTGCAAGATGTGTCTGTTCTGCACACGTGCTGGTGCCAGGCACCAGGACAGTCAGGTCCAGTGTACACCACAATATCACACAGCACCAGCCTTGCAAGATGTGTCTGTTCCGCAAACGTGCTGGTGCCAGGCACCAGGACAGTCGGGTCCAGTGCACACCACAATATCAAACAGCACCAGCCTTGCAAGATGTGTCTGTTCCGCACACGTGCTGATGCCAGGCACCAGGACAGTCGGGTCCAGTGTACACTACAATATCAAACAGCACCAGCCTTGCAAGATGTGTCTGTTCCGCAAACGTGCTGGTGCCAGGCACCAGGACAGTCGCGTCCAGTGTACACCACAATATCAAACAGCACCAGCCTTGCAAGATGTGTCTGACCCGCACACGTGCTGATGCCAGGCACCAGGACAGTCGTGTCCAGTGTACACTACAATATCAAACAGCACCAGCCTTGCAAGATGTGTCTGACCCGCACACGTGCTGATGCCAGGCACCGGACAGTCGGGTCCAGCGCACACTACAATATCAAACAGCACCAGCCTTGCAAGATGTGTCTGACCCGCACACGTGCTGATGCCAGGCACCGGACAGTCGGGTCCAGCGCACACTACAATATCAAACAGCACCAGCCTTGCAAGATGTGTCTGACCCGCACACGTGCTGATGCCAGGCACCGGACAGTCGGGTCCAGTGGATACTTCAATATCAAACAGCACCAGCCTTGCAAGATGTGTCTGTTCTGCGCACATGCTGGTGCCAGGCACCAGGACACTTGGGTCCAGTGTACACTAGAATATCAAACAGCACCAGCCTTGCAAGATGTGTCTGTTCCGCACACGTGCTGGTGCCAGGCACCAGGGCAGTCGTATCCAGTGTACACCACAATATCACACAGCACCAGCCTTGCAAGGTGTGTCTGTTCCACACACGCTGGTGCCAGGCACCAGGACAGTGGGTCCAGTGTACACTAGAATATCAAACAGCACCAGCCTTGCAAGATGTGTCTGTTCCGCAAACGTGCTGGTGCCAGGCACCAGGACAGTCGGGTCCAGTGTACACTACAATATCAAACAGCACCAGCCTTGCAAGATGTGTCTGTTCCGCACACGTGCTTGTGCCAGGCACCAGGACAGTCAGGTCCAGTGTACACCACAATATCACACAGCACCAGCCTTGCAAGAGGTGTCTGTTCTGCACACGTGCTGGTGCCAGGCACCAGGACAGTCGGGTCCAGTGTACACTACAATATCAAACAGCACCAACCTTGCAAGTTATGTCTGTTCCGCACACGTGCCAATGCCAGGCACCAGGACAGTCGGGTCTAGTGTACACTACAATATCACACAGCACCAGCCTTGCAAGAAGTGTCTGTTTTGCACACGTGTTGGTGCCAGGCACCAGGACAGTCGGGTCCAGTGTCGAGTACAATATCAAACAGCACCAGCCTTGCAAGATGTGTCTGTTCCGCACACGTGCTGGTGCCAGGCACCAGGACAGTCGTGTCCAGTGTACACCACAATATCACACAGCACCAGCCTTGCAAGATGTGTCTGTTCCACATACGTGCTGATGCCAGGCGCCAGGACAATCGAGTCCAGTGTACACCACAATACCAAACAGCACCAGCCTTGCAAGATGTGTCTGTTCCGCACACGTGTTGGTGCCAGGCACCAGGACAGTCGGGTCCAGCGTACACTACAATATCAAACAGCACCAGCCTTGCAATATGTGTCTGTTCTGCGCACGTGCTGGTGCCAGGCACCAGGACAGTCGCGTGCAGTGTACACTACAATATCAAACAGCACCAGCCTTGCAAGATGTGTCTGTTCTGCGCACATGCTGGTGCCAGGCACCAGGACAGTCGGGCCCAGTTTACAATACAATATCAAACAGCACCAGCCTTGCAAGATGTGTCTGTTCCGCACACGTGCTGGTGCCAGGCACCAGGACAGTCGGGTCCAGTGTACACCACAATATCACACAGCACCAGCCTTGCAAGATGTGTCTGTTCTGCACACGTGCTGATGCCAGGCACCAGGACAGTCGGGTCCAGTGTACACCACAATATCAAACAGCATCAAGATGTGTCTGTCCCGCACACGTGCTGGTGCCAGGCACCAGGACAGTCGGGTCCAGTGCACACCACAATATCAAACAGCACCAGCCTTGCAAGATGTGTCTGTTCCGCGCACGTGCTGGTGTCAGGCACCAGGACAGTCGCGTCCAGTGTACACCACAATATCAAACAGCACCAGCCTTGCAAGATGTGTCTGTTCTGCGCACGTGCTGGTGCCAGGCACCAGGACAGTCGGGTCCAGTGTACACCACAATTTCAAACAGCACCAGCCTTGCAAGATGTGTCTGTTCCGCACACGTGCCGATGCCAGGCACCAGGACAGTCTAGTCCAGCTACACTACAATATCAAACAGCACCAGCCTTGCAAGATGTGTCTGACCCGCACACGTGCTGATGCCAGGCACCAGGACAGTCGGGTCCAGTGTACACTACAATATCAAACAGCACCAGCGTTGCAAGATGTGTCTGTTCCGCACACGTGCTGATGCCAGGCACCAGGACAGTCGGGTCCAGTGTACACTACAATATCAAACAGCACCAGCCTTGCAAGATGTGTCTTCCCGCACACGTGCTGATGCCAGGCACCGGGACAGTGGGTCCAGTGTACACTACAATATCAAACAGCACCAGCCTTGCAAGATGTGTCTGTTCCGCACACACGTGCTGATGCCAGGCACCAGGACAGTCAGGTCCAGTGTACACTACAATATCAAACAGCACCAGCCTTGCAAGATGTGTCTGTTCCGCACACGTGCTGGTGCCAGGCACCAGGACACTTGGGTCCAGTGTACACCACAATATCAAACAGCACCAGCCTTGCAAGATGTGTCTGTTCCGCAAACGTGCTGGTGCCAGGCACCAGGACAGTCAGGTCCAGTGTACACTACAATATCAAACAGCACCAGCCTTGCAAGATGTGTCTGTTCCACACACGTGTTGGTGCCAGGCACCAGGACAGTCAGGTCCAGTGTACACCACAATATCAAACAGCACCAGCCTTGCAAGATGTGTCGGTTCCACACACGTGCTGATGCCAGGCACCAGGACAGTCGGGTCCAGTGTACACCACAATATCACACAGCACCAGCCTTGCAAGCTATGTCGGTTCCACACACGTGCTGATGCCAGGCACCAGGACAGTCGGGTCCAGTGTACACCACAATATCAAACAGCACCAGTCTTGCAAGATGTGTTTGTTCTGCCCATGTGCTGATGCTAGGCACCAAGACAGTCTAGTCCAGCATACACTACAATTTCAAACAGCACCAGCCTTGCAAGATGTGTCTGTTCCGCACACGTGCTGATGGCAGGCACCAGGGCAGTCGGGTCCAGTGTACACTAGAATATCACACAGCACCAGCCTTGCAAGATGTGTCTGTTCCGCACACGTGCCAATGCCAGGCACCAGGACAGTCGGGTCCAGTGTACACCACAATATCAAACAGCACCAGTCTTGCAAGATGTGTCTGTTCTGCACACACGTGCTGATGCCAGGCACCAGGACAGTCGGGTCCAGTGTACACCACAATACCAAACAGCACCAGTCTTGCAAGATGTGTTTGTTCCCCACACGTGCTGATGCCAGGCACCAGGACAGTCGGGTCTAGTGTACACTACAATATCAAACAGCACCAGCCTTGCAAGATGTGTCTGTTCTGCGCACGTGCTGGTGCCAGTCACCAGTACACTTGGGTCCAGTGTACACCACAATATCAAACAGCACCAGCCTTGCAAGATGTGTCTGTTCCGCACACGTGCTGGTGCCAGGCACCAGTACACTTGGGTCCAGTGTACACCACAATATCAAACAGCACCAGCCTTGCAAGATGTGTCTGTTCCGCACACGTGCTGGTGCCAGGCACCAGGACAGTCGGGTCCAGTGTACACCACAATACCAAACAGCACCAGCCTTGCAAGATGTTTCTGTTTCGCACACGTGTTGGTGCCAGGCACTAGGACAGTCGGGCCCAGTGTACACCACAATACCAAACAGCACCAGTCTTGCAAGATGTGTTTGTTCCGCACACGTGCTGGTGCCAGGCACCAGGACAGTCGGGCCCAGTGTACACCACAATATCAAACAGCACCAGCCTTGCAAGATGTGCCTGTTCCGCACACGTGTTGGTGCCAGGCACCAGGACAGTCTGGTCCAGTGTACACTACAATATCAAACAGCACCAGCCTTGCAAGATGTGCCTGTTCCGCACACGTGTTGGTGCCAGGCACCAGGACAGTCTGGTCCAGTGTACACTACAATATCAAACAGCACCAGCCTTGCAAGATGTGTCTGTTCTGCAAACGTGCTGGTGCCAGGCACCAGGACAGTTGGGTCCAGTGTACACCACAATATCAAATAGCACCAGCCTTGCAAGATGTGTCGGTCCCGCACACGTGCTGATGCCAGGCACCAGGACAGTCGGGTCCAGTGTACACTACAATATCAAACAGCACCAGCCTTGCAAGATGTGTCTGTTCCGCACACGTGCTGGTGCCAGGCACCAGGACAGTCGCGTCCAGTGTACACCACAATATCAAACAGCACCAGCCTTGCAAGATGTGTCTGACCCGCACACGTGCTGATGCCAGGCACCGGGACAGTGGGTCCAGTGTACACTACAATATCAAACAGCACCAGCCTTGCAAGATGTGTCTGTTCCGCACACACGTGCTGATGCCAGGCACCAGGACAGTTGGGTCCAGTGTACACCACAATATCAAACAGCACCAGCCTTGCAAGATGTGTCTGTTCCGCACACGTGCTGGTGCCAGGCACCAGGACAGTCGTATCCAGTGTACACCACAATATCAAACAGCACCAGCCTTGCAAGATGT
This sequence comes from Ambystoma mexicanum, assembly GCF_040938575.1. Lineage (NCBI taxonomy): Eukaryota > Metazoa > Chordata > Amphibia > Caudata > Ambystomatidae > Ambystoma > Ambystoma mexicanum. The sequence continues at coordinate 13,046,983 of NC_090927.1, forward strand.
GTCTGTTCTGCGCACGTGCTGGTGCCAGGCACCAGGACAGTCGGGTCCAGTGTCGAGTACAATATCAAACAGCACCAGCCTTGCAAGATGTGTCTGTGCCGCACACGTGCCAATGCCAGGCACCAGGACAGTCGTATCCAGTGTACACCACAATATCACACAGCACCAGCCTTGCAAGATGTGTCTGTTCTGCACACGTGCTGGTGCCAGGCACCAGGACAGTCGGGTCCAGTGTACACTAGAATATCAAACAGCACCAGCCTTGCAAGATGTGTCTGTTCCGCACACGTGCTGATGCCAGACACCAGGACAGTCGGGTCCAGTGTACACTACAATATCAAACAGCACCAGCATTGCAAGATGTGTCTGACCCGCACACGTGCTGATGCCAGGCACCGGGACAGTGGGTCCAGTGTACACTACAATATCACACAGCACCAGCATTGCAAGATGTGTCTGACCCGCACACGTGCTGATGCCAGGCACCGGGACAGTGGGTCCAGTGTACACTACAATATCACAAAGCACCAGCCTTGCAAGATGTGTCTGTTCCGCACACACGCTGGTGCCAGGCACCAGGACAGTGGGTCCAGTGTACACCACAATTTCAAACTGCACCAGCCTTGCAAATGTGTCTGTTCCGCACACACGCTGGTGCCAGGCACCAGGACAGTCGTGTCCAGTGTACACCACAATATCACACAGCACCAGCCTTGCAAGATGTGTCTGTTCCACACACGTGCTGATGCCAGGCACCAGGACAGTCGGGTCTAGTGTACACTACAATATCACACAGCACCAGCCTTGCAAGATGTGTCTGTTCCGCACACACGCTGGTGCCAGGCACCAGGACAGTCGTATCCAGTGTACACCACAATATCACACAGCACCAGCCTTGCAAGATGTGTCTGTTCCGCACACGTGCCAATGCCAGGCACCAGGACAGTCGTATCCAGTGTACACCACAATATCACACAGCACCAGCCTTGCAAGATGTGTCTGTTTTGCACACGTGTTGGTGCCAGGCACCAGGACAGTTGGGCCCAGTGTACACCACAATATCAAACAGCACCAGCCGTGCAAGATGTGTCTGTTCTGCACACGTGCTGATGCCAGGCACCAGGACAGTCGGGTCCAGTGCACACCACAATATCAAAAAGCACCAGCCTTGCAAGATGTGTCTGTTCTGCGCACGTGCTGGTGCCAGGCACCAGGACAGTCGGGTCCAGTGCACACCACAATATCAAACAGCACCAGCCTTTCAAGATGTGTCTGTTCCACATACGTGCTGATGCCAGGCACCAGGACAGTCGGGTCTAGTGTACACTACAATATCACACAGCACCAGCCTTGCAAGATGTGTCTGTTCCGCACACACGCTGGTGCCAGGCACCAGGACAGTCGTATCCAGTGTACACCACAATATCACACAGCACCAGCCTTGCAAGATGTGTCTGTTCCGCACACGTGCCAATGCCAGGCACCAGGACAGTCGTATCCAGTGTACACCACAATATCACACAGCACCAGCCTTGCAAGATGTGTCTGTTCTGCACACGTGCTGATGCCAGGCACCAGGACAGTGTGGTCCAGTGTACACTACAATATCAAACAGCACCAGCCTTTCAAGATGTGTCTGTTCCACATACGTGCTGATGCCAGGCACCAGGACAGTGTGGTCCAGTGTACACTACAATTTCAAACTGCACCAGCCTTGCAAGATGTGTCTGTTCCGCACACACGCTGGTGCCAGGCACCAGGACAGTCATGTCCAGTGTACACCACGATATCACACAGCACCAGCCGTGCAAGATGTGTCTGTTCTGCACACGTGCTGATGCCAGGCACCAGGACAGTCGGGTCCAGTGTACACTACAATATCAAACAGCACCAGCCTTGCAAGATATGTCCGTTCCGCACACGTGCCAATGCCAGGCACCAGGACAGTCGGGTCTAGTGTACACTACAATATCACACAGCACCAGCCTTGCAAGATGTGTCTGTTCCGCACACGTGCTGGTGCCAGGCACCAGGACAGTCGGGTCCAGTGTACACCACAATATCAAACAGCACCAGTCTTGCAAGATGTGTCTGTTCTGCGCACATGCTGGTGCCAGGCACCAGGACACTTGGGTCCAGTGTACACTAGAATATCAAACAGCACCAGCCTTGCAAGATGTGTCTGTTCCGCACACGTGCTGGTGCCAGGCACCAGGACAGTCGGGTCCAGTGTACACTACAATATCAAACAGCACCAGCCTTGCAAGATGTGTCTGTTCCGCACACACGTGCTGATGCCAGGCACCAGGACAGTCGGGTCCAGTGTACACCACAATATCACACAGCACCAGCCTTGCAAGATGTGTCTGTTCTGCACACGTGCTGGTGCCAGGCACCAGGACAGTCGGGTCCAGTGTACACTACAATATCAAACAGTAACAGCCTTGCAAGATGTGTCTGTTCCGCACACACGCTGGTGCCAGGCACCAGGACAGTCATGTCCAGTGTACACCACAATATCACACAGCACCAGCCTTGCAAGATGTGTCTGTTCTGCACACGTGCTGGTGCCAGGCACCAGGACAGTCGGGTCCAGTGTACACTACAATATCAAACAGTAACAGCCTTGCAAGATGTGTCTGTTCCGCACACACGCTGGTGCCAGGCACCAGGACAGTCATGTCCAGTGTACACTACAATATCAAACAGTAACAGCCTTGCAAGATGTGTCTGTTCCGCACACATGCTGATGCCAGGCACCAGGACAGTCGGGTCCAGTGTACACCACAATATCACACAAAACCAGCCTTGCAAGATGTGTCTGTTCCGCACACGTGCTGGTGCCAGGCACCAGGACACTTGGGTCCAGTGTACACTAGAATATCAAACAGCACCAGCCTTGCAGGATGTGTCTGTTCTGCACACGTGCTGGTGCCAGGCACCGGACAGTCGGGTCCAGTGTAGACTACAATATCAAACAGCACCAGCCTTGCAAGATGTGTCTGTTCTGCACACGTGCTGGTGCCAGGCACCGGACAGTAGGGTCCAGTGGACACTTCAATATCAAACAGCACCAGCCTTGCAAGATGTGTCTGTTCTGCGCACGTGCTGGTGCCAGGCACTAGGACACTTGGGTCCAGTGTACACTAGAATATCAAACAGCACCAGCCTTGCAAGATGTGTCTGTTCCGCACACATGCTGGTGCCAGGCACCAGGACAGTCATGTCCAGTGTACACCACAATATCACACAAAACCAGCCTTGCAAGATGTGTCTGTTCCACACACGTGTTGGTGCCAGGCACCAGGACAGTCGGGTCCAGTGCACACCACAATATCAAACAGCACCAGCCTTTCAAGATGTGTCTGTTCCGCACACACATGCTGATGCCAGGCACCAGGACAGTCGGGTCCAGTGCACACCACAATATCAAACAGCACCAGCCTTGCAAGATGTGTCTGTTCCGCACACACGCTGGTGCCAGGCACCAGGACAGTCGTGTCCAGTGTACACCACAATATCAAACAGCACCAGCCTTGCAGGATGTGTCTGTTCTGCGCACGTGCTGGTGCCAGGCACCAGCACAGTCGGGCCCAGTGTACACTACAATATCAAACAGAACCAGCCTTTCAAGATGTGTCTGTTCCGCACACACGTGCTGATGCCAGGCACCAGGACAGTCGTATCCAGTGTACACCACAATATCACACAGCACCAGCCTTGCAAGATGTGTCTGTTCTGCACACGTGCTGGTGCCAGGCACCGGGACAGTGGGTCCAGTGTACACTACAATATCAAACAGCACCAGCCTTTCAAGATGTGTATGTTCCACACTCACGTGCTGATGCCAGGCACCAGGACAGTCGTGTCCAGTGTACACCACAATATCACACAGCACCAGCCTTGCAAGATGTGTCTGTTCCACACACGTGCTGGTGCCAGGCACCGGACAGTGGGTCCAGTGTACACCACAATTTCAAACTGCACCAGCCTTGCAAGATGTGTCTGTTCCGCACACACGCTGGTGCCAGGCACCAGGACAGTCATGTCCAGTGTACACCACGATATCACACAGCACCAGCCGTGCAAGATGTGTCTGTTCTGCACACGTGCTGATGCCAGGCACCAGGACAGTCGGGTCTAGTGTACACTACAATATCACACAGCACCAGCCTTGCAAGATGTGTCTGTTCCGCACACGTGGTGGTGCCAGGCACCAGGACAGTGTGGTCCAGTGTACACTACAATATCAAACAGCACCAGCCTTGCAAGATGTGTCTGTTTCGCACACGTGTTGGTGCCAGGCACCAGGACAGTTGGGCCCAGTGTACACCACAATATCAAACAGCACCAGCCTTGCAAGATGTGTCTGTTCCGCACACGTGCTGGTGCCAGGCACCAGGACAGTCGGGCCCAATGTACAGTACAATATCAAACAGCACCCGTCTTGCAAGATATGTCTGTTCGGCACACGTGCCAATGCCAGGCACCAGGACAGTCGGGTCTAGTGTACACTACAATATCACACAGCACCAGCCTTGCAAGATGTGTCTGTTCCGCACACACGTGCTGATGCCAGTCACCAGAACAGTCGGGTCTAGTGTACACTACAATATCAAACAGCACCAGCCTTGCAAGATGTGTCTGTTCTGCGCACGTGCTGGTGCCAGGCACCAGGACATTCGGGCCCAGCGTACACTACAATATCAAACAGCACCAGCCTTGCAAGATGTGTCTGTTCCACACACGTGTTGGTGCCAGCCACCAGGACAGTCTGGTCCAGTGTACACTAAAATATCAAACAGCACCAGCCTTGCAAGATGTGTCTGTTCCGCACACGTGCTGATGCCAGGCACCAGGACAGTCGGGTCCAGTGTACACTACAATATCAAACAGCACCAGCCTTGCAAGATGTGTCTGTCCCGCACACGTGCTGATGCCAGGCACCAGGACAGTCGGGCCCAGTGTACACTACAATATCACACAGCACCAGCCTTGCAAGATGTGTCTGTTCTGCGCACATGCTGGTGCCAGGCACCAGGACACTTGGGTCCAGTGTACACTAGAATATCAAACAGCACCAGCCTTGCAAGATGTGTCTGTTCTGCACACGTGCTGGTGCCAGGCACCAGGACAGTCGGGCCCAGTGTACACTACAATATCAAACAGCACCAGCCTTGCAAGATGTGTCTGTTCTGCACACGTGCTGGTGCCAGGCACCAGGACAGTCGGGTCCAGTGGATACTTCAATATCAAACAGCACCAGCCTTGCAAGATGTGTCTGTTCCGCACACGTGCTGGTGCCAGGCACCAGGACACTTGGGTCCAGTGTACACTAGAATATCAAACAGCACCAGCCTTGCAGGATGTGTCTGTTCTGCGCACGTGCTGGTGCCAGGCACTAGGACACTTGGGTCCAGTGTACACTAGAATATCAAACAGCACCAGCCTTGCAAGATGTGTCTGTTCTGCACACGTGCTGGTGCCAGGCACCAGGACAGTCGGGTGTAGTGTACACTAGAATATCAAACAGCACCAGCCTTGCAAGATGTGTCTGTTCCGCACACATGCTGGTGCCAGGCACCAGGACAGTCATGTCCAGTGTACACCACAATATCAAACAGCACCAGCCTTGCAAGATGTGTCTGTTCTGCACACGTGCTGGTGCCAGGCACCAGGACAGTCGGGTGTAGTGTACACTAGAATATCAAACAGCACCAGCCTTGCAAGATGTGTCTGTTCCGCACACGTGCTGGTGCCAGGCACCAGGACAGTCATGTCCAGTGTACACCACAATATCACACAGCACCAGCCTTGCAAGATGTGTCTGTTCCACACACGTGCTGATGCCAGGCACCAGGACAGTCGAGTCCAGTGTACACCACAATATCACACAGCACCAGCCTTTCAAGATGTGTCTGTTCTGCACACGTGCTGGTGCCAGGCACCAGGACAGTCGGGTCCAGTGCACACCACAATATCAAACAGCACCAGCCTTTCAAGATGAGTCTGTTCCGCACACACATGCTGATGCCAGGCACCAGGACAGTCGTATCCAGTGTACACCACAATATCAAACAGCACCAGCCTTTCAAGATGTGTCTGTTCCGCACACACATGCTGATGCCAGGCACCAGGACAGTCGGGTCCAGTGTACACCACAATATCACACAGCACCAGCCTTGCAAGATGTGTCTGTTCTGCACACGTGCTGGTGCCAGGCACCAGGACAGTCAGGTCCAGTGTACACCACAATATCACACAGCACCAGCCTTGCAAGATGTGTCTGTTCCGCAAACGTGCTGGTGCGAGGCACCAGGACAGTCGGGTCCAGTGCACACCACAATATCAAACAGCACCAGCCTTGCAAGATGTGTCTGTTCCGCACACGTGCTGATGCCAGGCACCAGGACAGTCGGGTCCAGTGTACACTACAATATCAAACAGCACCAGCCTTGCAAGATGTGTCTGTTCCGCAAACGTGCTGGTGCCAGGCACCAGGACAGTCGCGTCCAGTGTACACCACAATATCAAACAGCACCAGCCTTGCAAGATGTGTCTGACCCGCACACGTGCTGATGCCAGGCACCAGGACAGCCGTGTCCAGTGTACACTACAATATCAAACAGCACCAGCCTTGCAAGATGTGTCTGACCCGCACACGTGCTGATGCCAGGCACCGGACAGTCGGGTCCAGCGCACACTACAATATCAAACAGCACCAGCCTTGCAAGATGTGTCTGACCCGCACACGTGCTGATGCCAGGCACCGGACAGTCGGGTCCAGTGGATACTTCAATATCAAACAGCACCAGCCTTGCAAGATGTGTCTGTTCTGCGCACATGCTGGTGCCAGGCACCAGGACACTTGGGTCCAGTGTACACTAGAATATCAAACAGCACCAGCCTTGCAAGATGTGTCTGTTCCGCACACGTGCTGGTGCCAGGCACCAGGACAGTCGGGTCCAGTGTACACTACAATATCAAACAGCACCAGCCTTGCAAGATGTGTCTGTTCCGCACACGTGCTGATGCCAGGCACCAGGACAGTCGCGTCCAGTGGATACTTCAATATCAAACAGCACCAGCCTTGCAAGATGTGTCTGTTCCGCACACACGTGCTGATGCCAGGCACCAGGACAGTCGGGTCCAGTGTACACCACAATATCACACAGCACCAGCCTTGCAAGATGTGTCTGTTCCGCACACGTGCTGGTGCCAGGCACCAGGACAGTCGGGTCCAGTGTACACTACAATATCAAACAGCACCAGCCTTGCAAGATGTGTCTGTTCCGCACACGTGCTGATGCCAGGCACCAGGACAGTCAGGTCCAGTGTACACCACAATATCAAACAGCACCAGCCTTGCAAGATGTGTCTGTTCCGCACACACGTGCTGATGCCAGGCACCAGGACAGTCGGGTCCAGTGCACACCACAATATCAAACAGCACCAGCCTTGCAAGATGTGTCTGTTCCGCACACGTGCTGGTGCCAGGCACCAGGACAGTCGTGTCCAGTGTACACCACAATATCAAACAGCACCAGCCTTGCAAGATGTGTCTGTTCTGCGCACGTGCTGGTGCCAGGCACCAGCACAGTCGGGTCCAGTGCACACCACAATATCAAACAGCACCAGCCTTCCAAGATGTGTCTGTTCCGCACACGTGCTGGTGCCAGGCACCAGGACAGTCGTATCCAGTGTACACCACAATATCAAACAGCACCAGCCTTGCAAGATGTGTCTGTTCTGCGCACGTGCTGATGCCAGGCACCAGCACAGTCGGGTCCAGTGTACACCACAATATCAAACAGCACCAGCCTTGCAAGATGTGTCTGTTCCGCACACGTGTTGGTGCCAGCACCAGGACAGTCGGGCCCAGTGTACACTACAATATCAAATAGCACCAGCCTTGCAAGATGTGTCTGTTCCGCACACACGTGCTGATGCCAGGCACCAGGACAGTCGGGTCCAGTGTACACCACAATATCACACAGCACCAGCCTTGCAAGATGTGTCTGTTCTGCACACGTGCTGGTGCCAGGCACCAGGACAGTGGGTCCAGTGTACACCACAATTTCAAACAGCACCAGCCTTGCAAGATGTGTCTGTTCCGCACACGTGCCGATGCCAGGCACCAGGACAGTCTAGTCCAGCTACACTACAATATCAAACAGCACCAGCCTTGCAAGATGTGTCTGACCCGCACACGTGCTGATGCCAGGCACCAGGACAGTCGGGTCCAGTGTACACTACAATATCAAACAGCACCAGCGTTGCAAGATGTGTCTGTTCCGCACACGTGCTGATGCCAGGCACCAGGACAGTCGGGTCCAGTGTACACTACAATATCAAACAGCACCAGCCTTGCAAGATGTGTCTTCCCGCACACGTGCTGATGCCAGGCACCGGGACAGTGGGTCCAGTGTACACTACAATATCAAACAGCACCAGCCTTGCAAGATGTGTCTGTTCCGCACACACGTGCTGATGCCAGGCACCAGGACAGTCAGGTCCAGTGTACACCACAATATCAAACAGCACCAGCCTTGCAAGATGTGTCTGTTCCGCACACGTGCTGGTGCCAGGCACCAGGACACTTGGGTCCAGTGTACACCACAATATCAAACAGCACCAGCCTTGCAAGATGTGTCTGTTCCGCAAACGTGCTGGTGCCAGGCACCAGGACAGTCAGGTCCAGTGTACACTACAATATCAAACAGCACCAGCCTTGCAAGATGTGTCTGTTCCACACACGTGTTGGTGCCAGGCACCAGGACAGTCAGGTCCAGTGTACACCACAATATCAAACAGCACCAGCCTTGCAAGATGTGTCGGTTCCACACACGTGCTGATGCCAGGCACCAGGACAGTCGGGTCCAGTGTACACCACAATATCACACAGCACCAGCCTTGCAAGATGTGTCTGTTCTGCACACGTGCTGGTGCCAGGCACCAGGACAGTCGGGTCCAGTGTACACTACAATATCAAACAGCACCAGCCTTGCAAGATGTGTCTGTTCCGCACACACGTGCTGATGCCAGGCACCAGGACAGTCAGGTCCAGTGTACACCACAATATCACACAGCACCAGCCTTGCAAGATGTGTCTGTTCTGCACACGTGCTGGTGCCAGGCACCAGGACAGTGGGTCCAGTGTACACCACAATTTCAAACAGCACCAGCCTTGCAAGATGTGTCTGTTCCACACACGTGCTGATGCCAGGCACCAGGACAGTCGGGTCCAGTGTACACCACAATATCACACAGCACCAGCCTTGCAAGATGTGTCTGTTCCGCACACACGTGCTGATGCCAGGCACCAGGACAGTCGGGTCCAGTGTACACCACAATATCAAACAGCACCAGTCTTGCAAGATGTGTTTGTTCTGCCCATGTGCTGATGCTAGGCACCAGGACAGTCAGGTCCAGTGTACACCACAATATCACACAGCACCAGCCTTGCAAGATGTGTCTGACCCGCACACGTGCTGATGCCAGGCACCGGACAGTCGGGTCCAGCGCACACTACAATATCAAACAGCACCAGCCTTGCAAGATGTGTCTGACCCGCACACGTGCTGATGCCAGGCACCGGACAGTCGGGTCCAGTGGATACTTCAATATCAAACAGCACCAGCCTTGCAAGATGTGTCTGTTCTGCGCACATGCTGGTGCCAGGCACCAGGACACTTGGGTCCAGTGTACACTAGAATATCAAACAGCACCAGCCTTGCAAGATGTGTCTGTTCCGCACACGTGCTGGTGCCAGGCACCAGGGCAGTCGTATCCAGTGTACACCACAATATCACACAGCACCAGCCTTGCAAGATGTGTCTGTTCTGCACACGTGCTGGTGCCAGGCACCAGGACAGTCGGGTCCAGCGTACACTACAATATCACACAGCACCAGCCTTGCAAGATGTGTCTGTTCCGCAAACGTGCTGGTGCCAGGCACCAGGACAGTCGTGTCCAGTGTACACCACAATATCACACAGCACCAGCCTTGCAAGATGTGTCTGTTCCACACACGCTGGTGCCAGGCACCAGGACAGTGGGTCCAGTGTACACTAGAATATCAAACAGCACCAGCCTTGCAAGATGTGTCTGTTCCGCAAACGTGCTGGTGCCAGGCACCAGGACAGTCGGGTCCAGTGTACACTACAATATCAAACAGCACCAGCCTTGCAAGATGTGTCTGTTCCGCACACGTGCTTGTGCCAGGCACCAGGACAGTCAGGTCCAGTGTACACCACAATATCACACAGCACCAGCCTTGCAAGAGGTGTCTGTTCTGCACACGTGCTGGTGCCAGGCACCAGGACAGTCGGGTCCAGTGTACACTACAATATCAAACAGCACCAACCTTGCAAGTTATGTCTGTTCCGCACACGTGCCAATGCCAGGCACCAGGACAGTCGGGTCTAGTGTACACTACAATATCACACAGCACCAGCCTTGCAAGAAGTGTCTGTTTTGCACACGTGTTGGTGCCAGGCACCAGGACAGTCGGGTCCAGTGTCGAGTACAATATCAAACAGCACCAGCCTTGCAAGATGTGTCTGTTCCGCACACGTGCTGGTGCCAGGCGCCAGGACAGTCGAGTCCAGTGTACACCACAATACCAAACAGCACCAGCCTTGCAAGATGTGTCTGTTCCGCACACGTGTTGGTGCCAGGCACCAGGACAGTCGGGTCCAGCGTACACTACAATATCAAACAGCACCAGCCTTGCAATATGTGTCTGTTCTGCGCACGTGCTGGTGCCAGGCACCAGGACAGTCGCGTGCAGTGTACACTACAATATCAAACAGCACCAGCCTTGCAAGATGTGTCTGTTCTGCGCACATGCTGGTGCCAGGCACCAGGACAGTCGGGCCCAGTTTACAATACAATATCAAACAGCACCAGCCTTGCAAGATGTGTCTGTTCCGCACACGTGCTGGTGCCAGGCACCAGGACAGTCGGGTCCAGTGTACACCACAATATCACACAGCACCAGCCTTGCAAGATGTGTCTGTTCTGCACACGTGCTGATGCCAGGCACCAGGACAGTTGGGTCCAGTGTACACCACAATATCAAACAGCATCAAGATGTGTCTGTCCCGCACACGTGCTGGTGCCAGGCACCAGGACAGTCGGGTCCAGTGCACACCACAATATCAAACAGCACCAGCCTTGCAAGATGTGTCTGTTCCGCGCACGTGCTGGTGCCAGGCACCAGGACAGTCGCGTCCAGTGTACACCACAATATCAAACAGCACCAGCCTTGCAAGATGTGTCTGTTCTGCGCACGTGCTGGTGCCAGGCACCAGGACAGTCGGGTCCAGTGTACACCACAATTTCAAACAGCACCAGCCTTGCAAGATGTGTCTGTTCCGCACACGTGCCGATGCCAGGCACCAGGACAGTCTAGTCCAGCTACACTACAATATCAAACAGCACCAGCCTTGCAAGATGTGTCTGACCCGCACACGTGCTGATGCCAGGCACCAGGACAGTCGGGTCCAGTGTACACTACAATATCAAACAGCACCAGCGTTGCAAGATGTGTCTGTTCCGCACACGTGCTGATGCCAGGCACCAGGACAGTCGGGTCCAGTGTACACTACAATATCAAACAGCACCAGCCTTGCAAGATGTGTCTTCCCGCACACGTGCTGATGCCAGGCACCGGGACAGTGGGTCCAGTGTACACTACAATATCAAACAGCACCAGCCTTGCAAGATGTGTCTGTTCCGCACACACGTGCTGATGCCAGGCACCAGGACAGTCAGGTCCAGTGTACACCACAATATCAAACAGCACCAGCCTTGCAAGATGTGTCTGTTCCGCACACGTGCTGGTGCCAGGCACCAGGACACTTGGGTCCAGTGTACACCACAATATCAAACAGCACCAGCCTTGCAAGATGTGTCTGTTCCGCAAACGTGCTGGTGCCAGGCACCAGGACAGTCAGGTCCAGTGTAGACTACAATATCAAACAGCACCAGCCTTGCTAGATGTGTCTGTTCCACACACGTGTTGGTGCCAGGCACCAGGACAGTCAGGTCCAGTGTACACCACAATATCAAACAGCACCAGCCTTGCAAGATGTGTCGGTTCCACACACGTGCTGATGCCAGGCACCAGGACAGTCGGGTCCAGTGTACACCACAATATCAAACAGCACCAGTCTTGCAAGATGTGTTTGTTCTGCCCATGTGCTGATGCTAGGCACCAAGACAGTCTAGTCCAGCATACACTACAATTTCAAACAGCACCAGCCTTGCAAGATGTGTCTGTTCCGCACACGTGCTGATGGCAGGCACCAGGGCAGTCGGGTCTAGTGTACACTACAATATCACACAGCACCAGCCTTGCAAGATGTGTCTGTTCCGCACACGTGCCGATGCCAGGCACCAGGACAGTCGGGTCCAGTGTACACCACAATATCAAACAGCACCAGCCTTGCAAGATGTGTCTGTTCTGCACACACGTGCTGATGCCAGGCACCAGGACAGTCGGGTCCAGTGTACACCACAATACCAAACAGCACCAGTCTTGCAAGATGTGTTTGTTCCCCACACGTGCTGATGCCAGGCACCAGGACAGTCGGGTCTAGTGTACACTACAATATCAAACAGCACCAGCCTTGCAAGATGTGTCTGTTCTGCGCACGTGCTGGTGCCAGGCACCAGTACACTTGGGTCCAGTGTACACCACAATATCAAACAGCACCAGCCTTGCAAGATGTGTCTGTTCCGCACACGTGCTGGTGCCAGGCACCAGTACACTTGGGTCCAGTGTACACCACAATATCAAACAGCACCAGCCTTGCAAGATGTGTCTGTTCCGCACACGTGCTGGTGCCAGGCACCAGGACAGTCGGGCCCAGTGTACACCACAATACCAAACAGCACCAGTCTTGCAAGATGTGTTTGTTCCGCACACGTGCTGGTGCCAGGCACCAGGACAGTCGGGCCCAGTGTACACCACAATATCAAACAGCACCAGCCTTGCAAGATGTGCCTGTTCCGCACACGTGTTGGTGCCAGGCACCAGGACAGTCTGGTCCAGTGTACAGTACAATATCAAACAGCACCAGCCTTGCAAGATGTGCCTGTTCCGCACACGTGTTGGTGCCAGGCACCAGGACAGTCTGGTCCAGTGTACACTACAATATCAAACAGCACCAGCCTTGCAAGATGTGTCTGTTCTGCAAACGTGCTGGTGCCAGGCACCAGGACAGTTGGGTCCAGTGTACACCACAATATCAAACAGCACCAGCCTTGCAAGATGTGTCGGTCCCGCACACGTGCTGATGCCAGGCACCAGGACAGTCGGGTCCAGTGTACACTACAATATCAAACAGCACCAGCCTTGCAAGATGTGTCTGTTCCGCACACGTGCTGGTGCCAGGCACCAGGACAGTCGCGTCCAGTGTACACCACAATATCAAACAGCACCAGCCTTGCAAGATGTGTCTGACCCGCACACGTGCTGATGCCAGGCACCGGGACAGTGGGTCCAGTGTACACTACAATATCAAACAGCACCAGCCTTGCAAGATGTGTCTGTTCCGCACACACGTGCTGATGCCAGGCACCAGGACAGTCGGGTCCAGTGTACACCACAATATCAAACAGCACCAGCCTTGCAAGATGTGTCTGTTCCGCACACGTGCTGGTGCCAGGCACCAGGACAGTCGTATCCAGTGTACACCACAATATCAAACAGCACCAGCCTTGCAAGATGTGTCTGTTCTGCGCACGTGCTGGTGCCAGGCACCAGGACAGTCGGGTCCAGTGTCGAGTACAATATCAAACAGCACCAGCCTTGCAAGATGTGTCTGTGCCGCACACGTGCCAATGCCAGGCACCAGGACAGTCGTATCCAGTGTACACCACAATATCACACAGCACCAGCCTTGCAAGATGTGTCTGTTCTGCACACGTGCTGGTGCCAGGCACCAGGACAGTCGGGTCCAGTGTACACTAGAATATCAAACAGCACCAGCCTTGCAAGATGTGTCTGTTCCGCACACGTGCTGATGCCAGACACCAGGACAGTCGGGTCCAGTGTACACTACAATATCAAACAGCACCAGCATTGCAAGATGTGTCTGACCCGCACACGTGCTGATGCCAGGCACCGGGACAGTGGGTCCAGTGTACACCACAATTTCAAACTGCACCAGCCTTGCAAGAGGTGTCTGTTCCGCACACACGCTGGTGCCAGGCACCAGGACAGTCATGTCCAGTGTACACCACGATATCACACAACACCAGCCGTGCAAGATGTGTCTGTTCTGCACACGTGCTGATGCCAGGCACCAGGACAGTCGGGTCCAGTGTACACTACAATATCAAACAGCACCAGCCTTGCAAGATATGTCCGTTCCGCACACGTGTTGGTGCCAGGCACCAGGACAGTCGGGTCCAGTGTACAACACAATATCAAACAGCACCAGTCTTGCAAGATGTATTTGTTCTGCCCATGTGCTGATGCTAGGCACCAAGACAGTCTAGTCCAGTGTACAGTACAATTTCAAACAGCACCAGCCTTGCAAGATGTGTCTGTTCCGCACACGTGCTGATGCCAGGCACCAGGACAGTCGGGTCTAGTGTGCACTACAATATCACACAGCACCAGCCTTGCAAGATGTGTCTGTTCCGCACACGTGCTGGTGCCAGGCACCAGGACAGTGTGGTCCAGTGTACACCACAATATCAAACAGCACCCGTCTTGCAAGATATGTCTGTTCGGCACACGTGCCAATGCCAGGCACCAGGACAGTCGGGTCTAGTGTACACTACAATATCACACAGCACCAGCCTTGCAAGATGTGTCTGTTCCGCACACACGTGCTGATGCCAGTCACCAGAACAGTCGGGTCTAGTGTACACTACAATATCAAACAGCACCAGCCTTGCAAGATGTGTCTGTTCTGCGCACGTGCTGGTGCCAGGCACCAGGACAGTCGGGCCCTGCGTACACTACAATATCAAACAGCACCAGCCTTGCAAGATGTGTCTGTTCCACACACGTGTTGGTGCCAGCCACCAGGACAGTCTGGTCCAGTGTACACTAAAATATCAAACAGCACCAGCCTTGCAAGATGTGTCTGTTCCGCACACGTGCTGATGCCAGGCACCAGGACAGTCGGGTCCAGTGTACACTACAATATCAAACAGCACCAGCCTTGCAAGATGTGTCTGTCCCGCACACGTGCTGATGCCAGGCACCAGGACAGTCGGGCCCAGTGTACACTACAATATCACACAGCACCAGCCTTGCAAGATGTGTCTGTTCTGCGCACATGCTGGTGCCAGGCACCAGGACACTTGGGTCCAGTGTACACTAGAATATCAAACAGCACCAGCCTTGCAAGATGTGTCTGTTCCGCACACGTGCTGGTGCCAGGCACCAGGACAGTCGGGCCCAGTGTACACTACAATATCAAACAGCACCAGCCTTGCAAGATGTGTCTGTTCTGCACACGTGCTGGTGCCAGGCACCAGGACAGTCGGGTCCAGTGGATACTTCAATATCAAACAGCACCAGCCTTGCAAGATGTGTCTGTTCCGCACACGTGCTGGTGCCAGGAACCAGGACACTTGGGTCCAGTGTACACTAGAATATCAAACAGCACCAGCCTTGCAGGATGTGTCTGTTCTGCGCACGTGCTGGTGCCAGGCACTAGGACACTTGGGTCCAGTGTACACTAGAATATCAAACAGCACCAGCCTTGCAAGATGTGTCTGTTCTGCACACGTGCTGGTGCCAGGCACCAGGACAGTCGGGTGTAGTGTACACTAGAATATCAAACAGCACCAGCCTTGCAAGAAGTGTCTGTTCCGCACACATGCTGGTGCCAGGCACCAGGACAGTCATGTCCAGTATACACCACAATATCACACAGCACCAGCCTTGCAAGATGTGTCTGTTCCACACACGTGCTGATGCCAGGCACCAGGACAGTCGAGTCCAGTGTACACTACAATATCAAACAGCACCAGCCTTGCAAGATGTGTCTGTTCTGCACACGTGCTGGTGCCAGGCACCAGGACAGTCGGGTGTAGTGTACACTAGAATATCAAACAGCACCAGCCTTGCAAGATGTGCCTGTTCCGCACACATGCTGGTGCCAGGCACCAGGACAGTCATGTCCAGTGTACACCACAATATCACACAGCACCAGCCTTGCAAGATGTGTCTGTTCCACACACGTGCTGATGCCAGGCACCAGGACAGTCGAGTCCAGTGTACACCACAATATCACACAGCACCAGCCTTTCAAGATGTGTCTGTTCTGCACACGTGCTGGTGCCAGGCACCAGGACAGTCGGGTCCAGTGTACACTACAATATCAAACAGCACCAGCCTTGCAAGATGTGTCTGTTCCGCACACACGTGCTGATGCCAGGCACCAGGACAGTCGGGTCCAGTGCACACCACAATATCAAACAGCACCAGCCTTTCAAGATGTGTCTGTTCCGCACACACATGCTGATGCCAGGCACCAGGACAGTCGGGTCCAGTGTACACCACAATATCACACAGCACCAGCCTTGCAAGATGTGTCTGTTCTGCACACGTGCTGGTGCCAGGCACCAGGACAGTCAGGTCCAGTGTACACCACAATATCACACAGCACCAGCCTTGCAAGATGTGTCTGTTCCGCAAACGTGCTGGTGCCAGGCACCAGGACAGTCGGGTCCAGTGCACACCACAATATCAAACAGCACCAGCCTTGCAAGATGTGTCTGTTCCGCACACGTGCTGATGCCAGGCACCAGGACAGTCGGGTCCAGTGTACACTACAATATCAAACAGCACCAGCCTTGCAAGATGTGTCTGTTCCGCAAACGTGCTGGTGCCAGGCACCAGGACAGTCGCGTCCAGTGTACACCACAATATCAAACAGCACCAGCCTTGCAAGATGTGTCTGACCCGCACACGTGCTGATGCCAGGCACCAGGACAGTCGTGTCCAGTGTACACTACAATATCAAACAGCACCAGCCTTGCAAGATGTGTCTGACCCGCACACGTGCTGATGCCAGGCACCGGACAGTCGGGTCCAGCGCACACTACAATATCAAACAGCACCAGCCTTGCAAGATGTGTCTGACCCGCACACGTGCTGATGCCAGGCACCGGACAGTCGGGTCCAGCGCACACTACAATATCAAACAGCACCAGCCTTGCAAGATGTGTCTGACCCGCACACGTGCTGATGCCAGGCACCGGACAGTCGGGTCCAGTGGATACTTCAATATCAAACAGCACCAGCCTTGCAAGATGTGTCTGTTCTGCGCACATGCTGGTGCCAGGCACCAGGACACTTGGGTCCAGTGTACACTAGAATATCAAACAGCACCAGCCTTGCAAGATGTGTCTGTTCCGCACACGTGCTGGTGCCAGGCACCAGGGCAGTCGTATCCAGTGTACACCACAATATCACACAGCACCAGCCTTGCAAGGTGTGTCTGTTCCACACACGCTGGTGCCAGGCACCAGGACAGTGGGTCCAGTGTACACTAGAATATCAAACAGCACCAGCCTTGCAAGATGTGTCTGTTCCGCAAACGTGCTGGTGCCAGGCACCAGGACAGTCGGGTCCAGTGTACACTACAATATCAAACAGCACCAGCCTTGCAAGATGTGTCTGTTCCGCACACGTGCTTGTGCCAGGCACCAGGACAGTCAGGTCCAGTGTACACCACAATATCACACAGCACCAGCCTTGCAAGAGGTGTCTGTTCTGCACACGTGCTGGTGCCAGGCACCAGGACAGTCGGGTCCAGTGTACACTACAATATCAAACAGCACCAACCTTGCAAGTTATGTCTGTTCCGCACACGTGCCAATGCCAGGCACCAGGACAGTCGGGTCTAGTGTACACTACAATATCACACAGCACCAGCCTTGCAAGAAGTGTCTGTTTTGCACACGTGTTGGTGCCAGGCACCAGGACAGTCGGGTCCAGTGTCGAGTACAATATCAAACAGCACCAGCCTTGCAAGATGTGTCTGTTCCGCACACGTGCTGGTGCCAGGCACCAGGACAGTCGTGTCCAGTGTACACCACAATATCACACAGCACCAGCCTTGCAAGATGTGTCTGTTCCACATACGTGCTGATGCCAGGCGCCAGGACAATCGAGTCCAGTGTACACCACAATACCAAACAGCACCAGCCTTGCAAGATGTGTCTGTTCCGCACACGTGTTGGTGCCAGGCACCAGGACAGTCGGGTCCAGCGTACACTACAATATCAAACAGCACCAGCCTTGCAATATGTGTCTGTTCTGCGCACGTGCTGGTGCCAGGCACCAGGACAGTCGCGTGCAGTGTACACTACAATATCAAACAGCACCAGCCTTGCAAGATGTGTCTGTTCTGCGCACATGCTGGTGCCAGGCACCAGGACAGTCGGGCCCAGTTTACAATACAATATCAAACAGCACCAGCCTTGCAAGATGTGTCTGTTCCGCACACGTGCTGGTGCCAGGCACCAGGACAGTCGGGTCCAGTGTACACCACAATATCACACAGCACCAGCCTTGCAAGATGTGTCTGTTCTGCACACGTGCTGATGCCAGGCACCAGGACAGTCGGGTCCAGTGTACACCACAATATCACACAGCACCAGCCTTGCAAGATGTGTCTGTTCTGCGCACGTGCTGGTGCCAGGCACCAGGACAGTCGGGTCCAGTGTACACCACAATTTCAAACAGCACCAGCCTTGCAAGATGTGTCTGTTCCGCACACGTGCCGATGCCAGGCACCAGGACAGTCTAGTCCAGCTACACTACAATATCAAACAGCACCAGCCTTGCAAGATGTGTCTGACCCGCACACGTGCTGATGCCAGGCACCAGGACAGTCGGGTCCAGTGTACACTACAATATCAAACAGCACCAGCGTTGCAAGATGTGTCTGTTCCGCACACGTGCTGATGCCAGGCACCAGGACAGTCGGGTCCAGTGTACACTACAATATCAAACAGCACCAGCCTTGCAAGATGTGTCTTCCCGCACACGTGCTGATGCCAGGCACCGGGACAGTGGGTCCAGTGTACACTACAATATCAAACAGCACCAGCCTTGCAAGATGTGTCTGTTCTGCACACGTGCTGATGCCAGGCACCAGGACAGTCAGGTCCAGTGTACACCACAATATCAAACAGCACCAGCCTTGCAAGATGTGTCTGTTCCGCAAACGTGCTGGTGCCAGGCACCAGGACAGTCAGGTCCAGTGTACACCACAATATCACACAGCACCAGCCTTGCAAGATATGTCGGTTCCACACACGTGCCGATGCCAGGCACCAGGACAGTCTAGTCCAGCTACACTACAATATCAAACAGCACCAGCCTTGCAAGATGTGTCTGTTCCGCACACGTGCTGGTGCCAGGCACCAGGACACTTGGGTCCAGTGTACACCACAATATCAAACAGCACCAGCCTTGCAAGATGTGTCTGTTCTGCACACGTGCTGGTGCCAGGCACCAGGACAGTCGGGTCCAGTGTACACCACAATATCACACAGCACCAGTCTTGCAAGATGTGTCTGTTCCGCACACGTGCTGATGCCAGGCACCAGGACAGTCGGGTCTAGTGTACACTACAATATCAAACAGCACCAGCCTTGCAAGATGTGTCTGTTCTGCGCACGTGCTGGTGCCAGTCACCAGTACACTTGGGTCCAGTGTACACCACAATATCAAACAGCACCAGCCTTGCAAGATGTGTCTGTTCCGCACACGTGCTGGTGCCAGGCACCAGTACACTTGGGTCCAGTGTACACCACAATATCAAACAGCACCAGCCTTGCAAGATGTGTCTGTTCCGCACACGTGCTGGTGCCAGGCACCAGGACAGTCGGGTCCAGTGTACACCACAATACCAAACAGCACCAGCCTTGCAAGATGTTTCTGTTTCGCACACGTGTTGGTGCCAGGCACTAGGACAGTCGGGCCCAGTGTACACCACAATACCAAACAGCACCAGTCTTGCAAGATGTGTTTGTTCCGCACACGTGCTGGTGCCAGGCACCAGGACAGTCGGGCCCAGTGTACACCACAATATCAAACAGCACCAGCCTTGCAAGATGTGCCTGTTCCGCACACGTGTTGGTGCCAGGCACCAGGACAGTCTGGTCCAGTGTACACTACAATATCAAACAGCACCAGCCTTGCAAGATGTGCCTGTTCCGCACACGTGTTGGTGCCAGGCACCAGGACAGTCTGGTCCAGTGTACACTACAATATCAAACAGCACCAGCCTTGCAAGATGTGTCTGTTCTGCAAACGTGCTGGTGCCAGGCACCAGGACAGTTGGGTCCAGTGTACACCACAATATCAAATAGCACCAGCCTTGCAAGATGTGTCGGTCCCGCACACGTGCTGATGCCAGGCACCAGGACAGTCGGGTCCAGTGTACACTACAATATCAAACAGCACCAGCCTTGCAAGATGTGTCTGTTCCGCACACGTGCTGGTGCCAGGCACCAGGACAGTCGCGTCCAGTGTACACCACAATATCAAACAGCACCAGCCTTGCAAGATGTGTCTGACCCGCACACGTGCTGATGCCAGGCACCGGGACAGTGGGTCCAGTGTACACTACAATATCAAACAGCACCAGCCTTGCAAGATGTGTCTGTTCCGCACACACGTGCTGATGCCAGGCACCAGGACAGTTGGGTCCAGTGTACACCACAATATCAAACAGCACCAGCCTTGCAAGATGTGTCTGTTCCGCACACGTGCTGGTGCCAGGCACCAGGACAGTCGTATCCAGTGTACACCACAATATCAAACAGCACCAGCCTTGCAAGATGTGTCTGTTCTGCGCACGTGCTGGTGCCAGGCACCAGGACAGTCGGGTCCAGTGTCGAGTACAATATCAAACAGCACCAGCCTTGCAAGATGTGTCTGTGCCGCACACGTGCCAATGCCAGGCACCAGGACAGTCGTATCCAGTGTACACCACAATATCACACAGCACCAGCCTTGCAAGATGTGTCTGTTCTGCACACGTGCTGGTGCCAGGCACCAGGACAGTCGGGTCCAGTGTACACTAGAATATCAAACAGCACCAGCCTTGCAAGATGTGTCTGTTCCGCACACGTGCTGATGCCAGACACCAGGACAGTCGGGTCCAGTGTACACTACAATATCAAACAGCACCAGCATTGCAAGATGTGTCTGACCCGCACACGTGCTGATGCCAGGCACCGGGACAGTGGGTCCAGTGTACACTACAATATCACACAGCACCAGCATTGCAAGATGTGTCTGACCCGCACACGTGCTGATGCCAGGCACCGGGACAGTGGGTCCAGTGTACACTACAATATCACAAAGCACCAGCCTTGCAAGATGTGTCTGTTCCGCACACACGCTGGTGCCAGGCACCAGGACAGTGGGTCCAGTGTACACCACAATTTCAAACTGCACCAGCCTTGCAAATGTGTCTGTTCCGCACACACGCTGGTGCCAGGCACCAGGACAGTCGTGTCCAGTGTACACCACAATATCACACAGCACCAGCCTTGCAAGATGTGTCTGTTCCACACACGTGCTGATGCCAGGCACCAGGACAGTCGGGTCTAGTGTACACTACAATATCACACAGCACCAGCCTTGCAAGATGTGTCTGTTCCGCACACACGCTGGTGCCAGGCACCAGGACAGTCGTATCCAGTGTACACCACAATATCACACAGCACCAGCCTTGCAAGATGTGTCTGTTCCGCACACGTGCCAATGCCAGGCACCAGGACAGTCGTATCCAGTGTACACCACAATATCACACAGCACCAGCCTTGCAAGATGTGTCTGTTTTGCACACGTGTTGGTGCCAGGCACCAGGACAGTTGGGCCCAGTGTACACCACAATATCAAACAGCACCAGCCGTGCAAGATGTGTCTGTTCTGCACACGTGCTGATGCCAGGCACCAGGACAGTCGGGTCCAGTGCACACCACAATATCAAAAAGCACCAGCCTTGCAAGATGTGTCTGTTCTGCGCACGTGCTGGTGCCAGGCACCAGGACAGTCGGGTCCAGTGCACACCACAATATCAAACAGCACCAGCCTTTCAAGATGTGTCTGTTCCACATACGTGCTGATGCCAGGCACCAGGACAGTCGGGTCTAGTGTACACTACAATATCACACAGCACCAGCCTTGCAAGATGTGTCTGTTCCGCACACACGCTGGTGCCAGGCACCAGGACAGTCGTATCCAGTGTACACCACAATATCACACAGCACCAGCCTTGCAAGATGTGTCTGTTCCGCACACGTGCCAATGCCAGGCACCAGGACAGTCGTATCCAGTGTACACCACAATATCACACAGCACCAGCCTTGCAAGATGTGTCTGTTCTGCACACGTGCTGATGCCAGGCACCAGGACAGTGTGGTCCAGTGTACACTACAATATCAAACAGCACCAGCCTTTCAAGATGTGTCTGTTCCACATACGTGCTGATGCCAGGCACCAGGACAGTGTGGTCCAGTGTACACTACAATTTCAAACTGCACCAGCCTTGCAAGATGTGTCTGTTCCGCACACACGCTGGTGCCAGGCACCAGGACAGTCATGTCCAGTGTACACCACGATATCACACAGCACCAGCCGTGCAAGATGTGTCTGTTCTGCACACGTGCTGATGCCAGGCACCAGGACAGTCGGGTCCAGTGTACACTACAATATCAAACAGCACCAGCCTTGCAAGATATGTCCGTTCCGCACACGTGCCAATGCCAGGCACCAGGACAGTCGGGTCTAGTGTACACTACAATATCACACAGCACCAGCCTTGCAAGATGTGTCTGTTCCGCACACGTGCTGGTGCCAGGCACCAGGACAGTCGGGTCCAGTGTACACCACAATATCAAACAGCACCAGTCTTGCAAGATGTGTCTGTTCTGCGCACATGCTGGTGCCAGGCACCAGGACACTTGGGTCCAGTGTACACTAGAATATCAAACAGCACCAGCCTTGCAAGATGTGTCTGTTCCGCACACGTGCTGGTGCCAGGCACCAGGACAGTCGGGTCCAGTGTACACTACAATATCAAACAGCACCAGCCTTGCAAGATGTGTCTGTTCCGCACACACGTGCTGATGCCAGGCACCAGGACAGTCGGGTCCAGTGTACACCACAATATCACACAGCACCAGCCTTGCAAGATGTGTCTGTTCTGCACACGTGCTGGTGCCAGGCACCAGGACAGTCGGGTCCAGTGTACACTACAATATCAAACAGTAACAGCCTTGCAAGATGTGTCTGTTCCGCACACACGCTGGTGCCAGGCACCAGGACAGTCATGTCCAGTGTACACCACAATATCACACAGCACCAGCCTTGCAAGATGTGTCTGTTCTGCACACGTGCTGGTGCCAGGCACCAGGACAGTCGGGTCCAGTGTACACTACAATATCAAACAGTAACAGCCTTGCAAGATGTGTCTGTTCCGCACACACGCTGGTGCCAGGCACCAGGACAGTCATGTCCAGTGTACACTACAATATCAAACAGTAACAGCCTTGCAAGATGTGTCTGTTCCGCACACATGCTGATGCCAGGCACCAGGACAGTCGGGTCCAGTGTACACCACAATATCACACAAAACCAGCCTTGCAAGATGTGTCTGTTCCGCACACGTGCTGGTGCCAGGCACCAGGACACTTGGGTCCAGTGTACACTAGAATATCAAACAGCACCAGCCTTGCAGGATGTGTCTGTTCTGCACACGTGCTGGTGCCAGGCACCGGACAGTCGGGTCCAGTGTAGACTACAATATCAAACAGCACCAGCCTTGCAAGATGTGTCTGTTCTGCACACGTGCTGGTGCCAGGCACCGGACAGTAGGGTCCAGTGGACACTTCAATATCAAACAGCACCAGCCTTGCAAGATGTGTCTGTTCTGCGCACGTGCTGGTGCCAGGCACTAGGACACTTGGGTCCAGTGTACACTAGAATATCAAACAGCACCAGCCTTGCAAGATGTGTCTGTTCCGCACACATGCTGGTGCCAGGCACCAGGACAGTCATGTCCAGTGTACACCACAATATCACACAAAACCAGCCTTGCAAGATGTGTCTGTTCCACACACGTGTTGGTGCCAGGCACCAGGACAGTCGGGTCCAGTGCACACCACAATATCAAACAGCACCAGCCTTTCAAGATGTGTCTGTTCCGCACACACATGCTGATGCCAGGCACCAGGACAGTCGGGTCCAGTGCACACCACAATATCAAACAGCACCAGCCTTGCAAGATGTGTCTGTTCCGCACACACGCTGGTGCCAGGCACCAGGACAGTCGTGTCCAGTGTACACCACAATATCAAACAGCACCAGCCTTGCAGGATGTGTCTGTTCTGCGCACGTGCTGGTGCCAGGCACCAGCACAGTCGGGCCCAGTGTACACTACAATATCAAACAGAACCAGCCTTTCAAGATGTGTCTGTTCCGCACACACGTGCTGATGCCAGGCACCAGGACAGTCGTATCCAGTGTACACCACAATATCACACAGCACCAGCCTTGCAAGATGTGTCTGTTCTGCACACGTGCTGGTGCCAGGCACCGGGACAGTGGGTCCAGTGTACACTACAATATCAAACAGCACCAGCCTTTCAAGATGTGTATGTTCCACACTCACGTGCTGATGCCAGGCACCAGGACAGTCGTGTCCAGTGTACACCACAATATCACACAGCACCAGCCTTGCAAGATGTGTCTGTTCCACACACGTGCTGGTGCCAGGCACCGGACAGTGGGTCCAGTGTACACCACAATTTCAAACTGCACCAGCCTTGCAAGATGTGTCTGTTCCGCACACACGCTGGTGCCAGGCACCAGGACAGTCATGTCCAGTGTACACCACGATATCACACAGCACCAGCCGTGCAAGATGTGTCTGTTCTGCACACGTGCTGATGCCAGGCACCAGGACAGTCGGGTCTAGTGTACACTACAATATCACACAGCACCAGCCTTGCAAGATGTGTCTGTTCCGCACACGTGGTGGTGCCAGGCACCAGGACAGTGTGGTCCAGTGTACACTACAATATCAAACAGCACCAGCCTTGCAAGATGTGTCTGTTTCGCACACGTGTTGGTGCCAGGCACCAGGACAGTTGGGCCCAGTGTACACCACAATATCAAACAGCACCAGCCTTGCAAGATGTGTCTGTTCCGCACACGTGCTGGTGCCAGGCACCAGGACAGTCGGGCCCAATGTACAGTACAATATCAAACAGCACCCGTCTTGCAAGATATGTCTGTTCGGCACACGTGCCAATGCCAGGCACCAGGACAGTCGGGTCTAGTGTACACTACAATATCACACAGCACCAGCCTTGCAAGATGTGTCTGTTCCGCACACACGTGCTGATGCCAGTCACCAGAACAGTCGGGTCTAGTGTACACTACAATATCAAACAGCACCAGCCTTGCAAGATGTGTCTGTTCTGCGCACGTGCTGGTGCCAGGCACCAGGACATTCGGGCCCAGCGTACACTACAATATCAAACAGCACCAGCCTTGCAAGATGTGTCTGTTCCACACACGTGTTGGTGCCAGCCACCAGGACAGTCTGGTCCAGTGTACACTAAAATATCAAACAGCACCAGCCTTGCAAGATGTGTCTGTTCCGCACACGTGCTGGTGCCAGGCACCAGGACAGTCGGGTCCAGTGTACACCACAATACCAAACAGCACCAGCCTTGCAAGATGTTTCTGTTTCGCACACGTGTTGGTGCCAGGCACCAGTACACTTGGGTCCAGTGTACACCACAATATCAAACAGCACCAGCCTTGCAAGATGTGTCTGTTCCGCACACGTGCTGGTGCCAGGCACCAGGACAGTCGGGTCCAGTGTACACCACAATACCAAACAGCACCAGCCTTGCAAGATGTTTCTGTTTCGCACACGTGTTGGTGCCAGGCACTAGGACAGTCGGGCCCAGTGTACACCACAATACCAAACAGCACCAGTCTTGCAAGATGTGTTTGTTCCGCACACGTGCTGGTGCCAGGCACCAGGACAGTCGGGCCCAGTGTACACCACAATATCAAACAGCACCAGCCTTGCAAGATGTGCCTGTTCCGCACACGTGTTGGTGCCAGGCACCAGGACAGTCTGGTCCAGTGTACACTACAATATCAAACAGCACCAGCCTTGCAAGATGTGCCTGTTCCGCACACGTGTTGGTGCCAGGCACCAGGACAGTCTGGTCCAGTGTACACTACAATATCAAACAGCACCAGCCTTGCAAGATGTGTCTGTTCTGCAAACGTGCTGGTGCCAGGCACCAGGACAGTTGGGTCCAGTGTACACCACAATATCAAATAGCACCAGCCTTGCAAGATGTGTCGGTCCCGCACACGTGCTGATGCCAGGCACCAGGACAGTCGGGTCCAGTGTACACTACAATATCAAACAGCACCAGCCTTGCAAGATGTGTCTGTTCCGCACACGTGCTGGTGCCAGGCACCAGGACAGTCGCGTCCAGTGTACACCACAATATCAAACAGCACCAGCCTTGCAAGATGTGTCTGACCCGCACACGTGCTGATGCCAGGCACCGGGACAGTGGGTCCAGTGTACACTACAATATCAAACAGCACCAGCCTTGCAAGATGTGTCTGTTCCGCACACACGTGCTGATGCCAGGCACCAGGACAGTTGGGTCCAGTGTACACCACAATATCAAACAGCACCAGCCTTGCAAGATGTGTCTGTTCCGCACACGTGCTGGTGCCAGGCACCAGGACAGTCGTATCCAGTGTACACCACAATATCAAACAGCACCAGCCTTGCAAGATGTGTCTGTTCTGCGCACGTGCTGGTGCCAGGCACCAGGACAGTCGGGTCCAGTGTCGAGTACAATATCAAACAGCACCAGCCTTGCAAGATGTGTCTGTGCCGCACACGTGCCAATGCCAGGCACCAGGACAGTCGTATCCAGTGTACACCACAATATCACACAGCACCAGCCTTGCAAGATGTGTCTGTTCTGCACACGTGCTGGTGCCAGGCACCAGGACAGTCGGGTCCAGTGTACACTAGAATATCAAACAGCACCAGCCTTGCAAGATGTGTCTGTTCCGCACACGTGCTGATGCCAGACACCAGGACAGTCGGGTCCAGTGTACACTACAATATCAAACAGCACCAGCATTGCAAGATGTGTCTGACCCGCACACGTGCTGATGCCAGGCACCGGGACAGTGGGTCCAGTGTACACTACAATATCACACAGCACCAGCATTGCAAGATGTGTCTGACCCGCACACGTGCTGATGCCAGGCACCGGGACAGTGGGTCCAGTGTACACTACAATATCACAAAGCACCAGCCTTGCAAGATGTGTCTGTTCCGCACACACGCTGGTGCCAGGCACCAGGACAGTGGGTCCAGTGTACACCACAATTTCAAACTGCACCAGCCTTGCAAATGTGTCTGTTCCGCACACACGCTGGTGCCAGGCACCAGGACAGTCGTGTCCAGTGTACACCACAATATCACACAGCACCAGCCTTGCAAGATGTGTCTGTTCCACACACGTGCTGATGCCAGGCACCAGGACAGTCGGGTCTAGTGTACACTACAATATCACACAGCACCAGCCTTGCAAGATGTGTCTGTTCCGCACACACGCTGGTGCCAGGCACCAGGACAGTCGTATCCAGTGTACACCACAATATCACACAGCACCAGCCTTGCAAGATGTGTCTGTTCCGCACACGTGCCAATGCCAGGCACCAGGACAGTCGTATCCAGTGTACACCACAATATCACACAGCACCAGCCTTGCAAGATGTGTCTGTTTTGCACACGTGTTGGTGCCAGGCACCAGGACAGTTGGGCCCAGTGTACACCACAATATCAAACAGCACCAGCCGTGCAAGATGTGTCTGTTCTGCACACGTGCTGATGCCAGGCACCAGGACAGTCGGGTCCAGTGCACACCACAATATCAAAAAGCACCAGCCTTGCAAGATGTGTCTGTTCTGCGCACGTGCTGGTGCCAGGCACCAGGACAGTCGGGTCCAGTGCACACCACAATATCAAACAGCACCAGCCTTTCAAGATGTGTCTGTTCCACATACGTGCTGATGCCAGGCACCAGGACAGTCGGGTCTAGTGTACACTACAATATCACACAGCACCAGCCTTGCAAGATGTGTCTGTTCCGCACACACGCTGGTGCCAGGCACCAGGACAGTCGTATCCAGTGTACACCACAATATCACACAGCACCAGCCTTGCAAGATGTGTCTGTTCCGCACACGTGCCAATGCCAGGCACCAGGACAGTCGTATCCAGTGTACACCACAATATCACACAGCACCAGCCTTGCAAGATGTGTCTGTTCTGCACACGTGCTGATGCCAGGCACCAGGACAGTGTGGTCCAGTGTACACTACAATATCAAACAGCACCAGCCTTTCAAGATGTGTCTGTTCCACATACGTGCTGATGCCAGGCACCAGGACAGTGTGGTCCAGTGTACACTACAATTTCAAACTGCACCAGCCTTGCAAGATGTGTCTGTTCCGCACACACGCTGGTGCCAGGCACCAGGACAGTCATGTCCAGTGTACACCACGATATCACACAGCACCAGCCGTGCAAGATGTGTCTGTTCTGCACACGTGCTGATGCCAGGCACCAGGACAGTCGGGTCCAGTGTACACTACAATATCAAACAGCACCAGCCTTGCAAGATATGTCCGTTCCGCACACGTGCCAATGCCAGGCACCAGGACAGTCGGGTCTAGTGTACACTACAATATCACACAGCACCAGCCTTGCAAGATGTGTCTGTTCCGCACACGTGCTGGTGCCAGGCACCAGGACAGTCGGGTCCAGTGTACACCACAATATCAAACAGCACCAGTCTTGCAAGATGTGTCTGTTCTGCGCACATGCTGGTGCCAGGCACCAGGACACTTGGGTCCAGTGTACACTAGAATATCAAACAGCACCAGCCTTGCAAGATGTGTCTGTTCCGCACACGTGCTGGTGCCAGGCACCAGGACAGTCGGGTCCAGTGTACACTACAATATCAAACAGCACCAGCCTTGCAAGATGTGTCTGTTCCGCACACACGTGCTGATGCCAGGCACCAGGACAGTCGGGTCCAGTGTACACCACAATATCACACAGCACCAGCCTTGCAAGATGTGTCTGTTCTGCACACGTGCTGGTGCCAGGCACCAGGACAGTCGGGTCCAGTGTACACTACAATATCAAACAGTAACAGCCTTGCAAGATGTGTCTGTTCCGCACACACGCTGGTGCCAGGCACCAGGACAGTCATGTCCAGTGTACACCACAATATCACACAGCACCAGCCTTGCAAGATGTGTCTGTTCTGCACACGTGCTGGTGCCAGGCACCAGGACAGTCGGGTCCAGTGTACACTACAATATCAAACAGTAACAGCCTTGCAAGATGTGTCTGTTCCGCACACACGCTGGTGCCAGGCACCAGGACAGTCATGTCCAGTGTACACTACAATATCAAACAGTAACAGCCTTGCAAGATGTGTCTGTTCCGCACACATGCTGATGCCAGGCACCAGGACAGTCGGGTCCAGTGTACACCACAATATCACACAAAACCAGCCTTGCAAGATGTGTCTGTTCCGCACACGTGCTGGTGCCAGGCACCAGGACACTTGGGTCCAGTGTACACTAGAATATCAAACAGCACCAGCCTTGCAGGATGTGTCTGTTCTGCACACGTGCTGGTGCCAGGCACCGGACAGTCGGGTCCAGTGTAGACTACAATATCAAACAGCACCAGCCTTGCAAGATGTGTCTGTTCTGCACACGTGCTGGTGCCAGGCACCGGACAGTAGGGTCCAGTGGACACTTCAATATCAAACAGCACCAGCCTTGCAAGATGTGTCTGTTCTGCGCACGTGCTGGTGCCAGGCACTAGGACACTTGGGTCCAGTGTACACTAGAATATCAAACAGCACCAGCCTTGCAAGATGTGTCTGTTCCGCACACATGCTGGTGCCAGGCACCAGGACAGTCATGTCCAGTGTACACCACAATATCACACAAAACCAGCCTTGCAAGATGTGTCTGTTCCACACACGTGTTGGTGCCAGGCACCAGGACAGTCGGGTCCAGTGCACACCACAATATCAAACAGCACCAGCCTTTCAAGATGTGTCTGTTCCGCACACACATGCTGATGCCAGGCACCAGGACAGTCGGGTCCAGTGCACACCACAATATCAAACAGCACCAGCCTTGCAAGATGTGTCTGTTCCGCACACACGCTGGTGCCAGGCACCAGGACAGTCGTGTCCAGTGTACACCACAATATCAAACAGCACCAGCCTTGCAGGATGTGTCTGTTCTGCGCACGTGCTGGTGCCAGGCACCAGCACAGTCGGGCCCAGTGTACACTACAATATCAAACAGAACCAGCCTTTCAAGATGTGTCTGTTCCGCACACACGTGCTGATGCCAGGCACCAGGACAGTCGTATCCAGTGTACACCACAATATCACACAGCACCAGCCTTGCAAGATGTGTCTGTTCTGCACACGTGCTGGTGCCAGGCACCGGGACAGTGGGTCCAGTGTACACTACAATATCAAACAGCACCAGCCTTTCAAGATGTGTATGTTCCACACTCACGTGCTGATGCCAGGCACCAGGACAGTCGTGTCCAGTGTACACCACAATATCACACAGCACCAGCCTTGCAAGATGTGTCTGTTCCACACACGTGCTGGTGCCAGGCACCGGACAGTGGGTCCAGTGTACACCACAATTTCAAACTGCACCAGCCTTGCAAGATGTGTCTGTTCCGCACACACGCTGGTGCCAGGCACCAGGACAGTCATGTCCAGTGTACACCACGATATCACACAGCACCAGCCGTGCAAGATGTGTCTGTTCTGCACACGTGCTGATGCCAGGCACCAGGACAGTCGGGTCTAGTGTACACTACAATATCACACAGCACCAGCCTTGCAAGATGTGTCTGTTCCGCACACGTGGTGGTGCCAGGCACCAGGACAGTGTGGTCCAGTGTACACTACAATATCAAACAGCACCAGCCTTGCAAGATGTGTCTGTTTCGCACACGTGTTGGTGCCAGGCACCAGGACAGTTGGGCCCAGTGTACACCACAATATCAAACAGCACCAGCCTTGCAAGATGTGTCTGTTCCGCACACGTGCTGGTGCCAGGCACCAGGACAGTCGGGCCCAATGTACAGTACAATATCAAACAGCACCCGTCTTGCAAGATGTGTCTGTTCGGCACACGTGCCAATGCCAGGCACCAGGACAGTCGGGTCTAGTGTACACTACAATATCACACAGCACCAGCCTTGCAAGATGTGTCTGTTCCGCACACACGTGCTGATGCCAGTCACCAGAACAGTCGGGTCTAGTGTACACTACAATATCAAACAGCACCAGCCTTGCAAGATGTGTCTGTTCTGCGCACGTGCTGGTGCCAGGCACCAGGACATTCGGGCCCAGCGTACACTACAATATCAAACAGCACCAGCCTTGCAAGATGTGTCTGTTCCACACACGTGTTGGTGCCAGCCACCAGGACAGTCTGGTCCAGTGTACACTAAAATATCAAACAGCACCAGCCTTGCAAGATGTGTCTGTTCCGCACACGTGCTGATGCCAGGCACCAGGACAGTCGGGTCCAGTGTACACTACAATATCAAACAGCACCAGCCTTGCAAGATGTGTCTGTCCCGCACACGTGCTGATGCCAGGCACCAGGACAGTCGGGCCCAGTGTACACTACAATATCACACAGCACCAGCCTTGCAAGATGTGTCTGTTCTGCGCACATGCTGGTGCCAGGCACCAGGACACTTGGGTCCAGTGTACACTAGAATATCAAACAGCACCAGCCTTGCAAGATGTGTCTGTTCTGCACACGTGCTGGTGCCAGGCACCAGGACAGTCGGGCCCAGTGTACACTACAATATCAAACAGCACCAGCCTTGCAAGATGTGTCTGTTCTGCACACGTGCTGGTGCCAGGCACCAGGACAGTCGGGTCCAGTGGATACTTCAATATCAAACAGCACCAGCCTTGCAAGATGTGTCTGTTCCGCACACGTGCTGGTGCCAGGCACCAGGACACTTGGGTC
The DNA here is from genome assembly GCF_040938575.1 of Ambystoma mexicanum. NCBI lineage: Eukaryota > Metazoa > Chordata > Amphibia > Caudata > Ambystomatidae > Ambystoma > Ambystoma mexicanum. The sequence continues at coordinate 13,079,150 of NC_090927.1, forward strand.
CAGTGTACACTAGAATATCAAACAGCACCAGCCTTGCAGGATGTGTCTGTTCTGCGCACGTGCTGGTGCCAGGCACTAGGACACTTGGGTCCAGTGTACACTAGAATATCAAACAGCACCAGCCTTGCAAGATGTGTCTGTTCTGCACACGTGCTGGTGCCAGGCACCAGGACAGTCGGGTGTAGTGTACACTAGAATATCAAACAGCACCAGCCTTGCAAGATGTGTCTGTTCCGCACACATGCTGGTGCCAGGCACCAGGACAGTCATGTCCAGTGTACACCACAATATCAAACAGCACCAGCCTTGCAAGATGTGTCTGTTCTGCACACGTGCTGGTGCCAGGCACCAGGACAGTCGGGTGTAGTGTACACTAGAATATCAAACAGCACCAGCCTTGCAAGATGTGTCTGTTCCGCACACGTGCTGGTGCCAGGCACCAGGACAGTCATGTCCAGTGTACACCACAATATCACACAGCACCAGCCTTGCAAGATGTGTCTGTTCCACACACGTGCTGATGCCAGGCACCAGGACAGTCGAGTCCAGTGTACACCACAATATCACACAGCACCAGCCTTTCAAGATGTGTCTGTTCTGCACACGTGCTGGTGCCAGGCACCAGGACAGTCGGGTCCAGTGCACACCACAATATCAAACAGCACCAGCCTTTCAAGATGAGTCTGTTCCGCACACACATGCTGATGCCAGGCACCAGGACAGTCGTATCCAGTGTACACCACAATATCAAACAGCACCAGCCTTTCAAGATGTGTCTGTTCCGCACACACATGCTGATGCCAGGCACCAGGACAGTCGGGTCCAGTGTACACCACAATATCACACAGCACCAGCCTTGCAAGATGTGTCTGTTCTGCACACGTGCTGGTGCCAGGCACCAGGACAGTCAGGTCCAGTGTACACCACAATATCACACAGCACCAGCCTTGCAAGATGTGTCTGTTCCGCAAACGTGCTGGTGCGAGGCACCAGGACAGTCGGGTCCAGTGCACACCACAATATCAAACAGCACCAGCCTTGCAAGATGTGTCTGTTCCGCACACGTGCTGATGCCAGGCACCAGGACAGTCGGGTCCAGTGTACACTACAATATCAAACAGCACCAGCCTTGCAAGATGTGTCTGTTCCGCAAACGTGCTGGTGCCAGGCACCAGGACAGTCGCGTCCAGTGTACACCACAATATCAAACAGCACCAGCCTTGCAAGATGTGTCTGACCCGCACACGTGCTGATGCCAGGCACCAGGACAGCCGTGTCCAGTGTACACTACAATATCAAACAGCACCAGCCTTGCAAGATGTGTCTGACCCGCACACGTGCTGATGCCAGGCACCGGACAGTCGGGTCCAGCGCACACTACAATATCAAACAGCACCAGCCTTGCAAGATGTGTCTGACCCGCACACGTGCTGATGCCAGGCACCGGACAGTCGGGTCCAGTGGATACTTCAATATCAAACAGCACCAGCCTTGCAAGATGTGTCTGTTCTGCGCACATGCTGGTGCCAGGCACCAGGACACTTGGGTCCAGTGTACACTAGAATATCAAACAGCACCAGCCTTGCAAGATGTGTCTGTTCCGCACACGTGCTGGTGCCAGGCACCAGGACAGTCGGGTCCAGTGTACACTACAATATCAAACAGCACCAGCCTTGCAAGATGTGTCTGTTCCGCACACGTGCTGATGCCAGGCACCAGGACAGTCGCGTCCAGTGGATACTTCAATATCAAACAGCACCAGCCTTGCAAGATGTGTCTGTTCCGCACACACGTGCTGATGCCAGGCACCAGGACAGTCGGGTCCAGTGTACACCACAATATCACACAGCACCAGCCTTGCAAGATGTGTCTGTTCCGCACACGTGCTGGTGCCAGGCACCAGGACAGTCGGGTCCAGTGTACACTACAATATCAAACAGCACCAGCCTTGCAAGATGTGTCTGTTCCGCACACGTGCTGATGCCAGGCACCAGGACAGTCAGGTCCAGTGTACACCACAATATCAAACAGCACCAGCCTTGCAAGATGTGTCTGTTCCGCACACACGTGCTGATGCCAGGCACCAGGACAGTCGGGTCCAGTGCACACCACAATATCAAACAGCACCAGCCTTGCAAGATGTGTCTGTTCCGCACACGTGCTGGTGCCAGGCACCAGGACAGTCGTGTCCAGTGTACACCACAATATCAAACAGCACCAGCCTTGCAAGATGTGTCTGTTCTGCGCACGTGCTGGTGCCAGGCACCAGCACAGTCGGGTCCAGTGCACACCACAATATCAAACAGCACCAGCCTTCCAAGATGTGTCTGTTCCGCACACGTGCTGGTGCCAGGCACCAGGACAGTCGTATCCAGTGTACACCACAATATCAAACAGCACCAGCCTTGCAAGATGTGTCTGTTCTGCGCACGTGCTGATGCCAGGCACCAGCACAGTCGGGTCCAGTGTACACCACAATATCAAACAGCACCAGCCTTGCAAGATGTGTCTGTTCCGCACACGTGTTGGTGCCAGCACCAGGACAGTCGGGCCCAGTGTACACTACAATATCAAATAGCACCAGCCTTGCAAGATGTGTCTGTTCCGCACACACGTGCTGATGCCAGGCACCAGGACAGTCGGGTCCAGTGTACACCACAATATCACACAGCACCAGCCTTGCAAGATGTGTCTGTTCTGCACACGTGCTGGTGCCAGGCACCAGGACAGTGGGTCCAGTGTACACCACAATTTCAAACAGCACCAGCCTTGCAAGATGTGTCTGTTCCGCACACGTGCCGATGCCAGGCACCAGGACAGTCTAGTCCAGCTACACTACAATATCAAACAGCACCAGCCTTGCAAGATGTGTCTGACCCGCACACGTGCTGATGCCAGGCACCAGGACAGTCGGGTCCAGTGTACACTACAATATCAAACAGCACCAGCGTTGCAAGATGTGTCTGTTCCGCACACGTGCTGATGCCAGGCACCAGGACAGTCGGGTCCAGTGTACACTACAATATCAAACAGCACCAGCCTTGCAAGATGTGTCTTCCCGCACACGTGCTGATGCCAGGCACCGGGACAGTGGGTCCAGTGTACACTACAATATCAAACAGCACCAGCCTTGCAAGATGTGTCTGTTCCGCACACACGTGCTGATGCCAGGCACCAGGACAGTCAGGTCCAGTGTACACCACAATATCAAACAGCACCAGCCTTGCAAGATGTGTCTGTTCCGCACACGTGCTGGTGCCAGGCACCAGGACACTTGGGTCCAGTGTACACCACAATATCAAACAGCACCAGCCTTGCAAGATGTGTCTGTTCCGCAAACGTGCTGGTGCCAGGCACCAGGACAGTCAGGTCCAGTGTACACTACAATATCAAACAGCACCAGCCTTGCAAGATGTGTCTGTTCCACACACGTGTTGGTGCCAGGCACCAGGACAGTCAGGTCCAGTGTACACCACAATATCAAACAGCACCAGCCTTGCAAGATGTGTCGGTTCCACACACGTGCTGATGCCAGGCACCAGGACAGTCGGGTCCAGTGTACACCACAATATCACACAGCACCAGCCTTGCAAGATGTGTCTGTTCCGCACACACGTGCTGATGCCAGGCACCAGGACAGTCAGGTCCAGTGTACACCACAATATCACACAGCACCAGCCTTGCAAGATGTGTCGGTTCCACACACGTGCTGATGCCAGGCACCAGGACAGTCGGGTCCAGTGTACACCACAATATCAAACAGCACCAGTCTTGCAAGATGTGTTTGTTCTGCCCATGTGCTGATGCTAGGCACCAAGACAGTCTAGTCCAGCATACACTACAATTTCAAACAGCACCAGCCTTGCAAGATGTGTCTGTTCCGCACACGTGCTGATGGCAGGCACCAGGGCAGTCGGGTCTAGTGTACACTACAATATCACACAGCACCAGCCTTGCAAGATGTGTCTGTTCCGCACACGTGCCAATGCCAGGCACCAGGACAGTCGGGTCCAGTGTACACCACAATATCAAACAGCACCAGTCTTGCAAGATGTGTCTGTTCTGCACACACGTGCTGATGCCAGGCACCAGGACAGTCGGGTCCAGTGTACACCACAATACCAAACAGCACCAGTCTTGCAAGATGTGTTTGTTCCCCACACGTGCTGATGCCAGGCACCAGGACAGTCGGGTCTAGTGTACACTACAATATCAAACAGCACCAGCCTTGCAAGATGTGTCTGTTCTGCGCACGTGCTGGTGCCAGTCACCAGTACACTTGGGTCCAGTGTACACCACAATATCAAACAGCACCAGCCTTGCAAGATGTGTCTGTTCCGCACACGTGCTGGTGCCAGGCACCAGTACACTTGGGTCCAGTGTACACCACAATATCAAACAGCACCAGCCTTGCAAGATGTGTCTGTTCCGCACACGTGCTGGTGCCAGGCACCAGGACAGTCGGGTCCAGTGTACACCACAATACCAAACAGCACCAGCCTTGCAAGATGTTTCTGTTTCGCACACGTGTTGGTGCCAGGCACTAGGACAGTCGGGCCCAGTGTACACCACAATACCAAACAGCACCAGTCTTGCAAGATGTGTTTGTTCCGCACACGTGCTGGTGCCAGGCACCAGGACAGTCGGGCCCAGTGTACACCACAATATCAAACAGCACCAGCCTTGCAAGATGTGCCTGTTCCGCACACGTGTTGGTGCCAGGCACCAGGACAGTCTGGTCCAGTGTACACTACAATATCAAACAGCACCAGCCTTGCAAGATGTGCCTGTTCCGCACACGTGTTGGTGCCAGGCACCAGGACAGTCTGGTCCAGTGTACACTACAATATCAAACAGCACCAGCCTTGCAAGATGTGTCTGTTCTGCAAACGTGCTGGTGCCAGGCACCAGGACAGTTGGGTCCAGTGTACACCACAATATCAAATAGCACCAGCCTTGCAAGATGTGTCGGTCCCGCACACGTGCTGATGCCAGGCACCAGGACAGTCGGGTCCAGTGTACACTACAATATCAAACAGCACCAGCCTTGCAAGATGTGTCTGTTCCGCACACGTGCTGGTGCCAGGCACCAGGACAGTCGCGTCCAGTGTACACCACAATGTCAAACAGCACCAGCCTTGCAAGATGTGTCTGACCCGCACACGTGCTGATGCCAGGCACCGGGACAGTGGGTCCAGTGTACACTACAATATCAAACAGCACCAGCCTTGCAAGATGTGTCTGTTCCGCACACACGTGCTGATGCCAGGCACCAGGACAGTTGGGTCCAGTGTACACCACAATATCAAACAGCACCAGCCTTGCAAGATGTGTCTGTTCCGCACACGTGCTGGTGCCAGGCACCAGGACAGTCGTATCCAGTGTACACCACAATATCAAACAGCACCAGCCTTGCAAGATGTGTCTGTTCTGCGCACGTGCTGGTGCCAGGCACCAGGACAGTCGGGTCCAGTGTCGAGTACAATATCAAACAGCACCAGCCTTGCAAGATGTGTCTGTGCCGCACACGTGCCAATGCCAGGCACCAGGACAGTCGTATCCAGTGTACACCACAATATCACACAGCACCAGCCTTGCAAGATGTGTCTGTTCTGCACACGTGCTGGTGCCAGGCACCAGGACAGTCGGGTCCAGTGTACACTAGAATATCAAACAGCACCAGCCTTGCAAGATGTGTCTGTTCCGCACACGTGCTGATGCCAGACACCAGGACAGTCGGGTCCAGTGTACACTACAATATCAAACAGCACCAGCATTGCAAGATGTGTCTGACCCGCACACGTGCTGATGCCAGGCACCGGGACAGTGGGTCCAGTGTACACTACAATATCACACAGCACCAGCATTGCAAGATGTGTCTGACCCGCACACGTGCTGATGCCAGGCACCGGGACAGTGGGTCCAGTGTACACTACAATATCACAAAGCACCAGCCTTGCAAGATGTGTCTGTTCCGCACACACGCTGGTGCCAGGCACCAGGACAGTGGGTCCAGTGTACACCACAATTTCAAACTGCACCAGCCTTGCAAATGTGTCTGTTCCGCACACACGCTGGTGCCAGGCACCAGGACAGTCGTGTCCAGTGTACACCACAATATCACACAGCACCAGCCTTGCAAGATGTGTCTGTTCCACACACGTGCTGATGCCAGGCACCAGGACAGTCGGGTCTAGTGTACACTACAATATCACACAGCACCAGCCTTGCAAGATGTGTCTGTTCCGCACACACGCTGGTGCCAGGCACCAGGACAGTCGTATCCAGTGTACACCACAATATCACACAGCACCAGCCTTGCAAGATGTGTCTGTTCCGCACACGTGCCAATGCCAGGCACCAGGACAGTCGTATCCAGTGTACACCACAATATCACACAGCACCAGCCTTGCAAGATGTGTCTGTTTTGCACACGTGTTGGTGCCAGGCACCAGGACAGTTGGGCCCAGTGTACACCACAATATCAAACAGCACCAGCCGTGCAAGATGTGTCTGTTCTGCACACGTGCTGATGCCAGGCACCAGGACAGTCGGGTCCAGTGCACACCACAATATCAAAAAGCACCAGCCTTGCAAGATGTGTCTGTTCTGCGCACGTGCTGGTGCCAGGCACCAGGACAGTCGGGTCCAGTGCACACCACAATATCAAACAGCACCAGCCTTTCAAGATGTGTCTGTTCCACATACGTGCTGATGCCAGGCACCAGGACAGTCGGGTCTAGTGTACACTACAATATCACACAGCACCAGCCTTGCAAGATGTGTCTGTTCCGCACACACGCTGGTGCCAGGCACCAGGACAGTCGTATCCAGTGTACACCACAATATCACACAGCACCAGCCTTGCAAGATGTGTCTGTTCTGCACACGTGCTGATGCCAGGCACCAGGACAGTGTGGTCCAGTGTACACTACAATATCAAACAGCACCAGCCTTTCAAGATGTGTCTGTTCCACATACGTGCTGATGCCAGGCACCAGGACAGTGTGGTCCAGTGTACACTACAATTTCAAACTGCACCAGCCTTGCAAGATGTGTCTGTTCCGCACACACGCTGGTGCCAGGCACCAGGACAGTCATGTCCAGTGTACACCACGATATCACACAGCACCAGCCGTGCAAGATGTGTCTGTTCTGCACACGTGCTGATGCCAGGCACCAGGACAGTCGGGTCCAGTGTACACTACAATATCAAACAGCACCAGCCTTGCAAGATATGTCCGTTCCGCACACGTGCCAATGCCAGGCACCAGGACAGTCGGGTCTAGTGTACACTACAATATCACACAGCACCAGCCTTGCAAGATGTGTCTGTTCCGCACACGTGCTGGTGCCAGGCACCAGGACAGTCGGGTCCAGTGTACACCACAATATCAAACAGCACCAGTCTTGCAAGATGTGTCTGTTCTGCGCACATGCTGGTGCCAGGCACCAGGACACTTGGGTCCAGTGTACACTAGAATATCAAACAGCACCAGCCTTGCAAGATGTGTCTGTTCCGCACACGTGCTGGTGCCAGGCACCAGGACAGTCGGGTCCAGTGTACACTACAATATCAAACAGCACCAGCCTTGCAAGATGTGTCTGTTCTGCAAACGTGCTGGTGCCAGGCACCAGGACAGTTGGGTCCAGTGTACACCACAATATCAAATAGCACCAGCCTTGCAAGATGTGTCGGTCCCGCACACGTGCTGATGCCAGGCACCAGGACAGTCGGGTCCAGTGTACACTACAATATCAAACAGCACCAGCCTTGCAAGATGTGTCTGTTCCGCACACGTGCTGGTGCCAGGCACCAGGACAGTCGCGTCCAGTGTACACCACAATGTCAAACAGCACCAGCCTTGCAAGATGTGTCTGACCCGCACACGTGCTGATGCCAGGCACCGGGACAGTGGGTCCAGTGTACACTACAATATCAAACAGCACCAGCCTTGCAAGATGTGTCTGTTCCGCACACACGTGCTGATGCCAGGCACCAGGACAGTTGGGTCCAGTGTACACCACAATATCAAACAGCACCAGCCTTGCAAGATGTGTCTGTTCCGCACACGTGCTGGTGCCAGGCACCAGGACAGTCGTATCCAGTGTACACCACAATATCAAACAGCACCAGCCTTGCAAGATGTGTCTGTTCTGCGCACGTGCTGGTGCCAGGCACCAGGACAGTCGGGTCCAGTGTCGAGTACAATATCAAACAGCACCAGCCTTGCAAGATGTGTCTGTGCCGCACACGTGCCAATGCCAGGCACCAGGACAGTCGTATCCAGTGTACACCACAATATCACACAGCACCAGCCTTGCAAGATGTGTCTGTTCTGCACACGTGCTGGTGCCAGGCACCAGGACAGTCGGGTCCAGTGTACACTAGAATATCAAACAGCACCAGCCTTGCAAGATGTGTCTGTTCCGCACACGTGCTGATGCCAGACACCAGGACAGTCGGGTCCAGTGTACACTACAATATCAAACAGCACCAGCATTGCAAGATGTGTCTGACCCGCACACGTGCTGATGCCAGGCACCGGGACAGTGGGTCCAGTGTACACTACAATATCACACAGCACCAGCATTGCAAGATGTGTCTGACCCGCACACGTGCTGATGCCAGGCACCGGGACAGTGGGTCCAGTGTACACTACAATATCACAAAGCACCAGCCTTGCAAGATGTGTCTGTTCCGCACACACGCTGGTGCCAGGCACCAGGACAGTGGGTCCAGTGTACACCACAATTTCAAACTGCACCAGCCTTGCAAATGTGTCTGTTCCGCACACACGCTGGTGCCAGGCACCAGGACAGTCGTGTCCAGTGTACACCACAATATCACACAGCACCAGCCTTGCAAGATGTGTCTGTTCCACACACGTGCTGATGCCAGGCACCAGGACAGTCGGGTCTAGTGTACACTACAATATCACACAGCACCAGCCTTGCAAGATGTGTCTGTTCCGCACACACGCTGGTGCCAGGCACCAGGACAGTCGTATCCAGTGTACACCACAATATCACACAGCACCAGCCTTGCAAGATGTGTCTGTTCCGCACACGTGCCAATGCCAGGCACCAGGACAGTCGTATCCAGTGTACACCACAATATCACACAGCACCAGCCTTGCAAGATGTGTCTGTTTTGCACACGTGTTGGTGCCAGGCACCAGGACAGTTGGGCCCAGTGTACACCACAATATCAAACAGCACCAGCCGTGCAAGATGTGTCTGTTCTGCACACGTGCTGATGCCAGGCACCAGGACAGTCGGGTCCAGTGCACACCACAATATCAAAAAGCACCAGCCTTGCAAGATGTGTCTGTTCTGCGCACGTGCTGGTGCCAGGCACCAGGACAGTCGGGTCCAGTGCACACCACAATATCAAACAGCACCAGCCTTTCAAGATGTGTCTGTTCCACATACGTGCTGATGCCAGGCACCAGGACAGTCGGGTCTAGTGTACACTACAATATCACACAGCACCAGCCTTGCAAGATGTGTCTGTTCCGCACACACGCTGGTGCCAGGCACCAGGACAGTCGTATCCAGTGTACACCACAATATCACACAGCACCAGCCTTGCAAGATGTGTCTGTTCCGCACACGTGCCAATGCCAGGCACCAGGACAGTCGTATCCAGTGTACACCACAATATCACACAGCACCAGCCTTGCAAGATGTGTCTGTTCTGCACACGTGCTGATGCCAGGCACCAGGACAGTGTGGTCCAGTGTACACTACAATATCAAACAGCACCAGCCTTTCAAGATGTGTCTGTTCCACATACGTGCTGATGCCAGGCACCAGGACAGTGTGGTCCAGTGTACACTACAATTTCAAACTGCACCAGCCTTGCAAGATGTGTCTGTTCCGCACACACGCTGGTGCCAGGCACCAGGACAGTCATGTCCAGTGTACACCACGATATCACACAGCACCAGCCGTGCAAGATGTGTCTGTTCTGCACACGTGCTGATGCCAGGCACCAGGACAGTCGGGTCCAGTGTACACTACAATATCAAACAGCACCAGCCTTGCAAGATATGTCCGTTCCGCACACGTGCCAATGCCAGGCACCAGGACAGTCGGGTCTAGTGTACACTACAATATCACACAGCACCAGCCTTGCAAGATGTGTCTGTTCCGCACACGTGCTGGTGCCAGGCACCAGGACAGTCGGGTCCAGTGTACACCACAATATCAAACAGCACCAGTCTTGCAAGATGTGTCTGTTCTGCGCACATGCTGGTGCCAGGCACCAGGACACTTGGGTCCAGTGTACACTAGAATATCAAACAGCACCAGCCTTGCAAGATGTGTCTGTTCCGCACACGTGCTGGTGCCAGGCACCAGGACAGTCGGGTCCAGTGTACACTACAATATCAAACAGCACCAGCCTTGCAAGATGTGTCTGTTCCGCACACACGTGCTGATGCCAGGCACCAGGACAGTCGGGTCCAGTGTACACCACAATATCACACAGCACCAGCCTTGCAAGATGTGTCTGTTCTGCACACGTGCTGGTGCCAGGCACCAGGACAGTCGGGTCCAGTGTACACTACAATATCAAACAGTAACAGCCTTGCAAGATGTGTCTGTTCCGCACACACGCTGGTGCCAGGCACCAGGACAGTCATGTCCAGTGTACACCACAATATCACACAGCACCAGCCTTGCAAGATGTGTCTGTTCTGCACACGTGCTGGTGCCAGGCACCAGGACAGTCGGGTCCAGTGTACACTACAATATCAAACAGTAACAGCCTTGCAAGATGTGTCTGTTCCGCACACACGCTGGTGCCAGGCACCAGGACAGTCATGTCCAGTGTACACTACAATATCAAACAGTAACAGCCTTGCAAGATGTGTCTGTTCCGCACACATGCTGATGCCAGGCACCAGGACAGTCGGGTCCAGTGTACACCACAATATCACACAAAACCAGCCTTGCAAGATGTGTCTGTTCCGCACACGTGCTGGTGCCAGGCACCAGGACACTTGGGTCCAGTGTACACTAGAATATCAAACAGCACCAGCCTTGCAGGATGTGTCTGTTCTGCACACGTGCTGGTGCCAGGCACCGGACAGTCGGGTCCAGTGTAGACTACAATATCAAACAGCACCAGCCTTGCAAGATGTGTCTGTTCTGCACACGTGCTGGTGCCAGGCACCGGACAGTAGGGTCCAGTGGACACTTCAATATCAAACAGCACCAGCCTTGCAAGATGTGTCTGTTCTGCGCACGTGCTGGTGCCAGGCACTAGGACACTTGGGTCCAGTGTACACTAGAATATCAAACAGCACCAGCCTTGCAAGATGTGTCTGTTCCGCACACATGCTGGTGCCAGGCACCAGGACAGTCATGTCCAGTGTACACCACAATATCACACAAAACCAGCCTTGCAAGATGTGTCTGTTCCACACACGTGTTGGTGCCAGGCACCAGGACAGTCGGGTCCAGTGCACACCACAATATCAAACAGCACCAGCCTTTCAAGATGTGTCTGTTCCGCACACACATGCTGATGCCAGGCACCAGGACAGTCGGGTCCAGTGCACACCACAATATCAAACAGCACCAGCCTTGCAAGATGTGTCTGTTCCGCACACACGCTGGTGCCAGGCACCAGGACAGTCGTGTCCAGTGTACACCACAATATCAAACAGCACCAGCCTTGCAGGATGTGTCTGTTCTGCGCACGTGCTGGTGCCAGGCACCAGCACAGTCGGGCCCAGTGTACACTACAATATCAAACAGAACCAGCCTTTCAAGATGTGTCTGTTCCGCACACACGTGCTGATGCCAGGCACCAGGACAGTCGTATCCAGTGTACACCACAATATCACACAGCACCAGCCTTGCAAGATGTGTCTGTTCTGCACACGTGCTGGTGCCAGGCACCGGGACAGTGGGTCCAGTGTACACTACAATATCAAACAGCACCAGCCTTTCAAGATGTGTATGTTCCACACTCACGTGCTGATGCCAGGCACCAGGACAGTCGTGTCCAGTGTACACCACAATATCACACAGCACCAGCCTTGCAAGATGTGTCTGTTCCACACACGTGCTGGTGCCAGGCACCGGACAGTGGGTCCAGTGTACACCACAATTTCAAACTGCACCAGCCTTGCAAGATGTGTCTGTTCCGCACACACGCTGGTGCCAGGCACCAGGACAGTCATGTCCAGTGTACACCACGATATCACACAGCACCAGCCGTGCAAGATGTGTCTGTTCTGCACACGTGCTGATGCCAGGCACCAGGACAGTCGGGTCTAGTGTACACTACAATATCACACAGCACCAGCCTTGCAAGATGTGTCTGTTCCGCACACGTGGTGGTGCCAGGCACCAGGACAGTGTGGTCCAGTGTACACTACAATATCAAACAGCACCAGCCTTGCAAGATGTGTCTGTTTCGCACACGTGTTGGTGCCAGGCACCAGGACAGTTGGGCCCAGTGTACACCACAATATCAAACAGCACCAGCCTTGCAAGATGTGTCTGTTCCGCACACGTGCTGGTGCCAGGCACCAGGACAGTCGGGCCCAATGTACAGTACAATATCAAACAGCACCCGTCTTGCAAGATATGTCTGTTCGGCACACGTGCCAATGCCAGGCACCAGGACAGTCGGGTCTAGTGTACACTACAATATCACACAGCACCAGCCTTGCAAGATGTGTCTGTTCCGCACACACGTGCTGATGCCAGTCACCAGAACAGTCGGGTCTAGTGTACACTACAATATCAAACAGCACCAGCCTTGCAAGATGTGTCTGTTCTGCGCACGTGCTGGTGCCAGGCACCAGGACATTCGGGCCCAGCGTACACTACAATATCAAACAGCACCAGCCTTGCAAGATGTGTCTGTTCCACACACGTGTTGGTGCCAGCCACCAGGACAGTCTGGTCCAGTGTACACTAAAATATCAAACAGCACCGGCCTTGCAAGATGTGTCTGTTCCGCACACGTGCTGATGCCAGGCACCAGGACAGTCGGGTCCAGTGTACACTACAATATCAAACAGCACCAGCCTTGCAAGATGTGTCTGTCCCGCACACGTGCTGATGCCAGGCACCAGGACAGTCGGGCCCAGTGTACACTACAATATCACACAGCACCAGCCTTGCAAGATGTGTCTGTTCTGCGCACATGCTGGTGCCAGGCACCAGGACACTTGGGTCCAGTGTACACTAGAATATCAAACAGCACCAGCCTTGCAAGATGTGTCTGTTCTGCACACGTGCTGGTGCCAGGCACCAGGACAGTCGGGCCCAGTGTACACTACAATATCAAACAGCACCAGCCTTGCAAGATGTGTCTGTTCTGCACACGTGCTGGTGCCAGGCACCAGGACAGTCGGGTCCAGTGGATACTTCAATATCAAACAGCACCAGCCTTGCAAGATGTGTCTGTTCCGCACACGTGCTGGTGCCAGGCACCAGGACACTTGGGTCCAGTGTACACTAGAATATCAAACAGCACCAGCCTTGCAGGATGTGTCTGTTCTGCGCACGTGCTGGTGCCAGGCACTAGGACACTTGGGTCCAGTGTACACTAGAATATCAAACAGCACCAGCCTTGCAAGATGTGTCTGTTCTGCACACGTGCTGGTGCCAGGCACCAGGACAGTCGGGTGTAGTGTACACTAGAATATCAAACAGCACCAGCCTTGCAAGATGTGTCTGTTCCGCACACATGCTGGTGCCAGGCACCAGGACAGTCATGTCCAGTGTACACCACAATATCAAACAGCACCAGCCTTGCAAGATGTGTCTGTTCTGCACACGTGCTGGTGCCAGGCACCAGGACAGTCGGGTGTAGTGTACACTAGAATATCAAACAGCACCAGCCTTGCAAGATGTGTCTGTTCCGCACACGTGCTGGTGCCAGGCACCAGGACAGTCATGTCCAGTGTACACCACAATATCACACAGCACCAGCCTTGCAAGATGTGTCTGTTCCACACACGTGCTGATGCCAGGCACCAGGACAGTCGAGTCCAGTGTACACCACAATATCACACAGCACCAGCCTTTCAAGATGTGTCTGTTCTGCACACGTGCTGGTGCCAGGCACCAGGACAGTCGGGTCCAGTGCACACCACAATATCAAACAGCACCAGCCTTTCAAGATGAGTCTGTTCCGCACACACATGCTGATGCCAGGCACCAGGACAGTCGTATCCAGTGTACACCACAATATCAAACAGCACCAGCCTTTCAAGATGTGTCTGTTCCGCACACACATGCTGATGCCAGGCACCAGGACAGTCGGGTCCAGTGTACACCACAATATCACACAGCACCAGCCTTGCAAGATGTGTCCGTTCTGCACACGTGCTGGTGCCAGGCACCAGGACAGTCAGGTCCAGTGTACACCACAATATCACACAGCACCAGCCTTGCAAGATGTGTCTGTTCCGCAAACGTGCTGGTGCGAGGCACCAGGACAGTCGGGTCCAGTGCACACCACAATATCAAACAGCACCAGCCTTGCAAGATGTGTCTGTTCCGCACACGTGCTGATGCCAGGCACCAGGACAGTCGGGTCCAGTGTACACTACAATATCAAACAGCACCAGCCTTGCAAGATGTGTCTGTTCCGCAAACGTGCTGGTGCCAGGCACCAGGACAGTCGCGTCCAGTGTACACCACAATATCAAACAGCACCAGCCTTGCAAGATGTGTCTGACCCGCACACGTGCTGATGCCAGGCACCAGGACAGCCGTGTCCAGTGTACACTACAATATCAAACAGCACCAGCCTTGCAAGATGTGTCTGACCCGCACACGTGCTGATGCCAGGCACCGGACAGTCGGGTCCAGCGCACACTACAATATCAAACAGCACCAGCCTTGCAAGATGTGTCTGACCCGCACACGTGCTGATGCCAGGCACCGGACAGTCGGGTCCAGTGGATACTTCAATATCAAACAGCACCAGCCTTGCAAGATGTGTCTGTTCTGCGCACATGCTGGTGCCAGGCACCAGGACACTTGGGTCCAGTGTACACTAGAATATCAAACAGCACCAGCCTTGCAAGATGTGTCTGTTCCGCACACGTGCTGGTGCCAGGCACCAGGACAGTCGGGTCCAGTGTACACTACAATATCAAACAGCACCAGCCTTGCAAGATGTGTCTGTTCCGCACACGTGCTGATGCCAGGCACCAGGACAGTCGCGTCCAGTGGATACTTCAATATCAAACAGCACCAGCCTTGCAAGATGTGTCTGTTCCGCACACACGTGCTGATGCCAGGCACCAGGACAGTCGGGTCCAGTGTACACCACAATATCACACAGCACCAGCCTTGCAAGATGTGTCTGTTCCGCACACGTGCTGGTGCCAGGCACCAGGACAGTCGGGTCCAGTGTACACTACAATATCAAACAGCACCAGCCTTGCAAGATGTGTCTGTTCCGCACACGTGCTGATGCCAGGCACCAGGACAGTCAGGTCCAGTGTACACCACAATATCAAACAGCACCAGCCTTGCAAGATGTGTCTGTTCCGCACACACGTGCTGATGCCAGGCACCAGGACAGTCGGGTCCAGTGCACACCACAATATCAAACAGCACCAGCCTTGCAAGATGTGTCTGTTCCGCACACGTGCTGGTGCCAGGCACCAGGACAGTCGTGTCCAGTGTACACCACAATATCAAACAGCACCAGCCTTGCAAGATGTGTCTGTTCTGCGCACGTGCTGGTGCCAGGCACCAGCACAGTCGGGTCCAGTGCACACCACAATATCAAACAGCACCAGCCTTCCAAGATGTGTCTGTTCCGCACACGTGCTGGTGCCAGGCACCAGGACAGTCGTATCCAGTGTACACCACAATATCAAACAGCACCAGCCTTGCAAGATGTGTCTGTTCTGCGCACGTGCTGATGCCAGGCACCAGCACAGTCGGGTCCAGTGTACACCACAATATCAAACAGCACCAGCCTTGCAAGATGTGTCTGTTCCGCACACGTGTTGGTGCCAGCACCAGGACAGTCGGGCCCAGTGTACACTACAATATCAAATAGCACCAGCCTTGCAAGATGTGTCTGTTCCGCACACACGTGCTGATGCCAGGCACCAGGACAGTCGGGTCCAGTGTACACCACAATATCACACAGCACCAGCCTTGCAAGATGTGTCTGTTCTGCACACGTGCTGGTGCCAGGCACCAGGACAGTGGGTCCAGTGTACACCACAATATCAAACAGCACCAGCCTTTCAAGATGTGTCTGTTCCGCACACACATGCTGATGCCAGGCACCAGGACAGTCGTATCCAGTGTACACCACAATATCACACAGCACCAGCCTTGCAAGATGTGTCTGTTCTGCACACGTGCTGGTGCCAGGCACCAGGACAGTGGGTCCAGTGTACACCACAATTTCAAACTGCACCAGCCTTGCAAGACGTGTCTGTTCCGCACACACGCTGGTGCCAGGCACCAGGACAGTCGTGTCCAGTGTACACCACAATATCACACAGCACCAGCCTTGCAAGATGTGTCTGACCCGCACACGTGCTGATGCCAGGCACCAGGACAGTCGCGTCCAGTGTACACCACAATATCAAACAGCACCAGCCTTGCAAGATGTGTCTGACCCGCACACGTGCTGATGCCAGGCACCAGGACAGTCTGGTCCAGTGTACACTAAAATATCAAACAGCACCAGTCTTGCAAGATGTGTCTGTTCTGCACACGTGCTGATGGCAGGCACCAGGACAGTCGGGTCCAGTGTACACCACAATATCAAACAGCACCAGCCTTGCAAGATGTGTCGGTTCCACACACGTGCTGATGGCAGGCACCAGGACAGTCGAGTCCAGTGTACACCACAATATCAAACAGCACCAGCCTTGCAAGATGTGTCGGTTCCACACATGTGCTGATGCCAGGCACCAGGACAGTCGTATCCAGTGTACACCACGATATCAAACAGCACCAGCCTTGCAAGATATGTCCGTTCCGAACACGTGCCAATGCCAGGCACCAGGACAGTCGGGTCTAGTGTACACTACAATATCACACAGCACCAGCCTTGCAAGATGTGTCTGTTTCGCACACGTGCTGGTGCCAGGCACCGGACAGTCGGGTCCAGTGGATACTTCAATATCAAACAGCACCAGCCTTGCAAGATATGTCTGTTCGGCACACGTGCCAATGCCAGGCACCAGGACAGTCGGGTCTAGTGTACACTACAATATCACACAGCACCAGCCTTGCAAGATGTGTCTGTTCGGCACACGTGCCGATGCCAGGCACCAGGACAGTCGGGTCTAGTGTACACTACAATATCACACAGCACCAGCCTTGCAAGATGTGTCTGTTTTGCACACGTGCTGATGCCAGGCACCAGAACAGTCGGGTCCAGCGTACACTACAATATCAAACAGCACCAGCCTTGCAAGATGTGTCTGTTCCGCACACGTGCTGATGCCAGGCACCAGGACAGTCGCGTCCAGTGTACACCACAATATCAAACAGCACCAGCCTTGCAAGATGTGTCTGTTCCGCACACGTGCTGGTGCCAGGCACCAGGACAGTCAGGTCCAGTGTACACCACAATATCACACAGCACCAGCCTTGCAAGATGTGTCTGACCCGCACACGTGCTGATGCCAGGCACCGGGACAGTGGGTCCAGTGTACACTACAATATCAAACAGCACCAGCCTTGCAAGATGTGTCTGTTCCGCACACACGCTGGTGCCAGGCACCAGGACAGTCGTGTCCAGTGTACACTACAATATCACACAGCACCAGCCTTGCAAGATGTGTCTGTTCCGCACACACGTGCTGATGCCAGGCACCAGGACAGTCGGGTCCAGTGTACAACACAATATCAAACAGCACCAGTCTTGCAAGATGTGTCTGTTCCGCACACGTGCTGATGCCAGGCACCAGGACAGTCGGGTCTAGTGTACACTACAATATCACAAAGCACCAGCCTTGCAAGATGTGTCTGTTCCGCACACACGTGCTGATACCAGGCACCAAGACAGTCGGGTCCAGTGTACACCACAATATCACACAGCACCAGCCTTGCAAGATGTGTCTGTTCCGCACACGTGCTGGTGCCAGGCACCAGGACAGTCGCGTCCAGTGTACACTACAATACCAAACAGCACCAGCCTTGCAAGATGTGTCTGTTCCGCACACGTGTTGGTGCCAGGCACCAGGACAGTCGGGCACAGTGTACACTACAATATCAAACAGCACCAGCCTTGCAAGATGTGTCTGTTCCGCACACGTGCTGATGCCAGGCACCAGGACAGTCGGGTCTAGTGTACACCACAATATCAAAAAGCACCAGCCTTGCAAGATGTGTCTGTTCTGCACACATGCTGATGCCAGGCACCAGGACAGTCGGGTCCAGTGTACACCACAATATCACACAGCACCAGCCTTGCAAGATGTGTCTGTTCCACACACGTGTTGGTGCCAGGCACCAGGACAGTCAGGTCCAGTGTACACTACAATATCACACAGCACCAGCCTTGCAAGAGGTGTCTGTTCTGCACACATGCTGATGCCAGGCACCAGGACACTTGGGTCCAGTGTACACTAGAATATCAAACAGCACCAGCCTTGCAAGATGTGTCTGTTCCGCACACGTGTTGGTGCCAGGCACCAGGACAGTCAGGTCCAGTGTGCACTACAATATCAAACAGCACCAGCCTTGCAAGATGTGTCTGTTCCACACACGTGCTGATGCCAGGCACCGGGACAGTGGGTCCAGTGTACACTACAATATCACAAAGCACCAGCCTTGCAAGATGTGTCTGTCCCGCACACGTGCTAATGCCAGGCACCAGGACAGTCGGGTCTAGTGTACACCACAATACCAAACAGCACCAGCCTTGCAAGATGTGTCTGTTCTGCGCACGTGCTGGTGCCAGGCACCAGGACAGTCAAGTCCAGTGTACACCACAATATCAAACAGCACCAGCCTTGCAAGATGTGTCTAACCCGCACACGTGCTGATGCCAGGCACCAGGACAGTCGGGCCCAATGTACAGTACAATATCAAACAGCACCAGCCTTGCAAGATGTGTCTGTTCCGCACACGTGCTGGTGCCAGGCACCAGGACAGTCGTGTCCAGTGTACACCACAATATCACACAGCACCAGCCTTGCAAGATGTGTCTGTTCCGCACACATGCTGATGCCAGGCACCAGGACAGTCGGGTCCAGTGTACACCACAATATCACACAGCACCAGCCTTGCAAGATGTGTCTGTTCTGCACACACGTGCTGATGCCAGGCACCAGGACAGTCGGGTCCAGTGTACACCACAATATCACACAGCACCAGCCTTGCAAGATGTGTCTGTCCCGCACACGTGCTGATGCCAGGCACCAGGACAGTCAGGTCCAGTGTACACCACAATATCAAACAGCACCAGCCTTGCAAGATGTGTCTGTCCCGCACACGTGCTGATGCCAGGCACCAGGACAGTCGGGCCCAATGTACAGTACAATATCAAACAGCACCAGCCTTGCAAGATGTGTCTGTTCCGCACACGTGCTGATGCCAGGCACCAGGACAGTCGGGTCCAGTGTACACCACAATATCAAAAAGCACCAGCCTTGCAAGATGTGTCTGTTCCGCACACGTGCTGGTGCCAGGCACTAGGACAGTCGGGTCCAGTGTACACTACAATATCACACAGCACCAGCCTTGCAAGATGTGTCTGTTCCGCACACACGCTGGTGCCAGGCACCAGGACAGTGGGTCCAGTGTACACTAGAATATCAAACAGCACCAGCCTTGCAAGATGTGTCTGTTCCGCACACGTGGTGGTGCCAGGCACCAGGACAGTCGTGTCCAGTGTACACCACAATATCACACAGCACCAGCCTTGCAAGATGTGTCTGTTCTGCCCATGTGCTGATGCTAGGCACCAGGACAGTCGGGTCCAGTGTACACCACAATATCAAACAGCACCAGCCTTGCAAGATGTGTCTGTTCCGCACACGTGCTGATGGAAGGCACCAGGGCAGTCGGGTCTAGTGTACACTACAATATCACACAGCACCAGCCTTGCAAGATGTGTCTGTTCCGCACACGTGCCAATGCCAGGCACCAGGACAGTCGGGTCCAGTGTACACCACAATATCAAACAGCACCAGCCTTGCAAGATGTGTCTGTTCCGCACACACGTGCTGATGCCAGGCACCAGGACAGTCGGGTCCAGTGTACACCACAATATCACACAGCACCAGCCTTGCAAGATGTGTCTGTTCCGCACACGTGCTGATGCCAGGCACCAGGACAGTCAGGTCCAGTGTACACTACAATATCAAACAGCACCAGCCTTGCAAGATGTGTCTGTTCCGCACACGTGCTGATGGCAGGCACCAGGGCAGTCGCGTCCAGTGTACACCACAATATCAAACAGCACCAGCCTTGCAAGATGTGTCTGTTCTGCACACGTGCTGGTGCCAGGCACCAGGACAGTGGGTCCAGTGTACACTACAATATCAAACAGCACCAGCCTTGCAAGATATGTCCGTTCCGCACACGTGCCAATGCCAGGCACCAGGACAGTCGGGTCCAGTGTACACCACAATATCACACAGCACCAGTCTTGCAAGATGTGTCTGTTCCGCACACGTGCTGATGCCAGGCACCAGGACAGTCGGGTCCAGTGTACACCACAATATCACACAGCACCAGCCTTGCAAGATGTGTCTGTTCCGCACACGTGCTGATGCCAGGCACCAGGACAGTCTAGTCCAGCATACACTACAATTTCAAACAGCACCAGCCTTGCAGGATGTGTCTGTTCCGCACACGTGCTGATGGCAGGCACCAGGGCAGTCGGGTCTAGTGTACACTACAATATCACACAGCACCAGCCTTGCAAGATGTGTCTGTTCCGCACACGTGCCAATGCCAGGCACCAGGACAGTCGGGTCCAGTGTACACCACAATATCAAACAGCACCAGCCTTGCAAGATGTGTCTGTTCCGCACACACGTGCTGATGCCAGGCACCAGGACAGTCGGGTCCAGTGTACACCACAATATCACACAGCACCAGCCTTGCAAGATGTGTCTGTTCCGCACACGTGCTGATGCCAGGCACCAGGACAGTCAGGTCCAGTGTACACTACAATATCAAACAGCACCAGCCTTGCAAGATATGTCCGTTCCGCACACGTGCCAATGCCAGGCACCAGGACAGTCGGGCCCAGTGTACACTACAATATCAAACAGCACCAGCCTTGCAAGATGTGTCTGTCCCGCACACGTGCTGATGCCAGGCACCAGGACAGTCGGGTCCAGTGTACACCACAATATCAAACAGCACCAGCCTTGCAAGATGTGCCTGTTCCGCACACGTGTTGGTGCCAGGCACCAGGACAGTCTGGTCCAGTGTACACTACAATATCAAACAGCACCAGCCTTGCAAGATATGTCTGTTCCGCACACGTGCTGGTGCCAGGCACCAGGACAGTCGGGTCCAGTGCACACCACAATATCAAACAGCACCAGCCTTTCAAGATGTGTCTGTTCCGCGCACGTGCTGGTGCCAGGCACCAGGACAGTCGCGTCCAGTGTACACCACAATATCAAACAGCACCAGCCTTGCAAGATGTGTCTGTTCCGCAGACACGCTGATGCCAGGCACCAGGACACTTGGGTCCAGTGTACACTAGAATATCAAACAGCACCAGCCTTGCAAGATGTGTCTGTTCCGCACACGTGCTGGTGCCAGGCACCGGACAATAGGGTCCAGTGGACACTTCAATATCAAACAGTACCAGCCTTGCAAGATATGTCTGTTTTGCACACGTGTTGGTGCCAGGCACCAGGACAGTTGGGCCCAGTGTACACCACAATATCAAACAGCACCAGCCTTGCAAGATGTGTCTGTTCCGCACACACGTGCTGGTGCCAGGCACCAGGACACTTGGGTCCAGTGTACACTAGAATATCAAACAGCACCAGCCTTGCAAGATGTGTCTGTTCCGCACACGTGCTGGTGCCAGGCACCAGGACAGTCGTATCCAGTGTACACCACAATATCACAAAGCACCAGCCTTGCAAGATGTGTCTGTTCTGCACACGTTTTGGTGCCAGGCACCAGGACAGTCGGGTCCAGTGTACAACACAATATCACACAGCACCAGCCTTGCAAGATGTGTCTGTTCCGCACACGTGCTGGTGCCAGGCACCGGGACAGTGGGTCCAGTGTACACTACAATATCAAACAGCACCAGCCTTGCAAGATGTGTCTGTTCTGCGCACGTGCTGGTGCCAGGCACCAGTACACTTGGGTCCAGTGTACACCACAATATCAAACAGCACCAGCCTTGCAAGATGTGTCTGTTCCGCACACGTGCTGGTGCCAGGCACCAGGACAGTCGGGTCCAGTGTACACTAGAATATCAAACAGCACTAGCCTTGCAAGATGTGTCTGTTCCGCACACGTGCTGGTGCCAGGCACCGGACAGGAGGGTCCAGTGGACACTTCAATATCAAACAGCACCAGCCTTGCAAGATGTGTCTGTTCCGCACACACGTGCTGATGCCAGGCACCGGGACAGTGGGGTCCAGTGTACGCTACAATATCAAACAGCACCAGCCTTGCAAGATGTGTCTGTTCCGCACACACGTGCTGATGCCAGGCACCAGGACAGTCAGGTCCAGTGTACACCACAATATCAAACAGCACCAGCCTTGCAAGATGTGTCTGTTTTGCACACGTGTTGGTGCCAGGCACCAGGACAGTTGGGCCCAGTGTCGAGTACAATATCAAACAGCACCAGCCTTGCAAGATGCGTCTGTTCCGCACACACGTGCTGATGCCAGGCACCAGGACAGTCAGGTCCAGTGTACACCACAATATCAAACAGCACCAGCCTTGCAAGATGTGTCTGTTCCGCACACGTGCTGATGGCAGGCACCAGGGCAGTCGGGTCCAGTGCACACCACAATATCAAACAGCACCAGCCTTGCAAGATGTGTCTGTTCCGCACACGTGCTGGTGCCGGGCACCAGGACAGTCGGGTCCAGTGTACACCACAATATCAAACAGCACCAGCCTTGCAAGATGTGTCTGTTCCGCACACGTGGTGGTGCCAGGCACCAGGACAGTGTGGTCCAGTGTACACTACAATATCAAACAGCACCAGCCTTGCAAGATGTGTCTGTTCTGTGCACGTGCTGGTGCCAGGCACCAGGACACTTGGGTCCAGTGTACACTAGAATATCAAACAGCACCAGCCTTGCAAGATGTGTCTGTTCCGCACACGTGCTGGTGCCAGGCACCAGGACAGTCAGGTCCAGTGTACACCACAATATCAAACAGCACCAGCCTTGCAAGATGTGTCTGTTCCGCACACGTGCTGGTGCCGGGCACCAGGACAGTCGGGCCCAGTGTCGAGTACAATATCAAACAGCACCAGCCTTGCAAGATGTGTGTCTGTTCTGTGCACGTGCTGGTGCCAGGCACCAGGACAGTCGTGTCCAGTGTACACTACAATATCAAACAGCACCAGCCTTGCAAGATGTGTCTGTTCCGCACACGTGTTGGTGCCAGGCACCAGGACAGTCGGGCACAGTGTACACCACAATATCAAACAGCACCAGCCTTGCAAGATGTGTCTGTTCTGCGCACGTGCTGGTGCCAGGCACCAGGACAGTCGGGCCCAGTGTACACTACAATATCAAACAGCACCAGCCTTGCAAGATGTGTCTGTTCCGCACACGTGCTGGTGCCAGGCACCAGGACAGTCGTGTCCAGTGTACACTACAATATCACACAGCACCAGCCTTGCAAGATGTGTCTGTTCCTCACACATGCTGATGCCAGGCACCGGACAGTCGGGTCCAGCGTACACTACAATATCAAACAGCACCAGCCTTGCAAGATGTGTCTGACCCGCAGACATGCTGATGCCAGGCACCAGGACACTTGGGTCCAGTGGACACTTCAATATCAAACAGCACCAGCCTTGCAAGATGTGTCTGTTCTGCGCACGTGCTGGTGCCAGGCACTAGGACACTTGGGTCCAGTGTACACCACAATATCACACAGCACCAGCCTTGCAAGATGTGTCTGTTCCGCACACGTGCTGGTGCCAGGCACCAGGACAGTCATGTCCAGTGTACACCACAATATCACACAAAACCAGTCTTGCAAGATGTGTCTGTTCCACACACGTGCTGATGCCAGGCACCAGGACAGTCGGGTCCAGTGCACACCACAATATCAAAAAGCACCAGCCTTGCAAGATGTGTCTGTTCTGCGCACGTGCTGGTGCCAGGCACCAGGACAGTCGGGTCCAGTGCACACCACAATATCAAACAGCACCAGCCTTTCAAGATGTGTCTGTTCCGCACACACATGCTGATGCCAGGCACCAGGACAGTCGGGTCCAGTGCACACCACAATATCAAACAGCACCAGCCTTGCAAGATGTGTCTGTTCCGCACACGTGCTGGTGCCAGGCACCAGGACAGTCGTGTCCAGTGTACACCACAATATCAAACAGCACCAGCCTTGCAAGATTGCCAGGCACCAGCACAGTCGGTCCCAGTGTACACTACAATATCAAACAGCACCAGCCTTGCAAGATATGTCCGTTCCGCACACGTGCCAATGCCAGGCACCAGGACAGTCGGGTCTAGTGTACACTACAATATCACACAGCACCAGCCTTGCAAGATGTGTCTGTTTCGCACACGTGTTGGTGCCAGGCACCAGGACAGTTGGGCCCAGTGTACACCACAATATCAAACAGCACCAGCCTTGCAAGATGTGTCTGTTCCGCACACGTGCTGGTGCCAGGCACCGGACAGTCGGGTCCAGCGTACACTACAATATCAAACAGCACCCGTCTTGCAAGATATGTCTGTTCGGCACACGTGCCAATGCCAGGCACCAGGACAGTCGGGTCTAGTGTACACTACAATATCACACAGCACCAGCCTTGCAAGATGTGTCTGACCCGCACACGTGCTGATGCCAGGCACCAGGACAGTCTGGTCCAGTGTACACTAAAATATCAAACAGCACCAGCCTTGCAAGATGTGTCTGTTCTGCACACGTGCTGATGCCAGGCACCAGGACAGTCGGGTCCAGTGTAGACTACAATATCAAACAGCACCAGCCTTGCAAGATGTGTCTGTCCCGCACACGTGCTGATGCCAGGCACCAGGACAGTCGGGTCCAGTGTAGACTACAATATCAAACAGCACCAGCCTTGCAAGATGTGTCTGTTCCGCACACGTGGTGGTGCCAGGCACCAGGACAGTGTGGTCCAGTGTACACTACAATATCAAACAGCACCAGCCTTGCAAGATGTGTCTGTTCCGCACACGTGCTGATGCCAGGCACCAGGACAGTCAGGTCCAGTGTACACCACAATATCAAACAGCACCAGTCTTGCAAGATGTGTCTGTTCTGCACACACGTGCTGGTGCCAGGCACCAGGACAGTCGGGTCCAGTGTACACCACAATATCAAACAGCACCAGTCTTGCAAGATGTGTTTGTTCTGCCCATGTGCTGATGCCAGGCACCAAGACAGTCTAGTCCAGCATACACTACAATTTCAAACAGCACCAGCCTTGCAGGATGTGTCTGTTCCGCACACGTGCTGATGGCAGGCACCAGGACAGTCGGGTCCAGTGTACACCACAATATCAAACAGCACCAGCCTTGCAAGATGTGTCTGTTCTGCACACACGTGCTGATGCCAGGCACCAGGACAGTCGCGTCCAGTGTACACCACAATACCAAACAGCACCAGTCTTGCAAGATGTGTCTGTTCCGCACACGTGCTGGTGCCGGGCACCAGGACAGTCGGGTCCAGTGGATACTTCAATATCAAACAGCACCAGCCTTGCAAGATGTGTCTGTTCCGCACACGTGCTGGTGCCGGGCACCAGGACAGTCGCGTCCAGTGTACACCACAATATCAAACAGCACCAGCCTTGCAAGATGTGTCTGTCCGCACACGTGCTGGTGCCAGGCACCAGGACAGTCGGGTCCAGTGTACACTACAATATCAAAAAGCACCAGCCTTGCAATATGTGTCTGTTCTGCACACGTGGTGGTGCCAGGCACCAGGACAGTCGGGTCCAGTGCACACCACAATATCAAACAGCACCAGCCTTGCAAGATGTGTCTGTTCCGCACACGTGCCAATGCCAGGCACCAGGACACTTGGGTCCAGTGTACACTACAATATCAAACAGCACCAGCCTTGCAAGATGTGTCTGTTCCGCACACACGTGCTGATGCCAGGCACCAGGACAGTCGTATCCAGTGTACACCACAATATCACACAGCACCAGCCTTGCAAGATGTGTCTGTTCTGCACACGTGCTGGTGCCAGGCACCAGGACAGTCGTATCCAGTGTACACCACAATATCACACAGCACCAGCCTTGCAAGATGTGTCTGTTCTGCACACGTGCTGGTGCCAGGCACCAGGACAGTCGGGTCCAGTGTACACTACAATATCAAAAAGCACCAGCCTTGCAATATGTGTCTGTTCCGCACACGTGCTGGTGCCAGGCACCAGGACAGTGGGTCCAGTGTACACCACAATTTCAAACTGCACCAGCCTTGCAAGATGTGTCTGTTCTGCACACGTGCTGGTGCCAGGCACCAGGGCAGTCGGGTCTAGTGTACACTACAATATCACAAAGCACCAGCCTTGCAAGATGTGTCTGTTCCGCACACACGCTGGTGCCAGGCACCAGGACAGTCGGGTCCAGTGTACACTACAATATCAAACAGCACCAGCCTTGCAAGATGTGTCTGTTCCGCACACGTGCTGGTGCCAGGCACCAGGACAGTCGGGTCCAGTGTACACCACAATATCAAACAGCACCAGCCTTGCAAGATGTGTCTGTCCCGCACACGTGCTGATGCCAGGCACCAGGACAGTCGCGTCCAGTGTACACCACAATATCACACAGCACCAGCCTTGCAAGATGTGTCTGTCCCGCACACGTGCTGATGCCAGGCACCAGGACAGTCGGGTCCAGTGTACACTACAATATCAAACAGCACCAGCCTTGCAAGATGTGTCTGTCCCGCACACGTGCTGATGCCAGGCACCAGGACAGTCGGGTCCAGTGTACACTACAATATCAAACAGCACCAGCCTTGCAAGATGTGTCTGTCCCGCACACGTGCTGATGCCAGGCACCAGGACAGTCAGGTGTAGTGTACACTAGAATATCAAACAGCACCAGCCTTGCAAGATGTGTCTGTTCCGCACACGTGCTGGTGCCAGGCACCGGACAGTAGGGTCTAGTGTACACTTCAATATCACACAGCACCAGCCTTGCAAGATGTGTCTGTTCCGCACACGTGCCAATGCTAGGCACCAGGACAGTTGAGTCCAGTGTACACCACAATACCAAACAGCACCAGCCTTGCAAGATGTGTCTGTTCTGCGCACGTGCTGGTGCCAGGCACCAGGACAGTCGCGTCCAGTGTACACCACAATATCAAACAGCACCAGCCTTGCAAGATGTGTCTGTTCTGCGCACGTGCTGGTGCCAGGCACCAGGACAGTCGGGCCCAGTGTACACTACAATATCAAACAGCACCAGCCTTTCAAGATGTGTATGTTCCGCACTCACGTGCTGATGCCAGGCACCAGGACAGTCGCGTCCAGTGTACACCACAATATCAAACAGCACCAGCCTTGCAAGATGTGTCTGTTCTGCGCACGTGCTGGTGCCAGGCACCAGGACAGTCGGGCCCAGTGTACACTACAATATCAAACAGCACCAGCCTTTCAAGATGTGTCTGTTCCGCACACACGTGCTGATGCCAGGCACCAGGACAGTCGTATCCAGTGTACACCACAATATCACACAGCACCAGCCTTGCAAGATGTGTCTGTTCTGCACACGTGCTGGTGCCAGGCACCAGGACAGTCGGGTCCAGTGTACACTACAATATCAAACAGTAACAGCCTTGCAAGATGTGTCTGTTCCGCACACACGCTGGTGCCAGGCACCAGGACAGTGGGTCCAGTGTACACCACAATATCACACAGCACCAGCCTTGCAAGATGTGTCTGTTCCACACACGTGCTGATGCCAGGCACCAGGACAGTCGGGTCCAGTGTACACCACAATATCACACAGCACCAGCCTTGCAAGAGGTGTCTGTTCTGCACACGTGCTGGTGCCAGGCACCAGGACAGTCGGGTCCAGTGTACACTACAATATCAAACAGCACCAACCTTGCAAGTTATGTCTGTTCCGCACACGTGCCAATGCCAGGCACCAGGACAGTCGGGTCTAGTGTACACTACAATATCACACAGCACCAGCCTTGCAAGAAGTGTCTGTTTTGCACACGTGTTGGTGCCAGGCACCAGGACAGTTGGGTCCAGCGTACACTACAATATCAAACAGCACCCGTCTTGCAAGATATGTCTGTTCGGCACACATGCCAATGCCAGGCACCAGGACAGTCGGGTCTAGTGTACACTACAATATCACACAGCACCAGCCTTGCAAGATGTGTCTGTTCCGCACACGTGCCAATGCCAGGCACCAGGACTGTCGAGTCCAGTGTACACCACAATACCAAACAGCACCAGCCTTGCAAGATGTGTCTGTTCCGCACACGTGTTGGTGCCAGGCACCAGGACAGTCAGGTCCAGCGCACACTACAATATCAAACAGCACCAGCCTTGCAAGATGTGTCTGTTCTGCTCACGTGCTGGTGCCAGGCACCAGAACAGTCGGGCCCAGTGTCGAGTACAATATCAAACAGCACCAGCCTTGCAAGATGTGTGTCTGTTCTGTGCACGTGCTGGTGCCAGGCACCAGGACAGTCGTGTCCGGTGTACACTACAATATCAAACAGCACCAGCCTTGCAAGATGTGTCTGTTCCGCACACGTGTTGGTGCCAGGCACCAGGACAGTCGGGCACAGTGTACACCACAATATCAAACAGCACCAGCCTTGCAAGATGTGTCTGTTCTGCGCACGTGCTGGTGCCAGGCACCAGGACAGTCGGGCCCAGTGTACACTACAATATCAAACAGCACCAGCCTTTCAAGATGTGTCTGTTCCGCACACACGTGCTGATGCCAGGCACTAGGACAGTCGGGCCCAGTGTACACTACAATATCAAACAGCACCAGCCTTGCAAGATGTGTCTGTTCTGCACACACGTGCTGATGCCAGGCACCAGGACAGTCGGGTCCAGTGTACACCACAATATCAAACAGCACCAGCCTTGCAAGATGTGTCTGTTCCGCACACGTGCTGGTGCCAGGCACTAGGACAGTCGTATCCAGTGTACACCACAATATCACACAGCACCAGCCTTGCAAGATGTGTCTGTTCTGCACACGTGCTGGTGCCAGGCACCAGGACAGTCGGGTCCAGTGTACACTACAATATCAAACAGTAACAGCCTTGCAAGATGTGTCTGTTCCGCACACACGCTGGTGCCAGGCACCAGGACAGTGGGTCCAGTGTACACCACAATATCACACAGCACCAGCCTTGCAAGATGTGTCTGTTCCACACACGTGCTGATGCCAGGCACCAGGACAGTCGGGTCCAGTGTACACCACAATATCACACAGCACCAGCCTTGCAAGAGGTGTCTGTTCTGCACACGTGCTGGTGCCAGGCACCAGGACAGTCGGGTCCAGTGTACACTACAATATCAAACAGCACCAACCTTGCAAGTTATGTCTGTTCCGCACGCGTGCCAATGCCAGGCACCAGGACAGTCGGGTCTAGTGTACACTACAATATCACACAGCACCAGCCTTGCAAGAAGTGTCTGTTTTGCACACGTGTTGGTGCCAGGCACCAGGACAGTTGGGTCCAGCGTACACTACAATATCAAACAGCACCCGTCTTGCAAGATATGTCTGTTCGGCACACATGCCAATGCCAGGCACCAGGACAGTCGGGTCTAGTGTACACTACAATATCACACAGCACCAGCCTTGCAAGATGTGTCTGTTCCGCACACGTGCCAATGCCAGGCACCAGGACTGTCGAGTCCAGTGTACACCACAATACCAAACAGCACCAGCCTTGCAAGATGTGTCTGTTCCGCACACGTGTTGGTGCCAGGCACCAGGACAGTCAGGTCCAGCGCACACTACAATATCAAACAGCACCAGCCTTGCAAGATGTGTCTGTTCCACACACGTGCTGGTGCCAAGCACCAGGACAGTCGCGTCCAGTGTACACCACAATATCAAACAGCACCAGCCTTGCAAGATGTGTCTGTTCCGCACACGTGCTGATGCCAGGCACCAGGACAGTCGGGTCTAGTGTACACTACAATATCACACAGCACCAGCCTTGCAAGATGTGTCTGTTCCGCACACGTGGTGGTGCCAGGCACCAGGACAGTGTGGTCCAGTGTACACTACAATATCAAACAGCACCAGCCTTGCAAGATGTGTCTGTTTCGCACACGTGTTGGTGCCAGGCACCAGGACAGTTGGGCCCAGTGTACACCACAATATCAAACAGCACCAGCCTTGCAAGATGTGTCTGTTCCGCACACGTGCTGGTGCCAGGCACCAGGACAGTCGGGCCCAATGTACAGTACAATATCAAACAGCACCCGTCTTGCAAGATATGTCTGTTCGGCACACGTGCCAATGCCAGGCACCAGGACAGTCGGGTCTAGTGTACACTACAATATCACACAGCACCAGCCTTGCAAGATGTGTCTGTTCCGCACACACGTGCTGATGCCAGTCACCAGAACAGTCGGGTCTAGTGTACACTACAATATCAAACAGCACCAGCCTTGCAAGATGTGTCTGTTCTGCGCACGTGCTGGTGCCAGGCACCAGGACAGTCGGGCCCAGCGTACACTACAATATCAAACAGCACCAGCCTTGCAAGATGTGTCTGTTCCACACACGTGTTGGTGCCAGCCACCAGGACAGTCTGGTCCAGTGTACACTAAAATATCAAACAGCACCAGCCTTGCAAGATGTGTCTGTTCCGCACACGTGCTGATGCCAGGCACCAGGACAGTCGGGTCCAGTGTACACTACAATATCAAACAGCACCAGCCTTGCAAGATGTGTCTGTCCCGCACACGTGCTGATGCCAGGCACCAGGACAGTCGGGCCCAGTGTACACTACAATATCACACAGCACCAGCCTTGCAAGATGTGTCTGTTCTGCGCACATGCTGGTGCCAGGCACCAGGACACTTGGGTCCAGTGTACACTAGAATATCAAACAGCACCAGCCTTGCAAGATGTGTCTGTTCCGCACACGTGCTGGTGCCAGGCACCAGGACAGTCGGGCCCAGTGTACACTACAATATCAAACAGCACCAGCCTTGCAAGATGTGTCTGTTCTGCACACGTGCTGGTGCCAGGCACCAGGACAGTCGGGTCCAGTGGATACTTCAATATCAAACAGCACCAGCCTTGCAAGATGTGTCTGTTCCGCACACGTGCTGGTGCCAGGGACCAGGACACTTGGGTCCAGTGTACACTAGAATATCAAACAGCACCAGCCTTGCAGGATGTGTCTGTTCTGCGCACGTGCTGGTGCCAGGCACTAGGACACTTGGGTCCAGTGTACATTAGAATATCAAACAGCACCAGCCTTGCAAGATGTGTCTGTTCTGCACACGTGCTGGTGCCAGGCACCAGGACAGTCGGGTGTAGTGTACACTAGAATATCAAACAGCACCAGCCTTGCAAGATGTGTCTGTTCCGCACACATGCTGGTGCCAGGCACCAGGACAGTCATGTCCAGTGTACACCACAATATCACACAGCACCAGCCTTGCAAGATGTGTCTGTTCCACACACGTGCTGATGCCAGGCACCAGGACAGTCGAGTCCAGTGTACACTACAATATCAAACAGCACCAGCCTTGCAAGATGTGTCTGTTCTGCACACGTGCTGGTGCCAGGCACCAGGACAGTCGGGTGTAGTGTACACTAGAATATCAAACAGCACCAGCCTTGCAAGATGTGTCTGTTCCGCACACATGCTGGTGCCAGGCACCAGGACAGTCATGTCCAGTGTACACCACAATATCAAACAGCACCAGCCTTGCAAGATGTGTCGGTTCCACACACGTGCTGATGCCAGGCACCAGGACAGTCGTATCCAGTGTACACCACGATATCAAACAGCACCAGCCTTGCAAGATATGTCCGTTCCGCACACGTGCCAATGCCAGGCACCAGAACAGTCGGGTCTAGTGTACACCACAATATCACACAGCACCAGCCTTGCAAGATGTGTCTGTTCCACACACGTGCTGATGCCAGGCACCAGGACAGTCGAGTCCAGTGTACACCACAATATCACACAGCACCAGCCTTGCAAGATGTGTCTGTTCTGCACACGTGCTGGTGCCAGGCACCAGGACAGTCGGGTCCAGTGTACACTACAATATCAAACAGCACCAGCCTTGCAAGATGTGTCTGTTCCGCACACACGTGCTGATGCCAGGCACCAGGACAGTCGGGTCCAGTGCACACCACAATATCAAACAGCACCAGCCTTTCAAGATGTGTCTGTTCCGCACACACGTGCTGATGCCAGGCACCAGGACAGTCAGGTCCAGTGTACACCACAATATCACACAGCACCAGCCTTGCAAGATGTGTCGGTTCCACACACGTGCTGATGCCAGGCACCAGGACAGTCGGGTCCAGTGTACACCACAATATCAAACAGCACCAGTCTTGCAAGATGTGTTT
Organism: Ambystoma mexicanum; assembly: GCF_040938575.1. Classification (NCBI taxonomy): domain Eukaryota; kingdom Metazoa; phylum Chordata; class Amphibia; order Caudata; family Ambystomatidae; genus Ambystoma; species Ambystoma mexicanum. The sequence continues at coordinate 13,111,887 of NC_090927.1, forward strand.
GTTCTGCCCATGTGCTGATGCCAGGCACCAAGACAGTCTAGTCCAGCATACACTACAATTTCAAACAGCACCAGCCTTGCAGGATGTGTCTGTTCCGCACACGTGCTGATGGCAGGCACCAGGACAGTCGGGTCCAGTGTACACCACAATATCAAACAGCACCAGCCTTGCAAGATGTGTCTGTTCTGCACACACGTGCTGATGCCAGGCACCAGGACAGTCGGGTCCAGTGTACACCACAATACCAAACAGCACCAGTCTTGCAAGATGTGTCGGTTCCGCACACGTGCTGGTGCCGGGCACCAGGACAGTCGGGTCCAGTGGATACTTCAATATCAAACAGCACCAGCCTTGCAAGATGTGTCTGTTCCGCACACGTGCTGGTGCCGGGCACCAGGACAGTCGCGTCCAGTGTACACCACAATATCAAACAGCACCAGCCTTGCAAGATGTGTCTGTCCGCACACGTGCTGGTGCCAGGCACCAGGACAGTCGGGTCCAGTGTACACTACAATATCAAAAAGCACCAGCCTTGCAATATGTGTCTGTTCTGCACACGTGGTGGTGCCAGGCACCAGGACAGTCGGGTCCAGTGCACACCACAATATCAAACAGCACCAGCCTTGCAAGATGTGTCTGTTCCGCACACGTGCCAATGCCAGGCACCAGGACACTTGGGTCCAGTGTACACTACAATATCAAACAGCACCAGCCTTGCAAGATGTGTCTGTTCCGCACACACGTGCTGATGCCAGGCACCAGGACAGTCGTATCCAGTGTACACCACAATATCACACAGCACCAGCCTTGCAAGATGTGTCTGTTCTGCACACGTGCTGGTGCCAGGCACCAGGACAGTCGGGTCCAGCGTACACTACAATATCAAACAGCACCAGCCTTGCAAGATGTGTCTGTTCTGCACACGTGCTGGTGCCAGGCACCAGGACAGTCGTATCCAGTGTACACCACAATATCACACAGCACCAGCCTTGCAAGATGTGTCTGTTCTGCACACGTGCTGGTGCCAGGCACCAGGACAGTCGGGTCCAGTGTACACTACAATATCAAAAAGCACCAGCCTTGCAATATGTGTCTGTTCCGCACACGTGCTGGTGCCAGGCACCAGGACAGTGGGTCCAGTGTACACCACAATTTCAAACTGCACCAGCCTTGCAAGATGTGTCTGTTCTGCACACGTGCTGGTGCCAGGCACCAGGGCAGTCGGGTCTAGTGTACACTACAATATCACAAAGCACCAGCCTTGCAAGATGTGTCTGTTCCGCACACACGCTGGTGCCAGGCACCAGGACAGTCGGGTCCAGTGTACACTACAATATCAAACAGCACCAGCCTTGCAAGATGTGTCTGTTCCGCACACGTGCTGGTGCCAGGCACCAGGACAGTCGGGTCCAGTGTACACCACAATATCAAACAGCACCAGCCTTGCAAGATGTGTCTGTCCCGCACACGTGCTGATGCCAGGCACCAGGACAGTCGCGTCCAGTGTACACCACAATATCACACAGCACCAGCCTTGCAAGATGTGTCTGTCCCGCACACGTGCTGATGCCAGGCACCAGGACAGTCGGGTCCAGTGTACACTACAATATCAAACAGCACCAGCCTTGCAAGATGTGTCTGTCCCGCACACGTGCTGATGCCAGGCACCAGGACAGTCGGGTCCAGTGTACACTACAATATCAAACAGCACCAGCCTTGCAAGATGTGTCTGTCCCGCACACGTGCTGATGCCAGGCACCAGGACAGTCGGGTGTAGTGTACACTAGAATATCAAACAGCACCAGCCTTGCAAGATGTGTCTGTTCCGCACACGTGCTGGTGCCAGGCACCGGACAGTAGGGTCTAGTGTACACTTCAATATCACACAGCACCAGCCTTGCAAGATGTGTCTGTTCCGCACACGTGCCAATGCTAGGCACCAGGACAGTTGAGTCCAGTGTACACCACAATACCAAACAGCACCAGCCTTGCAAGATGTGTCTGTTCTGCGCACGTGCTGGTGCCAGGCACCAGGACAGTCGCGTCCAGTGTACACCACAATATCAAACAGCACCAGCCTTGCAAGATGTGTCTGTTCTGCGCACGTGCTGGTGCCAGGCACCAGGACCGTCGGTCCCAGTGTACACTACAATATCAAACAGCACCAGCCTTTCAAGATGTGTCTGTTCCGCACACGTGCTGATGCCAGGCACCAGGACAGTCGGGCCCAGTGTACACTACAATATCACACAGCACCAGCCTTGCAAGATGTGTCTGTTCTGCGCACATGCTGGTGCCAGGCACCAGGACACTTGGGTCCAGTGTACACTAGAATATCAAACAGCACCAGCCTTGCAAGATGTGTCTGTTCCGCACACGTGCTGGTGCCAGGCACCAGGACAGTCGGGCCCAGTGTACACTACAATATCAAACAGCACCAGCCTTGCAAGATGTGTCTGTTCTGCACACGTGCTGGTGCCAGGCACCAGGACAGTCGGGTCCAGTGGATACTTCAATATCAAACAGCACCAGCCTTTCAAGATGTGTCTGTTCCGCACACACGTGCTGATGCCAGGCACCAGGACAGTCGGGTCCAGTGTACACCACAATATCAAACAGCACCAGTCTTGCAAGATGTGTTTGTTCTGCCCATGTGCTGATGCCAGGCACCAAGACAGTCTAGTCCAGCATACACTACAATTTCAAACAGCACCAGCCTTGCAGGATGTGTCTGTTCCGCACACGTGCTGATGGCAGGCACCAGGACAGTCGGGTCCAGTGTACACCACAATATCAAACAGCACCAGCCTTGCAAGATGTGTCTGTTCTGCACACACGTGCTGATGCCAGGCACCAGGACAGTCGGGTCCAGTGTACACCACAATATCAAACAGCACCAGCCTTGCAAGATGTGTCTGTTCTGCACACACGTGCTGATGCCAGGCACCAGGACAGTCGGGTCCAGTGTACACCACAATACCAAACAGCACCAGTCTTGCAAGATGTGTCGGTTCCGCACACGTGCTGGTGCCGGGCACCAGGACAGTCGGGTCCAGTGGATACTTCAATATCAAACAGCACCAGCCTTGCAAGATGTGTCTGTTCCGCACACGTGCTGGTGCCGGGCACCAGGACAGTCGCGTCCAGTGTACACCACAATATCAAACAGCACCAGCCTTGCAAGATGTGTCTGTCCGCACACGTGCTGGTGCCAGGCACCAGGACAGTCGGGTCCAGTGTACACTACAATATCAAAAAGCACCAGCCTTGCAATATGTGTCTGTTCTGCACACGTGGTGGTGCCAGGCACCAGAACAGTCGGGTCCAGTGCACACCACAATATCAAACAGCACCAGCCTTGCAAGATGTGTCTGTTCCGCACACGTGCCAATGCCAGGCACCAGGACACTTGGGTCCAGTGTACACTACAATATCAAACAGCACCAGCCTTGCAAGATGTGTCTGTTCCGCACACACGTGCTGATGCCAGGCACCAGGACAGTCGTATCCAGTGTACACCACAATATCACACAGCACCAGCCTTGCAAGATGTGTCTGTTCTGCACACGTGCTGGTGCCAGGCACCAGGACAGTCGGGTCCAGCGTACACTACAATATCAAACAGCACCAGCCTTGCAAGATGTGTCTGTTCTGCACACGTGCTGGTGCCAGGCACCAGGACAGTCGTATCCAGTGTACACCACAATATCACACAGCACCAGCCTTGCAAGATGTGTCTGTTCTGCACACGTGCTGGTGCCAGGCACCAGGACAGTCGGGTCCAGTGTACACTACAATATCAAAAAGCACCAGCCTTGCAATATGTGTCTGTTCCGCACACGTGCTGGTGCCAGGCACCAGGACAGTGGGTCCAGTGTACACCACAATTTCAAACTGCACCAGCCTTGCAAGATGTGTCTGTTCTGCACACGTGCTGGTGCCAGGCACCAGGGCAGTCGGGTCTAGTGTACACTACAATATCACAAAGCACCAGCCTTGCAAGATGTGTCTGTTCCGCACACACGCTGGTGCCAGGCACCAGGACAGTCGGGTCCAGTGTACACTACAATATCAAACAGCACCAGCCTTGCAAGATGTGTCTGTTCCGCACACGTGCTGGTGCCAGGCACCAGGACAGTCGGGTCCAGTGTACACCACAATATCAAACAGCACCAGCCTTGCAAGATGTGTCTGTCCCGCACACGTGCTGATGCCAGGCACCAGGACAGTCGCGTCCAGTGTACACCACAATATCACACAGCACCAGCCTTGCAAGATGTGTCTGTCCCGCACACGTGCTGATGCCAGGCACCAGGACAGTCGGGTCCAGTGTACACTACAATATCAAACAGCACCAGCCTTGCAAGATGTGTCTGTCCCGCACACGTGCTGATGCCAGGCACCAGGACAGTCGGGTCCAGTGTACACTACAATATCAAACAGCACCAGCCTTGCAAGATGTGTCTGTCCCGCACACGTGCTGATGCCAGGCACCAGGACAGTCGGGTGTAGTGTACACTAGAATATCAAACAGCACCAGCCTTGCAAGATGTGTCTGTTCCGCACACGTGCTGGTGCCAGGCACCGGACAGTAGGGTCTAGTGTACACTTCAATATCACACAGCACCAGCCTTGCAAGATGTGTCTGTTCCGCACACGTGCCAATGCTAGGCACCAGGACAGTTGAGTCCAGTGTACACCACAATACCAAACAGCACCAGCCTTGCAAGATGTGTCTGTTCTGCGCACGTGCTGGTGCCAGGCACCAGGACAGTCGCGTCCAGTGTACACCACAATATCAAACAGCACCAGCCTTGCAAGATGTGTCTGTTCTGCGCACGTGCTGGTGCCAGGCACCAGGACAGTCGGGCCCAGTGTACACTACAATATCAAACAGCACCAGCCTTTCAAGATGTGTCTGTTCCGCACACGTGCTGATGCCAGGCACCAGGACAGTCGGGCCCAGTGTACACTACAATATCACACAGCACCAGCCTTGCAAGATGTGTCTGTTCTGCGCACATGCTGGTGCCAGGCACCAGGACACTTGGGTCCAGTGTACACTAGAATATCAAACAGCACCAGCCTTGCAAGATGTGTCTGTTCCGCACACGTGCTGGTGCCAGGCACCAGGACAGTCGGGCCCAGTGTACACTACAATATCAAACAGCACCAGCCTTGCAAGATGTGTCTGTTCTGCACACGTGCTGGTGCCAGGCACCAGGACAGTCGGGTCCAGTGGATACTTCAATATCAAACAGCACCAGCCTTGCAAGATGTGTCTGTTCCGCACACGTGCTGGTGCCAGGCACCAGGACACTTGGGTCCAGTGTACACTAGAATATCAAACAGCACCAGCCTTGCAGGATGTGTCTGTTCTGCGCACGTGCTGGTGCCAGGCACTAGGACACTTGGGTCCAGTGTACACTAGAATATCAAACAGCACCAGCCTTGCAAGATGTGTCTGTTCTGCACACGTGCTGGTGCCAGGCACCAGGACAGTCGGGTGTAGTGTACACTAGAATATCAAACAGCACCAGCCTTGCAAGATGTGTCTGTTCCGCACACATGCTGGTGCCAGGCACCAGGACAGTCATGTCCAGTGTACACCACAATATCACACAGCACCAGCCTTGCAAGATGTGTCTGTTCCACACACGTGCTGATGCCAGGCACCAGGACAGTCGAGTCCAGTGTACACCACAATATCACACAGCACCAGCCTTGCAAGATGTGTCTGTTCTGCACACGTGCTGGTGCCAGGCACCAGGACAGTCGGGTCCAGTGTACACTACAATATCAAACAGCACCAGCCTTGCAAGATGTGTCTGTTCCGCACACACGTGCTGATGCCAGGCACCAGGACAGTCGGGTACAGTGCACACCACAATATCAAACAGCACCAGCCTTTCAAGATGTGTCTGTTCCGCACACACGTGCTGATGCCAGGCACCAGGACAGTCAGGTCCAGTGTACACCACAATATCACACAGCACCAGCCTTGCAAGATGTGTCGGTTCCACACACGTGCTGATGCCAGGCACCAGGACAGTCGGGTCCAGTGTACACCACAATATCAAACAGCACCAGTCTTGCAAGATGTGTTTGTTCTGCCCATGTGCTGATGCCAGGCACCAAGACAGTCTAGTCCAGCATACACTACAATTTCAAACAGCACCAGCCTTGCAGGATGTGTCTGTTCCGCACACGTGCTGATGGCAGGCACCAGGACAGTCGGGTCCAGTGTACACCACAATATCAAACAGCACCAGCCTTGCAAGATGTGTCTGTTCTGCACACACGTGCTGATGCCAGGCACCAGGACAGTCGGGTCCAGTGTACACCACAATACCAAACAGCACCAGTCTTGCAAGATGTGTCTGTTCCGCACACGTGCTGGTGCCGGGCACCAGGACAGTCGGGTCCAGTGGATACTTCAATATCAAACAGCACCAGCCTTGCAAGATGTGTCTGTTCCGCACACGTGCTGGTGCCGGGCACCAGGACAGTCGCGTCCAGTGTACACCACAATATCAAACAGCACCAGCCTTGCAAGATGTGTCTGTCCACACACGTGCTGGTGCCAGGCACCAGGACAGTCGGGTCCAGTGTACACTACAATATCAAAAAGCACCAGCCTTGCAATATGTGTCTGTTCTGCACACGTGGTGGTGCCAGGCACCAGGACAGTCGGGTCCAGTGCACACCACAATATCAAACAGCACCAGCCTTGCAAGATGTGTCTGTTCCGCACACGTGCCAATGCCAGGCACCAGGACACTTGGGTCCAGTGTACACTACAATATCAAACAGCACCAGCCTTGCAAGATGTGTCTGTTCCGCACACACGTGCTGATGCCAGGCACCAGGACAGTCGTATCCAGTGTACACCACAATATCACACAGCACCAGCCTTGCAAGATGTGTCTGTTCTGCACACGTGCTGGTGCCAGGCACCAGGACAGTCGGGTCCAGCGTACACTACAATATCAAACAGCACCAGCCTTGCAAGATGTGTCTGTTCTGCACACGTGCTGGTGCCAGGCACCAGGACAGTCGTATCCAGTGTACACCACAATATCACACAGCACCAGCCTTGCAAGATGTGTCTGTTCTGCACACGTGCTGGTGCCAGGCACCAGGACAGTCGGGTCCAGTGTACACTACAATATCAAAAAGCACCAGCCTTGCAATATGTGTCTGTTCCGCACACGTGCTGGTGCCAGGCACCAGGACAGTGGGTCCAGTGTACACCACAATTTCAAACTGCACCAGCCTTGCAAGATGTGTCTGTTCTGCACACGTGCTGGTGCCAGGCACCAGGGCAGTCGGGTCTAGTGTACACTACAATATCACAAAGCACCAGCCTTGCAAGATGTGTCTGTTCCGCACACACGCTGGTGCCAGGCACCAGGACAGTCGGGTCCAGTGTACACTACAATATCAAACAGCACCAGCCTTGCAAGATGTGTCTGTTCCGCACACGTGCTGGTGCCAGGCACCAGGACAGTCGGGTCCAGTGTACACCACAATATCAAACAGCACCAGCCTTGCAAGATGTGTCTGTCCCGCACACGTGCTGATGCCAGGCACCAGGACAGTCGCGTCCAGTGTACACCACAATATCACACAGCACCAGCCTTGCAAGATGTGTCTGTCCCGCACACGTGCTGATGCCAGGCACCAGGACAGTCGGGTCCAGTGTACACCACAATATCAAACAGCACCAGCCTTGCAAGATGTGTCTGTCCCGCACACGTGCTGATGCCAGGCACCAGGACAGTCGGGTCCAGTGTACACTACAATATCAAACAGCACCAGCCTTGCAAGATGTGTCTGTCCCGCACACGTGCTGATGCCAGGCACCAGGACAGTCGGGTGTAGTGTACACTAGAATATCAAACAGCACCAGCCTTGCAAGATGTGTCTGTTCCGCACACGTGCTGGTGCCAGGCACCGGACAGTAGGGTCTAGTGTACACTTCAATATCACACAGCACCAGCCTTGCAAGATGTGTCTGTTCCGCACACGTGCCAATGCTAGGCACCAGGACAGTTGAGTCCAGTGTACACCACAATACCAAACAGCACCAGCCTTGCAAGATGTGTCTGTTCTGCGCACGTGCTGGTGCCAGGCACCAGGACAGTCGCGTCCAGTGTACACCACAATATCAAACAGCACCAGCCTTGCAAGATGTGTCTGTTCTGCGCACGTGCTGGTGCCAGGCACCAGGACAGTCGGGCCCAGTGTACACTACAATATCAAACAGCACCAGCCTTTCAAGATGTGTATGTTCCGCACTCACGTGCTGATGCCAGGCACCAGGACAGTCGCGTCCAGTGTACACCACAATATCAAACAGCACCAGCCTTGCAAGATGTGTCTGTTCTGCGCACGTGCTGGTGCCAGGCACCAGGACAGTCGGGCCCAGTGTACACTACAATATCAAACAGCACCAGCCTTTCAAGATGTGTCTGTTCCGCACACACGTGCTGATGCCAGGCACCAGGACAGTCGTATCCAGTGTACACCACAATATCACACAGCACCAGCCTTGCAAGATGTGTCTGTTCTGCACACGTGCTGGTGCCAGGCACCAGGACAGTCGGGTCCAGTGTACACTACAATATCAAACAGTAACAGCCTTGCAAGATGTGTCTGTTCCGCACACACGCTGGTGCCAGGCACCAGGACAGTGGGTCCAGTGTACACCACAATATCACACAGCACCAGCCTTGCAAGATGTGTCTGTTCCACACACGTGCTGATGCCAGGCACCAGGACAGTCGGGTCCAGTGTACACCACAATATCACACAGCACCAGCCTTGCAAGAGGTGTCTGTTCTGCACACGTGCTGATGCCAGGCACCAGGACAGTCGGGTCCAGTGTACACTACAATATCAAACAGCACCAACCTTGCAAGTTATGTCTGTTCCGCACACGTGCCAATGCCAGGCACCAGGACAGTCGGGTCTAGTGTACACTACAATATCACACAGCACCAGCCTTGCAATAAGTGTCTGTTTTGCACACGTGTTGGTGCCAGGCACCAGGACAGTTGGGTCCAGCGTACACTACAATATCAAACAGCACCCGTCTTGCAAGATATGTCTGTTCGGCACACATGCCAATGCCAGGCACCAGGACAGTCGGGTCTAGTGTACACTACAATATCACACAGCACCAGCCTTGCAAGATGTGTCTGTTCCGCACACGTGCCAATGCCAGGCACCAGGACTGTCGAGTCCAGTGTACACCACAATACCAAACAGCACCAGCCTTGCAAGATGTGTCTGTTCCGCACACGTGTTGGTGCCAGGCACCAGGACAGTCAGGTCCAGCGCACACTACAATATCAAACAGCACCAGCCTTGCAAGATGTGTCTGTTCTGCGCACGTGCTGGTGCCAGGCACCAGAACAGTCGGGCCCAGTGTCGAGTACAATATCAAACAGCACCAGCCTTGCAAGATGTGTGTCTGTTCTGTGCACGTGCTGGTGCCAGGCACCAGGACAGTCGTGTCCGGTGTACACTACAATATCAAACAGCACCAGCCTTGCAAGATGTGTCTGTTCCGCACACGTGTTGGTGCCAGGCACCAGGACAGTCGGGCACAGTGTACACCACAATATCAAACAGCACCAGCCTTGCAAGATGTGTCTGTTCTGCGCACGTGCTGGTGCCAGGCACCAGGACAGTCGGGCCCAGTGTACACTACAATATCAAACAGCACCAGCCTTTCAAGATGTGTCTGTTCCGCACACACGTGCTGATGCCAGGCACCAGGACAGTCGGGTCCAGTGTACACCACAATATCAAACAGCACCAGCCTTGCAAGATGTGTCTGACCCGCACACGTGCTGATGCCAGGCACCGGGACAGTGGGTCCAGTGTACACTACAATATCAAACAGCACCAGCCTTGCAAGATGTGTCTGTTCCGCACACACGTGCTGATGCCAGGCACCAGGACAGTCGGGTCCAGTGTACACTACAATATCACACAGCACCAGCCTTGCAAGATGTGTCTGACCCGCACACGTGCTGATGCCAGGCACCAGGACAGTCGGGCCCAGTGTACACTACAATATCAAACAGCACCAGCCTTGCAAGATGTGTCTGTTCTGCACACACGTGCTGATGCCAGGCACCAGGACAGTCGGGTCCAGTGTACACCACAATATCAAACAGCACCAGCCTTGCAAGATGTGTCTGTTCCGCACACGTGCTGGTGCCAGGCACTAGGACAGTCGTACCAGTGTACACCACAATATCACACAGCACCAGCCTTGCAAGATGTGTCTGTTCTGCACACGTGCTGGTGCCAGGCACCAGGACAGTCGGGTCCAGTGTACACTACAATATCAAACAGTAACAGCCTTGCAAGATGTGTCTGTTCCGCACACACGCTGGTGCCAGGCACCAGGACAGTGGGTCCAGTGTACACCACAATATCACACAGCACCAGCCTTGCAAGATGTGTCTGTTCCACACACGTGCTGATGCCAGGCACCAGGACAGTCGGGTCCAGTGTACACCACAATATCACACAGCACCAGCCTTGCAAGAGGTGTCTGTTCTGCACACGTGCTGGTGCCAGGCACCAGGACAGTCGGGTCCAGTGTACACTACAATATCAAACAGCACCAACCTTGCAAGTTATGTCTGTTCCGCACACGTGCCAATGCCAGGCACCAGGACAGTCGGGTCTAGTGTACACTACAATATCACACAGCACCAGCCTTGCAAGAAGTGTCTGTTTTGCACACGTGTTGGTGCCAGGCACCAGGACAGTTGGGTCCAGCGTACACTACAATATCAAACAGCACCCGTCTTGCAAGATATGTCTGTTCGGCACACATGCCAATGCCAGGCACCAGGACAGTCGGGTCTAGTGTACACTACAATATCACACAGCACCAGCCTTGCAAGATGTGTCTGTTCCGCACACGTGCCAATGCCAGGCACCAGGACTGTCGAGTCCAGTGTACACCACAATACCAAACAGCACCAGCCTTGCAAGATGTGTCTGTTCCGCACACGTGTTGGTGCCAGGCACCAGGACAGTCAGGTCCAGCGCACACTACAATATCAAACAGCACCAGCCTTGCAAGATGTGTCTGTTCCACACACGTGCTGGTGCCAAGCACCAGGACAGTCGCGTCCAGTGTACACCACAATATCAAACAGCACCAGCCTTGCAAGATGTGTCTGTTCCGCACACGTGCTGATGCCAGGCACCAGGACAGTCGGGTCTAGTGTACACTACAATATCACACAGCACCAGCCTTGCAAGATGTGTCTGTTCCGCACACGTGGTGGTGCCAGGCACCAGGACAGTGTGGTCCAGTGTACACTACAATATCAAACAGCACCAGCCTTGCAAGATGTGTCTGTTTCGCACACGTGTTGGTGCCAGGCACCAGGACAGTTGGGCCCAGTGTACACCACAATATCAAACAGCACCAGCCTTGCAAGATGTGTCTGTTCCGCACACGTGCTGGTGCCAGGCACCAGGACAGTCGGGCCCAATGTACAGTACAATATCAAACAGCACCCGTCTTGCAAGATATGTCTGTTCGGCACACGTGCCAATGCCAGGCACCAGGACAGTCGGGTCTAGTGTACACTACAATATCACACAGCACCAGCCTTGCAAGATGTGTCTGTTCCGCACACACGTGCTGATGCCAGTCACCAGAACAGTCGGGTCTAGTGTACACTACAATATCAAACAGCACCAGCCTTGCAAGATGTGTCTGTTCTGCGCACGTGCTGGTGCCAGGCACCAGGACAGTCGGGCCCAGCGTACACTACAATATCAAACAGCACCAGCCTTGCAAGATGTGTCTGTTCCACACACGTGTTGGTGCCAGCCACCAGGACAGTCTGGTCCAGTGTACACTAAAATATCAAACAGCACCAGCCTTGCAAGATGTGTCTGTTCCGCACACGTGCTGATGCCAGGCACCAGGACAGTCGGGTCCAGTGTACACTACAATATCAAACAGCACCAGCCTTGCAAGATGTGTCTGTCCCGCACACGTGCTGATGCCAGGCACCAGGACAGTCGGGCCCAGTGTACACTACAATATCACACAGCACCAGCCTTGCAAGATGTGTCTGTTCTGCGCACATGCTGGTGCCAGGCACCAGGACACTTGGGTCCAGTGTACACTAGAATATCAAACAGCACCAGCCTTGCAAGATGTGTCTGTTCCGCACACGTGCTGGTGCCAGGCACCAGGACAGTCGGGCCCAGTGTACACTACAATATCAAACAGCACCAGCCTTGCAAGATGTGTCTGTTCTGCACACGTGCTGGTGCCAGGCACCAGGACAGTCGGGTCCAGTGGATACTTCAATATCAAACAGCACCAGCCTTGCAAGATGTGTCTGTTCCGCACACGTGCTGGTGCCAGGCACCAGGACACTTGGGTCCAGTGTACACTAGAATATCAAACAGCACCAGCCTTGCAGGATGTGTCTGTTCTGCGCACGTGCTGGTGCCAGGCACTAGGACACTTGGGTCCAGTGTACACTAGAATATCAAACAGCACCAGCCTTGCAAGATGTGTCTGTTCTGCACACGTGCTGGTGCCAGGCACCAGGACAGTCGGGTGTAGTGTACACTAGAATATCAAACAGCACCAGCCTTGCAAGATGTGTCTGTTCCGCACACATGCTGGTGCCAGGCACCAGGACAGTCATGTCCAGTGTACACCACAATATCACACAGCACCAGCCTTGCAAGATGTGTCTGTTCCACACACGTGCTGATGCCAGGCACCAGGACAGTCGAGTCCAGTGTACACTACAATATCAAACAGCACCAGCCTTGCAAGATGTGTCTGTTCTGCACACGTGCTGGTGCCAGGCACCAGGACAGTCGGGTGTAGTGTACACTAGAATATCAAACAGCACCAGCCTTGCAAGATGTGTCTGTTCCGCACACATGCTGGTGCCAGGCACCAGGACAGTCATGTCCAGTGTACACCACAATATCACACAGCACCAGCCTTGCAAGATGTGTCTGTTCCACACACGTGCTGATGCCAGGCACCAGGACAGTCGAGTCCAGTGTGCACCACAATATCACACAGCACCAGCCTTGCAAGATGTGTCTGTTCTGCACACGTGCTGGTGCCAGGCACCAGGACAGTCGGGTCCAGTGTACACTACAATATCAAACAGCACCAGCCTTGCAAGATGTGTCTGTTCCGCACACACGTGCTGATGCCAGGCACCAGGACAGTCGGGTCCAGTGCACACCACAATATCAAACAGCACCAGCCTTTCAAGATGTGTCTGTTCCGCACACACATGCTGATGCCAGGCACCAGGACAGTCGTATCCAGTGTACACCACAATATCAAACAGCACCAGCCTTTCAAGATGTGTCTGTTCCGCACACACATGCTGATGCCAGGCACCAGGACAGTCGGGTCCAGTGTACACCACAATATCACACAGCACCAGCCTTGCAAGATGTGTCTGTTCTGCACACGTGCTGGTGCCAGGCACCAGGACAGTCAGGTCCAGTGTACACCACAATATCACACAGCACCAGCCTTGCAAGATGTGTCTGTTCCGCAAACGTGCTGGTGCCAGGCACCAGGACAGTCGGGTCCAGTGCACACCACAATATCAAACAGCACCAGCCTTGCAAGATGTGTCTGTTCCGCACACGTGCTGATGCCAGGCACCAGGACAGTCGGGTCCAGTGTACACCACAATATCAAACAGCACCAGCCTTGCAAGATATGTCGGTTCCGCACACGTGCTGGTGCCAGGCACCAGGACAGTCGGGCACAGTGTACACTACAATATCAAACAGCACCAGCCTTGCAAGATGTGTCTGTTGCGCACACGTGCTGGTGCCAGGCACCAGGACAGTCGGGTCCAGTGTACACCACAATATCAAACAGCACCAGCCTTGCAAGATATGTCGGTTCCGCACACGTGCTGGTGCCAGGCACCAGGACAGTCGGGCACAGTGTACACTACAATATCAAACAGCACCAGCCTTGCAAGATGTGTCTGTTCTGCACACGTGTTGGTGCCAGGCACCAGGACAGTTGGGTCCAGTGTACACCACAATATCAAACAGCACCAGCCTTGCAAGATGTGTCTGTTCCGCAAACGTGCTGGTGCCAGGCACCAGGACAGTCGCGTCCAGTGTACACCACAATATCAAACAGCACCAGCCTTGCAAGATGTGTCTGACCCGCACACGTGCTGATGCCAGGCACCAGGACAGTCGTGTCCAGTGTACACTACAATATCAAACAGCACCAGCCTTGCAAGATGTGTCTGACCCGCACACGTGCTGATGCCAGGCACCGGACAGTCGGGTCCAGCGCACACTACAATATCAAACAGCACCAGCCTTGCAAGATGTGTCTGACCCGCACACGTGCTGATGCCAGGCACCGGACAGTCGGGTCCAGTGGATACTTCAATATCAAACAGCACCAGCCTTGCAAGATGTGTCTGTTCTGCGCACATGCTGGTGCCAGGCACCAGGACACTTGGGTCCAGTGTACACTAGAATATCAAACAGCACCAGCCTTGCAAGATGTGTCTGTTCCGCACACGTGCTGGTGCCAGGCACCAGGACAGTCGGGTCCAGTGTACACTACAATATCAAACAGCACCAGCCTTGCAAGATGTGTCTGTTCCGCACACGTGCTGATGCCAGGCACCAGGACAGTCGGGTCCAGTGTACACCACAATATCACACAGCACCAGCCTTGCAAGATGTGTCTGTTCCGCACACACGTGCTGATGCCAGGCACCAGGACAGTCGGGTCCAGTGTACACCACAATATCACACAGCACCAGCCTTGCAAGATGTGTCTGTTCCGCAAACGTGCTGATGCCAGGCACCAGGACAGTCGGGTCCAGTGTACACCACAATATCACACAGCACCAGCCTTGCAAGATGTGTCTGTTCCGCACACACGTGCTGATGCCAGGCACCAGGACAGTCGGGTCCAGTGTACACCACAATATCACACAGCACCAGCCTTGCAAGATGTGTCTGTTCCGCAAACGTGCTGGTGCCAGGCACCAGGACAGTCGCGTCCAGTGTACACCACAATATCACACAGCACCAGCCTTGCAAGATGTGTCTGTTCCGCAAACGTGCTGGTGCCAGGCACCAGGACAGTCGCGTCCAGTGCACACCACAATATCAAACAGCACCAGCCTTGCAAGATGTGTCTGTTCCGCGCACGTGCTGGTGCCAGGCACCAGCACAGTCGGGTCCAGTGTACACCACAATATCAAACAGCACCAGCCTTGCAAGAAGTGTCTGTTCCGCACACGTGTTGGTGCCAGGCACCAGGACAGTCGGGCCCAGTGTACACTACAATATCAAACAGCACCAGCCTTGCAAGATGTGTCTGTTCCGCACACACGTGCTGATGCCAGGCACCAGGACAGTCGGGTCCAGTGTACACCACAATATCACACAGCACCAGCCTTGCAAGATGTGTCTGTTCTGCACACGTGCTGGTGCCAGGCACCAGGACAGTGGGTCCAGTGTACACCACAATATCAAACAGCACCAGCCTTTCAAGATGTGTCTGTTCCGCACACACATGCTGATGCCAGGCACCAGGACAGTCGTATCCAGTGTACACCACAATATCACACAGCACCAGCCTTGCAAGATGTGTCTGTTCTGCACACGTGCTGGTGCCAGGCACCAGGACAGTGGGTCCAGTGTACACCACAATTTCAAACTGCACCAGCCTTGCAAGATGTGTCTGTTCCGCACACACGCTGGTGCCAGGCACCAGGACAGTCGTGTCCAGTGTACACCACAATATCACACAGCACCAGCCTTGCAAGATGTGTCTGACCCGCACACGTGCTGATGCCAGGCACAAGGACAGTCGCGTCCAGTGTACACCACAATATCAAACAGCACCAGCCTTGCAAGATGTGTCTGACCCGCACACGTGCTGATGCCAGGCACCAGGACAGTCTGGTCCAGTGTACACTAAAATATCAAACAGCACCAGTCTTGCAAGATGTGTCTGTTCTGCACACGTGCTGATGGCAGGCACCAGGACAGTCGGGTCCAGTGTACACCACAATATCAAACAGCACCAGCCTTGCAAGATGTGTCGGTTCCACACACGTGCTGATGCCAGGCACCAGGACAGTCGTATCCAGTGTACACCAAGATATCACACAGCACCAGCCGTGCAAGATGTGTCTGTTCTGCACACGTGCTGATGCCAGGCACCAGGACAGTCGGGTCCAGTGTACACTACAATATCAAACAGCACCAGCCTTGCAAGATATGTCCGTTCCGCACACGTGCCAATGCCAGGCACCAGGACAGTCGGGTCTAGTGTACACTACAATATCACACAGCACCAGCCTTGCAAGATGTGTCTGTTTCGCACACGTGCTGGTGCCAGGCACCGGACAGTCGGGTCCAGCGTACACTACAATATCAAACAGCACCCGTCTTGCAAGATATGTCTGTTCGGCACACGTGCCAATGCCAGGCACCAGGACAGTCGGGTCTAGTGTACACTACAATATCACACAGCACCAGCCTTGCAAGATGTGTCTGTTTTGCACACGTGCTGATGCCAGGCACCAGAACAGTCGGGTCCAGCGTACACTACAATATCAAACAGCACCAGCCTTGCAAGATATGTCTGTTCTGCACACGTGCTGGTGCCAGCCACCAGGACAGTCTGGTCCAGTGTACACTAAAATATCAAACAGCACCAGCCTTGCAAGATGTGTCTGTTCCGCACACACGTGCTGATGCCAGACACCAGGACAGTCGGGTCCAGTGTACACCACAATATCACACAGCACCAGCCTTGCAAGATGTGTCTGTTCCGCAGACGTGCTGATGCCAGGCACCAGGACAGTCAGGTCCAGTGTACACTACAATATCAAACAGCACCAGCCTTGCAAGATGTGTCTGTTCCGCACACGTGCTGATGGCAGGCACCAGGGCAGTCGCGTCCAGTGTACACCACAATATCAAACAGCACCAGCCTTGCAAGATGTGTCTGTTCTGCACACGTGCTGGTGCCAGGCACCAGGACAGTGGGTCAAGTGTACACTACAATATCAAACAGCACCAGCCTTGCAAGATATGTCCGTTCCGCACACGTGCCAATGCCAGGCACCAGGACAGTCGGGCCCAGTGTACACTACAATATCAAACAGCACCAGCCTTGCAAGATGTGTCTGTCCCGCACACGTGCTGATGCCAGGCACCGGACAGTCGGGTCCAGTGGATACTTCAATATCAAACAGCACCAGCCTTGCAAGATGTGTCTGTTCTGCGCACGTGCTGGTGCCAGGCACCAGGACAGTCGGGTCCAGTGCACACCACAATATCAAACAGCACCAGCCTTTCAAGATGTGTCTGTTCCGCGCACGTGCTGGTGCCAGGCACCAGGACAGTCGCGTCCAGTGTACACCACAATATCAAACAGCACCAGCCTTGCAAGATGTGTCTGTTCCGCACACACGCTGATGCCAGGCACCAGGACACTTGGGTCCAGTGTACACTAGAATATCAAACAGCACCAGCCTTGCAAGATGTGTCTGTTCCGCACACGTGCTGGTGCCAGGCACCGGACAGTAGGGTCCAGTGGACACTTCAATATCAAACAGTACCAGCCTTGCAAGATATGTCTGTTTTGCACACGTGTTGGTGCCAGGCACCAGGACAGTTGGGCCCAGTGTACACCACAATATCAAACAGCACCAGCCTTGTAAGATGTGTCTGTTCCGCACACACGTGCTGGTGCCAGGCACCAGGACACTTGGGTCCAGTGTACACTAGAATATCAAACAGCACCAGCCTTGCAAGATGTGTCTGTTCCGCACACGTGCTGGTGCCAGGCACCAGGACAGTCGTATCCAGTGTACACCACAATATCACAAAGCACCAGCCTTGCAAGATGTGTCTGTTCTGCACACGTGTTGGTGCCAGGCACCAGGACAGTCGGGTCCAGTGTACAACACAATATCACACAGCACCAGCCTTGCAAGATGTGTCTGTTCCGCACACGTGCTGGTGCCAGGCACCGGGACAGTGGGTCCAGTGTACACTACAATATCAAACAGCACCAGCCTTGCAAGATGTGTCTGTTCTGCGCACGTGCTGGTGCCAGGCACCAGTACACTTGGGTCCAGTGTACACCACAATATCAAACAGCACCAGCCTTGCAAGATGTGTCTGTTCCGCACACGTGCTGGTGCCAGGCACCAGGACAGTCGGGTCCAGTGTACACTAGAATATCAAACAGCACTAGCCTTGCAAGATGTGTCTGTTCCGCACACGTGCTGGTGCCAGGCACCAGGACAGTCGGGCACAGTGTACACTAGAATATCAAACAGCACCAGCCTTGCAAGATGTGTCTGTTCCGCACACGTGCTGGTGCCAGGCACCAGGACAGTCGGGTCCAGTGTACACTAGAATATCAAACTGCACCAGCCTTGCAAGATGTGTCTGTTCCGCACACACGTGCTGGTGCCAGGCACCGGACAGTAGGGTCCAGTGGACACTTCAATATCAAACAGCACCAGCCTTGCAAGATGTGTCTGTTCCGCACACACGCTGGTGCCAGGCACCGGACAGTAGGGTCCAGTGGACACTTCAATATCAAACAGCACCAGCCTTGCAAGATGTGTCTGTTCCGCACACACGTGCTGATGCCAGGCACCAGGACAGTCAGGTCCAGTGTACACCACAATATCAAACAGCACCAGCCTTGCAAGATGTGTCTGTTCTGGACACGTGCTGGTGCCAGGCACCAGGACAGTCGGGTCCAGTGCACACCACAATATCAAACAGCACCAGCCTTGCAAGATATGTCTGTTTTGCACACGTGTTGGTGCCAGGCACCAGGACAGTTGGGCCCAGTGTCGAGTACAATATCAAACAGCACCAGCCTTGCAAGATGCGTCTGTTCCGCACACACGTGCTGATGCCAGGCACCAGGACAGTCAGGTCCAGTGTACACCACAATATCAAACAGCACCAGCCTTGCAAGATGTGTCTGTTCCGCACATGTGCTGGTGCCAGGCACCAGGACAGTCGGGTCCAGTGTACACCACAATATCAAACAGCACCAGCCTTGCAAGATGTGTCTGTTCCGCACACGTGCTGATGCCAGGCACCAGGACAGTCGGGTCCAGTGTACACCACAATATCAAACAGCACCAGCCTTGCAAGATGTGTCTGTTCCGCACACGTGCTGGTGCCGGGCACCAGGACAGTCGGGTCCAGTGTACACCACAATATCAAACAGCACCAGCCTTGCAAGATGTGTCTGTTCCGCACACGTGGTGGTGCCAGGCACCAGGACAGTGTGGTCCAGTGTACACTACAATATCAAACAGCACCAGCCTTGCAAGATGTGTCTGTTCCGTGCACGTGCTGGTGCCAGGCACCAGGACACTTGGGTCCAGTGTACACTAGAATATCAAACAGCACCAGCCTTGCAAGATGTGTCTGTTCCGCACACGTGCTGGTGCCAGGCACCAGGACAGTCAGGTCCAGTGTACACCACAATATCAAACAGCACCAGCCTTGCAAGATGTGTCTGTTCCGCACACGTGCTGGTGCCGGGCACCAGGACAGTCGGGCCCAGTGTCGAGTACAATATCAAACAGCACCAGCCTTGCAAGATGTGTGTCTGTTCTGTGCACGTGCTGGTGCCAGGCACCAGGACAGTCGTGTCCAGTGTACACTACAATATCAAACAGCACCAGCCTTGCAAGATGTGTCTGTTCCGCACACGTGTTGGTGCCAGGCACCAGGACAGTCGGGCACAGTGTACACCACAATATCAAACAGCACCAGCCTTGCAAGATGTGTCTGTCCCGCACACGTGCTGGTGCCAGGCACCAGGACAGTCGGGCCCAGTGTACACTACAATATCAAACAGCACCAGCCTTGCAAGATGTGTCTGTTCCGCACACGTGCTGGTGCCAGGCACCGGACAGTCGGGTCCAGCGTACACTACAATATCAAACAGCACCAGCCTTGCAAGATGTGTCTGACCCGCACACATGCTGATGCCAGGCACCAGGACACTTGGGTCCAGTGGACACTTCAATATCAAACAGCACCAGCCTTGCAAGATGTGTCTGTTCTGCGCACGTGCTGGTGCCAGGCACTAGGACACTTGGGTCCAGTGTACACCACAATATCACACAGCACCAGCCCTGCAAGATGTGTCTGTTCCGCACACGTGCTGGTGCCAGGCACCAGGACAGTCATGTCCAGTGTACACCACAATATCACACAAAACCAGCCTTGCAAGATGTGTCTGTTCCACAAACGTGCTGATGCCAGGCACCAGGACAGTCGGGTCCAGTGCACACCACAATATCAAAAAGCACCAGCCTTGCAAGATGTGTCTGTTCTGCGCACGTGCTGGTGCCAGGCACCAGGACAGTCGGGTCCAGTGCACACCACAATATCAAACAGCACCAGCCTTTCAAGATGTGTCTGTTCCGCACACACATGCTGATGCCAGGCACCAGGACAGTCGGGTCCAGTGCACACCACAATATCAAACAGCACCAGCCTTGCAAGATGTGTCTGTTCCGCACACGTGCTGGTGCCAGGCACCAGGACAGTCGTGTCCAGTGTACACCACAATATCAAACAGCACCAGCCTTGCAAGATGTGTCTGTTCTGCGCACGTGCTGGTGCCAGGCACCAGCACAGTCGGTCCCAGTGTACACTACAATATCAAACAGCACCAGCCTTGCAAGATATGTCCGTTCCGCACACGTGCCAATGCCAGGCACCAGGACAGTCGGGTCTAGTGTACACTACAATATCACACAGCACCAGCCTTGCAAGATGTGTCTGTTTCGCACACGTGTTGGTGCCAGGCACCAGGACAGTTGGGCCCAGTGTACACCACAATATCAAACAGCACCAGCCTTGCAAGATGTGTCTGTTCGGCACACGTGCCAATGCCAGGCACCAGGACAGTCGGGTCTAGTGTACACTACAATATCACACAGCACCAGCCTTGCAAGATGTGTCTGACCCGCACACGTGCTGATGCCAGGCACCAGGACAGTCTGGTCCAGTGTACACTAAAATATCAAACAGCACCAGCCTTGCAAGATGTGTCTGTTCTGCACACGTGCTGATGCCAGGCACCAGGACAGCCGGGTCCAGTGTAGACTACAATATCAAACAGCACCAGCCTTGCAAGATGTGTCTGTCCCGCACACGTGCTGATGCCAGGCACCAGGACAGTCGGGTCCAGTGTAGACTACAATATCAAACAGCACCAGCCTTGCAAGATGTGTCTGTTCCGCACACGTGGTGGTGCCAGGCACCAGGACAGTGTGGTCCAGTGGACACTTCAATATCAAACAGCACCAGCCTTGCAAGATGTGTCTGTTCCGCACACGTGGTGGTGCCAGGCACCAGGACAGTCAGGTCCAGTGTACACCACAATATCACACAGCACCAGCCTTGCAAGATGTGTTTGTTCTGCCCATGTGCTGATGCCAGGCACCAAGACAGTCTAGTCCAGCATACACTACAATTTCAAACAGCACCAGCCTTGCAAGATGTGTCTGTTCCGCACACGTGCTGATGCCAGGCACCAGGACAGTCAGGTCCAGTGTACACCACAATATCACACAGCACCAGCCTTGCAAGATATGTCGGTTCCACACACGTGCTGATGCCAGGCACCAGGACAGTCGGGTCCAGTGTACACTACAATATCAAACAGCACCAGCCTTGCAAGATGTGTCTGTTCTGCGCACGTGCTGATGGCAGGCACCAGGACAGTCGGGTCCAGTGTACACCACAATATCAAACAGCACCAGCCTTGCAAGATGTGTCTGTTCTGCACACACGTGCTGATGCCAGGCACCAGGACAGTCGGGTCCAGTGTACACCACAATACCAAACAGCACCAGTCTTGCAAGATGTGTCTGTTCCGCACACGTGCTGGTGCCGGGCACCAGGACAGTCGCGTCCAGTGTACACCACAATATCAAACAGCACCAGCCTTGCAAGATGTGTCTGTCCGCACACGTGCTGGTGCCAGGCACCAGGACAGTCGGGTCCAGTGTACACTACAATATCAAAAAGCACCAGCCTTGCAATATGTGTCTGTTCTGCACACGTGGTGGTGCCAGGCACCAGGACAGTCGGGTCCAGTGCACACCACAATATCAAACAGCACCAGCCTTGCAAGATGTGTCTGTTCCGCACACGTGCCAATGCCAGGCACCAGGACACTTGGGTCCAGTGTACACTACAATATCAAACAGCACCAGCCTTGCAAGATGTGTCTGTTCCGCACACACGTGCTGATGCCAGGCACCAGGACAGTCGTATCCAGTGTACACCACAATATCACACAGCACCAGCCTTGCAAGATGTGTCTGTTCTGCACACGTGCTGGTGCCAGGCACCAGGACAGTCGGGTCCAGCGTACACTACAATATCACACAGCACCAGCCTTGCAAGATGTGTCTGTTCCGCACACGTGCTGGTGCCAGGCACCAGGACAGTCATGTCCAGTGTACACTACAATATCAAAAAGCACCAGCCTTGCAAGATGTGTCTGTTCCACACACGTGCTGATGCCAGGCACCAGGACAGTCGGGTCCAGTGCACACCACAATATCAAAAAGCACCAGCCTTGCAAGATGTGTCTGTTCTGCGCACGTGCTGGTGCCAGGCACCAGGACAGTCGGGTCCAGTGCACACCACAATATCAAACAGCACCAGCCTTTCAAGATGTGTCTGTTCCGCACACACATGCTGATGCCAGGCACCAGGACAGTCGGGTCCAGTGCACACCACAATATCAAACAGCACCAGCCTTGCAAGATGTGTCTGTTCCGCACACGTGCTGGTGCCAGGCACCAGGACAGTCGTGTCCAGTGTACACCACAATATCAAACAGCACCAGCCTTGCAAGATGTGTCTGTTCTGCGCACGTGCTGGTGCCAGGCACCAGCACAGTCGGTCCCAGTGTACACTACAATATCAAACAGCACCAGCCTTGCAAGATATGTCCGTTCCGCACACGTGCCAATGCCAGGCACCAGGACAGTCGGGTCTAGTGTACACTACAATATCACACAGCACCAGCCTTGCAAGATGTGTCTGTTTCGCACACGTGTTGGTGCCAGGCACCAGGACAGTTGGGCCCAGTGTACACCACAATATCAAACAGCACCAGCCTTGCAAGATGTGTCTGTTCCGCACACGTGCTGGTGCCAGGCACCGGACAGTCGGGTCCAGCGTACACTACAATATCAAACAGCACCCGTCTTGCAAGATATGTCTGTTCGGCACACGTGCCAATGCCAGGCACCAGGACAGTCGGGTCTAGTGTACACTACAATATCACACAGCACCAGCCTTGCAAGATGTGTCTGACCCGCACACGTGCTGATGCCAGGCACCAGGACAGTCTGGTCCAGTGTACACTAAAATATCAAACAGCACCAGCCTTTCAAGATGTGTCTGTTCTGCACACGTGCTGATGCCAGGCACCAGGACAGTCGGGTCCAGTGTAGACTACAATATCAAACAGCACCAGCCTTGCAAGATGTGTCTGTCCCGCACACGTGCTGATGCCAGGCACCAGGACAGTCGGGTCCAGTGTAGACTACAATATCAAACAGCACCAGCCTTGCAAGATGTGTCTGTTCCGCACACGTGGTGGTGCCAGGCACCAGGACAGTGTGGTCCAGTGTACACTACAATATCAAACAGCACCAGCCTTGCAAGATGTGTCTGTTCCGCGCACGTGCTGGTGCCAGGCACCGGACAGTAGGGTCCAGTGGACACTTCAATATCAAACAGCACCAGCCTTGCAAGATGTGTCTGTTCCGCACACACGTGCTGATGCCAGGCACCAGGACAGTCAGGTCCAGTGTACACCACAATATCACACAGCACCAGCCTTGCAAGATGTGTTTGTTCTGCCCATGTGCTGATGCCAGGCACCAAGACAGTCTAGTCCAGCATACACTACAATTTCAAACAGCACCAGCCTTGCAGGATGTGTCTGTTCCGCACACGTGCTGATGCCAGGCACCAGGACAGTCATGTCCAGTGTACACCACGATATCACACAGCACCAGCCGTGCAAGATGTGTCTGTTCTGCACACGTGCTGATGCCAGGCACCAGGACAGTCGGGTCCAGTGTACACTACAATATCAAACAGCACCAGCCTTGCAAGATGTGTCTGTTCTGCGCACGTGCTGATGGCAGGCACCAGGACAGTCGGGTCCAGTGTACACCACAATATCAAACAGCACCAGCCTTGCAAGATGTGTCTGTTCTGCACACACGTGCTGATGCCAGGCACCAGGACAGTCGGGTCCAGTGTACACCACAATACCAAACAGCACCAGTCTTGCAAGATGTGTCTGTTCCGCACACGTGCTGGTGCCGGGCACCAGGACAGTCGCGTCCAGTGTACACCACAATATCAAACAGCACCAGCCTTGCAAGATGTGTCTGTCCGCACACGTGCTGGTGCCAGGCACCAGGACAGTCGGGTCCAGTGTACACTACAATATCAAAAAGCACCAGCCTTGCAATATGTGTCTGTTCTGCACACGTGGTGGTGCCAGGCACCAGGACAGTCGGGTCCAGTGCACACCACAATATCAAACAGCACCAGCCTTGCAAGATGTGTCTGTTCCGCACACGTGCCAATGCCAGGCACCAGGACACTTGGGTCCAGTGTACACTACAATATCAAACAGCACCAGCCTTGCAAGATGTGTCTGTTCCGCACACACGTGCTGATGCCAGGCACCAGGACAGTCGTATCCAGTGTACACCACAATATCACACAGCACCAGCCTTGCAAGATGTGTCTGTCCCGCACACGTGCTGGTGCCAGGCACCAGGACAGTCGGGCCCAGTGTACACTACAATATCAAACAGCACCAGCCTTGCAAGATGTGTCTGTTCCGCACACGTGCTGGTGCCAGGCACCGGACAGTCGGGTCCAGCGTACACTACAATATCAAACAGCACCAGCCTTGCAAGATGTGTCTGACCCGCACACATGCTGATGCCAGGCACCAGGACACTTGGGTCCAGTGGACACTTCAATATCAAACAGCACCAGCCTTGCAAGATGTGTCTGTTCTGCGCACGTGCTGGTGCCAGGCACTAGGACACTTGGGTCCAGTGTACACCACAATATCACACAGCACCAGCCTTGCAAGATGTGTCTGTTCCGCACACGTGCTGGTGCCAGGCACCAGGACAGTCATGTCCAGTGTACACCACAATATCACACAAAACCAGCCTTGCAAGATGTGTCTGTTCCACACACGTGCTGATGCCAGGCACCAGGACAGTCGGGTCCAGTGCACACCACAATATCAAAAAGCACCAGCCTTGCAAGATGTGTCTGTTCTGCGCACGTGCTGGTGCCAGGCACCAGGACAGTCGGGTCCAGTGCACACCACAATATCAAACAGCACCAGCCTTTCAAGATGTGTCTGTTCCGCACACACATGCTGATGCCAGGCACCAGGACAGTCGGGTCCAGTGCACACCACAATATCAAACAGCACCAGCCTTGCAAGATGTGTCTGTTCCGCACACGTGCTGGTGCCAGGCACCAGGACAGTCGTGTCCAGTGTACACCACAATATCAAACAGCACCAGCCTTGCAAGATGTGTCTGTTCTGCGCACGTGCTGGTGCCAGGCACCAGCACAGTCGGTCCCAGTGTACACTACAATATCAAACAGCACCAGCCTTGCAAGATATGTCCGTTCCGCACACGTGCCAATGCCAGGCACCAGGACAGTCGGGTCTAGTGTACACTACAATATCACACAGCACCAGCCTTGCAAGATGTGTCTGTTTCGCACACGTGTTGGTGCCAGGCACCAGGACAGTTGGGCCCAGTGTACACCACAATATCAAACAGCACCAGCCTTGCAAGATGTGTCTGTTCCGCACACGTGCTGGTGCCAGGCACCGGACAGTCGGGTCCAGCGTACACTACAATATCAAACAGCACCCGTCTTGCAAGATATGTCTGTTCGGCACACGTGCCAATGCCAGGCACCAGGACAGTCGGGTCTAGTGTACACTACAATATCACACAGCACCAGCCTTGCAAGATGTGTCTGACCCGCACACGTGCTGATGCCAGGCACCAGGACAGTCTGGTCCAGTGTACACTAAAATATCAAACAGCACCAGCCTTGCAAGATGTGTCTGTTCTGCACACGTGCTGATGCCAGGCACCAGGACAGTCGGGTCCAGTGTAGACTACAATATCAAACAGCACCAGCCTTGCAAGATGTGTCTGTCCCGCACACGTGCTGATGCCAGGCACCAGGACAGTCGGGTCCAGTGTAGACTACAATATCAAACAGCACCAGCCTTGCAAGATGTGTCTGTTCCGCACACGTGGTGGTGCCAGGCACCAGGACAGTGTGGTCCAGTGTACACTACAATATCAAACAGCACCAGCCTTGCAAGATGTGTCTGTTCCGCGCACGTGCTGGTGCCAGGCACCGGACAGTAGGGTCCAGTGGACACTTCAATATCAAACAGCACCAGCCTTGCAAGATGTGTCTGTTCCGCACACGTGCTGATGCCAGGCACCAGGACAGTCAGGTCCAGTGTACACCACAATATCACACAGCACCAGCCTTGCAAGATGTGTTTGTTCTGCCCATGTGCTGATGCCAGGCACCAAGACAGTCTAGTCCAGCATACACTACAATTTCAAACAGCACCAGCCTTGCAGGATGTGTCTGTTCCGCACACGTGCTGATGCCAGGCACCAGGACAGTCATGTCCAGTGTACACCACGATATCACACAGCACCAGCCGTGCAAGATGTGTCTGTTCTGCACACGTGCTGATGCCAGGCACCAGGACAGTCGGGTCCAGTGTACACTACAATATCAAACAGCACCAGCCTTGCAAGATGTGTCTGTTCTGCGCACGTGCTGATGGCAGGCACCAGGACAGTCGGGTCCAGTGTACACCACAATATCAAACAGCACCAGCCTTGCAAGATGTGTCTGTTCTGCACACACGTGCTGATGCCAGGCACCAGGACAGTCGGGTCCAGTGTACACCACAATACCAAACAGCACCAGTCTTGCAAGATGTGTCTGTTCCGCACACGTGCTGGTGCCGGGCACCAGGACAGTCGCGTCCAGTGTACACCACAATATCAAACAGCACCAGCCTTGCAAGATGTGTCTGTCCGCACACGTGCTGGTGCCAGGCACCAGGACAGTCGGGTCCAGTGTACACTACAATATCAAAAAGCACCAGCCTTGCAATATGTGTCTGTTCTGCACACGTGGTGGTGCCAGGCACCAGGACAGTCGGGTCCAGTGCACACCACAATATCAAACAGCACCAGCCTTGCAAGATGTGTGTTCCGCACACGTGCCAATGCCAGGCACCAGGACACTTGGGTCCAGTGTACACTACAATATCAAACAGCACCAGCCTTGCAAGATGTGTCTGTTCCGCACACACGTGCTGATGCCAGGCACCAGGACAGTCGTATCCAGTGTACACCACAATATCACACAGCACCAGCCTTGCAAGATGTGTCTGTTCTGCACACGTGCTGGTGCCAGGCACCAGGACAGTCGGGTCCAGCGTACACTACAATATCAAACAGCACCAGCCTTGCAAGATGTGTCTGTTCTGCACACGTGCTGGTGCCAGGCACCAGGACAGTCGTATCCAGTGTACACCACAATATCACACAGCACCAGCCTTGCAAGATGTGTCTGTTCTGCACACGTGCTGGTGCCAGGCACCAGGACAGTCGGGTCCAGTGTACACTACAATATCAAAAAGCACCAGCCTTGCAATATGTGTCTGTTCCGCACACGTGCTGGTGCCAGGCACCAGGACAGTGGGTCCAGTGTACACCACAATTTCAAACTGCACCAGCCTTGCAAGATGTGTCTGTTCTGCACACGTGCTGGTGCCAGGCACCAGGGCAGTCGGGTCTAGTGTACACTACAATATCACAAAGCACCAGCCTTGCAAGATGTGTCTGTTCCGCACACACGCTGGTGCCAGGCACCAGGACAGTCGGGTCCAGTGTACACTACAATATCAAACAGCACCAGCCTTGCAAGATGTGTCTGTTCCGCACACGTGCTGGTGCCAGGCACCAGGACAGTCGGGTCCAGTGTACACCACAATATCAAACAGCACCAGCCTTGCAAGATGTGTCTGTCCCGCACACGTGCTGATGCCAGGCACCAGGACAGTCGGGTCCAGTGTACACTACAATATCAAACAGCACCAGCCTTGCAAGATGTGTCTGTCCCGTACACGTGCTGATGCCAGGCACCAGGACAGTCGGGTCCAGTGTACACTACAATATCAAACAGCACCAGCCTTGCAAGATGTGTCTGTCCCGCACACGTGCTGATGCCAGGCACCAGGACAGTCGGGTGTAGTGTACACTAGAATATCAAACAGCACCAGCCTTGCAAGATGTGTCTGTTCCGCACACGTGCTGGTGCCAGGCACCGGACAGTAGGGTCTAGTGTACACTTCAATATCACACAGCACCAGCCTTGCAAGATGTGTCTGTTCCGCACACGTGCCAATGCCAGGCACCAGGACAGTTGAGTCCAGTGTACACCACAATACCAAACAGCACCAGCCTTGCAAGATGTGTCTGTTCTGCGCACGTGCTGGTGCCAGGCACCAGGACAGTCGGGCCCAGTGTACACTACAATATCAAACAGCACCAGCCTTTCAAGATGTGTATGTTCCGCACTCACGTGCTGATGCCAGGCACCAGGACAGTCGCGTCCAGTGTACACCACAATATCAAACAGCACCAGCCTTGCAAGATGTGTCTGTTCTGCGCACGTGCTGGTGCCAGGCACCAGGACAGTCGGGCCCAGTGTACACTACAATATCAAACAGCACCAGCCTTTCAAGATGTGTATGTTCCGCACTCACGTGCTGATGCCAGGCACCAGGACAGTCGCGTCCAGTGTACACCACAATATCAAACAGCACCAGCCTTGCAAGATGTGTCTGTTCTGCGCACGTGCTGGTGCCAGGCACCAGGACAGTCGGGCCCAGTGTACACTACAATATCAAACAGCACCAGCCTTTCAAGATGTGTCTGTTCCGCACACACGTGCTGATGCCAGGCACCAGGACAGTCGTATCCAGTGTACACCACAATATCACACAGCACCAGCCTTGCAAGATGTGTCTGTTCTGCACACGTGCTGGTGCCAGGCACCAGGACAGTCGGGTCCAGTGTACACTACAATATCAAACAGTAACAGCCTTGCAAGATGTGTCTGTTCCGCACACACGCTGGTGCCAGGCACCAGGACAGTGGGTCCAGTGTACACCACAATATCACACAGCACCAGCCTTGCAAGATGTGTCTGTTCCAAACACGTGCTGATGCCAGGCACCAGGACAGTCGGGTCCAGTGTACACCACAATATCACACAGCACCAGCCTTGCAAGAGGTGTCTGTTCTGCACACGTGCTGGTGCCAGGCACCAGGACAGTCGGGTCCAGTGTACACTACAATATCAAACAGCACCAACCTTGCAAGTTATGTCTGTTCCGCACACGTGCCAATGCCAGGCACCAGGACAGTCGGGTCTAGTGTACACTACAATATCACACAGCACCAGCCTTGCAAGAAGTGTCTGTTTTGCACACGTGTTGGTGCCAGGCACCAGGACAGTTGGGTCCAGCGTACACTACAATATCAAACAGCACCCGTCTTGCAAGATATGTCTGTTCGGCACACATGCCAATGCCAGGCACCAGGACAGTCGGGTCTAGTGTACACTACAATATCACACAGCACCAGCCTTGCAAGATGTGTCTGTTCCGCACACGTGCCAATGCCAGGCACCAGGACTGTCGAGTCCAGTGTACACCACAATACCAAACAGCACCAGCCTTGCAAGATGTGTCTGTTCCGCACACGTGTTGGTGCCAGGCACCAGGACAGTCAGGTCCAGCGCACACTACAATATCAAACAGCACCAGCCTTGCAAGATGTGTCTGTTCTGCGCACGTGCTGGTGCCAGGCACCAGAACAGTCGGGCCCAGTGTCGAGTACAATATCAAACAGCACCAGCCTTGCAAGATGTGTGTCTGTTCTGTGCACGTGCTGGTGCCAGGCACCAGGACAGTCGTGTCCGGTGTACACTACAATATCAAACAGCACCAGCCTTGCAAGATGTGTCTGTTCCGCACACGTGTTGGTGCCAGGCACCAGGACAGTCGGGCACAGTGTACACCACAATATCAAACAGCACCAGCCTTGCAAGATGTGTCTGTTCTGCGCACGTGCTGGTGCCAGGCACCAGGACAGTCGGGCCCAGTGTACACTACAATATCAAACAGCACCAGCCTTTCAAGATGTGTCTGTTCCGCACACACGTGCTGATGCCAGGCACCAGGACAGTCGGGTCCAGTGTACACCACAATATCAAACAGCACCAGCCTTGCAAGATGTGTCTGACCCGCACACGTGCTGATGCCAGGCACCGGGACAGTGGGTCCAGTGTACACTACAATATCAAACAGCACCAGCCTTGCAAGATGTGTCTGTTCCGCACACACGTGCTGATGCCAGGCACCAGGACAGTCGGGTCCAGTGTACGCTACAATATCAAACAGCACCAGCCTTGCAAGATGTGTCTGTTCTGCACACACGTGCTGATGCCAGGCACCAGGACAGTCGGGTCCAGTGTACACCACAATATCAAACAGCACCAGCCTTGCAAGATGTGTCTGTTCTGCACACGTGCTGGTGCCAGGCACTAGGACAGTCGTATCCAGTGTACACCACAATATCACACAGCACCAGCCTTGCAAGATGTGTCTGTTCCGCGCACGTGCTGGTGCCAGGCACCGGACAGTAGGGTCCAGTGGACACTTCAATATCAAACAGCACCAGCCTTGCAAGATGTGTCTGTTCCGCACACGTGCTGTTGCCAGGCACCAGGACAGTCAGGTCCAGTGTACACCACAATATCACACAGCACCAGCCTTGCAAGATGTGTTTGTTCTGCCCATGTGCTGATGCCAGGCACCAAGACAGTCTAGTCCAGCATACACTACAATTTCAAACAGCACCAGCCTTGCAAGATGTGTCTGTTCCGCACACGTGCTGATGCCAGGCACCAGGACAGTCAGGTCCAGTGTACACCACAATATCACACAGCACCAGCCTTGCAAGATGTGTCTGTTCCACACACGTGCTGATGCCAGGCACCAGGACAGTCGGGTCCAGTGTACACCACAATATCAAACAGCACCAGTCTTGCAAGATGTGTTTGTTCTGCCCATGTGCTGATGCCAGGCACCAAGACAGTCTAGTCCAGCATACACTACAATTTCAAACAGCACCAGCCTTGCAGGATGTGTCTGTTCCGCACACGTGCTGATGCCAGGCACCAGGACAGTCATGTCCAGTGTACACCACGATATCACACAGCACCAGCCGTGCAAGATGTGTCTGTTCTGCGCACGTGCTGATGCCAGGCACCAGGACAGTCGGGTCCAGTGTACACTACAATATCAAACAGCACCAGCCTTGCAAGATGTGTCTGACCCGCACACGTGCTGATGCCAGGCACCAGGACAGTCGGGTCCAGTGTACACCACAATATCAAACAGCACCAGCCTTGCAAGATGTGTCTGTTCTGCACACACGTGCTGATGCCAGGCACCAGGACAGTCGGGTCCAGTGTACACCACAATACCAAACAGCACCAGTCTTGCAAGATGTGTCTGTTCCGCACACGTGCTGGTGCCGGGCACCAGGACAGTCGCATCCAGTGTACACCACAATATCAAACAGCACCAGCCTTGCAAGATGTGTCTGTCCGCACACGTGCTGGTGCCAGGCACCAGGACAGTCGGGTCCAGTGTACACTACAATATCAAAAAGCACCAGCCTTGCAATATGTGTCTGTTCTGCACACGTGGTGGTGCCAGGCACCAGGACAGTCGGGTCCAGTGCACACCACAATATCAAACAGCACCAGCCTTGCAAGATGTGTCTGTTCCGCACACGTGCCAATGCCAGGCACCAGGACACTTGGGTCCAGTGTACACTACAATATCAAACAGCACCAGCCTTGCAAGATGTGTCTGTTCCGCACACACGTGCTGATGCCAGGCACCAGGACAGTCGTATCCAGTGTACACCACAATATCACACAGCACCAGCCTTGCAAGATGTGTCTGTCCCGCACACGTGCTGGTGCCAGGCACCAGGACAGTCGGGCCCAGTGTACACTACAATATCAAACAGCACCAGCCTTGCAAGATGTGTCTGTTCCGCACACGTGCTGGTGCCAGGCACCGGACAGTCGGGTCCAGCGTACACTACAATATCAAACAGCACCAGCCTTGCAAGATGTGTCTGACCCGCACACATGCTGATGCCAGGCACCAGGACACTTGGGTCCAGTGGACACTTCAATATCAAACAGCACCAGCCTTGCAAGATGTGTCTGTTCTGCGCACGTGCTGGTGCCAGGCACTAGGACACTTGGGTCCAGTGTACACCACAATATCACACAGCACCAGCCTTGCAAGATGTGTCTGTTCCGCACACGTGCTGGTGCCAGGCACCAGGACAGTCATGTCCAGTGTACACCACAATATCACACAAAACCAGCCTTGCTAGATGTGTCTGTTCCACACACGTGCTGATGCCAGGCACCAGGACAGTCGGGTCCAGTGCACACCACAATATCAAAAAGCACCAGCCTTGCAAGATGTGTCTGTTCTGCGCACGTGCTGGTGCCAGGCACCAGGACAGTCGGGTCCAGTGCACACCACAATATCAAACAGCACCAGCCTTTCAAGATGTGTCTGTTCCGCACACACATGCTGATGCCAGGCACCAGGACAGTCGGGTCCAATGCACACCACAATATCAAACAGCACCAGCCTTGCAAGATGTGTCTGTTCCGCACACGTGCTGGTGCCAGGCACCAGGACAGTCGTGTCCAGTGTACACCACAATATCAAACAGCACCAGCCTTGCAAGATGTGTCTGTTCTGCGCACGTGCTGGTGCCAGGCACCAGCACAGTCGGTCCCAGTGTACACTACAATATCAAACAGCACCAGCCTTGCAAGATATGTCCGTTCCGCACACGTGCCAATGCCAGGCACCAGGACAGTCGGGTCTAGTGTACACTACAATATCACACAGCACCAGCCTTGCAAGATGTGTCTGTTTCGCACACGTGTTGGTGCCAGGCACCAGGACAGTTGGGCCCAGTGTACACCACAATATCAAACAGCACCAGCCTTGCAAGATGTGTCTGTTCCGCACACGTGCTGGTGCCAGGCACCGGACAGTCGGGTCCAGCGTACACTACAATATCAAACAGCACCCGTCTTGCAAGATATGTCTGTTCGGCACACGTGCCAATGCCAGGCACCAGGACAGTCGGGTCTAGTGTACACTACAATATCACACAGCACCAGCCTTGCAAGATGTGTCTGACCCGCACACGTGCTGATG
Organism: Ambystoma mexicanum; assembly: GCF_040938575.1. NCBI lineage: Eukaryota > Metazoa > Chordata > Amphibia > Caudata > Ambystomatidae > Ambystoma > Ambystoma mexicanum. Next base: position 13,145,452 of record NC_090927.1, read on the forward strand.
CCAGGCACCAGGACAGTCTGGTCCAGTGTACACTAAAATATCAAACAGCACCAGCCTTGCAAGATGTGTCTGTTCTGCACACGTGCTGATGCCAGGCACCAGGACAGTCGGGTCCAGTGTAGACTACAATATCAAACAGCACCAGCCTTGCAAGATGTGTCTGTCCTGCACACGTGCTGATGCCAGGCACCAGGACAGTCGGGTCCAGTGTAGACTACAATATCAAACAGCACCAGCCTTGCAAGATGTGTCTGTTCCGCACACGTGGTGGTGCCAGGCACCAGGACAGTGTGGTCCAGTGTACACTACAATATCAAACAGCACCAGCCTTGCAAGATGTGTCTGTTCCGCGCACGTGCTGGTGCCAGGCACCGGACAGTAGGGTCCAGTGGACACTTCAATATCAAACAGCACCAGCCTTGCAAGATGTGTCTGTTCCGCACACGTGCTGATGCCAGGCACCAGGACAGTCAGGTCCAGTGTACACCACAATATCACACAGCACCAGCCTTGCAAGATGTGTTTGTTCTGCCCATGTGCTGATGCCAGGCACCAAGACAGTCTAGTCCAGCATACACTACAATTTCAAACAGCACCAGCCTTGCAAGATGTGTCTGTTCCGCACACGTGCTGATGCCAGGCACCAGGACAGTCAGGTCCAGTGTACACCACAATATCACACAGCACCAGCCTTGCAAGATATGTCGGTTCCGCACTCACGTGCTGATGCCAGGCACCAGGACAGTCGGGTCCAGTGTACACCACAATATCAAACAGCACCAGTCTTGCAAGATGTGTTTGTTCTGCCCATGTGCTGATGCCAGGCACCAAGACAGTCTAGTCCAGCATACACTACAATTTCAAACAGCACCAGCCTTGCAGGATGTGTCTGTTCCGCACACGTGCTGATGCCAGGCACCAGGACAGTCATGTCCAGTGTACACCACGATATCACACAGCACCAGCCGTGCAAGATGTGTCTGTTCTGCACACGTGCTGATGCCAGGCACCAGGACAGTCGGGTCCAGTGTACACTACAATATCAAACAGCACCAGCCTTGCAAGATGTGTCTGTTCTGCGCACGTGCTGATGGCAGGCACCAGGACAGTCGGGTCCAGTGTACACCACAATATCAAACAGCACCAGCCTTGCAAGATGTGTCTGTTCTGCACACACCTGCTGATGCCAGGCACCAGGACAGTCGGGTCCAGTGTACACCACAATACCAAACAGCACCAGTCTTGCAAGATGTGTCTGTTCCGCACACGTGCTGGTGCCGGGCACCAGGACAGTCGCGTCCAGTGTACACCACAATATCAAACAGCACCAGCCTTGCAAGATGTGTCTGTCCGCACACGTGCTGGTGCCAGGCACCAGGACAGTCGGGTCCAGTGTACACTACAATATCAAAAAGCACCAGCCTTGCAATATGTGTCTGTTCTGCACACGTGGTGGTGCCAGGCACCAGGACAGTCGGGTCCAGTGCACACCACAATATCAAACAGCACCAGCCTTGCAAGATGTGTCTGTTCCGCACACGTGCCAATGCCAGGCACCAGGACACTTGGGTCCAGTGTACACTACAATATCAAACAGCACCAGCCTTGCAAGATGTGTCTGTTCCGCACACACGTGCTGATGCCAGGCACCAGGACAGTCGTATCCAGTGTACACCACAATATCACACAGCACCAGCCTTGCAAGATGTGTCTGTTCTGCACACGTGCTGGTGCCAGGCACCAGGACAGTCGGGTCCAGCGTACACTACAATATCAAACAGCACCAGCCTTGCAAGATGTGTCTGTTCTGCACACGTGCTGGTGCCAGGCACCAGGACAGTCGTATCCAGTGTACACCACAATATCACACAGCACCAGCCTTGCAAGATGTGTCTGTTCTGCACACGTGCTGGTGCCAGGCACCAGGACAGTCGGGTCCAGTGTACACTACAATATCAAAAAGCACCAGCCTTGCAATATGTGTCTGTTCCGCACACGTGCTGGTGCCAGGCACCAGGACAGTGGGTCCAGTGTACACCACAATTTCAAACTGCACCAGCCTTGCAAGATGTGTCTGTTCTGCACACGTGCTGGTGCCAGGCACCAGGGCAGTCGGGTCTAGTGTACACTACAATATCACAAAGCACCAGCCTTGCAAGATGTGTCTGTTCCGCACACACGCTGGTGCCAGGCACCAGGACAGTCGGGTCCAGTGTACACTACAATATCAAACAGCACCAGCCTTGCAAGATGTGTCTGTTCCGCACACGTGCTGGTGCCAGGCACCAGGACAGTCGGGTCCAGTGTACACCACAATATCAAACAGCACCAGCCTTGCAAGATGTGTCTGTCCCGCACACGTGCTGATGCCAGGCACCAGGACAGTCGGGTCCAGTGTACACTAGAATATCAAACAGCACCAGCCTTGCAAGATGTGTCTGTTCCGCACACGTGCTGGTGCCAGGCACCGGACAGTAGGGTCTAGTGTACACTTCAATATCACACAGCACCAGCCTTGCAAGATGTGTCTGTTCCGCACACGTGCCAATGCCAGGCACCAGGACAGTTGAGTCCAGTGTACACCACAATACCAAACAGCACCAGCCTTGCAAGATGTGTCTGTTCTGCGCACGTGCTGGTGCCAGGCACCAGGACAGTCGGGCCCAGTGTACACTACAATATCAAACAGCACCAGCCTTTCAAGATGTGTATGTTCCGCACTCACGTGCTGATGCCAGGCACCAGGACAGTCGCGTCCAGTGTACACCACAATATCAAACAGCACCAGCCTTGCAAGATGTGTCTGTTCTGCGCACGTGCTGGTGCCAGGCACCAGGACAGTCGGGCCCAGTGTACACTACAATATCAAACAGCACCAGCCTTTCAAGATGTGTATGTTCCGCACTCACGTGCTGATGCCAGGCACCAGGACAGTCGCGTCCAGTGTACACCACAATATCAAACAGCACCAGCCTTGCAAGATGTGTCTGTTCTGCGCACGTGCTGGTGCCAGGCACCAGGACAGTCGGGCCCAGTGTACACTACAATATCAAACAGCACCAGCCTTTCAAGATGTGTCTGTTCCGCACACACGTGCTGATGCCAGGCACCAGGACAGTCGTATCCAGTGTACACCACAATATCACACAGCACCAGCCTTGCAAGATGTGTCTGTTCTGCACACGTGCTGGTGCCAGGCACCAGGACAGTCGGGTCCAGTGTACACTACAATATCAAACAGTAACAGCCTTGCAAGATGTGTCTGTTCCGCACACACGCTGGTGCCAGGCACCAGGACAGTGGGTCCAGTGTACACCACAATATCACACAGCACCAGCCTTGCAAGATGTGTCTGTTCCACACACGTGCTGATGCCAGGCACCAGGACAGTCGGGTCCAGTGTACACCACAATATCACACAGCACCAGCCTTGCAAGAGGTGTCTGTTCTGCACACGTGCTGGTGCCAGGCACCAGGACAGTCGGGTCCAGTGTACACTACAATATCAAACAGCACCAACCTTGCAAGTTATGTCTGTTCCGCACACGTGCCAATGCCAGGCACCAGGACAGTCGGGTCTAGTGTACACTACAATATCACACAGCACCAGCCTTGCAAGAAGTGTCTGTTTTGCACACGTGTTGGTGCCAGGCACCAGGACAGTTGGGTCCAGCGTACACTACAATATCAAACAGCACCCGTCTTGCAAGATATGTCTGTTCGGCACACATGCCAATGCCAGGCACCAGGACAGTCGGGTCTAGTGTACACTACAATATCACACAGCACCAGCCTTGCAAGATGTGTCTGTTCCGCACACGTGCCAATGCCAGGCACCAGGACAGTCAGGTCCAGCGCACACTACAATATCAAACAGCACCAGCCTTGCAAGATGTGTCTGTTCTGCGCACGTGCTGGTGCCAGGCACCAGAACAGTCGGGCCCAGTGTCGAGTACAATATCAAACAGCACCAGCCTTGCAAGATGTGTGTCTGTTCTGTGCACGTGCTGGTGCCAGGCACCAGGACAGTCGTGTCCGGTGTACACTACAATATCAAACAGCACCAGCCTTGCAAGATGTGTCTGTTCCGCACACGTGTTGGTGCCAGGCACCAGGACAGTCGGGCACAGTGTACACCACAATATCAAACAGCACCAGCCTTGCAAGATGTGTCTGTTCTGCGCACGTGCTGGTGCCAGGCACCAGGACAGTCGGGCCCAGTGTACACTACAATATCAAACAGCACCAGCCTTTCAAGATGTGTCTGTTCCGCACACACATGCTGATGCCAGGCACCAGGACAGTCGGGTCCAGTGTACACCACAATATCAAACAGCACCAGCCTTGCAAGATGTGTCTGACCCGCACACGTGCTGATGCCAGGCACCGGGACAGTGGGTCCAGTGTACACTACAATATCAAACAGCACCAGCCTTGCAAGATGTGTCTGTTCCGCACACACGTGCTGATGCCAGGCACCAGGACAGTCGGGTCCAGTGTACGCTACAATATCAAACAGCACCAGCCTTGCAAGATGTGTCTGTTCTGCACACACGCGCTGATGCCAGGCACCAGGACAGTCGGGTCCAGTGTACACCACAATATCAAACAGCACCAGCCTTCCAAGATGTGTCTGTTCTGCACACGTGCTGGTGCCAGGCACTAGGACAGTCGTATCCAGTGTACACCACAATATCACACAGCACCAGCCTTGCAAGATGTGTCTGTTCTGCACACGTGCTGGTGCCAGGCACCAGGACAGTCGGGTCCAGTGTACACTACAATATCAAACAGTAACAGCCTTGCAAGATGTGTCTGTTCCGCACACACGCTGGTGCCAGGCACCAGGACAGTGGGTCCAGTGTACACCACAATATCACACAGCACCAGCCTTGCAAGATGTGTCTGTTCCACACACGTGCTGATGCCAGGCACCAGGACAGTCGGGTCCAGTGTACACCACAATATCACACAGCACCAGCCTTGCAAGATGTGTCTGTTCCGCACACGTGCTGGTGCCAGGCACCAGGACAGTCGTATCCAGTGTACACCACAATATCACACAGCACCAGCCTTGCAAGATGTGTCTGTTCTGCACACGTGCTGGTGCCAGGCACCAGGACAGTCGGGTCCAGTGTACACTACAATATCAAAAAGCACCAGCCTTGCAATATGTGTCTGTTCCGCACACGTGCTGGTGCCAGGCACCAGGACAGTGGGTCCAGTGTACACCACAATTTCAAACTGCACCAGCCTTGCAAGATGTGTCTGTTCTGCACACGTGCTGGTGCCAGGCACCAGGGCAGTCGGGTCTAGTGTACACTACAATATCACAAAGCACCAGCCTTGCAAGATGTGTCTGTTCCGCACACACGCTGGTGCCAGGCACCAGGACAGTCGGGTCCAGTGTACACTACAATATCAAACAGCACCAGCCTTGCAAGATGTGTCTGTTCCGCACACGTGCTGGGGCCAGGCACCAGGACAGTCGGGTCCAGTGTACACCACAATATCAAACAGCACCAGCCTTGCAAGATGTGTCTGTCCCGCACACGTGCTGATGCCAGGCACCAGGACAGTCGGGTCCAGTGTACACTAGAATATCAAACAGCACCAGCCTTGCAAGATGTGTCTGTTCCGCACACGTGCTGGTGCCAGGCACCGGACAGTAGGGTCTAGTGTACACTTCAATATCACACAGCACCAGCCTTGCAAGATGTGTCTGTTCCGCACACGTGCCAATGCCAGGCACCAGGACAGTTGAGTCCAGTGTACACCACAATACCAAACAGCACCAGCCTTGCAAGATGTGTCTGTTCTGCGCACGTGCTGGTGCCAGGCACCAGGACAGTCGGGCCCAGTGTACACTACAATATCAAACAGCACCAGCCTTTCAAGATGTGTATGTTCCGCACTCACGTGCTGATGCCAGGCACCAGGACAGTCGCGTCCAGTGTACACCACAATATCAAACAGCACCAGCCTTGCAAGATGTGTCTGTTCTGCGCACGTGCTGGTGCCAGGCACCAGGACAGTCGGGCCCAGTGTACACTACAATATCAAACAGCACCAGCCTTTCAAGATGTGTATGTTCCGCACTCACGTGCTGATGCCAGGCACCAGGACAGTCGCGTCCAGTGTACACCACAATATCAAACAGCACCAGCCTTGCAAGATGTGTCTGTTCTGCGCACGTGCTGGTGCCAGGCACCAGGACAGTCGGGCCCAGTGTACACTACAATATCAAACAGCACCAGCCTTTCAAGATGTGTCTGTTCCGCACGCACGTGCTGATGCCAGGCACCAGGACAGTCGTATCCAGTGTACACCACAATATCACACAGCACCAGCCTTGCAAGATGTGTCTGTTCTGCACACGTGCTGGTGCCAGGCACCAGGACAGTCGGGTCCAGTGTACACTACAATATCAAACAGCACCAACCTTGCAAGTTATGTCTGTTCCGCACACGTGCCAATGCCAGGCACCAGGACAGTCGGGTCTAGTGTACACTACAATATCACACAGCACCAGCCTTGCAAGAAGTGTCTGTTTTGCACACGTGTTGGTGCCAGGCACCAGGACAGTTGGGTCCAGCGTACACTACAATATCAAACAGCACCCGTCTTGCAAGATATGTCTGTTCGGCACACATGCCAATGCCAGGCACCAGGACAGTCGGGTCTAGTGTACACTACAATATCACACAGCACCAGCCTTGCAAGATGTGTCTGTTCCGCACACGTGCCAATGCCAGGCACCAGGACTGTCGAGTCCAGTGTACACCACAATACCAAACAGCACCAGCCTTGCAAGATGTGTCTGTTCCGCACACGTGTTGGTGCCAGGCACCAGGACAGTCAGGTCCAGCGCACACTACAATATCAAACAGCACCAGCCTTGCAAGATGTGTCTGTTCTGCGCACGTGCTGGTGCCAGGCACCAGAACAGTCGGGCCCAGTGTCGAGTACAATATCAAACAGCACCAGCCTTGCAAGATGTGTGTCTGTTCTGTGCACGTGCTGGTGCCAGGCACCAGGACAGTCGTGTCCGGTGTACACTACAATATCAAACAGCACCAGCCTTGCAAGATGTGTCTGTTCCGCACACGTGTTGGTGCCAGGCACCAGGACAGTCGGGCACAGTGTACACCACAATATCAAACAGCACCAGCCTTGCAAGATGTGTCTGTTCTGCGCACGTGCTGGTGCCAGGCACCAGGACAGTCGGGCCCAGTGTACACTACAATATCAAACAGCACCAGCCTTGCAAGATGTGTCTGTTCCGCGCACGTGCTGGTGCCAGGCACCAGGACAGTCGGGCCCAGTGTACACTACAATATCAAACAGCACCAGCCTTGCAAGATGTGTCTGTTCCGCACACGTGCTGGTGCCAGGCACCAGGACAGTCGGGTCCAGCGCACACTACAATATCACACAGCACCAGCCTTGCAAGATGTGTCTGTTCTGCACACGTGCTGGTGCCAGGCACCGGGACAGTGGGTCCAGTGTACACTACAATATCAAACAGCACCAGCCTTGCAAGATGTGTCTGTTCCACACACGTGCTGATGCCAGGCACCGGACAGTCGGGTCCAGCGTACACTACAATATCAAACAGCACCCGTCTTGCAAGATATGTCTGTTCGGCACACGTGCCAATGCCAGGCACCAGGACAGTCGGGTCTAGTGTACACTACAATATCACACAGCACCAGCCTTGCAAGATGTGTCTGTCCCGCACACGTGCTGATGCCAGGCACCGGGACAGTGGGTCCAGTGTACACTACAATATCAAACAGCACCAGCCTTTCAAGATGTGCCTGTTCCGCACACACGTGCTGATGCCAGGCACCAGAACAGTCGCGTCCAGTGTACACCACAATATCAAACAGCACCAGCCTTGCAAGATGTGTCTGACCCGCACACGTGCTGATGCCAGGCACCAGGACAGTCGGGTCCAGTGTACACCACAATATCACACAGCACCAGCCTTGCAAGATGTGTCTGTTTTGCACACGTGCTGGTGCCAGGCACCAGGACAGTCGGGTCCAGTGTACACCACAATATCAAACAGCACCAGCCTTGCAAGATGTGTCTGACCCGCACACGTGCTGATGCCAGGCACCGGGACAGTGGGTCCATTGTACACTACAATATCAAACAGCACCAGCCTTGCAAGATGTGTCTGTTCCGCACACACGTGCTGGTGCCAGGCACCAGAACAGTCGCGTCCAGTGTACACCACAATATCACACAGCACCAGCTTTGCAAGATGTGTCTGTTTTGCACACGTGCTGGTGCCAGGCACCAGGACAGTCGGGTCCAGTGTACACCACAATATCAAACAGCACCAGCCTTGCAAGATGTGTCTGACCCGCACACGTGCTGATGCCAGGCACCGGGACAGTGGGTCCAGTGTACACTACAATATCAAACAGCACCAGCCTTGCAAGATGTGTCTGTTCCGCACACACGTGCTGATGCCAGGCACCAGGACAGTCGGGTCCAGTGTACGCTACAATATCAAACAGCACCAGCCTTGCAAGATGTGTCTGACCCGCACACGTGCTGATGCCAGGCACCAGGACAGTCAGGTCCAGTGTACACCACAATATCAAACAGCACCAGCCTTGCAAGATGTGTCTGTTTTGCACACGTGCTGGTGCCAGGCACCAGGACAGTCGGGCCCAGTGTACACTACAATATCAAACAGCACCAGCCTTGCAAGATGTGTCTGACCCGCACACGTGCTGATGCCAGGCACCGGACAGTCGGGTCCAGTGGATACTTCAATATCAAACAGCACCAGCCTTGCAAGATGTGTCTGTTCTGCGCACGTGCTGGTGCCAGGCACCAGGACAGTCGGGCCCAGTGTACACTACAATATCAAACAGCACCAGCCTTGCAAGATGTGTCTGTTCCGCACACGTGCTGGTGCCAGGCACCGGACAGTAGGGTCCAGTGGACACTTCAATATCAAACAGCACCAGCCTTGCAAGATGTGTCTGTTCTGCGCACGTGCTGGTGCCAGGCACTAGGACACTTGGGTCCAGTGTACACTAGAATATCAAACAGCACCAGCCTTGCAAGATGTGTCTGTTCCGCACACACGTCCTGATGCCAGGCACCAGGACAGTCGGGCCCAGTGTACACTACAATATCAAACAGCACCAGCCTTGCAAGATGTGTCTGTTCCGCACACGTGCTGGTGCCAGGCACCAGGACAGTCGCGTCCAGTGTACACCACAATATCAAACAGCACCAGCCTTGCAAGATGTGTCTGACCCGCACACGTGCTGATGCCAGGCACCGGGACAGTGGGTCCAGTGTACACTACAATATCAAACAGCACCAGCCTTGCAAGATGTGTCTGTTCCGCACACACGTGCTGATGCCAGGCACCAGGACAGTCGGGTCCAGTGTACACCACAATATCAAACAGCACCAGCCTTGCAAGATGTGTCTGTCCGCACACGTGCTGGTGCCAGGCACCAGGACAGTCGGGTCCAGTGTACACTACAATATCACACAGCACCAGCCTTGCAAGATGTGTCTGTTCCGCACACACATGCTGATGCCAGGCACCAGGACAGTCAGGTCCAGTGTACACCACAATATCACACAGCACCAGCCTTGCAAGATGTGTCTGTTCCCCACACGTGCTGATGCCAGGCACTAGGACAGTCGGGTCCAGTGTACACTACAATATCAAAAAGCACCAGCCTTGCAAGATGTGTCTGTTCCGCACACGTGCTGGTGCCAGGCACCAGGACAGTCGGGTCTAGTGTACACTACAATATCACACAGCACCAGCCTTGCAAGATGTGTCTGTTCCGCACACACGCTGGTGCCAGGCACCAGGACAGTGGGTCCAGTGTACACTAGAATATCAAACAGCACCAGCCTTGCAAGATGTGTCTGTTCCGCACACGTGGTGGTGCCAGGCACCAGGACAGTCGTGTCCAGTGTACACCACAATATCACACAGCACCAGCCTTGCAAGATGTGTCTGTTCTGCGCACGTGCTGATGCCAGGCACCAGGACAGTCGGGTCCAGCGTACACTACAATATCAAACAGCACCAGTCTTGCAAGATATGTCTGTTCGGCACAAGTGCCAATGCCAGGCACCAGGAGAGTCGGGTCTCGTGTACACTTCAATATCACACAGCACCAGCCTTGCAAGATGTGTCTGTTCCGCACACGTGCCAATGCCAGGCACCAGGACAGTTGAGTCCAGTGTACACCACAATACCAAACAGCACCAGCCTTGCAAGATGTGTCTGTTTTGCGCACGTGCTGGTGCCAGGCACCAGAACAGTCGGGCCCAGTGTACACTACAATATCAAACAGCACCAGCCTTTCAAGATGTGTCTGTTTTGCGCACGTGCTGGTGCCAGGCACCGGGACAGTGGGTCCAGTGTACACCACAATATCAAACAGCACCAGCCTTGCAAGATGTGTCTGTTCCGCACACGTGCTGATGCCAGGCACCAGGACAGTCGGGTCCAGTGTACACTACAATATCAAACAGCACCAGCCTTGCAAGATGTGTCTGTTCTGCACACGTGCTGGTGCCAGGCACCAGGACAGTCGGGTCCAGTGTACACTACAATATCAAACAGCACCAACCTTGCAAGATGTGTCTGTTCCGCACACACGTGCTGATGCCAGGCACCAGGACAGTCGGGTCCAGTGTACACCACAATATCAAACAGCACCAGCCTTGCAAGATGTGTCTGTCCGCACACGTGCTGGTGCCAGGCACCAGGACAGTCGGGTCCAGTGTACACTACAATATCACACAGCACCAGCCTTGCAAGATGTGTCTGTTCCGCACACACATGCTGATGCCAGGCACCAGGACAGTCAGGTCCAGTGTACACCACAATATCACACAGCACCAGCCTTGCAAGATGTGTCTGTTCCCCACACGTGCTGATGCCAGGCACTAGGACAGTCGGGTCCAGTGTACACTACAATATCAAAAAGCACCAGCCTTGCAAGATGTGTCTGTTCCGCACACGTGCTGGTGCCAGGCACCAGGACAGTCGGGTCTAGTGTACACTACAATATCACACAGCACCAGCCTTGCAAGATGTGTCTGTTCCGCACACACGCTGGTGCCAGGCACCAGGACAGTGGGTCCAGTGTACACTAGAATATCAAACAGCACCAGCCTTGCAAGATGTGTCTGTTCCGCACACGTGGTGGTGCCAGGCACCAGGACAGTCGTGTCCAGTGTACACCACAATATCACACAGCACCAGCCTTGCAAGATGTGTCTGTTCTGCGCACGTGCTGATGCCAGGCACCAGGACAGTCGGGTCCAGCGTACACTACAATATCAAACAGCACCAGTCTTGCAAGATATGTCTGTTCGGCACAAGTGCCAATGCCAGGCACCAGGAGAGTCGGGTCTCGTGTACACTTCAATATCACACAGCACCAGCCTTGCAAGATGTGTCTGTTCCGCACACGTGCCAATGCCAGGCACCAGGACAGTTGAGTCCAGTGTACACCACAATACCAAACAGCACCAGCCTTGCAAGATGTGTCTGTTTTGCGCACGTGCTGGTGCCAGGCACCAGAACAGTCGGGCCCAGTGTACACTACAATATCAAACAGCACCAGCCTTTCAAGATGTGTCTGTTTTGCGCACGTGCTGGTGCCAGGCACCGGGACAGTGGGTCCAGTGTACACCACAATATCAAACAGCACCAGCCTTGCAAGATGTGTCTGTTCCGCACACGTGCTGATGCCAGGCACCAGGACAGTCGGGTCCAGTGTACACTACAATATCAAACAGCACCAGCCTTGCAAGATGTGTCTGTTCTGCACACGTGCTGGTGCCAGGCACCAGGACAGTCGGGTCCAGTGTACACTACAATATCAAACAGCACCAACCTTGCAAGTTATGTCTGTTCCGCACACGTGCCAATGCCAGGCACCAGGACAGTCGGGTCTAGTGTACACTACAATATCACACAGCACCAGCCTTTCAAGAAGTGTCTGTTTCGCACACGTGTTGGTGCCAGGCACCAGGACAGTTGGGGCCAGTGTACACCACAATATCAAACAGCACCAGCCTTGCAAGATGTGTCTGTTCTGCACACGTGCTGGTGCCAGGCACCAGGACAGTCGGGTCTAGTGTACACTACAATATCACACAGCACCAGCCTTGCAAGATGTGTCTGTTCCGCACACGTGCCAATGCCAGGCACCAGGACTGTCGAGTCCAGTGTACACCACAATATCAAACAGCACCAGCCTTGCAAGATGTGTGTCTGTTCTGTGCACGTGCTGGTGCCAGGCACCAGGACAGTCGTGTCCAGTGTACACCACAATATCACACAGCACCAGCCTTGCAAGATGTGTCTGTTCCGCACACGTGTTGGTGCCAGGCACCAGGACAGTCGGGCACAGTGTACACCACAATATCAAACAGCACCAGCCTTGCAAGATGTGTGTCTGTTCTGTGCACGTGCTGGTGCCAGGCACCAGGACAGTCGTGTCCAGTGTACACTACAATATCAAACAGCACCAGCCTTGCAAGATGTGTCTGTTCCGCACACGTGTTGGTGCCAGGCACCAGGACAGTCGGGCACAGTGTACACCACAATATCAAACAGCACCAGCCTTGCAAGATGTGTCTGTTCTGCGCACGTGCTGGTGCCAGGCACCAGGACAGTCGGGCCCAGTGTACACTACAATATCAAACAGCACCAGCCTTTCAAGATGTGTCTGTTCCGCGCACGTGCTGATGCCAGGCACCAGGACAGTCGCGTCCAGTGTACACCACAATATCACACAGCACCAGCCTTGCAAGATGTGTCTGACCCGCACACGTGCTGATGCCAGGCACCGGGACAGTGGGTCCAGTGTACACTACAATATCACACAGCAGCAGCCTTGCAAGATGTGTCTGTTCCGCACACACGTGCTGATGCCAGGCACCAGGACAGTCGGGTCCAGTGTACACCACAATATCAAACAGCACCAGCCTTGCAAGATGTGTCTGACCCGCACACGTGCTGATGCCAGGCACCGGGACAGTGGGTCCAGTGTACACTACAATATCACACAGCAGCAGCCTTGCAAGATGTGTCTGTTCCGCACACACGTGCTGATGCCAGGCACCAGGACAGTCAGGTCCAGTGTACACTACAATATCAAACAGCACCAGCCTTGCAAGATGTGTCTGTTCCGCACACACGTGCTGATGCCAGGCACCAGGACAGTCAGGTCCAGTGTACACTACAATATCAAACAGCACCAGCCTTGCAAGATGTGTCTGTTCTGCACACATGCTGATGCCAGGCACCAGGACAGTCGGGTCCAGTGTACACTAAAATATCAAACAGCACCAGCCTTGCAAGATGTGTCTGTTCCGCAAACGTGCTGGTGCCAGGCACCAGGACAGTCGGGCCCAGTGCACACCACAATATCAAACAGCACCAGCCTTGCAAGATGTGTCTGTTCCGTACACGTGCTGGTGCCAGGCACCAGGACAGTCGCGTCCAGTGTACACCACAATATCACACAGCACCAGCCTTGCAAGATGTGTCTGTTCCGCACACGTGCTGATGCCAGGCACCAGGACAGTCGGGTCCAGTGTACACCACAATATCACACATCACCAGCCTTGCAAGATGTGTCTGTCCGCACACGTGCTGGTGCCAGGCACCAGGACAGTCGCGTCCAGTGTACACCACAATATCACACAGCACCAGCCTTGCAAGATGTGTCTGTTCCTCACACATGCTGATGCCAGGCACCAGGACAGTCGGGTCCAGTGTACACTACAATATCAAAAAGCACCAGCCTTGCAAGATGTGTCTGTCCCGCACACGTGCTGATGCCAGGCACCGGGACAGTGGGTCCAGTGTACACTACAATATCAAACAGCACCAGCCTTTCAAGATGTGTCTGTTCCGCACACACGTGCTGATGCCAGGCACCAGGACAGTCGGGTCCAGTGTACACCACAATATCACACAGCACCAGCCTTGCAAGATGTGTCTGTTCCGCACACGTGCTGGTGCCAGGCACCAGGACAGTCGGGTCCAGTGTACACTACAATATCAAACAGCACCAGCCTTGCAAGATGTGTCTGTTTCGCAAAGGTGCTGGTGCCAGGCACCAGGACAGTCGGGTCCAGTGCACACCACAATATCAAACAGCACCAGCCTTGCAAGATGTGTCTGTTCCGCACACGTGCTGGTGCCAGGCACCAGGACAGTCGCGTCCAGTGTACACCACAATATCACACAGCACCAGCCTTGCAAGATGTGTCTGTTCCGCACACGTGCTGGTGCCAGGCACCAGGACAGTCGTATCCAGTGTACACCACAATATCACAAAGCACCAGCCTTGCAAGATGTGTCTTTTCCGCACACGTGCTGGTGCCAGGCACCAGGACAGTCGCGTCCAGTGTACACCACAATATCACACAGCACCAGCCTTGCAAGATGTGTCTGTTCCGCACACGTGCTGGTGCCAGGCACCAGGACAGTCGCGTCCAGTGTACACCACAATATCACACAGCACCAGCCTTGCAAGATGTGTCTGTTCCGCACACGTGCTGATGCCAGGCACCAGGACAGTCGGGTCCAGTGTACACCACAATATCACAAAGCACCAGCCTTGCAAGATGTGTCTGTTCCGCACACGTGCTGGTGCCAGGCACCAGGACAGTCGTATCCAGTGTACACCACAATATCACAAAGCACCAGCCTTGCAAGATGTGTCTTTTCCGCACACGTGCTGGTGCCAGGCACCAGGACAGTCGGGTCCAGTGTCGAGTACAATATCAAACAGCACCAGCCTTGCAAGATGTGTCTGTTCTGCGCACGTGCTGGTGCCAGGCACCAGAACAGTCGGGCCCAGTGTCGAGTACAATATCAAACAGCACCAGCCTTGCAAGATGTGTGTCTGTTCTGTGCACGTGCTGGTGCCAGGCACCAGGACAGTCGTGTCCAGTGTACACTACAATATCAAACAGCACCAGCCTTGCAAGATGTGTCTGTTCCGCACACGTGTTGGTGCCAGGCACCAGGAAAGTCGGGCACAGTGTACACCACAATATCAAACAGCACCAGCCTTGCAAGATGTGTCTGTTCTGCGCACGTGCTGGTGCCAGGCACCAGGACAGTCGGGCCCAGTGTACACTACAATATCAAACAGAACCAGCCTTTCAAGATGTGTCTGTTCCGCACACACGTGCTGATGCCAGGCACCGGACAGTAGGGTCCAGTGTACACCACAATATCAAACAGCACCAGCCTTGCAAGATGTGTCTGTTTTGCACACGTGCTGGTGCCAGGCACCAGGACAGTCGGGTCCAGTGTACACCACAATATCAAACAGCACCAGCCTTGCAAGATGTGTCTGACCCGCACACGTGCTGATGCCAGGCACCAGGACAGTCGGGCCCAGTGTACACTATAATATCAAACAGCACCAGCCTTGCAAGATGTGTCTGACCCGCACACGTGCTGATGCCAGGCACCAGGACAGTCGGGCCCAGTGTACACTACAATATCAAACAGCACCAGCCTTGCAAGATGTGTCTGTTCCGCAAACGTGCTGGTGCCATGCACCAGGACAGTCGGGTCCAGTGCACACCACAATATCAAACAGCACCAGCCTTGCAAGATGTGTCTGTTCCGCACACGTGCTGGTGCCAGGCACCAGGACAGTCGCGTCCAGTGTACACCACAATATCACACAGCACCAGCCTTGCAAGATGTGTCTGTTCCGCACACGTGCTGGTGTCAGGCACTAGGACAGTCGTGTCCAGTGTACACCACAATATCACACATCACCAGCCTTGCAAGATGTGTCTGTTCTGCACACATGCTGATGCCAGGCACCAGGACTGTCGAGTCCAGTGTACACCACAATATCAAACAGCACCAGCCTTGCAAGATGTGTGTCTGTTCTGTGCACGTGCTGGTGCCAGGCACCAGGACAGTCGTGTCCAGTGTACACCACAATATCACACAGCACCAGCCTTGCAAGATGTGTCTGTTCTGCACACGTGCTGGTGCCAGGCACCAGGACAGTCGTGTCCAGTGTACACTACAATATCAAACAGCACCAGCCTTGCAAGATGTGTCTGTTCTGCACACGTGCTGGTGCCAGGCACCAGGACAGTCGCGTCCAGTGTACACCACAATATCAAACAGCACCAGCCTTGCAAGATGTGTGTCTGTTCTGTGCACGTGCTGGTGCCAGGCACCAGGACAGTCGTGTCCAGTGTACACCACAATATCAAACAGCACCAGCCTTGCAAGATGTGTCTGTTCCGCACACGTGTTGGTGCCAGGCACCAGGACAGTCGGGCACAGTGTACACCACAATATCAAACAGCACCAGCCTTGCAAGATGTGTCTGTTCTGCGCACGTGCTGGTGCCAGGCACCAGGACAGTCGGGCCCAGTGTACACTACAATATCAAACAGCACCAGCCTTTCAAGATGTGTCTGTTCCGCGCACGTGCTGATGCCAGGCACCAGGACAGTCGGGTCCAGTGTACACCACAATATCAAACAGCACCAGCCTTGCAAGATGTGTCTGACCCGCACACGTGCTGATGCCAGGCACCGGGACAGTGGGTCCAGTGTACACTACAATATCACACAGCAGCAGCCTTGCAAGATGTGTCTGTTCCGCACACACGTGCTGATGCCAGGCACCAGGACAGTCAGGTCCAGTGTACACTACAATATCAAACAGCACCAGCCTTGCAAGATGTGTCTGTTCCGCACACACGTGCTGATGCCAGGCACCAGGACAGTCAGGTCCAGTGTACACTACAATATCAAACAGCACCAGCCTTGCAAGATGTGTCTGTTCTGCACACATGCTGATGCCAGGCACCAGGACAGTCGGGTCCAGTGTACACTAAAATATCAAACAGCACCAGCCTTGCAAGATGTGTCTGTTCCGCAAACGTGCTGGTGCCAGGCACCAGGACAGTCGGGCCCAGTGCACACCACAATATCAAACAGCACCAGCCTTGCAAGATGTGTCTGTTCCGTACACGTGCTGGTGCCAGGCACCAGGACAGTCGCGTCCAGTGTACACCACAATATCACACAGCACCAGCCTTGCAAGATGTGTCTGTTCCGCACACGTGCTGATGCCAGGCACCAGGACAGTCGGGTCCAGTGTACACCACAATATCACACATCACCAGCCTTGCAAGATGTGTCTGTCCGCACACGTGCTGGTGCCAGGCACCAGGACAGTCGCGTCCAGTGTACACCACAATATCACACAGCACCAGCCTTGCAAGATGTGTCTGACCCGCACACGTGCTGATGCCAGGCACCGGGACAGTGGGTCCAGTGTACACTACAATATCACACAGCAGCAGCCTTGCAAGATGTGTCTGTTCCGCACACACGTGCTGATGCCAGGCACCAGGACAGTCGGGTCCAGTGTACACCACAATATCAAACAGCAGCAGCCTTGCAAGATGTGTCTGACCCGCACACGTGCTGATGCCAGGCACCGGGACAGTGGGTCCAGTGTACACTACAATATCACACAGCAGCAGCCTTGCAAGATGTGTCTGTTCCGCACACACGTGCTGATGCCAGGCACCAGGACAGTCAGGTCCAGTGTACACTACAATATCAAACAGCACCAGCCTTGCAAGATGTGTCTGTTCCGCACACACGTGCTGATGCCAGGCACCAGGACAGTCAGGTCCAGTGTACACTACAATATCAAACAGCACCAGCCTTGCAAGATGTGTCTGTTCTGCACACATGCTGATGCCAGGCACCAGGACAGTCGGGTCCAGTGTACACTAAAATATCAAACAGCACCAGCCTTGCAAGATGTGTCTGTTCCGCAAACGTGCTGGTGCCAGGCACCAGGACAGTCGGGCCCAGTGCACACCACAATATCAAACAGCACCAGCCTTGCAAGATGTGTCTGTTCCGTACACGTGCTGGTGCCAGGCACCAGGACAGTCGCGTCCAGTGTACACAACAATATCAAACACAGCACCAGCCTTGCAAGATGTGTCTGTTCCGCACACGTGCTGATGCCAGGCACCAGGACAGTCGGGTCCAGTGTACACCACAATATCACACATCACCAGCCTTGCAAGATGTGTCTGTCCGCACACGTGCTGGTGCCAGGCACCAGGACAGTCGCGTCCAGTGTACACCACAATATCACACAGCACCAGCCTTGCAAGATGTGTCTGTTCCTCACACATGCTGATGCCAGGCACCAGGACAGTCGGGTCCAGTGTACACTACAATATCAAAAAGCACCAGCCTTGCAAGATGTGTCTGTCCCGCACACGTGCTGATGCCAGGCACCGGGACAGTGGGTCCAGTGTACACTACAATATCAAACAGCACCAGCCTTTCAAGATGTGTCTGTTCCGCACACACGTGCTGATGCCAGGCACCAGGACAGTCGGGTCCAGTGTACACCACAATATCACACAGCACCAGCCTTGCAAGATGTGTCTGTTCCGCACACGTGCTGGTGCCAGGCACCAGGACAGTCGGGTCCAGTGTACACTACAATATCAAACAGCACCAGCCTTGCAAGATGTGTCTGTTTCGCAAAGGTGCTGGTGCCAGGCACCAGGACAGTCGGGTCCAGTGCACACCACAATATCAAACAGCACCAGCCTTGCAAGATGTGTCTGTTCCGCACACGTGCTGGTGCCAGGCACCAGGACAGTCGCGTCCAGTGTACACCACAATATCACACAGCACCAGCCTTGCAAGATGTGTCTGTTCCGCACACGTGCTGGTGCCAGGCACCAGGACAGTCGTATCCAGTGTACACCACAATATCACAAAGCACCAGCCTTGCAAGATGTGTCTTTTCCGCACACGTGCTGGTGCCAGGCACCAGGACAGTCGCGTCCAGTGTACACCACAATATCACACAGCACCAGCCTTGCAAGATGTGTCTGTTCCGCACACGTGCTGGTGCCAGGCACCAGGACAGTCGCGTCCAGTGTACACCACAATATCACACAGCACCAGCCTTGCAAGATGTGTCTGTTCCGCACACGTGCTGATGCCAGGCACCAGGACAGTCGGGTCCAGTGTACACCACAATATCACAAAGCACCAGCCTTGCAAGATGTGTCTGTTCCGCACACGTGCTGGTGCCAGGCACCAGGACAGTCGTATCCAGTGTACACCACAATATCACAAAGCACCAGCCTTGCAAGATGTGTCTTTTCCGCACACGTGCTGGTGCCAGGCACCAGGACAGTCGGGTCCAGTGTCGAGTACAATATCAAACAGCACCAGCCTTGCAAGATGTGTCTGTTCTGCGCACGTGCTGGTGCCAGGCACCAGAACAGTCGGGCCCAGTGTCGAGTACAATATCAAACAGCACCAGCCTTGCAAGATGTGTGTCTGTTCTGTGCACGTGCTGGTGCCAGGCACCAGGACAGTCGTGTCCAGTGTACACTACAATATCAAACAGCACCAGCCTTGCAAGATGTGTCTGTTCCGCACACGTGTTGGTGCCAGGCACCAGGACAGTCGGGCACAGTGTACACCACAATATCAAACAGCACCAGCCTTGCAAGATGTGTCTGTTCTGCGCACGTGCTGGTGCCAGGCACCAGGACAGTCGGGCCCAGTGTACACTACAATATCAAACAGAACCAGCCTTTCAAGATGTGTCTGTTCCGCACACACGTGCTGATGCCAGGCACCGGACAGTAGGGTCCAGTGTACACCACAATATCAAACAGCACCAGCCTTGCAAGATGTGTCTGTTTTGCACACGTGCTGGTGCCAGGCACCAGGACAGTCGGGTCCAGTGTACACCACAATATCAAACAGCACCAGCCTTGCAAGATGTGTCTGACCCGCACACGTGCTGATGCCAGGCACCAGGACAGTCGGGCCCAGTGTACACTACAATATCAAACAGCACCAGCCTTGCAAGATGTGTCTGACCCGCACACGTGCTGATGCCAGGCACCAGGACAGTCGGGCCCAGTGTACACTACAATATCAAACAGCACCAGCCTTGCAAGATGTGTCTGTTCCGCAAACGTGCTGGTGCCAGGCACCAGGACAGTCGGGTCCAGTGCACACCACAATATCAAACAGCACCAGCCTTGCAAGATGTGTCTGTTCCGAACACGTGCTGGTGCCAGGCACCAGGACAGTCGCGTCCAGTGTACACCACAATATCACACAGCACCAGCCTTGCAAGATGTGTCTGTTCCGCACACGTGCTGGTGTCAGGCACTAGGACAGTCGTGTCCAGTGTACACCACAATATCACACATCACCAGCCTTGCAAGATGTGTCTGTTCTGCACACATGCTGATGCCAGGCACCAGGACTGTCGAGTCCAGTGTACACCACAATATCAAACAGCACCAGCCTTGCAAGATGTGTGTCTGTTCTGTGCACGTGCTGGTGCCAGGCACCAGGACAGTCGTGTCCAGTGTACACCACAATATCACACAGCACCAGCCTTGCAAGATGTGTCTGTTCTGCACACGTGCTGGTGCCAGGCACCAGGACAGTCGTGTCCAGTGTACACTACAATATCAAACAGCACCAGCCTTGCAAGATGTGTCTGTTCTGCACACGTGCTGGTGCCAGGCACCAGGACAGTCGCGTCCAGTGTACACCACAATATCAAACAGCACCAGCCTTGCAAGATGTGTGTCTGTTCTGTGCACGTGCTGGTGCCAGGCACCAGGACAGTCGTGTCCAGTGTACACTACAATATCAAACAGCACCAGCCTTGCAAGATGTGTCTGTTCCGCACACGTGTTGGTGCCAGGCACCAGGACAGTCGGGCACAGTGTACACCACAATATCAAACAGCACCAGCCTTGCAAGATGTGTCTGTTCTGCGCACGTGCTGGTGCCAGGCACCAGGACAGTCGGGCCCAGTGTACACTACAATATCAAACAGCACCAGCCTTTCAAGATGTGTCTGTTCCGCGCACGTGCTGATGCCAGGCACCAGGACAGTCGGGTCCAGTGTACACCACAATATCAAACAGCACCAGCCTTGCAAGATGTGTCTGACCCGCACACGTGCTGATGCCAGGCACCGGGACAGTGGGTCCAGTGTACACTACAATATCACACAGCAGCAGCCTTGCAAGATGTGTCTGTTCCGCACACACGTGCTGATGCCAGGCACCAGGACAGTCAGGTCCAGTGTACACTACAATATCAAACAGCACCAGCCTTGCAAGATGTGTCTGTTCCGCACACACGTGCTGATGCCAGGCACCAGGACAGTCAGGTCCAGTGTACACTACAATATCAAACAGCACCAGCCTTGCAAGATGTGTCTGTTCTGCACACATGCTGATGCCAGGCACCAGGACAGTCGGGTCCAGTGTACACTAAAATATCAAACAGCACCAGCCTTGCAAGATGTGTCTGTTCCGCAAACGTGCTGGTGCCAGGCACCAGGACAGTCGGGCCCAGTGCACACCACAATATCAAACAGCACCAGCCTTGCAAGATGTGTCTGTTCCGTACACGTGCTGGTGCCAGGCACCAGGACAGTCGCGTCCAGTGTACACCACAATATCACACAGCACCAGCCTTGCAAGATGTGTCTGTTCCGCACACGTGCTGATGCCAGGCACCAGGACAGTCGGGTCCAGTGTACACCACAATATCACACATCACCAGCCTTGCAAGATGTGTCTGTCCGCACACGTGCTGGTGCCAGGCACCAGGACAGTCGGGTCCAGTGTACACCACAATATCACACAGCACCAGCCTTGCAAGATGTGTCTGTTCCTCACACATGCTGATGCCAGGCACCAGGACAGTCGGGTCCAGTGTACACTACAATATCAAAAAGCACCAGCCTTGCAAGATATGTCTGTCCCGCACACGTGCTGATGCCAGGCACCGGGACAGTGGGTCCAGTGTACACTACAATATCAAACAGCACCAGCCTTTCAAGATGTGTCTGTTCCGCACACACGTGCTGATGCCAGGCACCAGGACAGTCGGGTCCAGTGTACACCACAATATCAAACAGCACCAGCCTTGCAAGATGTGTCTGTTCCGCACACGTGCTGGTGCCAGGCACCAGGACAGTCGGGTCCAGTGTACACTACAATATCAAACAGCACCAGCCTTGCAAGATGTGTCTGTTTCGCAAAGGTGCTGGTGCCAGGCACCAGGACAGTCGGGTCCAGTGCACACCACAATATCAAACAGCACCAGCCTTGCAAGATGTGTCTGTTCCGCACACATGCTGGTGCCAGGCACCAGGACAGTCGCGTCCAGTGTACACCACAATATCACACAGCACCAGCCTTGCAAGATGTGTCTGTTCCGCACACGTGCTGGTGCCAGGCACCAGGACAGTCGTATCCAGTGTACACCACAATATCACAAAGCACCAGCCTTGCAAGATGTGTCTTTTCCGCACACGTGCTGGTGCCAGGCACCAGGACAGTCGCGTCCAGTGTACACCACAATATCACACAGCACCAGCCTTGCAAGATGTGTCTGTTCCGCACACGTGCTGGTGCCAGGCACCAGGACAGTCGCGTCCAGTGTACACCACAATATCACACAGCACCAGCCTTGCAAGATGTGTCTGTTCCGCACACGTGCTGATGCCAGGCACCAGGACAGTCGGGTCCAGTGTACACCACAATATCACAAAGCACCAGCCTTGCAAGATGTGTCTGTTCCGCACACGTGCTGGTGCCAGGCACCAGGACAGTCGTATCCAGTGTACACCACAATATCACAAAGCACCAGCCTTGCAAGATGTGTCTTTTCCGCACACGTGCTGGTGCCAGGCACCAGGACAGTCGGGTCCAGTGTCGAGTACAATATCAAACAGCACCAGCCTTGCAAGATGTGTCTGTTCTGCGCACGTGCTGGTGCCAGGCACCAGAACAGTCGGGCCCAGTGTCGAGTACAATATCAAACAGCACCAGCCTTGCAAGATGTGTGTCTGTTCTGTGCACGTGCTGGTGCCAGGCACCAGGACAGTCGTGTCCAGTGTACACTACAATATCAAACAGCACCAGCCTTGCAAGATGTGTCTGTTCCGCACACGTGTTGGTGCCAGGCACCAGGACAGTCGGGCACAGTGTACACCACAATATCAAACAGCACCAGCCTTGCAAGATGTGTCTGTTCTGCGCACGTGCTGGTGCCAGGCACCAGGACAGTCGGGCCCAGTGTACACTACAATATCAAACAGAACCAGCCTTTCAAGATGTGTCTGTTCCGCACACACGTGCTGATGCCAGGCACCGGACAGTAGGGTCCAGTGTACACCACAATATCAAACAGCACCAGCCTTGCAAGATGTGTCTGTTTTGCACACGTGCTGGTGCCAGGCACCAGGACAGTCGGGTCCAGTGTACACCACAATATCAAACAGCACCAGCCTTGCAAGATGTGTCTGACCCGCACACGTGCTGATGCCAGGCACCAGGACAGTCGGGCCCAGTGTACACTACAATATCAAACAGCACCAGCCTTGCAAGATGTGTCTGACCCGCACACGTGCTGATGCCAGGCACCAGGACAGTCGGGCCCAGTGTACACTACAATATCAAACAGCACCAGCCTTGCAAGATGTGTCTGTTCCGCAAACGTGCTGGTGCCAGGCACCAGGACAGTCGGGTCCAGTGCACACCACAATATCAAACAGCACCAGCCTTGCAAGATGTGTCTGTTCCGCACACCTGCTGGTGCCAGGCACCAGGACAGTCGCGTCCAGTGTACACCACAATATCACACAGCACCAGCCTTGCAAGATGTGTCTGTTCCGCACACGTGCTGGTGTCAGGCACTAGGACAGTCGTGTCCAGTGTACACCACAATATCACACATCACCAGCCTTGCAAGATGTGTCTGTCCGCACACGTGCTGATGCCAGGCACCAGGACAGTCGGGTCCAGTGTACACTACAATATCAAAAAGCACCAGCCTTGCAAGATGTGTCTGTCCCGCACACGTGCTGATGCCAGGCACCGGGACAGTGGGTCCAGTGTACACTAGAATATCAAACAGCACCAGCCTTGCAAGATGTGTCTGTTTCGCACACGTGCTGGTGCCAGGCACCAGGACAGTCGGGTCCAGTGTACACTACAATATCAAACAGCACCAGCCTTTCAAGATGTGTCTGTTCCGCACACACGTGCTGATGCCAGGCACCAGGACAGTCGGGTCCAGTGTACACTACAATATCAAACAGCACCAGCCTTGCAAGATGTGTCTGTTTCGCAAAGGTGCTGGTGCCAGGCACCAGGACAGTCGGGTCCAGTGCACACCACAATATCAAACAGCACCAGCCTTGCAAGATGTGTCTGTTCCGCACACGTGCTGGTGCCAGGCACCAGGACAGTCGCGTCCAGTGTACACCACAATATCACACAGCACCAGCCTTGCAAGATGTGTCTGTTCCGCACACGTGCTGGTGCCAGGCACCAGGACAGTCGTATCCAGTGTACACCACAATATCACAAAGCACCAGCCTTGCAAGATGTGTCTTTTCCGCACACGTGCTGGTGCCAGGCACCAGGACAGTCGCGTCCAGTGTACACCACAATATCACACAGCACCAGCCTTGCAAGATGTGGCTGTTCCGCACACGTGCTGGTGCCAGGCACCAGGACAGTCGCGTCCAGTGTACACTACAATATCAAAAAGCACCAGTCTTGCAAGATGTGTCTGTTCCGCGCACGTGCTGGTGCCAGGCACCAAGACAGTCGGGTCCAGTGTACACCACAATATCAAACAGCACCAGCCTTGCAAGATGTGTCTGTTCCGCACACGTGCTGGTGCCAGGCACCAGGACAGTCGCGTCCAGTGTACACTACAATATCAAAAAGCACCAGCCTTGCAAGATGTATCTGTTCCGCGCACGTGCTGGTGCCAGGCACCAGGACAGTCGCGTCCATGGCCTGAAGCCAGGATGGTCCTAATGCAGGTTAGGCTGAGGCACGTGTGCAGAAAGAGTACAGTTTAGTGAGGAGATGTTCCTGCATCGTTCTGTCTTGGAAACACCAGCCCTGATAATTGTCTTGGTGTGTTTGCGACGTTTGTCACTCCCCAAGTGATGGGCTCAGTATCTCTGAGGCGTCACCACACTGTCCACATTGAGCAGCTGTCAGGCCATGATGTGGAAAGTGCTTCCCTCCTCCTGGGCGCCGGGGATCTGATCCGGTGAGGATGTGCTCTTGCAATTAGGTTTAAAAAATCATTTTACCTGAACTACTGAAATGTTGCCATCTGCACACTATTCTCTAAAGATAATTCAAAATTAAAAATACTCTGTTAGTCCTAGAGCAGGATGGGAATTGGGCTCAAGAGGGGGGCGCATGTTTCAATAATATTTAGGATGTCTCACTGAATATGAAAAGTGGGATAGGAGGGGTCGGGCACCACTGAACACCTTTTATAAGCAGGTGCTGGTGCCATTGTGGGGGCAGTTTCCAGCAGCTGCTTTAGGGCAAGAGTGAGAGGTCAGTGAGGGGGAGATATGTAGGTTCCACTGATGCACAGAGCTCAGGGAGCCCTCTTCAGTGTCTCACTTCCGGTGCTGCCCGATTGATCGCCCTGTCTCAGGCTCTGCAGTAGCAAGGATGGGGACCAGGATGATCAGGATGTCCTGGATTCTGGTGCTGCTGCTCCTGTTCATCAGTGAAAGACAAGCGCACGTGACCCCAATGTCTCCCAAGTGCGCATTAAACATTGACATGAGGGATGAGACCAAAACAAGGGATGGGGACCTGGTGCTTGGAGCGCTGCTGCAGTTTGGAAGTGAATCCTTCTACAAACTTCCACAATTTAAAACCAATCCAATCGGAAGGATCCAAAACGTGTATGTATTGACCCTGAGTCCCCCCTGTCTTGGCGTGCGACAGAGATGTTGTGCCTTCTGCTCATCTCGTTGGTTAGTGGGTGCATATATGTTCATGTATGTATCGATCCTGATGTTTAAAGTGGTGCCTCTGGCAAAGCAAGTCCTTGTGCTCCAGGGAGCACACACGGATCCGTGCAGGTGAGAGGCTTCACACAAGGTGACTCTGGAGCTCTGGGACGCAAAGGCTGCTTGTATGTGCATTTATCAGAGAATCTCCCGGTAAAAAGCTTATGTGAGGAAGTAGAGGGGTGTGCACCTGTGCAGCCAGGGGTGCAGCATTTCATCCCAGCTTTTACAGTGCTTCCTGCGTGCCTAGCTTAGGGGTGTCCGGCTCTCGGTGTCTTCCATGGCTGCAGATAGACATTAAAGGCAATGCATTGGAAGAGTGGCTTCTCATCACAGCGGAGTTTCAGTTTCTTGAAACATTTGACCTTCCCTCATACCTTCACAGGCTGTGTAGATTGTTTCTTCGGTTACACATGGTCCCGGCACAGGTGCAAGGAGTCAGTCAAGGTCCATCCTACTCCCGTCTCTTTTCTTTGCCTTATGAGGGAGAATAGGTCACCTCAATAGAGGTGACCTCTGTGGCTGCACTTTGCAACACTATCCTCTCTAAAGACTTCACCTCCTTCTCCCATCCCTCACCTCCTGATCCTCTCGGATACCTGCTTCTACAGTATTCTCTACACTCCTCTCTCCTATCCACGTATTTACCTCTATACACCCCTTATCTCTTGGTATCCTCTGTGAACCCATCTCTTACTCGGGCAATACCCCTCATTTCCTGCTATCCTGTGATTGCCTCTACTTCACGGTCCTCTTTGCACACCTCATCTTCTGCTATCCTGTGATTGCCTCTACTTCACGGTCCTCTCTGCACGTCTGACTTCCTGGTATCCTGTGATTGCCTCTACTTCATAGTCCCCTTTGCACTCCTTTCTTCCTGCTACACTGTGATGGCCTCTATTTCACGGTCCTCTTTGCACCCCTCATCTTCTGCTATCCTGTGATTGCCTCTACTTCGCGGTCCTCTTTGCACCCATCACTTCCTGCTATCCTGTGATGGCCTCTACTTCATGGTCCTCTTTGCACCCCTCACTTCCTGCTATCCTGTGATTGCCTCTACTTCACAGTCCTCTTTCCACCCCTCACTTCCTACTATCCTGTAATTACCTCTACTTCACGGTCCTCTTTGCACCCCTCATCTTCTGCTTTCCTGTGATTGCCTCTACTTCAAGGTCCCTTTTCCACCCCTCACTTCCTGCTATCCTGTAATTACCTCTATTTCACGGTCCTCTTTGCACCCCTCATCTTCTGCTATCCTGTGATTGCCTCTACTTCATGGTCCTCTTTGCACCCCTCACTTCCTGCTATCCTGTGATTGCCTCTACTTCACAGTCCTCTTTGCACCCCTCATCTTCTCCTATCCTGTGATTGCCTCTACTTCACAGTCCTCTTCCACCCATCAATTCCTGCTATCCTGTTATTGCCTCTACTTCACAGTCCTCTTTGCGCCCCTCATTTTCTGCTATCCTGTGATTGCCTCTGCTTCACAGTCCTCTTTGCACCCCTCATCTTCTCCTATCCTGTGATTGCCTCTACTTCACAGTCCTCTTCCACCCATCAATTCCTGCTATCCTGTTATTGCCTCAATTTCACAGTCCTCTTTGTACACCTCATTTCCTGGTATCCTGTGATTTCCTCTACTTCACAGTCCTCTTTGCATCCCTCACTTACTGCTATCCTCTGATGGCCTCTACTTCACGTTCCTCTCTGCACCCCTCATCTTTTGCTATCCTTTGATTGCCTCTACTTCACGGTCCTCTTCACACCCCTTATCTTCTACTATCCTGTGATTGCCTTTACTTCACGTTCCTCTTTGCACCCCTCATCCTCTGCTTTCCTGGGATTGCCTCTGCTTCACAGTCCTCTTTGCACCCCACAATTCCTGCTATCCTGTGATTGCCTATACTTCATGGTCCTCTCTGCACTCCTCATCTTCTGCTATCCTGTGATTGACTCTGCTTCACAGTCCTCTTTGCACCCCACAATTCCTGCTATCCTGTGATTGCCTCTGCCTCATGCTCCTCTTTGCACCCATCACTTCCTGCTGTCCTGTGATTGCTTCTGCTTCACGGTCCTCTTTGCACCCCTCACTTCCTGTTAACCCTTTATTGCCTCTACTACACAGTCCTCTCTGCACCCCACACTTCCTGCTATCTGGTGATTGTCTCTGCTTCACGGTTCCTCTTTGCACCCCACACTTCCTGCTATCCTTTGATTGCCTCTACTTCATGGTCCTCTTTGCACCCCTCACTTCCTGCTAACCTTTGATTTCCTCTACTTCATAGTTCACTCTGCACCCCCTACGTCCTGCTATCCTGTGATTGTTTCTACTTCATAGACCTCTTTGCACCCCTTACTTCCTGCTATCCTGTGATTGCCTCTACTTCACGGTCCTCTTTGCACCCCTCATCTTCTACTATCCTGTTATTGCTTCTGCTTCACGGTCCTCTTTGCACCCCTCACTTCCTGTTAACCCTTATTGCCTCTACTACACAGTCCTCTCTGCACCCCACACTTCCTGATATCTGGTGATTTCCTCTACTTCCCGGTCCTCTTTGCACCCCTCATCTTCTGCTATCCAATGATTGACTCTGCTTCACAGTCCTCTTTGCACCCCGAAATTCCTGTTATCCTGTGATTGCCTCTGCCTCATGCTCCTCTTTGCACCCATCACTTCCTGCTATCCTGTGATTGCCTCTACTTCACGGTCCTCTTCACACCCCTTATCTTCTACTATCCTGTGATTGCCTATACATCACTGTCCTCTTTGCTCCCCTTACTTCCTGCTATCCAGTGATGGCCTTTACTTCACAGTCCTCTTTGCGCCCCTCACCCTGCAATCCTGTGATTGCCTCTACTGCACGGTCCCCTTTTCACCCCTCACTTCCTGCTATCCTGAGATTGCCTCTACTCCACAGTCCTCTTTGAACCCCTCATCTTCTGCTACCCTGTGATTGCCTCTACTTCACAGTCCTCTTTCCACCCCTCCCTTCCTGCTATCCTGTGATTGCCTTTACTTCACAGTCCTCTTTGCACCCCTCGTCTTCTGCTATCCTGTGATTGCTTCTGCTTCACAGTCCTCTTTGCACCCCTCACCTCCTGCAATCCTCTGTTTGCCTCTGCTTCACGGTCCTCTCTGCACCCCATATCTTCTTCTATCTTGTTATTGCCTCTACTTCACTGTCCTCTCTGCACCTCTCATCTTCTGGTATATAGTGATTGCTCTGCTTCACGGTCCTCTTTGCACCCCTTACTTCCTGCTATCCTGTGATTGCCTCCGCTTCACGGTCCTATTTGCACCCCTTACTTCCTGCTATCCTGTGATTTCCTCTGCTTCACGGTCCTCTTTGCACCCATCACTTCCTGCTATCCTGTGCTTGCCTCTACTTCACGGTCCTCTTTTCACCCCCTCACTTCCTGCTATTCTCTGACTGCCTCTACTTTACAGCCCTCTCTGCACCCCTTATCTTCTGCTATCCTCTGTTTGCCTCTACTTCACAGTCCTCTTTGCACCCCTCATCTGCTATCCTGTGATTGCCTCTACTTCACGGCCCTCTCTGCACCCCTCACCTCCTGCTATCCTCTGCTTGCCTCTATTTCACGGACCTCTCTGCACCCCTCACCTCCTGCTATCCTCTTTTTTCCTCTACTCCACGGTCCTCTCTGCACCCCTTATCTTCTGCTATCCTGTGATTGCCTCTACTTCATGGTCCTCTTTGCACCCCTCATCTTCTGCTATCCTGTGATTTCCTCTACTTCACGGTCCTCTTTGCACCCCTCATCTTCTGCTATCCAATGATTGTCTGTACTTCACGGTCCTCTTTCCACCCCTCACTTCCTGCTATGCTGTCATTGCCTCTACTTCACGGTCCTCTTTGCACTGCTCATCTTCTACTATCCTGTGATTGCCTCTACTGCACGGTCCTCTCTGCACCCCTTATCTTCTGCTATCCTGTGATTGCCTCTACTTCACGGTCCTCTTTGCACCCCTCATCTTCTACTATCCAATGATTGCCTGTACTTCACGGTCCTCTTTCCACCCGCCACTTCCTGCTATGCTGTGATTGCCTCTACTTTACGGTCCTCTTTGCACCACTCATCTTCTACTATCCTGTGATTGCTTCTGATTCACGGTCCTCTTTCCACCCCTCACTTCCTGCTATCCTGTGATTGACTCTACTTCACGGTCCTCTTTGCACCCCTCACTTCTTCCTATCCAGTGATTGCCGCTCCTTCATGGTCCTCTTTGCACCCCTCACTTCCTGCTATCCTGTGATTGCTTCTACTTTACGGTCCTCTTTGCACCACTCATCTTCTACTATCCTGTGATTGCTTCTGATTCACGGTCCTCTTTCCACCCCTCCATTCCTGCTATCCTGTTATTGGCCCTCATTACGACCCTGGCGGAAATTGACTGACCGGACCGCAACAGCGTAAATAGCGTTTCCGCCATAGCACGAAGGAGCAAAGTGCGGCCAATCACGACCCATCGGGCACGAGCATTACGCCATGGCGGAATCTGAAAGGCTGCGATGGCGGAAATGACCCCAAAACGGCCCTTACCGCCGCCGTACGCTGCACCAGGTGCAATACCGCCACCCATCTTAGCGGTCACCGTAATGAGCGGTCACCGTAACGAGCGTGCACCGCAAATTACGGCCACCGTAAATATACGGAAACGGAAGTAAAAGCATGTGGCCGGAACGGGAAACAGCACGCCGCACAACTATAAAATCCGAATCCCAACACAACCATAAAAAATCCGACCCTGACACACATCCCAACCCGTTAGCAACCCCAGTTAAAAAAATAAATATGGGAAAGGTAGCCAAGAAAGCGTGTGACCGCAAGCGGCAGGTACACTTCTCCCGAGAGGAACTGACCGTGCTCACCGAGACCCTACAGGAAAATTCCGCCGTCGTCTTCTCCAGTCAAATGACCAGGACGGCCCTTGCCAACAAGAAGGCCATATGGGTCCTGGTGGCACAGCGCGTAAGTGCGGTGGGGACAACACCCCGCACGCCACAGCAATGTCGCAAGCGGTGGGACGACCTGCGGATCCGCGTACGCAGCATACTTTCTGCGAACAGGAACATCGCCACAGCTACCGGGGGGGGTTCAGAGTCGCCCATCAAGTTGACCCCCTGGGAGGAAATCTGCGCCTCCACCATAGGAATGGAGAGCATAGAGGGAGTCGGAGGGATGGAGAAAGGAGTGCCGACATCCGGAGAATCAGGTAGGTTTGCCAAGAGAAACAATGCGAAATCCACAAACCACGAACATGTGCAGTACCATGTGACCCCATAGTGCAATACATACTTAGCCCTGACAGCGCCCTCTAAAAGTCAGAATGAACAAACAAATCAATCAAGAAGCCACAAACAACCCCTACATGTGCAGCATGCACCCCCTAACTGCAGGCAGCCAAATGAATGCATCCTCAATCCACACGAAAATGAGACCACCTCCAAGGCCCAGTCCCAAATCAGCCTCATGTACCACCCCAATGCATTTGATACGTTGCCATTCCGAATCCGACAGACCCATAACTAACGCTCGCCCCTCTTTACTCCACCACAGGGTCCGATACCAACGACGAGCTGCAGGACACCCCTACCAGCACGCCTGCAAAGAGGGCCAGGACCAACGTCCCAAGAGCCTCCACCTCAGGTGCAAGGATCAAGACACGGCAGCAGCAGGAATCAAGTGGCAGCACACTGGAGGGGACTGCAACAGGCACCCCAGCAGCCAGCAAGTCCACAACCCCAGCACCACAGGTCCCCCCAAAGAACGTATCTGATGGCACTGCCTCTGGTGGTAGCAGCACCATAGGTGACACAGCTGTCATGCCAGCATGCTCCGACACGGAAAACAGTGCTGGCGACGTAGGTACCATCCATGACCTTTCCCAATCCCCCTGCATGTTCCATCCCCTACACCATGACGAAACCACGCAGGGGCACCCTGAAGACGACGACTGGCCAACCCCCACAAGTCCTGTGCCAAGGCAACATGTGTTGAGCAGCCCCCCTGTCACACCACCGCAAATGTCCATGGCCCAGCAGAGGCAACAGTCCCTCGACCTGCTGATCGAGCAACAGCAGGAAGCGTCCACGCTACTCAAGGACCATGCAAATGAATGCGGGGGTTCCAGGGCAGCCATGGAAACATCCACCGAGACACTCAGGGCACAAATAGAGAAAAGTAGTGAGAGCCTCAGGGGAGAAATGGAGAGAAGCACCGAGAGCCTGAGAGCACAAATGGAGAAAAGCACCGAGAGCCTGAGGGGGGAACTGCATGCGACGTCCAAAGACGTCTGTGCTGAACTTGCTGCTGTGCGCCGTGTGCTCTCGGAGCTCTCACAAACCCTCAGAGACATGCATGGACGCGAGCAGGCAGAGACCTCATCCGTGGCAAGTTCCGTCCAGGGCAGCCCCCAACGCAGATCTGGCAGGAACCTGCGCTCCACGGGCAGGGGTGCCCCTGATACCCGTAGAGGGGGCTTGCAATAGCGTCTACCCACGGACAGCATGCATATTTGGACACTGGTGTTGGGGGGGGAGGTAGTAGGGTGGAGGGGGTGTGTTGGGCTTCACTGGGTGGCGGGTCCATAGGGTGTATAAATCAAATCACATCAACAATACAGCACCTCATTATCATCCAATGACATGTGTGGACATTGATATTTGCGTACGAGGCCTTCATAGGCGTACAGTCCACAATGTGCCTGTACTACACACACACAGTGCCACAGGTCCCCTTTCCGTGTAATAGGCACCATGCGTGGTTGCTAGAAGCATGCATCTATGATGCTCTGTCGGATTGCACGTGCATCCTGTGCCTCATGGACTCCTTGAGGTGCCTCCACATCCCCACCCTCATCATCATCATCATCTTCAGGTGCATGCAGTACAGCGTCAGGGGGCATGGGCACATTCCTACGTATGCACATGTTGTGCAGCATGACACATGCCATGACCATCTTAGAAACCTTCTCATGGCTGTATATGAGTGCCCCGCCAGACCTGCTGAGGCTGCGGAAACGAGCCTTCAGTAGGCCGAATGCCTGTTCAATGACCACACGGGTACGTGAGTGGGCATGGTTGTAGTCCTCCTCATGCTCGTCCTGTGGGTTCCGGATTGGTGTAAGGAGCCATCTCTTCAGTGGATACCCGGCATCACCTGTATGAGACGAATAAAGGGTGTCAGTGGAATGATAGTGCTAAGTAGCCCCCCCCCCCCTGCAAGGTCATTGACGCATCAAATGGGCCACGATGTCATGCATGGAATGAGACTCACCGAGTAGCCAGGATCTGTGCCCTGCGTGTCGCTCCATGTAGCGTGGTATTCTTGTGTTCCTCAGGACCATAGAATCATGGGTAGATCCTGGAAATCTGGCACAACAATGCGTAAATATCTTGTTGGAGTCACACACCATTTGCACATTGATTGAATGAAATTGTTTCCGGTTGCGGTACTGGACCTCCATGGCATGTGGGACAACCAATTCAACATGGGTGCAGTCGATGGCACCAATGCAACCCGGGATGCCGCCAAGTGCATGGAATCCCACTTTAGCGTTGGTAATCTCCTGGTACGTGCGTGGTAGTGTGATGTGGTCGTCGGCGTGCTTCAGGAGGGCATCGTGCACTTGGAAGAGTGTCCGTGAGAACAGTGGCTGTGAAATGCCATGCAACTGTCCCACTGTGTGCTGGTAGGTGCCTGTGGCCAGGAAGTGGAGTGCAGACACCACCTTCAGTAGGGGTGGGATGGCGGTTGGGCTATCTATCATGCTCACGAGGTCAGCATGTGTCATGTCCACAATGGCGATTATGGTGTCCCGGTCCAAACGGTAGAGGGTGTGGATCTGCTCAGCAGTGAGGTTGAACGGATCGGCTCGGAGGCGTGGGATTGCGGGCCGCCTGCGTGGTGGTAGTGGCAGTGCTTGTGGGCCTTGCTGACCCTGCCTTGCCCTCCTCCTCCTCCTCCTCCTCCGTCTCCCCTGTGCGCCCGGTTGTTGTACCTGTTGTTGTTCGTCGTCTTCTTGTAGTTGTAGCACTTGCAGTGCTATCTGGTACCCCAGGCCCAACATCGCTAGTCCTGCCGGTAGCATTTTGGAGTGGGAGTGGTTGTGGGAGGGGTTTGGGTCTGCAATATATGTGCTGTCGGCCTGTATGGCCTCCACCTGTGCTGATTGAATGAATCTGTGGCAGATGCAATCCCTTCTGGTCGAGCACGGCCCGCACGTAAGGCTGCATTTGGCCGCATGGCATCTTGGGATTGGAATCATGTATCAAATCCCGATGGCAGTGTGATGTACTTTGACTGATTTTCATGCTATGCTCCCATTGTTACACATGCTATGATTGCAGCCGCTTACATACCTGTGAAGAGTCAGTGGTATGTAGGGCTCGATCGATGGGCGACCCTCATGCAGCACAGTAACGTAATTCACCGACGGCCGTGGCGTCCCATTTGTGATTGCAGCCAGTTAGCATCATGACACACAGCCGCACTACATTGATGTAATTGTGAATGCAAGCGTTCACAGAAGCCTTTTCGACGTAATGTTGCAAGTGAGGAATTCGAAGGCCAGCATTTTGGGTTTTGAAGTAGCGGCGAGGATACGCCCACAGGTCTGGCTGGAAATGTAACGTTCTATTGTAGAATGTCCTTGGGACATGGCCCATAACGAGCAGGCAATGAATGATATGAATTGAAGGGGATGCGCAATAGCGTAGTGGACGATGAGGCAGGACGTTCCCAAATCCATCTTGCTTCACAACACTACAGATCCGGCCAGGGGCACAGTGGTTTTTGCGGACTGCATTACGCACAGACGCGATGGAAGTTTCACATATTATGTGAGTGAATATTCATGCGTTTTCATTGCGGGATGAGGGAATGATGTGTGGATGCATGGACTGATGAATCCGTTTAGGGTCTGCCATGTACATGGGTTTTTTGGTTCACTCCCCTTGCCCTGCGTTATGTGATGCAAGGCTGCCATAGTGGGACATACGTCTCTCTGCCCTTGTCGGATCCTCCCTGTCTCGACGCGCCTTCATACACTTGTGTCTAGGCACGTTACTAATCCCATGTCATGGGTTCTATCTTGACGGACGCATGCACAGTAACCGACGTTGCCAATGGTGTATTTAGCTCGATTGGTTTCGTTGTGATTCGATACTGGATTAGGGGTGTGTATATTCCTTTGGAGTGGGCTAGCATGCATATGGGTGTGGATTTGGTGTGTTGAATGAAGATTGTAATGCATCATGAGTCCCGTAATGCAATCGGTTGATTTGTGTTTCTTTTGGGTGACAGGTATCTCCTGCCCTATTGCAGATGCCATCTCTACGCCACTCCTCCAGATGGTTTTTACTCTCGACTCCTGCAGCTTCGGGTGAATCAGTGGAGCACCATTTCGATCTTATGGGACGATCGCCAATGGGCCACATGCCCTTACGCTGTACTGGTGGCTAGGTGCAACATTTCGGCCTTTCAGCTCGACTAGTGCCTGCCTCATGGGACGGACCTGCGGTTCTTGCCGCTTCCATGTTGCCTTTTGGAACGTTGATGTAAGCCCTGTGTGCCATGATGGTACAGGGCGTCACACAAGTGGAAGCCGGTCAATTATTGCAGATGCAGCCCTCGGTGATGATGGTTGTTTTGGTGGGATTTTGCAAATTGATGTGGGGCCTTTGTCATTTGGATGTGCATTTAAATTGTATTCCGATATTTGTCGTGTTGCGTTGTTCTTTGCAGGTGATGTGGCGATTTTCGCTTTGTGGCGGTATGTATTGCGTGTTGATCTGCTTTGTGTTCCGCCTTCTGAGTTGAGTTGTGTGGTACAGTACTGGCCGCGTTTGCCTACGTAGCACAGTATGGTCACGGATAGAGGCTGCCATTGTGTCTGTTTACATGATGTGCTGTTCAGGGGCGGGGGATTGGCTTTTGGCCGACTGGTGCCTGTCAGCCAGGTCGATTGGTGGAATGATGGGTTGTTCAGAATGTGGCTGGTCACAGGTGACTGTGT
This sequence comes from Ambystoma mexicanum, assembly GCF_040938575.1. Classification (NCBI taxonomy): domain Eukaryota; kingdom Metazoa; phylum Chordata; class Amphibia; order Caudata; family Ambystomatidae; genus Ambystoma; species Ambystoma mexicanum. Next base: position 13,181,448 of record NC_090927.1, read on the forward strand.
TTGCGTGCGTTTGTTGGAGGGGGACTGGGGTCATGTCCATTGGAATGGCTTCTGTATTGATGCCATCTGTGCCCTGCAGCTCCCATCGGCCCCTCTTGGGATGAGCCTGGCTGCTCAGTCACTCTGCCGACTTGTGTGGTACATGCTTCTGCTGATGGTTGGTTTGTTTACTGGCATGAGTACAGGGCTGGTGCAATCCCCCTCAGGATGCTGTTGTGGATGTTGCCTTGCGCTGGTGGCAAGCGATGGGGGACTACTGTTGTTTTGTGTCATGTGTTCTTGATTTTCATTTTGATGTGTTGTACCTTCACATGCCTGTGCTGCGTCAGTACGGCTATGGTGACATGCCGTACATGGATGCCCACTCACGGGGCGCTTTGAGCCCCTGCATGCTTTTCTACGTTGGCATGCATGGGTGATTCGTGGATTTCACTGGTTGCATAGTGTGAGTACATTGCGCCTGCCAGGAGTTGTGCAATGAGGCCAGGGAGTGGAGTACAGGCACTCAGTGGGCCATTTACGGTTGGTTCGCGTTGCCGTATTTCTCGCCATGGCGGAATGGTACTTTACGACGTGCTTGATGGCGTTCAGTACATGTCCGCTAGGGTCAGAATTCGCGTACCGTTGCGCCATGGCGGTGATTCCGGTTTTGCAAGGCGCGCGTGCGCGTACTTGGTGCAGTTAGCGTTGCCGTTCACTGCGGTGTCGCTAATGGCATCGTACTTTACGGTGACGGGTCATGATCGCAACGAGCGGTGTTCGATGGCGGTATTGCATTTCCGCCATCATTTTTCCATTTCCGCAAGGGTCGTAATGAGGCCCATTGTCTCTACTTCACGGTCCTCTCTCCACCCCTCACTTCCTGGTATCCTCTGAATGCCTCTACTTCACGGTCCTCTCTGCACCCCTCACTTCCTGCTATCCTGTGATTGCCTCTACTTCACAGTTCTCTTTGCACCCCTTACTATCTGCTATCCTGTGATTGCCTCTACTTCACCATCCTCTCTGCACCCCATATCTTCTTCTATCTTGTTATTGCCTCTACTTCACTGTCCTCTATGCACCTCTCATTCCCTGCTATCGTGTGATTGCCTCTATTTCACATTCCTTTCTGCACCCCTCATCTTCTGCTATCCTGTGATTGCTCTGATTCACGGTCCTATTTACACCCCTTACTTCCTGCTATCCTGTGATTTCCTCTGCTTCACGGTCCTCTTTGCACCCCTCACTTACTGCTATCCTGTGATTGCCTCTACTTTACGGTCCTCTTTGCACCACTCATCTTCTACTATCCTGTGATTGCTTCTGATTCACGGTCCTCTTTCCACCCCCCACTTCCTGCTATCCTGTGATTGACTCTCCTTCACGGTCCTCTTTGCACCCCTCACTTCCTGCTATCCTGTGATTGCTTTTGCTTCACAGTCCTCTTTCCACCCCTCACTTCCTGATATCATCTGATTGCCTCTACTTCACGGTCCTCTCTGCACCCCTCACCTCCTGCTATCCTGTGATTGCCTCTACTTCACGGTCCTTTTTGTACCCCTCACTTCCTACTATCCCCACCCCTCACTTTCTGCTAAACTGTGATTGCCTCTACATCATGGTCCTCTTTGCACCCCTCATCTTCTCCTATCCTATGATTTCCTTTACTTCACGGGCCTCTTTGCACCCCTCACTTCAATCTATCCTGTGATTGCTTCTACTTCACGGTCCTCTCTGCACCCCTCATTTTCTGGTATCCTGTGATTGCCTCTACTTCAGGGTCCTCTTTACACCCCTCATCTTCTGCTATCCTCTAATTGCTTCTGCTTCACAGTCCTCTATCCACCCCTCACTTCCTGCTATTCTCTGATTGCCTCTAATTCAGGGTTCTCTTTGCACCCCTCACCTCCCGCTATCCTCTGTTTGCCCTACTTCATTGTCCTCTTTCCAACATTCACTTCCTGCTATCCTCTGATGGCTTCTACTTCACGTTCCTCTCTGCACCCCTCATCTTCTGCTATCCTGTGATTGCCTCTACTTCACGGTCCTCTTTGCATCCCTTGTCTTCTGCTATCCTGTGATTGCCTCTACTTCACGTTCCTCTTTGCACCCCTCAGCCTCTGCTATCCTGTGATTGGCTCTACTTCACTTTCCTCTTTGCACCCCTCCTCTTCTGCTATCCTGTGATTGCCTCTACTTCATGGTCCTCTTTGCACCCCACATTTTCTGCTATCCTGTGATTGCCTCTACTTCACGGTCCTCTTTCCACCCCTCACTTCCGGCTATTTGGTGATTGCTCCTGCCTCACGGTCCTCTTTGCACCCCTCATCTTCTGCTATCCTGTGATTGCTTTGACTTCACGGTCCTCTTTACACCACTCATCTTATGGTATCCTGTGATTGCCTCTTCTTCATGGTCCTCTTTGCACCACTCGTCTTCTGCTATCCTGTAATTGCCTCTACTTCACGGGTCCTCTTTGCACCACTCATCTTCTGCTATCCTGTGATTGCCTCTTCTTCACGGTCCTCTTTGCACCCCTCGTCTTCTGCTATCCTGTAATTGCCTCTACTTCACGGGTCCTCTTTCCACCCCTTACTTCCTGCTATCCTGTGATTGCCTCTTCTTCACGGTCCTCTTTGCACCCCTCGTCTTCTGCTATGCTGTGATTGCCTCTAGTTTACGTTCCTCTCTGCACCACTCATCTTCTGCTTTCCTGTGATTGCCTCTACTTCACAGTCCTCTTTGCACCCCTCACTTCCTGCTATCCTGTGCTTGCCTCTACTTCACGGTCCTCTTTGCATACCTCATCTTCTGCTATCTCGTGATTGCCTCTACTTCACGGTCCTCTTTCCACCCCTCACTTCCTGCTATCCTGTGACTTCCTCTACTTCACGGTCCTCTTTGCATCCCTCATCTTCTGCTATCTCGTGATTGCCTCTACTTCACGGTCCTCTTTGCACCCCTCATTTTCTGCTATCCTGTGATTGCCTCTATTTCATGGTCCTCTTTGCACCCCTCACTTCCTGCTATCCTGTGATTGCCTCTACTTCAGGGTCCTCTTTCCACCCCTCACTTCCTGCTATTCTGTGATTGCCTCTACTTCATTGTCCTCTTTGCACCCCTCATCTTCTACTATCCTGTGATTGCTTCTGCTTCATGGTCCTCTTTCCACCCCTCACTTCCTTCTATCCCATGATTGCCTCTACTTCACGGTCCTCCATGTACCTCTCAATTCCTGCTAACCCTTTCTTGCCTCTACTACACAGTCCTCTCTGCACCCCTCACTTCCTGGTATCCTCTTATTGCCTCTACTTCATTATCTTCTCTGCACCTCTCACTTCCTGGTATCCTCTGATTGCCTCTACTACACAGTCTTCTCTGCACCCCTAATCTTCTGCTATCCTATGATTTCCTCTACTTCACAGTCCTCTTTGCACCCCTTACTATCTGCTATCCTGCAATTGCCTCTACTTCACAGTCCTCTCTGCACCCCTCATCTTCTGTTATCCTGCGATTGGCTCTACTTCATTGTCCTCTTTGCACCCCTCACTTCCTGGTATCCTCTGATTGCCTCTACTTCGTGGTCATCTTTGCACCCCTCACTTCCTGCTACCCTGTGGTTGCCTCTACTTCACGGTCCTCTTTGCACCCCTCATCTTCTGCTATCCTCTGATTGCTTCTACTTCACCGTCCTCTCTGCACCCCTCATCTTCTGCTATCCTCTGATTGCTTCTGCTTCACAGTCCTCTTTCCACCCCTCACTTCCTGCTATCCTCTGTTTGCCTCTACTTCACTGTCCTCTTTCCAACCTTCACTTCCTGCTATCCTCTGATGGCCACTACTTCACGTTCCTCTCTGCACCCCTCACTTCCTGCTATCCTGTGATTGCCTCTACTTCACGGTCCTCTTTCCACCCCTCACTTCCTGCTATCCTGTGACTTCCTCTACTTCACGGTCCTCTTTGCATCCCTCATCTTCTGCTATCTCGTGATTGCCTCTACTTCACGGTCCTCTTTGCACCCCTCATTTTCTGCTATCCTGTGATTGCCTCTATTTCATGGTCCTCTTTGCACCCCTCACTTCCTGCTATCCTGTGATTGGCTCTACTTCAGGGTCCTCTTTCCACCCCTCACTTCCTGCTATTCTGTGATTGCCTCTACTTCATTGTCCTCTTTGCACCCCTCATCTTCTACTATCCTGTGATTGCTTCTGCTTCATGGTCCTCTTTCCACCCCTCACTTCCTTCTATCCCATGATTGCCTCTACTTCACGGTCCTCCATGCACCTCTCAATTCCTGCAAACCCTTTCTTGCCTCTACTACACAGTCCTCTCTGCACCCCTCACTTCCTGGTATCCTCTTATTGCCTCTACTTCATTATCTTCTCTGCACCTCTCACTTCCTGGTATCCTCTGATTGCCTCTACTACACAGTCTTCTCTGCACCCCTAATCTTCTGCTATCCTATGATTTCCTCTACTTCACGGTCCTCTTTGCACCCCTTACTATCTGCTATCCTGCGATTGCCTCTACTTCACAGTCCTCTCTGCACCCCTCATCTTCTGCTATCCTGCGATTGGCTCTACTTCATTGTCCTCTTTGCACCCCTCACTTCCTGGTATCCTCTGATTGCCTCTACTTCGTGGTCATCTTTGCACCCCTCACTTCCTGCTACCCTGTGGTTGCCTCTACTTCACGGTCCTCTTTGCACCCCTCATCTTCTGCTATCCTATGATTTCCTTTACTTCGCGGTCCTCGTTGCACCCCTCACTTCAAGCTATCCTATGATTGCCTCTACTTCACGTTCCTCTCTGCACCCCTCATCTTCTGCTATCCTCTGATTGCTTCTGCTTCACAGTCCTCTTTCCACCCCTCACTTCCTGCTATCCTCTGTTTGCCTCTACTTCACTGTCCTCTTTCCAACCTTCACTTCCTGCTATCCTCTGATGGCCACTACTTCACGTTCCTCTCTGCACCCCTCACTTCCTGCTATCCTGTGATTGCCTCTACTTCACGGTCCTCTTTGCACCCCTTGTCTTCTGCTAGCCTGTGATTACCTCTACTTCAAGTTCCTCTTTGCACCCCTCATCCTCTGCTATCCTGTGATTGGCTCTACTTCACTTTCCTCTTTGCACCCCTCCACTTCTGCTATCCTGTGATTGCCTCTACTCCATGGTCCTCTCTGCACCCCACATTTTCTGCTATCCTGTGATTGCCTCTACTTCGCGGTACTCTTTCCACCCCTCACTTCCGGCTATTTGGTGATTGCTTCTGCTTCACGGTCCTCTTTGCACCCCTCATCTTCTGCTATCCTGTGATTGCTTTACTTCACGGTCCTCTTTGCACCCCTCATCTTCTGCTATCCTCTTATTGCCTCTACTTCACGGTAATCTTTGCACACCTCACCTCCTGCTATCCTGTGTGTGCCTCTACTTCACAGTCCTCTCTGCACCCCTCATCTTCTGCTATCCTGTGATTTCCTCTACTTCACGGTCCTCTTTTCACCCGCCACTTCCTGCTATGCTGTGATTGCCTCTACTTCACGGTCCTCTTTGCACCCCTCACTTCCTGCTATCTTTCGGCCCTCTTTGCACCCCTCATCCTCTGCTATCCTGTGATTGCTTTTGCTTCACAGTCCTCTTTCCACCCCTCACTTCCTGCTATCCTCTGATTGCCTCTACTTCACGGTCCTCTTTGTACCCCTCACTTCCTACTATCCCCACCCCTCACTTTCTGCTAAGCTGTGATTGCCTCTACTTCATGGTCCTCTTTGCACCCCTCATCTTCCCCTATCCTATGATTTCCTTTACTTCACGGTCCTCTTTGCACCCCTCACTTCAATCTATCCTGTGATTGCTTCTACTTCACGGTCCTCTTTGCACCCCTCATCTTCTGCTATCCTCTAATGGCTTCTGCTTCACAGTCCTCTTTCCACCCCTCACTTCCTGCTATTCTCTGATTGCCTCTACTTCAGAGTTCTCTTTGCACCCCTCACCTCCCGGTATCCTCTGTTTGCCCTACTTCATTGTCCTCTTTCCAACATTCACTTCCTGCTATCCTCTGATGGCCTCTACTTCACGTTCCTCTCTGCACCCCTCATCTTCTGCTATCCTGTGATTGCCTCTACTTCACGGTCCTCTTTGCATCCCTTGTCTTCTGCTATCCTGTGATTGCCTCTACTTCACGTTCCTCTTTGCACCCCTCAGCCTCTGCTATCCTGTGATTGGCTCTACTTCACTTTCCTCTTTGCACCCCTCCTCTTCTGCTATCCTGTGATTGCCTCTACTTCATGGTCCTCTTTGCAACCCACATTTTCTGCTATCCTGTGATTGCCTCTACTTCACGGTCCTCTTTCCACCCCTCACTTCCGGCTATTTGGTGATTGCTCCTGCCTCACGGTCCTCTTTGCACCCCTCATCTTCTGCTATCCTGTGATTGCTTTGACTTCACGGTCCTCTTTACACCACTCATCTTATGCTATCCTGTGATTGCCTCTTCTTCACGGTCCTCTTTGCACCACTCGTCTTCTGCTATCCTGTAATTGCCTCTACTTCACGGGTCCTCTTTGCACCACTCATCTTCTGCTATCCTGTGATTGCCTCTTCTTCACGGTCCTCTTTGCACCCCTCGTCTTCTGCTATGCTGTGATTGCCTCTACTTTACGTTCCTCTCTGCACCACTCATCTTCTGCTTTCCTGTGATTGCCTCTACTTCACAGTCCTCTTTGCACCCCTCACTTCCTGCTATCATGTGATTGCCTGTACTTCACGGTCCTCTTTGCATCCCTCATCTTCTGCTATCTCGTGATTGCCTCTACTTCACGGTCCTCTTTCCACCCCTCACTTCCTGCTATTCTGTGATTGCCTCTACTTCATTGTCCTCTTTGCACCCCTCATCTTCTACTATCCTGTGATTGCTTCTGCTTCATGGTCCTCTTTCCACCCCTCACTTCCTTCTATCCCATGATTGCCTCTACTTCACGGTCCTCCATGCACCTCTCAATTCCTGCTAACCCTTTCTTGCCTCTACTACACAGTCCTCTCTGCACCCCTCACTTCCTGGTATCCTCTTATTGCCTCTACTTCACTATCTTCTCTGCACCTCTCACTTCCTGGTATCCTCTGATTGCCTCTACTACACAGTCTTCTCTGCACCCCTAATCTTCTGCTATCCTATGATTTCCTCTACTTCACGGTCCTCTTTGCACCCCTTACTATCTGCTATCCTGCGATTGCCTCTACTTCAAAGTCCTCTCTGCACCCCTCATCTTCTGCTATCCTGCGATTGGCTCTACTTCACTGTCCTCTTTGCACCCCTCACTTCCTGGTATCCTCTGATTGCCTCTACTTCGTGGTCATCTTTGCACCCCTCACTTCCTGCTATGCTGTGATTGCCTCTACTTCACGGTCTGCTTTGCACCGCTCATCTTCTACTATCCTGTGTTTGCCTCTACTTCACAGTCCTCTCTGCACCCCTCATCTTCTGCTATCCTGTGATTGCCTCTACTTCACGGTCCTCTCTGCACCCCTTATCTTCTACTATCCTGTGATTGACTCTACTTCATGGTCCTCTCTGCACCCCTTATCTTCTACTATCCTGTGATTGACTCTACTTCACGGTCCTCTCTGCACCCCTTATCTTCTGCTATCCTGTGATTGACTCTACTTCACGGTCCTCTCTGCACCCCTCATCTTCTGCTATCCTGTGATTGCCTCTACTTCACGGTCCTCTCTGCACCCCTTATCTTCTACTATCCTGTGATTGACTCTACTTCACGGTCCTCTCTGCACCCCTTATCTTCTACTATCCTGTGATTGACTCTACTTCACGGTCCTCTCTGCACCCCTTATCTTCTGCTATCCTGTGATTGACTCTACTTCACAGTCCTCTCTGCACCCCTCATCTTCTGCTATCCTGTGATTGACTCTACTTCACGGTCCTCTCTGCACCCCTTATCTTCTGCTATCTTGTGATTGCCTCTACTACACGGTCTTCTTTCCACCCCTCACTTCCGGTTATCTGGTGATTTCCTCTACTTTACGGTCCTCTTTGCACCCCTCATCTTCTGCCATCCAATGATTGCCTGTACTTCACGGTCCTCTTTCCACCCGCCACTTCCTGCTATGCTGTGATTGCCTCTACTTCACGGTCCTCTTTCCACCCCTCACTTCCTGCTATCCTGTGATTGACTCTCCTTCACGGTCCTCTTTGCACCCCTCACTTCCTGCTATCTTTCGGTCCTGTTTGCACCCCTCATCCTCTGCTATCCTGTGATTGCTTTTGCTTCACAGTCCTCTTTCCACCCCTCACTTCCTGATATCCTCTGATTGCCTCTACTTCACGGTCCTCTCTGCACCCCTCACCTCCTGCTATCCTGTGATTGCCTCTACTTCAAGGTCCTCTTTGTACCCCTCGCTTCCTACTATCCCCACCCCTCACTTTCTGCTAAACTGTGATTGCCTCTACTTCATGGTACTCTTTGCACCCCTCATCTTCTCGTATCCTATGATTTCCTTTACATCACGGTCCTCTTTGCACCCCTCACTTCAATCTATCCTGTGATTGCTTCTACTTCACAGTCCTCTCTGCACCCCTCATTTTCTGCTATCCTGTGATTGCCTCTACTTCATGGTCCTCTTTCCACCCCTCATCTTCTGCTATCCTCTAATTGCTTCTGCTTCACAGTCCTCTTTCCACCCCTCACTTCCTGCTATTCTCTGATTGCCTCTACTTCAGGGTTCTCTTTGCACCCCTCACCTCCCGCTATCCTCTGTTTGCCCTACTTCATTGTCCTCTTTCCAACATTCACTTCCTGCTATCCTCTGATGGCCTCTACTTCACGTTCCTCTCTGCACCCCTCATCTTCTGCTATCCTGTGATTGCCTCTACTTCACGGTCCTCTTTGCATCCCTTGTCTTCTGCTATCCTGTGATTGCCTCTACTTCACGTTCCTCTTTGCACCCCTCAGCCTCTGCTATCCTGTGATTGGCTCTACTTCACTTTGCTCTTTGCACCCCTCATCTTATGCTATCCTGTGATTGCCTCTTCTTCACGGTCCTCTTTGCACCACTCGTCTTCTGCTATCCTGTAATTGCCTCTACTTCACGGGTCCTCTTTGCACCACTCATCTTCTGCTATCCTGTGATTGCCTCTTCTTTACGGTCCTCTTTGCACCCCTCGTCTTCTGCTATGCTGTGATTGCCTCTGGTTTACGTTCCTCTCTGCACCACTCGTCTTCTGCTATCCTGTAATTGCCTCTACTTCACGGGTCCTCTTTGCACCCCTTACTATCTGCTATCCTGCGATTGTCTCTACTTCACAGTCCTCTCTGCACCCCTCATCTTCTGCTATCCTGTGATTGCCTCTACTTCACGTTCCTCTTTGCACCCCTCATCTTCTGCTATCCTGTGACTTCCTCTACTTCACGGTCCTCTTTGCATCCCTCATCTTCTGCTATCTAGTGATTGCCTCTACTTCACGGTCCTCTTTGCACCCCTCCTTTTCTGCTATCCTGTGATTGCCTCTATTTCATGGTCCTCTTTGCACCCCTCACTTCCTGCTATCCTGTGATTGCCTCTACTTCACGGTCCTCTTTCCACCCCTCACTTCCTGCTACTCTGTGATTGCCTCTACTTCATTGTCCTCTTTGCACCCCTCATCTTCTACTATCCTGTGATTGCTTCTGCTTCATGGTCCTCTTTCCACCCCTCACTTCCTTCTATCCCATGATTGCCTCTACTTCACGGTCCTCCATGCACCTCTCAATTCCTGCTAACCCTTTCTTGCCTCTACTACACAGTCCTCTCTGCACCCCTCACTTCCTAGTATCCTCTTATTGCCTCTACTTCACTATCTTCTCTGCACCTCTCACTTCCTGGTATCCTCTGATTGCCTCTACTACACAGTCTTCTCTGCACCCCTAATCTTCTGCTATCCTATGATTTCCTCTACTTCACGGTCCTCTTTGCACCCCTTACTATCTGCTATCCTGCGATTGTCTCTACTTCACAGTCCTCTCTGCACCCCTCATCTTCTGCTATCCTGCGATTGGCTCTACTTCACTGTCCTCTTTGCACCCCTCACTTCCTGGTATCCTCTGATTGCCTCTACTTCGTGGTCATCTTTGCACCCATCACTTCCTGCTACCCTGTGGTTGCCTCTACTTCACGGTACTCTTTGCACCCCTCATCTTCTGCTATCCTATGATTTCCTTTACTTCACGGTACTCTTTGCACCCCTCATCTTCTGCTATCCTGTGATTGCTTCTACTTCACGGTCCTCTCTGCACCCCTCATTTTCTGCTATCCTGTGATTGCCTCTACTTCACAGTCCTCTTTCCACCCCTCACTTCCTGCTATCCTCTGATTGCCTCTACTTCAGGGTCCTCTTTGCACCCCTCACCTCCCGCTATCCTCTGTTTGCCTCTACTTCACTGTCCTCTTTCCAACCTTCACTTCCTGCTATCCTCTGATGGCCACTACTTCACGTTCCTCTCTGCACCCCTCACCTCCTGCTATGCTGTGATTGCCTCTACTTCACGGTCCTCTTTGCACCCCTTGTCTTCTGCTAGCCTGTGATTACCTCTACTTCAAGTTCCTCTTTGCACCCCTCATCCTCTGCTATCCTGTGATTGGCTCTACTTCACTTTCCTCTTTGCACCCCTCCACTTCTGCTATCCTGTGATTGCCTCTACTCCATGGTCCTCTCTGCACCCCACATTTTCTGCTATCCTGTGATTGCCTCTACTTCGCGGTACTCTTTCCACCCCTCACTTCCGGCTATTTGGTGATTGCTTCTGCTTCACGGTCCTCTTTGCACCCCTCATCTTCTGCTATCCTGTGATTGCTTTACTTCACGGTCCTCTTTGCACCCCTCATCTTCTGCTATCCTCTTATTGCCTCTACTTCACGGTAATCTTTGCACACCTCACCTCCTGCTATCCTGTGTGTGCCTCTACTTCACAGTCCTCTCTGCACCCCTCATCTTCTGCTATCCTGTGATTTCCTCTACTTCACGGTCCTCTTTTCACCCGCCACTTCCTGCTATGCTGTGATTGCCTCTACTTCACGGTCCTCTTTGCACCCCTCACTTCCTGCTATCTTTCGGCCCTCTTTGCACCCCTCATCCTCTGCTATCCTGTGATTGCTTTTGCTTCACAGTCCTCTTTCCACCCCTCACTTCCTGCTATCCTCTGATTGCCTCTACTTCACGGTCCTCTTTGTACCCCTCACTTCCTACTATCCCCACCCCTCACTTTCTGCTAAGCTGTGATTGCCTCTACTTCATGGTCCTCTTTGCACCCCTCATCTTCCCCTATCCTATGATTTCCTTTACTTCACGGTCCTCTTTGCACCCCTCACTTCAATCTATCCTGTGATTGCTTCTACTTCACGGTCCTCTTTGCACCCCTCATCTTCTGCTATCCTCTAATGGCTTCTGCTTCACAGTCCTCTTTCCACCCCTCACTTCCTGCTATTCTCTGATTGCCTCTACTTCAGAGTTCTCTTTGCACCCCTCACCTCCCGGTATCCTCTGTTTGCCCTACTTCATTGTCCTCTTTCCAACATTCACTTCCTGCTATCCTCTGATGGCCTCTACTTCACGTTCCTCTCTGCACCCCTCATCTTCTGCTATCCTGTGATTGCCTCTACTTCACGGTCCTCTTTGCATCCCTTGTCTTCTGCTATCCTGTGATTGCCTCTACTTCACGTTCCTCTTTGCACCCCTCAGCCTCTGCTATCCTGTGATTGGCTCTACTTCACTTTCCTCTTTGCACCCCTCCTCTTCTGCTATCCTGTGATTGCCTCTACTTCATGGTCCTCTTTGCAACCCACATTTTCTGCTATCCTGTGATTGCCTCTACTTCACGGTCCTCTTTCCACCCCTCACTTCCGGCTATTTGGTGATTGCTCCTGCCTCACGGTCCTCTTTGCACCCCTCATCTTCTGCTATCCTGTGATTGCTTTGACTTCACGGTCCTCTTTACACCACTCATCTTATGCTATCCTGTGATTGCCTCTTCTTCACGGTCCTCTTTGCACCACTCGTCTTCTGCTATCCTGTAATTGCCTCTACTTCACGGGTCCTCTTTGCACCACTCATCTTCTGCTATCCTGTGATTGCCTCTTCTTCACGGTCCTCTTTGCACCCCTCGTCTTCTGCTATGCTGTGATTGCCTCTACTTTACGTTCCTCTCTGCACCACTCATCTTCTGCTTTCCTGTGATTGCCTCTACTTCACAGTCCTCTTTGCACCCCTCACTTCCTGCTATCATGTGATTGCCTGTACTTCACGGTCCTCTTTGCATCCCTCATCTTCTGCTATCTCGTGATTGCCTCTACTTCACGGTCCTCTTTCCACCCCTCACTTCCTGCTATTCTGTGATTGCCTCTACTTCATTGTCCTCTTTGCACCCCTCATCTTCTACTATCCTGTGATTGCTTCTGCTTCATGGTCCTCTTTCCACCCCTCACTTCCTTCTATCCCATGATTGCCTCTACTTCACGGTCCTCCATGCACCTCTCAATTCCTGCTAACCCTTTCTTGCCTCTACTACACAGTCCTCTCTGCACCCCTCACTTCCTGGTATCCTCTTATTGCCTCTACTTCACTATCTTCTCTGCACCTCTCACTTCCTGGTATCCTCTGATTGCCTCTACTACACAGTCTTCTCTGCACCCCTAATCTTCTGCTATCCTATGATTTCCTCTACTTCACGGTCCTCTTTGCACCCCTTACTATCTGCTATCCTGCGATTGCCTCTACTTCAAAGTCCTCTCTGCACCCCTCATCTTCTGCTATCCTGCGATTGGCTCTACTTCACTGTCCTCTTTGCACCCCTCACTTCCTGGTATCCTCTGATTGCCTCTACTTCGTGGTCATCTTTGCACCCCTCACTTCCTGCTATGCTGTGATTGCCTCTACTTCACGGTCTGCTTTGCACCGCTCATCTTCTACTATCCTGTGTTTGCCTCTACTTCACAGTCCTCTCTGCACCCCTCATCTTCTGCTATCCTGTGATTGCCTCTACTTCACGGTCCTCTCTGCACCCCTTATCTTCTACTATCCTGTGATTGACTCTACTTCATGGTCCTCTCTGCACCCCTTATCTTCTACTATCCTGTGATTGACTCTACTTCACGGTCCTCTCTGCACCCCTTATCTTCTGCTATCCTGTGATTGACTCTACTTCACGGTCCTCTCTGCACCCCTCATCTTCTGCTATCCTGTGATTGCCTCTACTTCACGGTCCTCTCTGCACCCCTTATCTTCTACTATCCTGTGATTGACTCTACTTCACGGTCCTCTCTGCACCCCTTATCTTCTACTATCCTGTGATTGACTCTACTTCACGGTCCTCTCTGCACCCCTTATCTTCTGCTATCCTGTGATTGACTCTACTTCACAGTCCTCTCTGCACCCCTCATCTTCTGCTATCCTGTGATTGACTCTACTTCACGGTCCTCTCTGCACCCCTTATCTTCTGCTATCTTGTGATTGCCTCTACTACACGGTCTTCTTTCCACCCCTCACTTCCGGTTATCTGGTGATTTCCTCTACTTTACGGTCCTCTTTGCACCCCTCATCTTCTGCCATCCAATGATTGCCTGTACTTCACGGTCCTCTTTGTACCCCTCACTTCCTACTATCCCCACCCCTCACTTTCTGCTAAGCTGTGATTGCCTCTACTTCATGGTCCTCTTTGCACCCCTCATCTTCCCCTATCCTATGATTTCCTTTACTTCACGGTCCTCTTTGCACCCCTCACTTCAATCTATCCTGTGATTGCTTCTACTTCACGGTCCTCTTTGCACCCCTCATCTTCTGCTATCCTCTAATGGCTTCTGCTTCACAGTCCTCTTTCCACCCCTCACTTCCTGCTATTCTCTGATTGCCTCTACTTCAGAGTTCTCTTTGCACCCCTCACCTCCCGGTATCCTCTGTTTGCCCTACTTCATTGTCCTCTTTCCAACATTCACTTCCTGCTATCCTCTGATGGCCTCTACTTCACGTTCCTCTCTGCACCCCTCATCTTCTGCTATCCTGTGATTGCCTCTACTTCACGGTCCTCTTTGCATCCCTTGTCTTCTGCTATCCTGTGATTGCCTCTACTTCACGTTCCTCTTTGCACCCCTCAGCCTCTGCTATCCTGTGATTGGCTCTACTTCACTTTCCTCTTTGCACCCCTCCTCTTCTGCTATCCTGTGATTGCCTCTACTTCATGGTCCTCTTTGCAACCCACATTTTCTGCTATCCTGTGATTGCCTCTACTTCACGGTCCTCTTTCCACCCCTCACTTCCGGCTATTTGGTGATTGCTCCTGCCTCACGGTCCTCTTTGCACCCCTCATCTTCTGCTATCCTGTGATTGCTTTGACTTCACGGTCCTCTTTACACCACTCATCTTATGCTATCCTGTGATTGCCTCTTCTTCACGGTCCTCTTTGCACCACTCGTCTTCTGCTATCCTGTAATTGCCTCTACTTCACGGGTCCTCTTTGCACCACTCATCTTCTGCTATCCTGTGATTGCCTCTTCTTCACGGTCCTCTTTGCACCCCTCGTCTTCTGCTATGCTGTGATTGCCTCTACTTTACGTTCCTCTCTGCACCACTCATCTTCTGCTTTCCTGTGATTGCCTCTACTTCACAGTCCTCTTTGCACCCCTCACTTCCTGCTATCATGTGATTGCCTGTACTTCACGGTCCTCTTTGCATCCCTCATCTTCTGCTATCTCGTGATTGCCTCTACTTCACGGTCCTCTTTCCACCCCTCACTTCCTGCTATTCTGTGATTGCCTCTACTTCATTGTCCTCTTTGCACCCCTCATCTTCTACTATCCTGTGATTGCTTCTGCTTCATGGTCCTCTTTCCACCCCTCACTTCCTTCTATCCCATGATTGCCTCTACTTCACGGTCCTCCATGCACCTCTCAATTCCTGCTAACCCTTTCTTGCCTCTACTACACAGTCCTCTCTGCACCCCTCACTTCCTGGTATCCTCTTATTGCCTCTACTTCACTATCTTCTCTGCACCTCTCACTTCCTGGTATCCTCTGATTGCCTCTACTACACAGTCTTCTCTGCACCCCTAATCTTCTGCTATCCTATGATTTCCTCTACTTCACGGTCCTCTTTGCACCCCTTACTATCTGCTATCCTGCGATTGCCTCTACTTCAAAGTCCTCTCTGCACCCCTCATCTTCTGCTATCCTGCGATTGGCTCTACTTCACTGTCCTCTTTGCACCCCTCACTTCCTGGTATCCTCTGATTGCCTCTACTTCGTGGTCATCTTTGCACCCCTCACTTCCTGCTATGCTGTGATTGCCTCTACTTCACGGTCTGCTTTGCACCGCTCATCTTCTACTATCCTGTGTTTGCCTCTACTTCACAGTCCTCTCTGCACCCCTCATCTTCTGCTATCCTGTGATTGCCTCTACTTCACGGTCCTCTCTGCACCCCTTATCTTCTACTATCCTGTGATTGACTCTACTTCATGGTCCTCTCTGCACCCCTTATCTTCTACTATCCTGTGATTGACTCTACTTCACGGTCCTCTCTGCACCCCTTATCTTCTGCTATCCTGTGATTGACTCTACTTCACGGTCCTCTCTGCACCCCTCATCTTCTGCTATCCTGTGATTGCCTCTACTTCACGGTCCTCTCTGCACCCCTTATCTTCTACTATCCTGTGATTGACTCTACTTCACGGTCCTCTCTGCACCCCTTATCTTCTACTATCCTGTGATTGACTCTACTTCACGGTCCTCTCTGCACCCCTTATCTTCTGCTATCCTGTGATTGACTCTACTTCACAGTCCTCTCTGCACCCCTCATCTTCTGCTATCCTGTGATTGACTCTACTTCACGGTCCTCTCTGCACCCCTTATCTTCTGCTATCTTGTGATTGCCTCTACTACACGGTCTTCTTTCCACCCCTCACTTCCGGTTATCTGGTGATTTCCTCTACTTTACGGTCCTCTTTGCACCCCTCATCTTCTGCCATCCAATGATTGCCTGTACTTCACGGTCCTCTTTCCACCCGCCACTTCCTGCTATGCTGTGATTGCCTCTACTTCACGGTCCTCTTTGCACCACTCATCTTCAACCATCCTGTGATTGCTCTGATTCACGGTCCTCTTTCCACCCCTCATTTCCTGCTATCCTGTGATTGACTCTCCTTCACGGTCCTCTTTGCACCCCTCACTTCCTGCTATCTTTCGGTCCTGTTTGCACCCCTCATCCTCTGCTATCCTGTGATTGCTTTTGCTTCACAGTCCTCTTTCCACCCCTCACTTCCTGATATCCTCTGATTGCCTCTACTTCACGGTCCTCTCTGCACCCCTCACCTCCTGCTATCCTGTGATTGCCTCTACTTCAAGGTCCTCTTTGTACCCCTCGCTTCCTACTATCCCCACCCCTCACTTTCTGCTAAACTGTGATTGCCTCTACTTCATGGTACTCTTTGCACCCCTCATCTTCTCGTATCCTATGATTTCCTTTACATCACGGTCCTCTTTGCACCCCTCACTTCAATCTATCCTGTGATTGCTTCTACTTCACAGTCCTCTCTGCACCCCTCATTTTCTGCTATCCTGTGATTGCCTCTACTTCATGGTCCTCTTTCCACCCCTCATCTTCTGCTATCCTCTAATTGCTTCTGCTTCACAGTCCTCTTTCCACCCCTCACTTCCTGCTATTCTCTGATTGCCTCTACTTCAGGGTTCTCTTTGCACCCCTCACCTCCCGCTATCCTCTGTTTGCCCTACTTCATTGTCCTCTTTCCAACATTCACTTCCTGCTATCCTCTGATGGCCTCTACTTCACGTTCCTCTCTGCACCCCTCATCTTCTGCTATCCTGTGATTGCCTCTACTTCACGGTCCTCTTTGCATCCCTTGTCTTCTGCTATCCTGTGATTGCCTCTACTTCACGTTCCTCTTTGCACCCCTCAGCCTCTGCTATCCTGTGATTGGCTCTACTTCACTTTGCTCTTTGCACCCCTCATCTTATGCTATCCTGTGATTGCCTCTTCTTCACGGTCCTCTTTGCACCACTCGTCTTCTGCTATCCTGTAATTGCCTCTACTTCACGGGTCCTCTTTGCACCACTCATCTTCTGCTATCCTGTGATTGCCTCTTCTTTACGGTCCTCTTTGCACCCCTCGTCTTCTGCTATCCTGTGATTGCCTCTACTTCACGTTCCTCTTTGCACCCCTCAGCCTCTGCTATCCTGTGATTGGCTCTACTTCACTTTGCTCTTTGCACCCCTCATCTTATGCTATCCTGTGATTGCCTCTTCTTTACGTTCCTCTCTGCACCACTCGTCTTCTGCTATCCTGCGATTGTCTCTACTTCACAGTCCTCTTTGCACCCCTCACTTCCTGCTATCATGTGATTGCCTCTACTTCACTGTCCTCTTTCCACCCCTCACTTCCTGCTATCCTGTGACTTCCTCTACTTCACGGTCCTCTTTGCATCCCTCATCTTCTGCTATCTCGTGATTGCCTCTACTTCACGGTCCTCTTTGCACCCCTCCTTTTCTGCTATCCTGTGATTGCCTCTATTTCATGGTCCTCTTTGCACCCCTCACTTCCTGCTATCCTGTGATTGCCTCTACTTCACGGTCCTCTTTCCACCCCTCACTTCCTGCTACTCTGTGATTGCCTCTACTTCATTGTCCTCTTTGCACCCCTCATCTTCTACTATCCTGTGATTGCTTCTGCTTCATGGTCCTCTTTCCACCCCTCACTTCCTTCTATCCCATGATTGCCTCTACTTCACGGTCCTCTATGCACCTCTCAATTCCTGCTAACCCTTTCTTGCCTCTACTACACAGTCCTCTCTGCACCCCTCACTTCCTAGTATCCTCTTATTGCCTCTACTTCACTATCTTCTCTGCACCTCTCACTTCCTGGTATCCTCTGATTGCCTCTACTACACAGTCTTCTCTGCACCCCTAATCTTCTGCTATCCTATGATTTCCTCTACTTCACGGTCCTCTTTGCACCCCTTACTATCTGCTATCCTGCGATTGTCTCTACTTCACAGTCCTCTCTGCACCCCTCATCTTCTGCTATCCTGCGATTGGCTCTACTTCACTGTCCTCTTTGCACCCCTCACTTCCTGGTATCCTCTGATTGCCTCTACTTCGTGGTCATCTTTGCACCCATCACTTCCTGCTACCCTGTGGTTGCCTCTACTTCACGGTACTCTTTGCACCCCTCATCTTCTGCTATCCTATGATTTCCTTTACTTCACGGTCCTCTTTGCACCCCTCACTTCAAGCTATCCTGTGATTGCTTCTACTTCACGGTCCTCTCTGCACCCCTCATTTTCTGCTATCCTGTGATTGCCTCTACTTCACAGTCCTCTTTCCACCCCTCACTTCCTGCTATCCTCTGATTGCCTCTACTTCAGGGTCCTCTTTGCACCCCTCACCTCCCGCTATCCTCTGTTTGCCTCTACTTCACTGTCCTCTTTCCAACCTTCACTTCCTGCTATCCTCTGATGGCCACTACTTCACGTTCCTCTCTGCACCCCTCACTTCCTGCTATCCTGTGATTGCCTCTAGTTCACGGTCCTCTTTGCACCCCTTGTCTTCTGCTATCCTGTGATTACCTCGACTTCAAGTTCCTCTTTGCACCCCTCATCTTCTGCTATCCTGTGATTGCCTCTTCTTCATGGTCCTCTCTGCACCCCTCATCTTCTGCTATCCTATGAATGCCTCTACTTCACGGTCCTCTCTGCACCCCTCACTTCCTGGTATCCTCTGATTGCCTCTATTTCACGGTCCTCTCTGCACCGTTCACTTCCTGCTATCCTATGATTTCCTCTACTTCACTGTCCTCTCTGCACCCCTCATCTTCTACTATCCTGTGATTGCTTCTGCTTCACGGTCCTCGTTCCACTCCTCATTTCCTACTATCCTCTGATTGCCTCTACTTCACGGTCCTCTTTGCACCCCTCTCCTCCTGCTATCCTCTTTTTTCCTCTACTTCACTGTCCTCTTTGTACCCCTCACCCCTCACTTACTGCTATTGTGTGCTTGCCTCTACTTCACGGTCCTCTCTGCACCCCTCATCTTCTGCTATCCAATGATTGCCTCTGCTTCACGGTCCTCCTTCCACCCTCACTTCCTGCTATACTGTGATTGCCTCTACTTCACGGTCATCTCTGCACCCCTCATCTTCTGCTATCCCGTGATTGCCTCTACTTCACAGTCCTCTCTGCGCCCCTAACTTCCTGCTATCCTTTGATTGCTCTACTACACAGTCCTCTTTGCACCCCTAAGTTCCTGCTATCCTGTGATTGCCTCTACTAACCAGTCCTCTCTGCACCCCTCATCTTCTGCTATCCTGTAATTGCCTTTACTTCACCGTGCTCTCTGCACCCTTCATCTTCTGCAATCCTGTGATTGCCTCTACTTCACGGTCCTCTTTGCACCCCTCATCTTCCTGCTATCCTGCGATTGCCTTTACTTCACGTTCCTCTCTGCAACCCTCATCTTCTGCTATCCTGTGATTGCCTCTATTTCACAATCCTCTTTGTACCCCTCATTTCCAGATATCCTGTGATTTCCTCTACTTCACAGTCCTCTTTGCATCCCTCACTTACTGCTATCCTGTACTTGCTTCTACTTCACAGTCCTCTCTGCACCCCTCATCTGCTATCCTGTGATTTCCTCTACTTCATGGTCCTCTTTGCACCCCACAATTCCTGCTATCCTGTGATTGCCTCTGCCTCATGCTCCTCTTTGCACCCATCACTTCCTGCTATCCTGTGATTGCCTCTACATCACGGTCCTCTTTGCACCCCTCACTTCCTGCTAACCATTGATTTCCTCTACTTCACGGTCCACTGTGCACCCCCTACGTCCTGCTATCCTGTGATTGTTTCTACTTCATGGTCCTCTTTGCACCCCTTACTTCCTGCTATCCTGTGATGTCCTCTACTTCACAGTCCTCTCTGCACCCCTCACTTCCTGCTATCCTGTGATTGCCTCTACTTCACGTTCCTCTTTGCACCCCTCATCTTCTGCTATCCTGTGATTGCCTCTGCTTCACGGTCCTCTTTGCACCCCACACTTCCTGCTATCCTTTGATTTCCTCTACTTCATGGTCCTCTTTGCACCCCTCACTTCCTGCTAACCTTTGATTTCCTCTACTTCATGGTTCACTCTGCACCCCTTACGTCCTTCTATCCTGTGATTGTTTCTACTTCATAGACCTCTTTGCACCCCTTACTTCCTGCTATCTTGTGATGGCTTCTACTTCACGGTCCTCTCTGCACCCCTCACTTCCTGCTAACCCTTTATTGCCTCTACTACACAGTCCTCTCTGCACCCCACACTTCCTGCTATCCTGTGATTGCCTCTACTTCACGGTCCTCTTTGCACCCCTCATCTTCTACTATCCTGTGATTGCTTCTGCTTCACGGTCCTCTTTGCACCCCTCACTTCCTGTTAACCCTTTATTGTCTCTACTACACAGTCCTCTCTGCACCCCACACTTCCTGCTATCTGGTGATTGCCTCTACTTCACGGTCCTCTCTGCACCCCTTACTTCCTGCTATCCTGTGATTGCCTCTACTGCATGGTCCTCTTTCCACCCCTCACTTCCTGCTATCCTCTTTTTGCCACTACTTCACGGTCCTCTCTGCAGCCGTCATCTTCTGCTATCCTGTGATTGCCTCTACTTCACGGTCCTCTTTCCACCACTCACTTCCTGCTGTGCTGTGATTGCCTCTACTTCATGGTCCTCTTTGCACCCCTCACTTCCTGCAATCCTGTGATTGCCTCTACATCACGGTCCTCTTTGCACCCTCACTTCCTGCTAACCATTGATTTCCTCTACTTCACGGTCCACTGTGTACCCCGTATGTCCTGCTATCCTGTGATTGTTTCTACGTCATGGTCCTCTTTGCTCCCCTTACTTCCTGCTATCCTGTGATGGCCTCTACTTCACAGTCCTCTCTGCACCCCTCACTTCCTGCAATTCTGCGATTGCCTCTACTGCACTGTCCTCTTTTCACCCCTCACTTCCTGCTATCCTGTTATTGTCTCTACTTCACGATCCTCTTTCCACCCTTCATCCTCTGCTATCCTGTGATTGCCTCTACTTCACGGTCCTCTTTGCACCCCTCATCTTCCTGCTATCCTGCGATTGCCTTTACTTCACGTTCCTCTCTGCAACCCTCATCTTCTGCTATCCTGTGATTGCCTCTATTTCACAATCCTCTTTGTACCCCTCATTTCCAGATATCCTGTGATTTCCTCTACTTCACAGTCCTCTTTGCATCCCTCACTTACTGCTATCCTGTACTTGCGTCTACTTCACAGTCCTCTCTGCACCCCTCATCTGCTATCCTGTGATTTCCTCTACTTCATGGTCCTCTTTGCACCCCACAATTCCTGCTATCCTGTGATTGCCTCTGCCTCATGCTCCTCTTTGCACCCATCACTTCCTGCTATCCTGTGATTGCCTCTACATCACGGTCCTCTTTGCACCCCTCACTTCCTGCTAACCATTGATTTCCTCTACTTCACGGTCCACTGTGCACCCCCTACGTCCTGCTATCCTGTGATTGTTTCTACTTCATGGTCCTCTTTGCACCCCTTACTTCCTGCTATCCTGTGATGTCCTCTACTTCACAGTCCTCTCTGCACCCCTCACTTCCTGCTATCCTGTGATTGCCTCTACTTCACGTTCCTCTTTGCACCCCTCATCTTCTGCTATCCTGTGATTGCCTCTGCTTCACGGTCCTCTTTGCACCCCACACTTCCTGCTATCCTTTGATTGCCTCTACTTCATGGTCCTCTTTGCACCCCTCACTTCCTGCTAACCTTTGATTTCCTCTACTTCATGGTTCACTCTGCACCCCTTACGTCCTTCTATCCTGTGATTGTTTCTACTTCATAGACCTCTTTGCACCCCTTACTTCCTGCTATCTTGTGATGGCTTCTACTTCACGGTCCTCTCTGCACCCCTCACTTCCTGCTAACCCTTTATTGCCTCTACTACACAGTCCTCTCTGCACCCCACACTTCCTGCTATCCTGTGATTGCCTCTACTTCACGGTCCTCTTTGCACCCCTCACTTCCTGTTAACCCTTTATTGTCTCTACTACACAGTCCTCTCTGCACCCCACACTTCCTGCTATCTGGTGATTGCCTCTACTTCACGGTCCTCTCTGCACCCCTTACTTCCTGCTATCCTGTGATTGCCTCTACTGCATGGTCCTCTTTCCACCCCTCACTTCCTGCTATCCTCTTTTTGCCACTACTTCACGGTCCTCTCTGCAGCCCTCATCTTCTGCTATCCTGTGATTGCCTCTACTTCACGGTCCTCTTTCCACCACTCACTTCCTGCTGTGCTGTGATTGCCTCTACTTCATGGTCCTCTTTGCACCCCTCACTTCCTGCTATCCTGTGATTGCCTCTACATCACGGTCCTCTTTGCACCCTCACTTCCTGCTAACCATTGATTTCCTCTACTTCACGGTCCACTGTGCACCCCGTATGTCCTGCTATCCTGTGATTGTTTCTACGTCATGGTCCTCTTTGCTCCCCTTACTTCCTGCTATCCTGTGATGGCCTCTACTTCACAGTCCTCTCTGCACCCCTCACTTCCTGCAATCCTGCGATTGCCTCTACTGCACTGTCCTCTTTTCACCCCTCACTTCCTGCTATCCTGTGATTGCCTCTACTCCACAGTCCTCTTTGAACTCCTCATCTTCTGCTACCCTGTGATTGCCTCTACTACACAGTCCTCTCTGCACCCCTCACTTCCTGCTATCCTGTGATTGCTTCTACTTCATGGTCCTCTCTGCAACCCTCCCTTCCTGCTATCCTGTTATTGTCTCTACTTCACGATCCTCTTTCCACCCTTCATCCTCTGCTATCCTGTGATTGCCTCTACTTCATGGTCCTCTTTGCACCCCTCGTCTTCTGCTATCCTGTGATTGCCTCTGCTTCACGGTCCTCTTTGCACCCCTCACCTCCTGCTATCCTCTGTTTGCCTCTACTTCACAGTTCTCTTTGCACCCCTTACTATCTGCTATCCGGCGATTGCCTCTATTTCACCATCCTCTCTGCACCCCATATCTTCTTCTATCTTGTTATTGCCTCTACTTCACATTCCTTTCTGCACCCCTCATCTTCTGGTATATTGTGATTGCTCTGCTTCACGGTCCTCTTTGCACCCCACACTTCCTGCTATCCTGTGATTTCCTCTTCTTCACGGTCCTCTTTGCACCCCTTACTTCCTGCTATGGTGTGATTGCCTCCGCTTCACGGTCCTATTTGCACCCCTTACTTCCTGCTATCCTGTGATTTCCTCTGCTTCACGGTCCTCTTTGCACCCCTCACTTCCTGCTATCCTGTGCTTGCCTCTACTTCACGGTCCTCTTTTCACCCCCTCACTTCCTGCTATTCTCTGACTGCCTCTACTTTACAGCCCTCTCTGCACCCCTTATCTTCTGCTATCCTCTGTTTGCCTCTACTTCACAGTCCTCTTTGCACCCCTCATCTGCTATCCTGTGATTGCCTCTACTTCACGGTCCTCTATGCACCCCTCACCTCCTGCTATCCTCTGCTTGCCTCTATTTCACGGACCTCTCTGCACCCCTTATCTTCTGCTATCCTCTGTTTGCCTGTACTTCACGGTCCTCTTTGCACCCCTCATCTTCTGCTATCCAATGATTGTCTGTACTTCACGGTCCTCTTTCCACCCCTCACTTCCTGCTATGCTGTGATTGCCTCTACTTCACGGTCCTCTTTGCACCCCTTACTTCCTGCTATCCTCTTATTGCCTCTACTTCATGGTAATCTTTGCACCCCTCATCTTCTGCTATCCAATGATTGCCTGTACTTCACGGTCCTCTTTCCACCCGCCACTTCCTGCTATGCTGTGATTGCCTCTCCTTCACGGTCCTCTTTCCACCACTCCCTTCCTGCTATCCTGTTATTGTCTCTACTTCACGGTCCTCTTTCCACCCCTCACTTCCTGCTATGCTGTGATTGCCTCTACTTCATGGTCCTCTTTCCACCCCTCACTTCCTGCTATCCTCTGTTTGCCTCTACTTCACGGTCCTCTCTGCACCCCTTATCTTCTGCTATCTTGTTATTGCCTATATTTCACTGTCCTCTCTGCACCCCTCATTTCATGCTATCGTGTGATTGCCTCTACTTTATGGTCGTCTTTGCAACCCTCACTTCTTGCTATCCTGTGCTTGCCTCTACTTCACCGTCCTCTCTGCACACCTCATCTTCTGCTATCCTGTGATTGTCTGTACTTCACGGTCCTCTTTCCACCCCTCACTTCCTGCTATGCTGTGATTGCCTCTACTTCACGGTCCTCTTTGCACCGCTCATCTTCTACTATCCTGTGATTGCCTCTACTTCACAGTCCTCTCTGCACCGCTCATCTTCTGCTATCCTGTGAATGCCTATACTTCACGGTCCTCTCTGCACACCTTATCTTCTGCTATCCTGTGATTTCCTCTACTTCACAGTCCTCTTTCCACCCGCCACTTCCTGCTATGCTGTGATTGCCTCTACTTCACAGTCCTCTTTGTACCCCTCACTTCCTACTATCCCCACCCCTCACTTTCTGCTATCCTGTGATTGCCTCTACTTTATGGTCCTCTTTGCACCCCTCATCTTCTCCTATCCTATGATTTCCTTTACTTCACGGTCCTCTTTGCACCCCTCACTTCAATCTATCCTCTGATTGCTTCTGCTTCACAGTCCTCTTTCCACCCCTCACTTCCTGCTATTCTCTGATTTCCTCTACTTCAGGGTTCTCTTTGCACCCCTCACCTCCCGCTATCCTCTGTTTGCCTCTACTTCATTGTCCTCTTTCCAACATTTACTTCCTGCTATCCTCTGATGGCCTCTACTTCACGTTCCTCTCTGCACCCCTCATCTTCTGCTATCCTGTGATTGCCTCTACTACACGGTCCTCTTTGCATCCCTTGTCTTCTGCTATCCTGTGATTGCCTCTACTTCACGTTCCTCTTTGCACCCCTCATCCTCTGCTATCCTGTGATTGGCTCTACTTCACTTTCCTCTTTGCACCCCTCCTCTTCTGCTATCCTGTGATTGCCTCTACTTCATGGTCCTCTTTGCACCCCACATTTTCTGCTATCCTGTGATTGCCTCTACTTCACGGTCCTCTTTCCACCCCTCACTTCCGGCTATTTGGTGATTGCCTCTCCCTCACGGTCCTCTTTGCACCCCTCATCTTCTGCTATCCTGTGATTGCCTCTTCTTCACGGTCCTCTTTGCACCCCTCGTCTTCTGCTATCCTGTGATTGCCTCTACTTCACAGGTCCTCTTTGCACCACTCATCTTCTGCTATCCTGTGATTGCCTCTTCTTCACGGTCCTCTTTGCCCCCCTCGTCTTCTGCTATGCTGTGATTGCCTCTACTTTACGTTCCTCTCTGCACCCCTCATCTTCTGCTATCCTGTGATTTCCTCTACTTCACGGTCCTCTTTGCACCCCTCATCTTCTGCTATCCAATGATTGCCTGTACTTCACGGTCCTCTTTCCACCCCTCACTTCCTGCTATGCTGTGATTGCCTCTACTTCACGGTCCGCTTTGCACCGCTCATCTTCTACTATCCTGTGATTGCCTCTACTGCACGGTCCTCTTTCCATCCCTCACTTCCTGCTATGCTGTGATTGCCTCTACTTCACGGTAATCTTTGCACACCTCACCTCCTGCTATCCTGTGTGTGCCTCTACTTCACAGTCCTCTCTGCACCCCTCATCTTCTGCTATCCTGTGATTGCCTCTACTTCACGGTCCTCTCTGCACCCCTTATCTTCTGCTATCCTGTGATTGCCTCTACTACACGGTCTTCTTTCCACCCCTCACTTCCGGTTATCTGGTGATTTCCTCTACTTTACCGTCCTCTTTGCACCCCTCATCTTCTGCCATCCAATGATTGCCTGTACTTTACGGTCCTCTTTGCACCCCTCACTTCCTACTATCCCCACCCCTCACTTTCTGCTAAGCTGTGATTGCCTCTACTTCATGGTCCTCTTTGCACCCCTCATCTTCCCCTATCCTATGATTTCCTTTACTTCACGGTCCTCTTTGCACCCCTCACTTCAATCTATCCTGTGATTGCTTCTACTTCACGGTCCTCTTTGCACCCCTCATCTTCTGCTATCCTCTAATTGCTTCTGCTTCACAGTCCTCTTTCCACCCCTCACTTCCTGCTATCCTCTAATTGCTTCTGCTTCACAGTCCTCTTTCCACCCCTCACTTCCTGCTATTCTCTGATTGCCTCTACTTCAGAGTTCTCTTTGCACCCCTCACCTCCCGGTATCCTCTGTTTGCCCTACTTCATTGTCCTCTTTCCAACATTCACTTCCTGCTATCCTCTGATGGCCTCTACTTCACGTTCCTCTCTGCACCCCTCATCTTCTGCTATCCTGTGATTGCCTCTACTTCACGGTCCTCTTTGCATCCCTTGTCTTCTGCTATCCTGTGATTGCCTCTACTTCACGTTCCTCTTTGCACCCCTCAGCCTCTGCTATCCTGTGATTGGCTCTACTTCACTTTCCTCTTTGCACCCCTCCTCTTCTGCTATCCTGTGATTGCCTCTACTTAATGGTCCTCTTTGCAACCCACATTTTCTGCTATCCTGTGATTGCCTCTACTTCACGGTCCTCTTTCCACCCCTCACTTCCGGCTATTTGGTGATTGCTCCTGCCTCACGGTCCTCTTTGCACCCCTCATCTTCTGCTATCCTGTGATTGCTTTGACTTCACGGTCCTCTTTACACCACTCATCTTATGCTATCCTGTGATTGCCTCTTCTTCACGGTCCTCTTTGAACCACTCGTCTTCTGCTATCCTGTAATTGCCTCTACTTCACGGGTCCTCTTTGCACCACTCATCTTCTGCTATCCTGTGATTGCCTCTTCTTCACGGTCCTCTTTGCACCCCTCGTCTTCTGCTATCCTGTGATTGCCTCTACTTCACGTTCCTCTTTGCACCCCTCATCCTCTGCTATCCTGTGATTGGCTCTACTTCACTTTCCTCTTTGCACCCCTCCTCTTCTGCTATCCTGTGATTGCCTCTACTTCATGGTCCTCTTTGCACCCCACATTTTCTGCTATCCTGTGATTGCCTCTACTTCACGGTCCTCTTTCCACACCTCACTTCCGGCTATTTGGTGATTGCCTCTGCCTCACGGTCCTCTTTGCACCCCTCATCTTCTGCTATCCTGTGATTGCTTCTACTTCACGGTCCTCTTTGCACAACTCATCTTCTGCTATCCTGTGATTGCCTCTTCTTCACGGTCCTCTTTGCACCAATCGTCTTCTGCTATCCTGTGATTGCCTCTACTTCACGGTCCTCTTTGCACCACTCATCTTCTGCTTTCCTGTGATTGCCTCTACTTCACGGTCCTCTTTGCACCACTCATCTTCTGCTTTCCTGTGATTGCCTCTACTTCACAGTCCTCTTTGCACCCCTCACTTCCTGCTATCATGTGATTGCCTCTACTTCACGGTCCTCTTTCCACCCCTCACTTCCTGCTATCCTGTGACTTCCTCTACTTCACGGTCCTCTTTGCATCCCTCATCTTCTGCTATCTCGTGATTGCCTCTACTTCACGGTCCTCTTTGCACCCCTCTTTTTCTGCTATCCTGTGATTGCTTCTACTTCACATTCCTCTCTGCAACCCTTACTTCGTGCTATCCTGTGATTGCCTTTACTTCACGGCCCTCTTTGTACCCCTCGTCTTCTGCTATCCTGTGATTGCTTCTGCTTCACGGTCCTCACTGCACCCCTTATCTTCTGCTATCCTCTGTTTGCCTCTGCTTCACGGTCCTCACTGCACCCCTTATCTTCTGCTATCCTGTGATTGCCTCTACTTCACAGTTCTCTTTGCACCCCTTACTATCTGCTATCCTGCGATTGCCTCTACTTCACCGTCCTCTCTGCACCCCATATCTTCTGCTATCCTGTGATTGCTCTGCTTCACGGTCCTCTTTGCACCCCACACTTCCTGCTATCCTGTGATTTCCTCTTCTTCATGGTCCTCTTTGCACCCCTTACTTACTCCTATCCTGTGATTGCCTCCGCTTCACGGTCCTATTTACACTCCTTACTTCCTGCTATCCTGTGATTTCCTCTGCTTCACGGTCCTCTTTGCACCCCTCACTTCCTGCTATGCTGTGCTTGCCTCTACTTCACGGCCATCTTTTCACCCCTCATCTGCTATCCTGTGATTGCCTCTACTTCACGGTCCTCTCTGCACCCCTCACTTCCTGCTATCCTCTGACTGCCTCTACTTTACAGCCCTCTCTGCACCCCTTATCTTCTGCTATCCTCTGTTTGCCTCTACTTCACAGTCCTCTTTGCACCCCTCATCTGCTATCCTGTGATTGCCTCTACTTCACGGTCCTCTCTGCACCCCTCACCTCCTGCTATCCTCTGCTTGCCTCTACTTCACGGTCCTCTCTGCACCCCTTATCTTCTGCTATCCTCTGTTTGCCTCTACTTCACGGTCATCTTTGCACCCCTCACTTTCTGCTATGCTGTGATTGCCTCTACTTCACGGTCCTCTTTGCATCCTTTGTCTTCTGCTATCCTGTGATTGTCTCTATTTCACGTTCCTCTTTGCACCCCTCATCCTCTGTTATCCTGTGATTGGCTCTACTTCACTTTCCTCTTTGCACCCCTCCTCTTCTGCTATCCTGTGATTGCCTCTACTTCATGGTCCTCTTTGCACCCCACATGTTCTGCTATCCTGTGATTGCCTCTACTTCACGGTCCTCTTTCCACCCCTCACTTCCGGCTATTTGGTGATTGCCTCTGCCTCACGGTCCTCTTTGCACCCCTCATCTTCTGCTATCCTGTGATTGCTTCTACTTCACGGTCCTCTTTACACCACTCATCTTATGCTATCATGTGATTGCCTCTTCTTCACGGTCCTCTTTGCACCACTCGTCTTCTGCTATCCTGTAATTGCCTCTACTTCACGGGTCCTCCTTGCACCACTCATCTTCTGCTATCCTGTGATTGCCTATTCTTCACGGTCCTCCTTGCACCCTTCGTCTCCTGCAATCCTGTGATTGGCTCTACTTCACAGTCCTCTCTGCACCCCTCATCTTCTGCTACCCTGTGATTGCCTATTCTTCACGGTCCTCCTTGCACCCTTCGTCTCCTGCAATCCTGTGATTGGCTCTACTTCAAAGTCCTCTTTGCACCCCTCACTTCCTGCTATCATGTGATTTCCTCTACTTCACGGTCCTCTTTCCACCCCTCACTTCCTGCTATCCTGTGACTTCCTCTACTTCACGGTCCTCTTTGCATCCCTCATCTTCTGCTATCTCGTGATTGCCTCTACTTCATGGTCCTCTTTGCACCCCTCATTTTCTGCTATCCTGTGATTGCCTCTACTTCATGGTCCTCTTTGCACCCCTCACTTCCTGTTATCCTCTGATTGCCTCTACTTCACAGTACTCTTTGCCTCCCTCATCTTCTGCTATCTCGTGATTGCCTCTACTTCACGGTCCTCTTTGCACCCCTCATTTTCTGCTATCCTGTGATTGCCTCTACTTCATGGTCCTCTTTGCACCCATCACTTCCTGCTATCCTGTGATTGCCTCTACTTCACAGTCCTCTTTCCACCCCTCACTTCCTGCTATTCTGTGATTGCCTCTACTTCATTGTCCTCTTTGCACCCACTCATCTTCTACTATCCTGTGATTGCTTCTGCTTCACGGTCCTCTTTCCACCCCTCACTTCCTTATATCCCAAGATTGCCCCTACTTCACGGTCCTCCATGCACCTCTCAATTCCTGCTAACCCTTTCTTGCCTCTACTACACAGTCCTCTCTGCACCCCTCACTTCCTGGTATCCTCTTATTGCCTCTACTTCACTATCTTCTCTGCACCCCTCACTTCCTGGTATCCTCTGATTGCCTCTACTTCATGTTCCTCTCTTCACCCCTCACTTCCTGCTATCCTGTGATTGCCTCTACTTCACAGTCCTCTTTGCACCCCTCGTCTTCTGCTATCCTGTGATTACCTCTACTTCAAGTTCCTCTTTGCACCCCTCATCCTCTGCTATCCTGTGATTGGCTCTACTTCACTTTCCTCTTTGCACCCCTCCACTTCTGCTATCCTGTGATTGCCTCTACTCCATGGTCCTCTCTGCACCCCACATTTTCTGCTATCCTGTGATTGCCTCTACTTCACGGTACTCTTTCCACCCCTCACTTCCGGCTATTTGGTGATTGCTTCTGCTTCACAGTCCTCTTTGCACCCCTCATCTTCTGCTATCCTGTGATTGCTTTACTTCACGGTCCTCTTTGCACCCCTTACTATCTGCTATCCTGCGATTTCCTCTACTTCACAGTCCTCTCTGCACCCCTCATCTTCTGCTATCCTGCGATTGCCTCTACTTCACTGTCCTCTTTGCACCCCTCACTTCCTGGTATCCTCTGATTGCCTCTACTTCGTGGTCATCTTTGCACCCCTCACTTCCTGCTACCCTGTGGTTGCCTCTACTTCACGGTCCTCTTTGCACCCCTCACTTCCTACTATCCCTACCCCTCACTTGCTGCTAAGCTGTGATTGCCTCTACTTCATGGTCCTCTTTGCACCCCTCATCTTCTGCTATCCTATGATTTCCTTTACTTCACGGTCCTCTTTGCACCCCTCACTTCAAGCTATCCTGTGATTGCTTCTGCTTCACAGTCCTCTTTGCACCCCTCATCTTCTGCTATCCTGTGATTGCTTTACTTCACGGTCCTCTTTGCACCCCTTACTATCTGCTATCCTGCGATTTCCTCTACTTCACAGTCCTCTCTGCACCCCTCATCTTCTGCTATCCTGCGATTGCCTCTACTTCACTGTCCTCTTTGCACCCCTCACTTCCTGGTATCCTCTGATTGCCTCTACTTCGTGGTCATCTTTGCACCCCTCACTTCCTGCTACCCTGTGGTTGCCTCTACTTCACGGTCCTCTTTGCACCCCTCACTTCCTACTATCCCTACCCCTCACTTGCTGCTAAGCTGTGATTGCCTCTACTTCATGGTCCTCTTTCCACCCCTCATCTTCTGCTATCCTCTAATTGCTTCTGCTTCACAGTCCTCTTTCCACCCCTCACTTCCTTCTATGCTGTGATTGCCTCTACTTCACGTTACTCTCTGCACCCCTCATCTTCTGCTATCCTCTGATTGCTTCTGCTTTACAGTCCTCTTTCCACCCCTCACTTCCTGCTATCCTCTGGTTGCCTCTACTTCAGGGTCCTCTTTGCACCCCTCACCTCCCGCTATCCTCTGTTTGCCTCTACTTCACTGTCCTCTTTCCAACCTTCACTTCCTGCTATCCTCTGAATGCCTCTACTTCATGTTCCTCTCTTCACCCCTCACTTCCTGCTATCCTGTGATTGCCTCTACTTCACGGTCCTCTTTGCACCCCTCGTCTTCTGCTATCCTGTGATTACCTCTACTTCAAGTTCTTCTTTGCACCCCTCATCCTCTGCTATCCTGTGATTGGCTCTACTTCACTTTCCTCTTTGCACCCCTCCACTTCTGCTATCCTGTGATTGCCTCTACTCCATGGTCCTCTCTGCACCCCACATTTTCTGCTATCCTGTGATTGCCTCTACTTCACGGTACTCTTTCCACCCCTCACTTCAGGCTATTTGGTGATTGCTTCTGCTTCACAGTCCTCTTTGCACCCCTCATCTTCTGCTATCCTGTGATTGCTTTACTTCACGGTCCTCTTTGCACCACTCATCTTCTGCTATCCTGTGATTGCTTCTGCTTCACGGTCCTCTTTCCACTCCTCACTTCCTACTATCCTCTGATTGCCTCTACTTCACGGTCCTCTTTGCACCCCTCACCTCCTGCTATCCTCTTTTTCCTCTACTTCACTGTCCTCTTTGTACCCCTCACTTACTGCTATTGTGTGACTGCCTCTACTTCACGGTCCTCTTTGCATCCCTCATCTTCTGCTATCTCGTGATTGCCTCTACTTCACTGTCCGCTTTGCACCCCTCATTTTCTGCTATTCTGTGATTGCCTCTACTTCATGGTCCTCTTTGCACCCCTCACTTCCTGTTATCCTCTGATTGCCTCTACTTCACGGTCCTCTTTGCATCCCTCATCTTGTGCTATCTCGTGATTGCCTCTATTTCACGGTCCTCTTTGCACCCCTCATTTTCTGCTATCCTGTGATTGTCTCTACTTCCCGGTCCTCTCTGCACCCCTCATGTTCTGCTATCCTGCGATTGCCTCTACTTCACTATACTCTTTGCACCCTCACTTCCTGGTATCCTCTGATTGCCTCTACTTCGTGGTCATCTTTGCACCCCTCACTTCCTGCTACCCTGTGGTTGCCTCTACTTCACGGTCCTCTTTGTGCCCCTTACTTCCTGCTATTGTGTGATTGCCTCTACTTCACGGTCCTCTCTGCACCCCTTATTTCTGCTCTCCTGTGATTGCCTCTACTTCATGGTCCTCTTTGCACCCTTCGCTTCTTCTATCCCATCATTGCCTCTACTTCACGGTCTACTTTGCACCCCTCACTTCCTGCTAACCCTTTATTGCCTCTACTACACAGTCCTCTCTGCACCCCACACTTCCTGCTATCCTGTGATTTCCTTTACTTCACCGTCCTCTCTGCACCCCTCATCTTCTGCTATCCTATGATTGCCTCTACTTCACGGTCCTCTCTGCACCCCTCACTTCCTGGTATCCTCTGATTGCCTCTATTTCACGGTTCTCTCTGCACCGCTCACTTCCTGGTATCCTGTGATTGGCTCTACTTCACGGTCCTCTCTGCACCCCTCACTTTCTGGTATCCTCTGAATGCCTCTACTTCACGGTCCTCTCTGCACCCCTCATCTTCAGCTGTCCTATGATTTCCTCTACTTCACGGTCCTCTCTGCACCCCTTATCTTCTGCTATCCTGTTATTGCCTCTACTTCACTGTCCTCTCTGCACCTCTCTTTTCCTGCTATCATGTGATTGCCTCTACCTTATGGTCGTCTTTGCAACCCTCACTTCCTGCTATGCTGTGATTGGCTGTACTTCACCTTCCTCTCTGCACCCCTCATATTCTGCTATCCTGTGATTGCTTCTGCTTCACGGTCCTCTTTCCACTCCTCACTTCCTACTATCCTCTGATTGCCTCTACTTCACGGTCCTCTTTGCACCCCTCACTTCCTGCTATCCTCTTTTTCCTCTACTTCACTGTCCTCTTTGTACCCCTCACTTACTGCTATTGTGTGCTTGCCTCTACTTCATGGTCCTCTTTGCACCCCTCACTTCCTGTTATCCTCTGATTGCCTCTACTTCACGGTCCTCTTTGCACCGCTCACTTCCTGGTATCCTGTGATTGGCTCTACTTCACGGTACTCTCTGCACCCCTCACTTCCTGGTATCCTCTGAATGCCTCTACTTCACGGTCCTCTCTGCACCCCTCATCTTCTGCTGTCCTAGGATTTCCTCTACTTCACGGTACTCTCTGCACCCCTTATCTTCTGCTATCCTCTGATTGCTTCTGCTTCACAGTCCTCTTTCCACCACTCACTTCCTGCTATCCTCTGATTGCCTCTACTTCAGGGTCCTCTTTGCACCCCTCACCTCCCGCTGTCCTCTGTTTGCCTCTACTACACTGTCCTCTTTCCAACCTTCACTTCCTACTATCCTGTGATGACCTCTATTTCACTTTCCTCTCTGCACCCCTCATGTTCTGCTATCCTGTGATTGCCTATACTTCACGTTCCTCTTTGCACCCCTCATCCTCTGCTATCCTGTGATTGCCTCTACTTCATGGTCCTCTCTGCACCCCTCATTTTCTGCTATCCTGTGATTGCCTCTACTTCACGGTCCTCTTTCCACCACTCACTTCCTGCTATGTTGTGATTGCCTCTACTTCACGGTCCTCTCTGCACCCCTCATCTTCTCCTATCCTGTGATTGCCTCTACTTCACGGTCCTCTTTTCACCCCTCATCTTCTACTATCCTGCGATTGCTTCTGCTTCACGGTCCTCTTTCCACCCCTCACGTCTTGCTATGCTGTGATTGTCTCTACTTCAAGGTCTTCTTTCCACCCCTCACTTCCGGCTATCTGGTGATTGCCTCTACTTCACGGTCCTCTTTGCACCCCTCACTTCCTTCTATCCCATGATTGCCTCTACTACACAGTCCTCTCTGCACCCAACACTTCCTGCTATTCCTGCTATCCTGTGATTTCCTTTACTTCACCATCCTCTATGCAAGCCTCATCTTCTGCTATCCTGTGATTGCCTCTACTTCACGGTCCTCTCTGCTCCCCTCACTTTCTGGTATGCTCTGATTGCCTCTACTTCAAGGTCCTCTCTGCACCACTCACTTCCTGATATCCTGTGATTGCCTCTACTTCACGGTACTCTCTGCACCCCTCACTTCCTGGTATGCTCTGATTGCCTCTACTTCACGGTCCTCTCTGCACCCCTCACTTCCTGGTATCCTGTGATTTCCTCTACTTCACGGTACTCTCTGCACCCCTCACTTCCTGGTATCCTCTGAATGCCTCTACTAAACGGTCCTCTCTGCACCCCTCACTTCCTGCTATCCTGTGATTGCCTCAACTACACTGTCCTCTCTGCACCCCTCATCTTCTGCTATCCTATGATTTCCTCTACTTCATGGACCTCTCTGTACCCCTTATCTTCTGCTATCCTGTTATTGCCTCTACTACACTGTCCTCTCTGCACCTCTCAGTTCATGCTATCGTGTGATTGCCTCTACTTTATGGTCGTCTTTGCAACCCTCACTTCTTGCTATCCTGTGCTTGACTCTACTTCACCGTCCTCACTGCACACCTCATCTTCTGCTATTCTGTGATTGCATCTACAGCACAGTCCTCTCTGCACACCTCGCTTACTGGAATCCACTGATTGCATCTACTTCACGGTCCTCTCTGCACCTCTGACTTCCTGGTATCCTGTGATTGCCTCTACTTCACAGTCCGCTTTACACCCCTCATCTTCTGCTATACTGTGATTGCCTCTACTTCACAGTCCTCTTTGAACCCCTCACTTCCTGCTATCCTCTGATTGCCTCTACTTCACGGTCCTCTCTGTACCCCTTATCTTCTGCTATCCTGTTATTGCCTCTACTACACTGTCCTCTCTGCACCCCTCATTTCTGCTATCGTGTGATTGCCTCTACTTTATGGTCGTCTTTGCAACCCTCACTTCTTGCTATCCTGTGCTTGCCTCTACTTCACCGTCCTCTCTGCACACCTCATCTTCTGCTATCCTGTGATTACATCTACAGCACAGTCCTCTCTGCACACCTTGCTTCCTTGTATCCACTGATTGCATCTACTTCACGGTCCTCTCTGCACCTCTGACTTCCTGGTATCCTGTGATTGCCTCTACTTCACGGTCCTCTCTGCACCCCTCACTTCCTGCTATACTGTGATTGCCTCTACTTCACGGCCCTCTTTGCACCCCTCATCTTCTGCTATCCTGTGATTGCTTTTGCTTCACAGTCCTCTTTGCACCCCTCACTTCCTGGTATGCTCTGATTGCCTCTACTTCACGGTCCTCTCTGCACCTCTGACTTCCTGGTACCCTGTGATTGCCTCTACTTCACAGTCCTCTTTGAACCCCTCACTTCCTGCTATCGTTTGATTGCCTCTACTTCACGGCCCTCTTTGCACCCCTCATCTTCTGCTATCCAAGGATTGCCTCTACTTCACAGTCCTCTTTGCACCCCTCCCTTCCGTCTATCTGGTGATTGCCTCTACTTCACGGTCCTCTTTCCACCCCTCACTTCCTTCTATCCCATGATTGCCTCTACTACACAGTCCTCTCTGCACCCCACACTTCCTGCTATTCCTGCTATCCTGTGATTTCCTTTACTTCACCGTCCTCTATGGAAGCCTCATCTTCTGCTATCCTGTGATTGCCTCTATTTCACGGTCCTCTCTGCACCCCTCACTTCCTGGTATCCTGTGATTGCCTCTACTTCATGGTACTCTCTGCACCCCTCACTTCCTGGTATCCTCTGAATGCCTCTACTAAACGGACCTCTCTGCACCCCTCACTTCCTGCTATCCTGTGATTGCCTCAACTAAACCGTCCTCTCTGCACCGCTCATCTTCTGCTATCCTTTGATTTCCTCTACTTCACGGACCTCATTGTACCGCTAACGTCCTGCTATCCTCTGATTGCCTCTACTTCACGGTCCACTCTGTACCCCTTATCTTCTGCTATCCTGTTATTGCCTCTACTACACTGTCCTCTCTGCACCCCTCATTTCATGCTATCGTGTGATTGCCTCTACTTTATGGTCGTCTTTGCAACCCTCACTTCTTGCTATCCTGTGCTTGCCTCTACTTCACCGTCCTCTCTGCACACCTCATCTTCTGCTATCCTGTGCTTGCCTCTACTCCACAGTCCTCTTTGAACACCTCATCTTCTGCTACCCTGTGATTGCCTCTACTACACAGTCCTCTCTGCACCCCTCACTTCCTGCTATCCTGTGATTGCATCTACTTCACGGTCCTCGCTGCACCCCTTACTTCCTTCTATCCTGAGATGGCCTCTACTTCACGGCCCTCTTTGCACCCCTCATCTTCTCCTATCCTGTGATTGCTTTTGCTTCACAGTCCTCTTTCCAGCCCTGACTTCCTGCTATCCTCTGATATCCTCTACTTTGCGGTCCTCTTTGCACCCCTCACTTCCTGGTATGCTCTGATTGCCTCTACTTCATGGTCCTCTCTGCACCCCTCACCTCCTGCTATCCTGTGATTGCCTCTACTTCACGGTCCTCTTTGCACCCCTCACTTCCTACTATCCTCTGATTGCCTCTACTTCACGGTCCACTTTGCACCCCTCACTTCCTGCTCTCCTGTGATTGCCTCTACTTCACGGTCCTCTTTCCACCCTTCACTTCCTGCTATCCTGTGATTGCCTCTACTTCACGGTCCTCTTCGCACCCCTCACTTCCTACTTTCCTCTGATTGCCTCTACTCCACGGTCCTCTTGGCACCCCTCATTTTCTGCTATCCTGTGATTGCTTCTACTTCACGGTCCTCTTTCCACCCCTCATTTCCTGCTGTGCTGTGATTGCCTCTACTTCACGGTCCTCTTTGCACCCCTCATCTTCTGCTATCCTATGATTTCCTCTACTTCACGGTCCTCTTTGCACCCCTCAATTCATGCTATCCTGTGATTGCTTCTACGTCACGGTCCTCTCTGCACCCCTCATTTTCTGCTATCCTGTGATTGCCTCTACTTCACATTCCTCTCTGCACCCCTCATCTTCTGCTATCCTCTGATTGCTTCTGCTTCACAGTCCTCTTTCCACCCCTCACTTCCTGCTATCCTCTGATTGCCTCTACTTCAGGGTCCTCTTTGCACCCCTCACCTCCCGCTATCCTCTGTTTGCCTCTACTTCACTGTCCTCTTTCCAACCTTCACTTCCTGCTATCCTGTGATGGCCTCTATTTCACTTTCCTCTCTGCACCCCTCATGTTCTGCTATCCTGTGATTGCCTATACTTCACGGTCCTCTTTCCACCCCTTGTCTTCTGCTATCCTGTGATTGCCTTTACTTCACGTTCCTCTTTGCACCCCTCATCCTCTGCTATCCTGTGTTTGCCTCTACTTCATGGTCCTCTCTGCACCCCTCATTTTCTGCTATCCTGTGATTGCCTCTACTTCACGGTCCTCTTTCCACCACTCACTGCCTGCTATGTTGTGATTGCCTCTACTTCACGGTCCTCTCTGCACCCCTCATCTTCTCCTATCCTGTGATTGCCTCTACTTCACGGTCCTCTTTGCACCACTCATCTTCTACTATCCTGCGATTGCTTCTGCTTCACGGTCCTCTTTCCACCTCTCACTTCCTTCTATCCCATGATTGCCTCTACTACACAGTCCTCTCTGCACCCCACACTTCCTGCTATTCCTGCTATCCTGTGATTTCCTTTACTTCACCGTCCTCTATGCAAGCCTCATCTTCTGCTATCCTGTGATTGCCTCGACTTCACGGTCCTCTCTGCACCCCTCACTTCCTGGTATGCTCTGATTGCCTCTACTTCACGGTCCTCTCTGCACCCCTCACTTCCTGGTATCCTGTGATTGCCTCTACTTCACGGTACTCTCTGCACCCCTCACTTCCTGGTATCCTCTGAATGCCTCTACTAAACGGTCCTCTCTGCACCCCTCACTTCCTGCTATCCTGTGATTGCCTCAACTACACCGTCGTCTCTGCACCCCTCATCTTCTGCTATCCTATGATTTCCTCTACTTCATGGACCTCTCTGTACCCCTTATCTTCTGCTATCCTGTTATTGCCTCTACTACACTGTCCTCTCTGCACCCGTCATTTCATGCTATCGTGTGATTGCCTCTACTTTATGGTCGTCTTTGCTACCCTCACTTCTTGCTATCCTGTGCTTGACTCTACTTCACCATCCTCTCTGCACACCTCATCTTCTGCTATCCTGTGATTTCATCTACAGCACAGTCCTCTCTGCACACCTCGCTTACTGGTATCCACTGATTGCATCTACTTCACGGTCCTCTCTGCACCTCTGACTTCCTGGTATCCTGTGATTGCCTCTACTTCACAGTCCCCTTTACACCCCTCATCTTCTGCTATACTGTGATTGCCTCTACTTCACAGTCCTTTTTGAACCCCTCACTTCCTGCTATCCTCTGATTGCCTCTACTTCAGGGTCCTCTCGGCACCCCTCATTTTCTGCTATCCTGTGATTGCTTCTACTTCACGGTCCTCTTTCCACCCCTCACTTCCTGCTATGCTGTGATTGCCTCTACTTCACGGTCCTCTTTGCACCCCTCATCTTCTGCTATCCTATGATTTCCTCTACTTCACGGTCCTCTTTGCACCCCTCAATTCATGCTATCCTGTGATTGCTTCTACTTCACGGTCCTCTCTGCACCCCTCATTTTCTGCTATCCTGTGATTGCCTCTACTTGACAGTCCTCTTTCCACCCCTCATATCTGATATCCTCTGATTGCTTCTGCTTCACAGTCCTCTTTCCACCCCTCACTTCCTGCTATCCTCTGATTGCCTCTACTTCAGGGTCCTCTTTGCACCCCTCACCTCCCGCTATCCTCTGTTTGCCTCTACTTCACTGTCCTCTTTCCAACCTTCACTTCCTGCTATCCTGTGATGGCCTCTATTTCACTTTCCTCTCTGCACCCCTCATGTTCTGCTATCCTGTGATTGCCTATACTTCACGGTCCTCTTTCCACCCCTCATCCTCTGCTATCCTGTGATTGCCTCTACTTCATGGTCCTCTCTGCACCCCTCATTTTCTGCTATCCTGTGATTGCCTCTACTTCACGGTCCTCTTTCCACCACTCACTGCCATGTTGTGATTGCCTCTACTTCACGGTCCTCTCTGCACCCCTCATATTCTCCTATCCTGTGATTGCCTCTACTTCACAGTCCTCTTTGCACCCCTCATCTTCTACTATCCTGCGATTGCTTCTGCTTCACTGTCCTCTTTCCACCCCTCACTTCCTTCTATCCCATGATTGCCTCTACTACACAGTCCTCTCTGCACCCCTCACTTCCTGCTATCCTGTGATTGCCTCTACTTCACGGTACTCTCTGCACCCCTCACTTCCTGGTATCCTCTGAATGCCTCTACTAAACGGTCCTCTCTGCACCCCTCACTTCCTGCTATCCTGTGATTGCCTCAACTACACCGTCCTCTCTGCACCCCTCATCTTCTGCTCTCCTATGATTTCCTCTACTTCATGGACCTCTCTGTACCCCTTATCTTCTGCTATCCTGTTATTGCCTCTACTACACTGTCCTCTCTGCACCACTCATTTCATGCTATCGTGTGATTGCCTCTACTTTATGGTCGTCTTTGCAACCCTCACTTCTTGCTATCCTGTGCTTGACTCTACTTCACCGTCCTCTCTGCACACCTCATCTTCTGCTATCCTGTGATTTCATCTACAGCACAGTCCTCTCTGCACACCTCGCTTACTGGTATCCACTGATTGCATCTACTTCACGGTCCTCTCTGCACCTCTGACTTCCTGGTATCCTGTGATTGCCTCTACTTCACAGTCCGCTTTACACCCCTCATCTTCTGCTATACTGTGATTGCCTCTACTTCACAGTCCTCTTTGAACCCCTCACTTCCTGCTATCCTCTGATTGCCTCTACTTCACGGTCCTCTCTGTACCCCTTATCTTCTGCTATCCTGTTATTGCCTCTACTACACTGTCCTCTCTGCACCCCTCATTTCTGCTATCGTGTGATTGCCTCTACT
Source organism: Ambystoma mexicanum (assembly GCF_040938575.1). NCBI lineage: Eukaryota > Metazoa > Chordata > Amphibia > Caudata > Ambystomatidae > Ambystoma > Ambystoma mexicanum. The sequence goes on from NC_090927.1 coordinate 13,221,719, forward strand.
TTATGGTCGTCTTTGCAACCCTCACTTCTTGCTATCCTGTGCTTGCCTCTACTTCACCGTCCTCTCTGCACACCTCATCTTCTGCTATTCTGTGATTGCATCTACAGCACAGTCCTCTCTGCACACCTCGCTTACTGGAATCCACTGATTGCATCTACTTCACGGTCCTCTCTGCACCTCTGTTTTCCTGGTATCCTGTGATTGCCTCTACTTCATAATCCTCTTTGCACCCCTCATCTTCTGCTATAGTGTGATTGCCTCTACTTCACAGTCCTCTTTGAACCCCTCATCTTCTGCTATCCAATGATTGCCTCTACTTCACAGTCCTCTTTCCAACCCTCACTCCCTGCTATCCTGTGATTGACTCTACTTCATGGTCCTCTTTGCACCCCTCATCTTCTACTATCCTATGATTGCTTCTGCTTCACGGTCCTCTTTCCACCCCTCACTTCCTTCTATCCCATGATTGCTTCTACTACACAGTCCTCTCTGCACCCCACACTTCGTGCTATTCCAGCTATCCTGTGATTTCCTTTACTTCACCATCCTCTATGCAAGCCTCATCTTCTGCTATCCTGTGATTGCCTCTATTTCACGGTCCTCTCTGCACCCCTCACTTCCTGGTATCCTCTGAATGCGTCTACTAAACGGTCCTCTCTGCACCCCTCACTTCCTGCTATCCTATGATTTCCTCTACTTCACGGACCTTTTTGTACCGCTAACTTCCTGCTATCCTCTGATTGCCTCTACTTCACGGTCCTCTCTGTACCCCTTATCTTCTGCTATCCTGTTATTGCCTCTACTACACTGTCCTCTCTGCACCCCTCATTTCATGCTATTGTGTGATTGCCTCTACTTTATGGTCGTCTTTGCAACCCTCACTTCTTGCTATCCTGTGCTTGCCTCTACTTCACCGTCCTCTCTGCACACCTCATCTTCTGCTATCCTGTGATTACATCTACTTCACGGTCCTCTCTGCACCTCTGACTTCCTGGTATCCTGTGATTGCCTCTACTTCACGGCCCTCTTTGCACCCCTCATCTTCTGCTATCCTGTGATTGGTTTTGCTTCACAGTCCTCTTTGCACCCCTCACTTCCTGGTATGCTCTGATTGCCTCTACTTCACTGTCCTCTCTGCACCCCTCACATCCTGGTGTGCTTTGATTGCCTCTATTTCACGGTCCTCTCTGCACCCCTTACCTCCTGCTATCCTATGATTGCCTCTACTTCACGGTCCTCTTTGCACTCCTCACTTCCTACTATCCTCTGATTGCCTCTACTTCACGTTCCTCTCTACACCCCTCATCTTCTGCTATCCTGTGATTGCCTCTACTTCACGGTCCTCTTTACACCCCTTATCTTCTGCTATCCTGTGATTGCCTTTACTTCACGTTCCTCTTTGCACCCCTCATCCTCTGCTATCCTGTGATTGCCTCTACTTCATGGTCCTCTCTGCACCCCTCATCTTCTGCTATCCTGTGATTGCTTTTGCTTCACAGTCCTCTTTCCAGCCCTGACTTCCTGCTATCCTCTGATATCCTCTACTTTGCGGTCCTCTTTCCACCACTCACTTCCTGCTATGCTGTGATTGCCTCTACTTCACGTTCCTCTTTGCACCCCTCATCCTCTGCTATCCTGTGATTGCCTCTACTTCATGGTCCTCTCTGCACCCCTCATTTTTTGCTATCCTGTAATTGCCTCTGCTTCATGGTCCTCTTTCCACCACTCACTTCCTGCTATCCTGTGATTGCCTCTACTTCACGGTCCTCTTTGCACCCCTCACTTCCTTCTATCCCATGATTGCCTCTACTACACAGTCCTCTCTGCACCCCACACTTCCTGCTATCCTGTGATTTCCTTTACTTCACCGTCCTCTATGCAAGCCTCACCTTCTGCTATCCTGTGATTGCCTCGACTTCACGGTCCTCTCTGCACCCCTCACTTCCTGGTATGCTCTGATTGACTCTACTTCACGGTCCTCTCTGCACCCCTCACTTCCTGTTATCCTCTGAATGCCTCTACTAAACGGTCCTCTCTGCACCCCTCACTTCCTGCTAACCTGTGATTGCCTCAACTACACCGTTCTCTCTGCACCCCTCATCTTCTGCTATCCTATGATTTCCTCTACTTCATGAACCTTTCTGTACCCCATATCTTCTGCTATCCTGTTATTGCCTCTATTACACTGTCCTCTCTGCACCCCTCATTTCATGCTATCGTGTGAATGCCTCTACTTTATGGTCGTCTTTGCAACCCTCACTTCTTGCTATCCTGTGCTTGCCTCTACTTCACCGTCCTCTCTGCACCCCTCATCTTCTGCTATCCTGTGATTGCATCTACAGCACAGTCCTCTCTGCACACCTCGCTTACTGGTATCCACTGATTGCATCTACTTCACGGTCCTCTCTGCACCTCTGACTTCCTGGTATCCTGTGATTCCCTCTACTTCACAGTCCTCTTTGCTCCCCTCATCTTCTGCTATACTGTGATTGCCTCTACTTCACAGTCCTCTTTGAACCCCTCACTTCCTGCTATCGTTTGATTGCCTCTACTTCACGGCCCTCTTTGCACCCCTCATCTTCTGCTATCCAATGATTGCTTCTGCTTCACGGTCTTCTTTCCACCCCTCACTTCCTTCTATCCCATGATTGCCTCTACTACACAGTCCTCTCTGCACCCCACACTTCCTGCTATTCCTGCTATCCTGTGATTTCCTTTACTTCACCGTCCTCTATGGAAGCCTCATCTTCTGCTATCCTGTGATTGCCTCTATTTCACGGTCCTCTCTGCACCCCTCACTTCCTGGTATCCTGTGATTGCCTCTACTTCACGGTACTCTCTGCACCCTTCACTTCCTGGTATCCTCTGAATGCCTCTACTAAACGGACCTCTCTGCACCCCTCACTTCCTGCTATCCTGTGATTGCCTCAACTAAACCGTCCTCTCTGCACCCCTCATCTTCTGCTATCCTTTGATTTCCTCTACTTCACAGACCTCTTTGTACCGCTAACTTCCTGCTATCCTCTGATTGCCTCTACTTCACGGTCCACTCTGTACCCCTTATCTTCTGCTATCCTGTTATTGCCTCTACTACACTGTCCTCTCTGCACCCCTCATTTCATGCTATCTTGTGATTGCCTCTACTTTATGGTCGTCTTTGCAACCCTCACTTCTTGCTATCCTGTGCTTGCCTCTACTTCACCGTCCTCTCTGCACACCTCATCTTCTGCTATCCTGTGATTGCATCTACAGCACAGTCCTCTCTGCACACCTCCCTTCCTGGTATCCTGTGATTGCCTCTACTTCACGGTCCTCGCTGCACCCCTTACTTCCTTCTATCCTGTGATTTCCTCTACTTCACGGCCCTCTTTGCACCCCTCATCTTCTGCTATCCTGTGATTGCTTTTGCTTCACAGTCCTCTTTCCAGCCCTGACTTCCTGCTATCCTCTGATATACTCTACTTTGCGGTCCTCTTTGCACCCCTCACTTCCTGGTATGCTCTGATTGCCTCTACTTCATGGTCCTCTCTGCACCCCTCACCTCCTTCTATCCTGTGATTGCCTCTACTTCACGGTCCTCTTTGCACCCCTCACTTCCTACTATCCTCTGATTGCCTCTACTTCACGGTCCACTTTGCACCCCTCACATCCTGCTATCCTGTGATTGCCTCTACTTCACGGTCCTCTTTCCACCCTTCACCTCCTGCTATCCTGTGTTTGCCTCTACTTCACGGTCCTCTCTGAACCCCTCACCTCCTGCTATCCTGTGATTGCCTCTACTTCACGATCCTCTTCGCACCCCTCACTTCCTACTTTCCTCTGATTGCCTCTACTCCACAGTCCTCTCGGCACCCCTCATTTTCTGCTATCCTGTGATTACTTCTACTTCACGGTCCTCTTTCCACCCCTCACTTCCTGCTATGCTGTGATTGCCTCTACTTCACGGTCCTCTTTGCACCCCTCATCTTCTGCTATCCTATGATTTCCTCTACTTCACGGTCCTCTTTGCACCCCTCAATTCATGCTATCCTGTGATTGCTTCTACTTCACATTCCTCTCTGCACCCCTCATCTTCTGCTATCCTCTGATTGCTTCTGCTTCACAGTCCTCTTTCCACCCCTCACTTCCTGCTATCCTCTGATTGCCTCTACTTCAGGGTCCTCTTTGCATCCCTCACCTCCCGCTATCCTCTGTTTGCCTCTACTTCACTGTCCTCTTTCCAACCTTCACTTCCTGCTATCCTGTGATGGCCTCTATTTCACTTTCCTCTCTGCACCCCTCATGTTCTGCTATCCTGTGATTGCCTATACTTCACGGTCCTCTTTCCACCCCTTGTCTTCTGCTATCCTGTGATTGCCTTTACTTCACGTTCCTCTTTGCACCCCTCATCCTCTGCTATCCTGTGATTGCCTCTACTTCATGGTCCTCTCTGCACCCCTCATTTTCTGCTATCCTGTGATTGCCTCTACTTCACGGTCCTCTTTCCACCACTCACTGCCTGCTATGTTGTGATTGCCTCTACTTCACGGTCCTCTCTGCACCCCTCATCTTCTCCTATCCTGTGATTGCCTCTACTTCACGGCCCTCTTTGCACCCCTCATCTTCTGCTATCCTGTGATTGCTTTTGCTTCACAGTCCTCTTTCCAGCCCTGACTTCCTGCTATCCTCTGATATCCTCTACTTTGCGGTCCTCTTTGCACCCCTAACTTCCTGCTATCCTGTGATTGCCTCTACTTTACGGTCCTCTTTGCACCCCTCACTTCCTACTATCCTCTGATTGCCTCTACTTCACGGTCCACTTTGCACCCCTCACTTCCTGCTATCCTGTGATTGCCTCTACTTCACGGTCCTCTTTCCACCCTTCACTTCCTGCTATCCTGTGATTGCCTCTACTTCACGGTCCTCTCTGAACCCCTCACCTCCTGCTATCCTGTGATTGCCTCTACTTCACGGTCCTCTTCGCACCCCTCACTTCCTACTTTCCTCTGATTGCCTCTACTCCACGGTCCTCTCGGCACCCCTTATTTTCTGCTATCCTGTGATTGCTTCTACTTCACGGTCCTCTTTCCACCCCTCACTTCCTGCTATGCTGTGATTGCCTATACTTCACGGTCCTCTTTGCACCCCTCATCTTCTGCTATCCTATGATTTCCTCTACTTCATGGACCTCTCTGTACCCCTTATCTTCTGCTATCCTGTTATTGCCTCTACTACACTGTCCTCTCTGCACCCCTCATTTCATGCTATCGTGTGATTGCCTCTACTTTATGGTCATCTTTGCTACCCTCACTTCTTGCTATCCTGTGCTTGACTCTACTTCACCATCCTCTCTGCACACCTCATCTTCTGCTATCCTGTGATTTCATCTTTGCACCCCTCAATTCATGCTATCCTGTGATTGCTTCTACTTCACGGTCCTCTCTGCACCCCTCATTTTCTGCTATCCTGTGATTGCCTCTACTTCACGGTCCTCTTTCCACCACTCACTGCCTGCTATGTTGTGATTGCCTCTACTTCACGGTCCTCTCTGCACCCCTCATCTTCTCCTATCCTGTGATTGCCTCTACTTCACGGTCCTCTTTCCACCCCTCATCTTCTACTATCCTGCTATTGCTTCTGCTTCACGGTCCTCTTTCCACCCCTCACTTCCTTCTATCCCATGATTGCCTCTACTACACAGTCCTCTCTGCACCCCACACTTCCTGCTATTCCTGCTATCCTGTGATTTCCTTTACTTCACCGTCCTCTATGCAAGCCTCATCTTCTGCTATCCTGTGATTGCCTCGACTTCACGGTCCTCTCTGCACCCCTCACTTCCTGGTATGCTCTGATTGCCTCTACTTCACGGTCCTCTCTGCACCCCTCACTTCCTGGTATGCTCTGATTGCCTCTACTTCACGGTACTCTCTGCACCCCTCACTTCCTGGTATCCTCTGAATGCCTCTACTAAACGGTCCTTTCTGCACCCCTCACTTCCTGCTATCCTGTGATTGCCTCAACTACACCTTCCTCTCTGCACCCCTCATCTTCTGCTATCCTATGATTTCCTCTACTTCATGGACCCCTCTGTACCGCTTATCTTCTGCTATCCTGTTATTGCCTCTACTACACTGTCCTCTTTGCACCCCTCATTTCATGCTATCGTGTGATTGCCTCTACTTTATGGTCGTCTTTGCAACCCTCACTTCTTGCTATCCTGTGCTTGACTCTACTTCACTGTCCTCTCTGCACACCTCATCTTCTGCTATCCTGTGATTTCATCTACAGCACAGTCCTCTCTGCACACGTCGCTTACTGGTATCCACTGATTGCATCTACTTCACGGTCCTCTCTGCACCTCTGACTTCCTGGTATCCTGTGATTGCCTCTACTTCACAGTCCGCTTTACACCCCTCATCTTCTGCTATACTGTGATTGCCTCTACTTCACAGTCCTCTTTGAACCCCTCACTTCCTGCTATCCTCTGATTGCCTGTACTTCACGGTCCTCTCTGTACCCCTTATCTTCTGCTATCCTGTTATTGCCTCTACTACACTGTCCTCTCTGCACCCCTCATTTCTGCTATCCTGTGCTTGCCTCTACTTCACCGTCCTCTCTGCACACCTCATCTTCTGCTATTCTGTGATTGCATCTACAGCAGAGTCCTCTCTGCACACCTCGCTTACTGGAATCCACTGATTGCATCTACTTCACGGTCCTCTCTGTACCCCTTATCTTCTGCTATCCTGTTATTGCCTCTACTACACTGTCCTCTCTGCACCCCTCATTTCTGCTATCGTGTGATTGCCTCTACTTTATGGTCGTCTTTGCAACCCTCACTTCTTGCTATCCTGTGCTTGCCTCTACTTCACTGTCCTCTCTGCACACCTCATCTTCTGCTATTCTGTGATTGCATCTACAGCACAGTCCTCTCTGCACACCTCGCTTACTGGAATCCACTGATTGCATCTACTTCACGGTCCTCTCTGCACCTCTGTTTTCCTCGTATCCTGTGATTGCCTCTACTTCATAATCCTCTTTGCACCCCTCATCTTCTGCTATAGTATGATTGCCTCTACTTCACAGTCCTCTTTGAACCCCTCACTTCCTGCTATCGTTTGATTGCCTGTACTTCACGGCCCTCTTTGCACCCCTCATCTTCTACTATCCTGTGATTGCTTCTGCTTCACGGTCCTCTTTCCACCCCTCACTTCCTTCTATCCCATGATTGCCTCTACTACACAGTCTTCTCTGCACCCCACACTTCGTGCTATTCCTGCTATCCTGTGATTTCCTTTACTTCACCGTCCTCTATGCAAGCCTCATCTTCTGCTATCCTGTGATTGCCTCTATTTCACGGTACTCTCTGCACCCCTCACTTCCTGGTATCCTCTGAATGCATCTACTAAACGGTCCTCTCTGCACCCCTCACTTCCTTCTATACTGTGATTGCCTCTACTTCACGGCCCTCTTTGCACCCCTCATCTTCTGCTATCCTGTGATTGCTTTTGCTTCACAGTCCTCTTTGACCCCTCCCTTCCTGGTATGCTCTGATTGCCTCTACTTCACTGTCCTCTCTGCACCCCTCACTTCCTGGTGTGCTCTGATTGCCTCTACTTCACGGTACTCTCTGCACCCCTCACTTCCTGGTATCCTCTGAATGCCTCTACTAAACGGTCCTCTCTGCACCCCTCATCTTCTGCTATCCTATGATTTCCTCTACTTCATGGACCCCTCTGTACCCCTTATCTTCTGCTATCCTGTTATTGCCTCTACTACACTGTCCTCTTTGCACCCCTCATTTCATGCTATCGTGTGATTGCCTCTACTTTATGGTCGTCTTTGCAACCCTCACTTCTTGCTATCCTGTGCTTGACTCTACTTCACTGTCCTCTCTGCACACCTCATCTTCTGCTATCCTGTGATTTCATCTACAGCACAGTCCTCTCTGCACACGTCGCTTACTGGTATCCACTGATTGCATCTACTTCACGGTCCTCTCTGCACCTCTGACTTCCTGGTATCCTGTGATTGCCTCTACTTCACAGTCCGCTTTACACCCCTCATCTTCTGCTATACTGTGATTGCCTCTACTTCACAGTCCTCTTTGAACCCCTCACTTCCTGCTATCCTCTGATTGCCTCTACTTCACGGTCCTCTCTGTACCCCTTATCTTCTGCTATCCTGTTATTGCCTCTACTACACTGTCCTCTCTGCACCCCTCATTTCTGCTATCGTGTGATTGCCTCTACTTTATGGTCGTCTTTGCAACCCTCACTTCTTGCTATCCTGTGCTTGCCTCTACTTCACTGTCCTCTCTGCACACCTCATCTTCTGCTATTCTGTGATTGCATCTACAGCACAGTCCTCTCTGCACACCTCGCTTACTGGAATCCACTGATTGCATCTACTTCACGGTCCTCTCTGCACCTCTGTTTTCCTCGTATCCTGTGATTGCCTCTACTTCATAATCCTCTTTGCACCCCTCATCTTCTGCTATAGTATGATTGCCTCTACTTCACAGTCCTCTTTGAACCCCTCACTTCCTGCTATCGTTTGATTGCCTGTACTTCACGGCCCTCTTTGCACCCCTCATCTTCTACTATCCTGTGATTGCTTCTGCTTCACGGTCCTCTTTCCACCCCTCACTTCCTTCTATCCCATGATTGCCTCTACTACACAGTCCTCTCTGCACCCCACACTTCGTGCTATTCCTGCTATCCTGTGATTTCCTTTACTTCACCGTCCTCTATGCAAGCCTCATCTTCTGCTATCCTGTGATTGCCTCTATTTCACATTCCTCTTTCCACCCCTCACTTCCTTCTATACTGTGATTGCCTCTACTTCACGGCCCTCTTTGCACCCCTCATCTTCTACTATCCTCTGATTGCCTCTACTTCACGGTCCGCTTTGCACCCCTCACCTGCTGCTATCCTGTGATTGCCTCTACTTCACGGTCCTCTTTCCACCCTTCACTTCCTGCTATCCTGTGATTGCCTCTACCTCACGGTCCTCTTTGCACCCCTCACCTCCTGCTATCCTGTGATTGCCTCTAGTTCACGGTCCTCTTTCCACCCCTCACTTCCTGCTATCCTCTGATTGCCTCTAATTCAGGGTCCTCTTTGCACCCCTCTCCTCCCGCTATCCTCTGTTTGCCTCTACTTCAATGTCCTCTTTCCAACCTTCACTTCCTGCTATCCTGTGATGGCCTCTATTTCACTTTCCTCTCTGCACCCCTCATGTTCTGCTATACTGTGATTGCATCTACTTCACAGTCCTCTTTGCACCCCTTGTCTTCTGCTATCCTGTGATTGCCTCTACTTCACATTCCTCTTTGCACCCCTCCTCTTCTGCTATCCTGTGATTGCCTCTACTTCACATTCCTCTTTGCACCCCTCCTCTTCTGCTATCCTGTGATTGCCTCTACTTCATGGTCCTCTTTGCACCCCTCATTTTCTGCTATCCTGTGATTGCTTCTACTTCACGGTCCTCTTTACACCCCTCACCTCCTGCTATGCTGTGATTGCCTCTACTTCACTCTCCTCTTTGCACCTCTCACTTACTGCTATCCTCTGATTGCCTCTACTTCACGGTCCTCTCCGCACCCCTTACTTTCTGCTATCCTGTGATTGCCTCTACTTCACGGTCCTCTCTTCACCCCTTACTTCCTGCTATCCTGTGATTTCCTCTACTTCACGGTCCTCTTTCCACCCCTCACTTCCTGGTATCCTGTGATTGCCTCTACTTCATGGTCCTCTCTGCGCCCCTCATCTTCGGCTATCCTGTGATTGCTTTTGCTTCACAGTCCTCTTTCCACCCCTTACTTCCTGCTATCCTGTGATTTCCTCTACTTCACGCTCCTCTTTCCACCCCTCACTTCCTGCTATCCTGTGATTGCCTCTACTTCACGGTCTTCTTTGCACCCCTCACTTCCTGGTATCCTCTGATTGCCTATATTTCACGGTCCTCTTTGGACCCCTCACTTACTGCTATCCTGTGATTGCCTCTACTTCATGGTCCTAACTTCACCCCTTACTTCCTGCTATCCAATGATTGCCTCTGCTTCATGGTCCTCTTTCCACCCCTCACTTCCTGGTATCCTCTGATTACCTCTACTTCACGGTCCTCTTTCCACCCCTCACTTCCTGCTATACTCTGATTGCCTCTACTTCACGGTCCTCTCGGCACCCCTTACTTCCTACTATCCTGTGATTTCCTCTACTTCATGGTCCTTTTCCATCCCTCACTTCCTGGTATCCTGTGATTGCCTCTACTTCACGGTCTCCTTTCCACCACTCACTTCCTGGTATCCTGTGATTGCCTCTACTTCACGGTACTCTCTGCACCCCTCACTTCCTGGTATCCTCTGAATGCCTCTACTTCACGGTCCTCTCTGCACCCCTCACTTCCTGCTATCCTGTGATTGCCTCTACTTCACGGTCCTCTCTGCACCCATCACTTCCTGGTATCCTCTGATTGACTCTACTTCACGGTCCTCTTTCCACCCCTCACCTCCTGCTATCCTGTAATTGCCTCTACTTCACGGTCTTCTTTGCACCCCTCACTTCCTGGTGTTCTCTGATTGCCTCGATTTCACGGTCCCCTTTCCACCAATCACTTCCTGCTACGCTGTGATTGCCTGTACTTCACGGTCCTCTCTGCACCCCTCATATTCTGCTATCCTGTGATTGCTTCTGCTTCACGGGTCCTCTTTCCACCCCTCACTTTCTGCTATACTCTGATTGCCTCTACTTCCCGTCCGCTTTGCACCCCTCACCTCCTGCTATCCTCTGTTTGCCTCTACTTCACTGTCCTCTTTGCACCCCTCACTTACTGCTATCCTGTGATTCCCTCTTCTTCACAGTCCTCTCTGCACCCCTTACTTCCTGCTATCCTGTGATTTCCTCTACTTCACGGTCCTCTTTCCACCCCTCACTTCCTGCTATCCTGTGTCTGCCTCTACTTCACGGTCCTCTCTGCACCCCTCACTTCCTGGTATGCTCTGATTGCCTCTACTTCACGGTTCTCTTTGCACCTCTCACTTCATGGTATCCTGTGATTGCCTCTACTTCACCATCCTTATTGCACCCCTCACTTCCTGGTATCCTGTGATTGCCTCTACTTCACGGTCGTCTTTGCACCCCTCACTTCCTGCTATCCTGTGATTGCCTCTACTTCATGGTCATCTTTCCACCACTCACTTCCTGCTCTACTGTGATTGCCTCTACTTCACGTTCCTCTCTACACCCCTCATCTTCTGCTATCCTGTGATTGCTTCTGCTTTTCGGTCCTCTTTCCACCCCTCATTTCCTACTATCCTCTGATTGCCTCTACTTCACGGTCCTCTTTGCACCCCTCACCTCCTGCTATCCTCTGTTTGCCTCTACTTGACTGTCCTCTTTACAACCTTCACTTCCTGCTATCCTGTGATGGCCTCTACTTCATGTTCCTCTCTGCACCCCTCATCTTCTGCTATCCTGTGATTGCCTCTACTTCACGGTCCTCTTTACACCCCTTATCTTCTACTATCCTGTGATTGCCTTTACTTCACGTTCCTCTTTGCACCCCTCATCCTCTGCTTTCCTGGGATTGCCTCTACTTCATGGTCCTCTCTGCACCCCTCATTTTCTGCTATCCTGTGATTGCCTCTACTTCATGGTCCTCTCTGCACCCCTCACTTCCTGCTATGCTGTGATTGCCTCTACTTCATGGTCCTCTCTGCACCCCGCATCTTCTGCTATCCTCTGATTGCCTCTACTTCACTGTGCTCTTTGCACCCCTCACTTCCTGGTATCCCCTTACTTCCTGCTATCCTCTGATTGCCTCTACTTCACGGTCCTCTTTCCACTCCTCACTTCCTGCTATCCTCTGATTGCCTCTACTTCACAGTCCTCTTTGCAGCCCTCACTTCCTGCTATCCTGTGATTGCCTCTACTTCACGGTCCCCTCTGCACCCATCACTTCCTGGTATCCTCTGATTGCCTCTACTTCACGGTCCTCTTTGCACCCCTCATCCTCTGCTTTCCTGGGATTGCCTCTACTTCATGGTCCTCTCTGCACCCCTCATTTTCTGCTATCCTGTGATTGCCTCTACTTCATGGTCCTCTTTCCACCACTCACCTCCTGCTATCCAGTGATAGCCTCTGCTTCACGGTCCTCTCTGCACCCCTCACTTCCTGGTATCCTCTGAATGCCTCTACTTCACGGTCCTCTCTGCAGCCCTCACTTCCTGCTATCCTGTGATTGCCTCTACTTCACGGTCCCCTCTGCACCCATCACTTCCTGGTATCCTCTGATTGACTCTACTTCACGGTCCTCTTTCCACCCCTCACCTCCTGCTATCCTGTAATTGCCTCTACTTCACGGTCTTCTTTGCACCCCTCACTTCCTGGTGTTCTCTGATTGCCTCTTTTTCACGGTCCTCTTTCCACCAATCACTTCCTGCTATGCTGTGATTGCCTGTACTTCACTGTCCTCTCTGCACCCCTCATATTCTGCTATCCTGTGATTGCTTCTGCTTCACGGGTCCTCTTTCCACCCCTCACTTTCTGCTATACTCTGATTGCCTCTACTTCCCGTCCGCTTTGCACCCCTCACCTCCTGCTATCCTCTGTTTGCCTCTACTTCACTGTCCTCTTTGCACCCCTCACTTACTGCTATCCTGTGATTCCCTTTTCTTCACGGTCCTCTCTGCACCCCTTACTTCCTGCTATCCTGTGATTTCCTCTACTTCACGGTCCTCTTTCCACCCCTCACTTCCTGCTATCCTGTGACTGCCTCTACTTCACGGTCCTCTCTGCACCCCTCACTTCCTGGTATGCTCTGATTGCCTCTACTTCACGGTCCTCTTTGCACCCCTCACTTCCTGGTATCCTGTGATTGCCTCTACTTCACCATCCTTTTTGCACCCCTCACTTCCTGATATCCTGTGATTGCCTCTACTTCACGGTCCTCTTTGCACCCCTCACTTCCTGCTATCCTGTGATTGCCTCTACTTCACGTTCCTCTCTACACCCCTCATCTTCTGCTATCCTGTGATTGCTTCTGCTTTTCGGTCCTCTTTCCACCCCTCATTTCCTACTATCCTCTGATTGCCTCTACTACACAGTCCTCTCTGCACCCCACACCTCCCGATATCCTCTGTTTGCCTCTACTTCACTGTCCTCTTTACAACCTTCACTTCCTGCTATCCTGTGATGGCCTCTACTTCACGTTCCTCTCTGCACCCCTCATCTTCTGCTATCCTTTGATTGCCTCTACTTCACGGTCCTCTTTACAACCCTTATCTTCTACTATCCTGTGATTGCCTTTACTTCACGTTCCTCTTTGCACCCCTCATCCTCTGCTTTCCTGGGATTGCCTCTACTTCATGGTCCTCTCTGCACCCCTCATTTTCTGCTATCCTGTGATTGCCTCTACTTCATGGTCCTCTTTCCACCACTTACTTCCTGCTATGCTGTGATTGCCTCTACTTCACGGTCCTCTCTGCACCCCTCATCTTCTGCTATCCTCTGATTGCCTCTACTTCACTGTCCTCTTTGCACCCCTCACTTCCTGGTATCCCCTTACTTCCTGCTATCCTGTGATTGCCTCTACTCCACGGTCCTCTTTGCATCCCTCACCTCCCGCTACCCTCTGTTTGCCTCTACTTCACTGTCCTCTTTCCAACCTTCACTTCCTGCTATCCTGTGATGGCCTCTATTTCACTTTCCTCTCTGCACCCCTCATGTTCTGCTATCCTGTGATTGCCTATACTTCACGGTCCTCTTTCCACCCCTTGTCTTCTGCTATCCTGTGATTGCCTTTACTTCAAGTTCCTCTTTGCACCCCTCATCCTCTGCTATCCTGTGATTGCCTCTACTTCATGGTCCTCTCTGCACCCCTCATTTTCTGCTATCCTGTGATTGCCTCTACTTCACGGTCCTCTTTCCACCACTCACTGCCTGCTATGTTGTGATTGCCTCTACTTCACGGTCCTCTCTGCACCCCTCATCTTCTCCTATCCTGTGATTGCCTCTACTTCACGGTCCTCTTTGCACCCCTCATCTTCTACTATCCTGCGATTGCTTCTGCTTCACGGTCCTCTTTCCACCCCTCACTTCCTTCTATCCCATGATTGCCTCTACTACACAGTCCTCTCTGCACCCCACACTTCCTGCTATTCCTGCTATCCTGTGATTTCCTTTAATTCACCGTCCTCTATGCAAGCCTCATCTTCTGCTATCCTGTGATTGCCTCGACTTCACGGTCCTCTCTGCACCCCTCACTTCCTGGTATGCTCTGATTGCCTCTACTTCACGGTCCTCTCTGCACCCCTCACTTCCTGCTATCCTGTGATTGCCTCAACTACACCGTCCTCTCTGCACCCCTCATCTTCTGCTATCCTATGATTTCCTCTACTTCATGGACCTCTCTGTACCCCTTATCTTCTGCTATCCTGTTATTGCCTCTACTACACTGTCCTCTCTGCACCCCTCATTTCATGCTATCGTGTGATTGCCTCTACTTTATGGTCCTCTCTGCACCCCTCACTTCCTGCTATCCTGTGATTGCTTTTGCTTCACAGTCCTCTTTGACCCCTCACTTCCTGGTATGCTCTGATTGCCTCTACTTCACTGTCCTCTCTGCACCCCTCACTTCCTGGTGTGCTCTGATTGCCTCTACTTCACGGTCCGCTTTGCACCCCTCACCTGCTGCTATCCTGTGATTGCCTCTACTTCACGGTCCTCTTTCCACCCTTCACTTCCTGCTATCCTGTGATTGCCTCTACCTCACGGTCCTCTCTGCACCCCTCATTTTCTGCTATCCTCTGATTGCCTCTAATTCAGGGTCCTCTTTGCACCCCTCACCTCCCGCTATCCTCTGTTTGCCTCTACTTCAATGTCCTCTTTCCAACCTTCACTTCCTGCTATCCTGTGATGGCCTCTATTTCACTTTCCTCTCTGCACCCCTCATGTTCTGCTATACTGTGATTGCCTATACTTCACAGTCCTCTTTGCACCCCTTGTCTTCTGCTATCCTGTGATTGCCTCTACTTCACATTCCTCTTTGCACCCCTCCTCTTCTGCTATCCTGTGATTGCCTCTACTTCATGGTCCTCTTTGCACCCCTCATTTCCTGCTATCCTGTGATTGCCTTTACTTCACGGTCCTCTTTACACCCCTCACCTCCTGCTATCCTCTGCCTCTACTTCACTCTCCTCTTTGCACCTCTCACTTACTGCTATCCTCTGATTGCCTCTACTTCACGGTCCTCTCCGCACCCCTTACTTTCTGCTATCCTGTGATTGCCTCTACTTCACGGTCCTCTCTTCACCCCTTACTTCCTGCTATCCTGTGATTTCCTCTACTTCACGGTCCTCTTTCCACCCCTCACTTCCTGGTATCCTGTGATTGCCTCTACTTCATGGTCCTCTCTGCGCCCCTCATCTTCGGCTATCCTGTGATTGCTTTTGCTTCACAGTCCTCTTTCCACCCCTTACTTCCTGCTATCCTGTGATTTCCTCTACTTCACGCTCCTCTTTCCACCCCTCACTTCCTGCTATCCTGTGATTGCCTCTACTTCATGGTCTTCTTTGCACCCCTCACTTCCTGGTATCCTCTGATTGCCTATATTTCACGGTCATCTTTGGACCCCTCACTTACTGCTATCCTGTGATTGCCTCTACTTCATGGTCCTATCTTCACCCCTTACTTCCTGCTATCCAATGATTGCCTCTGCTTCATGGTCCTCTTTCCACCCCTCACTTCCTGCTATCCTCTGATTACCTCTACTTCACGGTCCTCTTTCCACCCCTCACTTCCTGCTATACTCTGATTGCCTCTACTTCACGGTCCTCTCGGCACCCCTTACTTCCTACTATCCTGTGATTTCCTCTACTTCATGGTCCTTTTCCATCCCTCACTTCCTGGTATCCTGTGATTGCCTCTACTTCACGGTCTCCTTTCCACCACTCACTTCCTGGTATCCTGTGATTGCCTCTACTTCACGGTACTCTCTGCACCCCTCACTTCCTGGTATCCTCTGAATGCCTCTACTTCACGGTCCTCTCTGCACCCCTCACTTCCTGCTATCCTGTGATTGCCTCTACTTCACGGTCCTCTCTGCACCCATCACTTCCTGGTATCCTCTGATTGACTCTACTTCACGGTCCTCTTTCCACCCCTCACCTCCTGCTATCCTGTAATTGCCTCTACTTCACGGTCTTCTTTGCACCCCTCACTTCCTGGTGTTCTCTGATTGCCTCGATTTCACGGTCCCCTTTCCACCAATCACTTCCTGCTACGCTGTGATTGCCTGTACTTCACGGTCCTCTCTGCACCCCTCATATTCTGCTATCCTGTGATTGCTTCTGCTTCACGGGTCCTCTTTCCACCCCTCACTTTCTGCTATACTCTGATTGCCTCTACTTCCCGTCCGCTTTGCACCCCTCACCTCCTGCTATCCTCTGTTTGCCTCTACTTCACTGTCCTCTTTGCACCCCTCACTTACTGCTATCCTGTGATTCCCTCTTCTTCACAGTCCTCTCTGCACCCCTTACTTCCTGCTATCCTGTGATTTCCTCTACTTCACGGTCCTCTTTCCACCCCTCACTTCCTGCTATCCTGTGTCTGCCTCTACTTCACGGTCCTCTCTGCACCCCTCACTTCCTGGTATGCTCTGATTGCCTCTACTTCACGGTTCTCTTTGCACCCCTCACTTCATGGTATCCTGTGATTGCCTCTACTTCACCATCCTTATTGCACCCCTCACTTCCTGGTATCCTGTGATTGCCTCTACTTCACGGTCGTCTTTGCACCCCTCACTTCCTGCTATCCTGTGATTGCCTCTACTTCACGTTCCTCTCTACACCCCTCATCTTCTGCTATCCTGTGATTGCTTCTGCTTTTCGGTCCTCTTTCCACCCCTCATTTCCTACTATCCTCTGATTGCCTCTACTTCACGGTCCTCTTTGCACCCCTCACCTCCTGCTATCCTCTGTTTGCCTCTACTTCACTGTCCTCTTTACAACCTTCACTTCCTGCTATCCTGTGATGGCCTCTACTTCATGTTCCTCTCTGCACCCCTCATCTTCTGCTATCCTGTGATTGCCTCTACTTCACGGTCCTCTTTACACCCCTTATCTTCTCCTATCCTGTGATTGCCTTTACTTCACGTTCCTCTTTGCACCCCTCATCCTCTGCTTTCCTGGGATTGCCTCTACTTCATGGTCCTCTCTGCACCCCTCATTTTCTGCTATCCTGTGATTGCCTCTACTTCATGGTACTCTTTCCACCCCTCACTTCCTGCTATGCTGTGATTGCCTCTACTTCATGGTCCTCTCTGCACCCCGCATCTTCTGCTATCCTCTGATTGCCTCTACTTCACTGTCCTCTTTGCACCCCTCACTTCCTGGTATCCCCTTACTTCCTGCTATCCTGTGATTGCCTCTACTCCACGGTCCTCTTTGCACCCCTCATCTTCTGCTATCCTGTGATTGCCTATACTTCACGGTCCTCTTTCCACCCCTCACTTCCTGCTATCCTCTGATTGCCTCTACTTCACAGTCCTCTTTGCACCCCTCACCTCCTGCTATCCAGTGATAGCCTCTACTTCACGGTCCCCTCTGCACCCATCACTTCCTGGTATCCTCTGATTGACTCTACTTCACGGTCCTCTTTCCACCCCTCACCTCCTGCTATCCTGTAATTGCCTCTACTTCACGGTCTTCTTTGCACCCCTCACTTCCTGGTGTTCTCTGATTGCCTCTTTTTCACGGTCCTCTTTCCACCAATCACTTCCTGCTATGCTTTGATTGCCTGTACTTCACTGTCCTCTCTGCACCCCTCATATTCTGCTATCCTGTGATTGCTTCTGCTTCACGGGTCCTCTTTCCACCCCTCACTTTCTGCTATACTCTGATTGCCTCTACTTCCCGTCCGCTTTGCACCCCTCACCTCCTGCTATCCTCTGTTTGCCTCTACTTCACTGTCCTCTTTGCACCCCTCACTTACTGCTATCCTGTGATTCCCTTTTCTTCACGGTCCTCTCTGCACCCCTTACTTCCTGCTATCCTGTGATTTCCTCTACTTCACGGTCCTCTTTCCACCCCTCACTTCCTGCTATCCTGTGACTGCCTCTACTTCACGGTCCTCTCTGCACCCCTCACTTCCTGGTATGCTCTGATTGCCTCTACTTCACGGTCCTCTTTGCACCCCTCACTTCCTGGTATCCTGTGATTGCCTCTACTTCACCATCCTTTTTGCACCCCTCACTTCCTGATATCCTGTGATTGCCTCTACTTCACGGTCCTCTTTGCACCCCTCATTTCCTACTACCCTCTGATTGCCTCTACTTCACGGTCCTCTTTGCACCCCTCACCTCCTGCTATCCTCTGTTTGCCTCTACTTCACTGTCCTCTTTACAACCTTCACTTCCTGCTATCCTGTGATGGCCTCTACTTCACGTTCCTCTCTGCACCCCTCATCTTCTGCTATCCTTTGATTGCCTCTACTTCACGGTCCTCTTTACAACCCTTATCTTCTACTATCCTGTGATTGCCTTTACTTCACGTTCCTCTTTGCACCCCTCATCCTCTGCTTTCCTGGGATTGCCTCTACTTCATGGTCCTCTCTGCACCCCTCATCTTCTGCTATCCTGTGATTGCCTCTACTTCACGGTCCTCTCTGCACCCCTCATCTTCTGCTATCCTCTGATTGCCTCTACTTCACTGTCCTCTTTGCACCCCTCACTTCCTGGTATCCCCTTACTTCCTGCTATCCTGTGATTGCCTCTACTCCACGGTCCTCTTTGCATCCCTCACCTCCCGCTATCCTCTGTTTGCCTCTACTTCACTGTCCTCTTTCCAACCTTCACTTCCTGCTATCCTGTGATGGCCTCTATTTCACTTTCCTCTCTGCACCCCTCATGTTCTGCTATCCTGTGATTGCCTATACTTCACGGTCCTCTTTCCACCCCTTGTCTTCTGCTATCCTGTGATTGCCTTTACTTCACGTTCCTCTTTGCACCCCTCATCCTCTGCTATCCTGTGATTGCCTCTACTTAATGGTCCTCTCTGCACCCCTCATTTTCTGCTATCCTGTGATTGCCTCTACTTCACGGTCCTCTTTCCACCACTCACTGCCTGCTATGTTGTGATTGCCTCTACTTCACGGTCCTCTCTGCACCCCTCATCTTCTCCTATCCTGTGATTGCCTCTACTTCACGGTCCTCTTTGCACCCCTCATCTTCTACTATCCTGCGATTGCTTCTGCTTCACGGTCCTCTTTCCACCCCTCACTTCCTTCTATCCCATGATTGCCTCTACTACACAGTCCTCTCTGCACCCCAACACTTCCTGCTATTCCTGCTATCCTGTGATTTCCTTTAATTCACCGTCCTCTATGCAAGTCTCATCTTCTGCTATCCTGTGATTGCCTCGACTTCACGGTCCTCTCTGCACCCCTCACTTCCTGGTATGCTCTGATTGCCTCTACTTCACGGTCCTCTCTGCACCCCTCACTTCCTGGTATCCTGTGATTGCCTCTACTTCACGGTACTCTCTGCACCCCTCACTTCCTGGTATCCTCTGAATGCCTCTACTAAACGGTCCTCTCTGCACCCCTCACTTCCTGCTATCCTGTGATTGCCTCAACTACACCGTCCTCTCTGCACCCCTCATCTTCTGCTATGCTATGATTTCCTCTACTTCATGGACCTCTCTGTACCCCTTATCTTCTGTTATCCTGTTATTGCCTCTACTACACTGTCCTCTCTGCACCCCTCACTTCCTGCTATCGTTTGATTGCCTCTACTTCACGGCCCTCTTTGCACCCCTCATCTTCTTGCTATCCTGTGATTGCCTCTACTTCACGGTCCTCTTTCCACCCCTCACTTCCTGCTATCCTGTGATTGACTCTACTTCATGGTCCTCTTTGCAGCCCTCATCTTCCCCTATCCTGTGATTGCTTCTACTTCACGTTCCTCTTTCCACCCCTCACTTCCTTTCATCCCATGATTGTCTCTACTACACAGTCCTCTCTGCACCCCACACTTCCTGCTATTCCTGCTATCCTGTGATTTCCTTTACTTCACCGTCCTCTATGGAAGCCTCATCTTCTGCTATCCTGTGATTGCCTCTATTTCACGGTCCTCTCTGCACCCCTCACTTCCTGGTATCCTGTGATTGCCTCTACTTCACGGTACTCTCTGCACCCCTCACTTCCTGGTATCCACTGAATGCCTCTACTAAACGGACCTCTCTGCACCCCTCACTTGCTGCTATCCTGTGATTGCCTCAACTAAACCGTCCTCTCTGCACCCCTCATCTTCTGCTATCCTTTGATTTCCTCTACTTCACGGACCTCTTTGTACCGCTAACTTCCTGCTATCCTCTGATTGCCTCTACTTCACGGTCCACTCTGTACCCCTTATCTTCTGCTATCCTGTTATTGCCTCTACTACACTGTCCTCTCTGCACCCCTAATTTCATGTGATTGCCTCTACTTTATGGTCGGTTTTGCAACCCTCACTTCTTGCTATCCTGTGCTTGCCTCTACTTCACCGTCCTCTCTGCACACCTCATCTTCTGCTATCCTGTGATTGCATCTACAGCACAGTCCTCTCTGCACACCTCGCTTCCTGGTATCCACTGATTGCCTCTACTTCATGGTCCTCTCTGCACCCCTCACCTCCTGCTATCCTGTGATTGCCTCTACTTCATGGTCCTCTCTGCACCCCTCACCTCCTGCTATCCTGTGATTGCCTCTACTTTACGGTCCTCTTTGCACCCCTCACTTCCTACTATCCTCTGATTGCCTCTACTTCACGGTCCACTTTGCACCCCTCACTTCCTGCTATCCTGTGATTGCCTCTACTTCACGGTCCTCTTTCCACCCTTCACTTCCTGCTATCCTGTGATTGCCTCTACTTCACAGTCCTCTCTGAACCCCTCACCTCCTGCTATCCTGTGATTGCCTCTACTTCACGGTCCTCTTCGCACCCCTCACTTCCTACTTTCCTCTGATTGCCTCTACTCCACGGTCCTCTCGGCACCCCTTATTTTCTGCTATCCTGTGATTGCTTCTACTTCACGGTCCTCTTTCCACCCCTCACTTCCTGCTATGCTGTGATTGCCTCTACTTCACGGTCCTCTTTGCACCCCTCATCTTCTGCTATCCTATGATTTCCTCTACTTCATGGACCTCTCTGTACCCCTTATCTTCTGCTATCCTGTTATTGCCTCTACTACACTGTCCTCTCTGCACCCCTCATTTCATGCTATCGTGTGATTGCCTCTACTTTATGGTCATCTTTGCTACCCTCACTTCTTGCTATCCTGTGCTTGACTCTACTTCACCATCCTCTCTGCACACCTCATCTTCTGCTATCCTGTGATTTCATCTTTGCACCCCTCAATTCATGCTATCCTGTGATTGCCTTTACTTCACGTTCCTCTTTGCACCCCTCATCCTCTGCTATCCTGTGATTGCCTCTACTTCATGGTTCTCTCTGCACCCCTCATTTTCTGCTATCCTGTGATTGCCTCTACTTCACGGTCCTCTTTCCACCACTCACTGCCTGCTATGTTGTGATTGCCTCTACTTCACGGTCCTCTCTGCACCCCTCATCTTCTCCTATCCTGTGATTACCTCTACTTCACGGTCCTCTTTCCACCCCTCATCTTCTACTATCCTGCGATTGCTTCTGCTTCACGGTCCTCTTTCCACCCCTCACTTCCTTCTATCCCATGATTGCCTCTACTACACAGTCCTCTCTGCACCCCACACTTCCTGGTATGCTCTGATTGCCTCTACTTCACGGTCCTCTCTGCACCCCTCACTTCCTGGTATGCTCTGATTGCCTCTACTTCACGGTACTCTCTGCACCCCTCACTTCCTGGTATGCTCTGATTGCCTCTACTTCACGGTCCTCTCTGCACCCCTCACTTCCTGGTATGCTCTGATTGCCTCTACTTCACGGTACTCTCTGCACCCCTCACTTCCTGGTATCCTCTGAATGCCTCTACTAAACGGTCCTCTCTGCACCCCTCACTTCCTGCTATCCTGTGATTGCCTCAACTACACCGTCCTCTCTGCACCCCTCATCTTCTGCTATCCTATGATTTCCTCTACTTCATGGACCCCTCTGTACCCCTTATCTTCTGCTATCCTGTTATTGCCTCTACTACACTGTCCTCTCTGCACCCCTCATTTCATGCTATCGTGTGATTGCCTCTACTTTATGGTCGTCTTTGCAACCCTCACTTCTTGCTATCCTGTGCTTGACTCTACTTCACTGTCCTCTCTGCACACCTCATCTTCTGCTATCCTGTGATTTCATCTACAGCACAGTCCTCTCTGCACACGTCGCTTACTGGTATCCACTGATTGCATCTACTTCACGGTCCTCTCTGCACCTCTGACTTCCTGGTATCCTGTGATTGCCTCTACTTCACAGTCCGCTTTACACCCCTCATCTTCTGCTATACTGTGATTGCCTCTACTTCACAGTCCTCTTTGAACCCCTCACTTCCTGCTATCCTCTGATTGCCTCTACTTCACGGTCCTCTCTGTACCCCTTATCTTCTGCTATCCTGTTATCGCCTCTACTACACTGTCCTCTCTGCACCCCTCATTTCTGCTATCGTGTGATTGCCTCTACTTTATGGTCGTCTTTGCAACCCTCACTTCTTGCTATCCTGTGCTTGCCTCTACTTCACTGTCCTCTCTGCACACCTCATCTTCTGCTATTCTGTGATTGCATCTACAGCACAGTCCTCTCTGCACACCTCGCTTACTGGAATCCACTGATTGCATCTACTTCACGGTGCTCTCTGCACCTCTGTTTTCCTCGTATCCTGTGATTGCCTCTACTTCACAGTCCTCTCTGCACACCTCATCTTCTGCTATTCTGTGATTGCATCTACAGCACAGTCCTCTCTGCACACCTCGCTTACTGGAATCCACTGATTGCATCTACTTCACGGTCCTCTCTGCACCTCTGTTTTCCTCGTATCCTGTGATTGCCTCTACTTCATAATCCTCTTTGCACCCCTCAACTTCTGCTATAGTATGATTGCCTCTACTTCACAGTCCTCTTTGAACCCCTCACTTCCTGCTATCGTTTGATTGCCTGTACTTCACGGCCCTCTTTGCACCCCTCATCTTCTGCTATCCTATGATTTCCTCTACTTCATGGACCCCTCTGTACCCCTTATCTTCTGCTATCCTGTTATTGCCTCTACTACACTGTCCTCTCTGCACCCCTCATTTCATGCTATCGTGTGATTGACTCTACTTCATGGTCCTCTTTGCACCCCTTATCTTCTGCTATCCTGTGCTTGACTCTACTTCACTGTCCTCTCTGCACACCTCATCTTCTGCTATCCTGTGATTTCATCTACAGCACAGTCCTCTCTGCACACGTCGCTTACTGGTATCCACTGATTGCATCTACTTCACGGTCCTCTCTGCACCTCTGACTTCCTGGTATCCTGTGATTGCCTCTACTTCACAGTCCGCTTTACACCCCTCATCTTCTGCTATACTGTGATTGCCTCTACTTCACAGTCCTCTTTGAACCCCTCACTTCCTGCTATCCTCTGATTGCCTCTACTTCACGGTCCTCTCTGTACCCCTTATCTTCTGCTATCCTGTTATTGCCTCTACTACACTGTCCTCTCTGCACCCCTCATTTCTGCTATCGTGTGATTGCCTCTACTTTATGGTCGTCTTTGCAACCCTCACTTCTTGCTATCCTGTGCTTGCCTCTACTTCACCGTCCTCTCTGCACACCTCATCTTCTGCTATTCTGTGATTGCATCTACAGCACAGTCCTCTCTGCACACCTCGCTTACTGGAATCCACTGATTGCATCTACTTCACGGTCCTCTCTGTACCCCTTATCTTCTGCTATCCTGTTATTGCCTCTACTACACTGTCCTCTCTGCACCCCTCATTTCTGCTATCGCGTGATTGCCTCTACTTTATGGTCGTCTTTGCAACCCTCACTTCTTGCTATCCTGTGCTTGCCTCTACTTCACTGTCCTCTCTGCACACCTCATCTTCTGCTATTCTGTGATTGCATCTACAGCACAGTCCTCTCTGCACACCTCGCTTACTGGAATCCACTGATTGCATCTACTTCACGGTCCTCTCTGCACCTCTGTTTTCCTCGTATCCTGTGATTGCCTCTACTTCATAATCCTCTTTCCACCCCTCACTTCCTTCTATCCCATGATTGCCTCTACTACACAGTCCTCTCTGCACCCCACACTTCGTGCTATTCCTGCTATCCTGTGATTGCCTCTATTTCACGGTACTCTCTGCACCCCTCACTTCCTGGTATCCTCTGAATGCGTCTACTAAACGGTCCTCTTTCCACACCTCATCTTCTGCTATCCTGTGATTGCCTCTACCTCATGGTCCTCTCTGCACCCCTCATTTTCTGCTATCCTGTGATTGCCTCTAGTTCACGGTCCTCTTTCCACCCTTCACTTCCTGCTATCCTGTGATTGCCTCTACCTCACGGTCCTCTCTGCACCCCTCATTTTCTGCTATCCTGTGATTGCCTCTAGTTCACGGTCCTCTTTCCACCCCTCACTTCCTACTATGCTGTAATTGCCTCTACTTCACGTTCCTCTCTGCACCCCTCATCTTCTGCTATCCTCTGATTGCTGCTGCTTCACAGTCCTCTTTCCACCCCTCACTTCCTGCTATCCTCTGATTGCCTCTAATTCAGGGTCCTCTTTGCACCCCTCACCTCCCGCTATCCTCTGTTTGCCTCTACTTCAATGTCCTCTTTCCAACCTTCACTTCCTGCTATCCTGTGATGGCCTCTATTTCACTTTCCTCTCTGCACCCCTCATGTTCTGCTATCCTGTGATTGCCTCTACTTCACGGTCCTCTTTCCACCCCTCACTTCCTGCTATCCTGTGTCTGCCTCTA
The DNA here is from genome assembly GCF_040938575.1 of Ambystoma mexicanum. Taxonomy (NCBI): domain Eukaryota; kingdom Metazoa; phylum Chordata; class Amphibia; order Caudata; family Ambystomatidae; genus Ambystoma; species Ambystoma mexicanum. The sequence continues at coordinate 13,246,624 of NC_090927.1, forward strand.
CTTCACGGTCCTCCCTGCACCCCTCACTTCCTGGTATGCTCTGATTGCCTCTACTTCACGGTTCTCTTTGCACCCCTCACTTCATGGTATCCTGTGATTGCCTCTACTTCACCATCCTTATTGCACCCCTCACTTCCTGGTATCCTGTGATTGCCTCTACTTCACGGTCGTCTTTGCACCCCTCACTTCCTGCTATCCTGTGATTGCCTCTACTTCATGGTCCTCTTTCCACCACTCACTTCCTGCTCTACTGTGATTGCCTCTACTTCACGTTCCTCTCTACACCCCTCATCTTCTGCTATCCTGTGATTGCTTCTGCTTTTCGGTCCTCTTTCCACCCCTCATTTCCTACTATCCTCTGATTGCCTCTACTTCACGGTCCTCTTTGCACCCCTCACCTCCTGCTATCCTCTGTTTGCCTCTACTTCACTGTCCTCTTTACAACCTTCACTTCCTGCTATCCTGTGATGGCCTCTACTTCATGTTCCTCTCTGCACCCCTCATCTTCTGCTATCCTGTGATTGCCTCTACTTCACGGTCCTCTTTACACCCCTTATCTTCTACTATCCTGTGATTGCCTTTACTTCACGTTCCTCTTTGCACCCCTCATCCTCTGCTTTCCTGGGATTGCCTCTACTTCATGGTCCTCTCTGCACCCCTCATTTTCTGCTATCCTGTGATTGCCTCTACTTCATGGTCCTCTCTGCACCCCGCATCTTCTGCTATCCTCTGATTGCCTCTACTTCACTGTCCTCTTTGCACCCCTCTCTTCCTGGTATCCCCTTACTTCCTGCTATCCTGTGATTGCCTCTACTCCACGGTCCTCTTTGCACCCCTCATCTTCTGCTATCCTGTGATTGCCTATACTTCACGGTCCTCTTTCCACCCCTCACTTCCTGCTATCCTCTGATTGCCTCTACTTCACAGTCCTCTTTGCACCCCTCACCTCCTGCTATCCAGTGATAGCCTCTGCTTCACGGTCCTCTCTGCACCCCTCACTTCCTGGTATCCTCTGAATGCCTCTACTTCACGGTCCTCTCTGCAGCCCTCACTTCCTGCTATCCTGTGATTGCCTCTACTTCACGGTCCCCTCTGCACCCATCACTTCCTGGTATCCTCTGATTGACTCTACTTCACGGTCCTCTTTCCACCCCTCACCTCCTGCTATCCTGTAATTGCCTCTACTTCACGGTCTTCTTTGCACCCCTCACTTCCTGGTGTTCTCTGATTGCCTCTTTTTCACGGTCCTCTTTCCACCAATCACTTCCTGCTATGCTGTGATTGCCTGTACTTCACTGTCCTCTCTGCACCCCTCATATTCTGCTATCCTGTGATTGCTTCTGCTTCACGGGTCCTCTTTCCACCACTTACTTTCTGCTATACTCTGATTGCCTCTACTTCCCGTCCGCTTTGCACCCCTCACCTCCTGCTATCCTCTGTTTGCCTCTACTTCACTGTCCTCTTTGCACCCCTCACTTACTGCTATCCTGTGATTCCCTTTTCTTCACGGTCCTCTCTGAACCCCTTACTTCCTGCTATCCTGTGATTTCCTCTACTTCACGGTCCTCTTTCCACCCCTCACTTCCTGCTATCCTGTGACTGCCTCTACTTCACGGTCCTCTCTGCACCCCTCACTTCCTGGTATGCTCTGATTGCCTCTACTTCACGGTCCTCTTTGCACCCCTCACTTCCTGGTATCCTGTGATTGCCTCTACTTCACCATCCTTTTTTGCACCCCTCACTTCCTGATATCCTGTGATTGCCTCTACTTCATGGTCCTCTTTCCACCACTCACTTCCTGCTATACTGTGATTGCCTCTACTTCACGTTCCTCTCTACACCCCTCATCTTCTGCTATCCTGTGATTGCTTCTGCTTTTCGGTCCTCTTTCCACCCCTCATTTCCTACTACCCTCTGATTGCCTCTACTTCACGGTCCTCTTTGCACCCCTCACCTCCTGCTATCCTCTGTTTGCCTCTACTTCACGGTCCTCTTTACAACCTTCACTTCCTGCTATCCTGTGATGGCCTCTACTTCACGTTCCTCTCTGCACCCCTCATCTTCTGCTATCCTTTGATTGCCTCTACTTCACGTTCCTCTTTACAACCCTTATCTTCTACTATCCTGTGATTGCCTTTACTTCACGTTCCTCTTTGCACCCCTCATCCTCTGCTTTCCTGGGATTGCCTCTACTTCATGGTCCTCTCTGCACCCCTCATCTTCTGCTATCCTGTGATTGCCTCTACTTCACGGTCCTCTCTGCACCCCTCATCTTCTGCTATCCTCTGATTGCCTCTACTTTACTGTCCTCTTTCCACCCCTCACTTCCTGGTATCCCCTTACTTCCTGCTATCCTGTGATTGCCTCTACTCCACGGTCCTCTTTGCACCCCTCATCTTCTGCTATCCTCTGATTGCCTCTACTTCACGGTCCTCTTTGCACCACTCACTTCATGCTATCCTGTGATTGCTTCTACTTCACGGTCCTCTATGCAAACCTCATTTTCTGCTATCCTGTGATTGCCTCTACTTCACGGTCCTCTTTCCACCCCTCACTTCCTGCTATGCTGTGATTGCCTCTACTTCACATTCCTCTCTGCACCCCTCATCTTCTGCTATCCTCTGATTGTTTCTGCTTCACAGTCCTCTTTCCACCCCTCACTTCCAGCTATCCTCTGATTGCCTCTACTTCACCCTCACCTCCCGATACCTTCTGTTTGCCTCTACTTCACTGTCCTCTTTCCACCCCTCACTTCCAGCTATCTGGTGATTGCCTCTGTTTCACGGTCCTCTTTGCACCCCTCATCTTCTGCTATCCTGTGATTGCTTCTACTTCACGGTCCTCTTTGCACCACTCATCTTCTGCTATCCTGTGATTGCCTCTTCTTCATGGCCCTCTTTGCACCCCTCGTCTTCTGCTATCCTGTGATTGCCTCTACTTCATGGGTCATCTTTTCACCACTCATCTTCTGCTATTCTCTGATTGCCTCTTCTTCACAGTCCTCTTTGCACCCCTTGTCTTCTGCTATGCTGTGATTGCCTCTACTTTACGTTCCTTTCTGCACCCCTCATCTTCTGCTATCCTGTGATTGCCTCTTCTTCACGGTCCTCTTTGCACCATTCGTCTTCTGCTATACTGTGATTGCCTCTACATCACGGTCCTCTTTGCACCACTCATCTTCTGCTATCCTGTGATTGCTTCTGCTTCACTGTCCTCTATGCACCCCTCACTTCCTGGTATCATGTGCTTGCCTCTACTTCATGGTACTCTCTACACCCCTCATCTTCTGCTATCCAATGATTGCCTCTGCTTCATGGTCCTCTTTCCACCCCTCACTTCCTGCTATCCTCTGATTGCCTCTACTTCACGGTCACCTTTCCACCCCTCACTTTCTGCTATACTCTGATTGCCTCTACTTCCCGTCCGCTTTGCACCCCTCACTTACTGCTATCCTGTGATTCCCTTTTCTTCACAGTCCTCTCTGCACCCCTTACTTCCTGCTATCCTGTGATTTCCTCTACTTCACGGTCCTCTTTCCACCCCTCACTTCCTGCTATCCTGTGACTGCCTCTACTTCACGGTCCTCTCTGCACCCCTCACTTCCTGGTATGCTCTGATTGCCTCTACTTCACGGTCCTCTTTGCACCCCTCACTTCCTGGTATCCTGTGATTGCCTCTACTTCACCATCCTTTTTGCACCCCTCACTTCCTGATATCCTGTGATTGCCTCTAATTCACGGTCCTCTTTGCACCCCTCACTTCCTGCTATCCTGTGATTGCCTCTACTTCATGGTCCTCTTTCCACCACTCACTTCCTGCTATACTGTGATTGCCTCTACTTCACGTTCCTCTCTACACCCCTCATCTTCTGCTATCCTGTGATTGCTTCTGCTTTTCGGTCCTCTTTCCACCCCTCATTTCCTACTACCCTCTGATTGCCTCTACTTCACGGTCCTCTTTGCACCCCTCACCTCCTGCTATCCTCTGTTTGCCTCTACTTCACTGTCCTCTTTACAACCTTCACTTCCTGCTATCCTGTGATGGCCTCTACTTCACGTTCCTCTCTGCACCCCTCATCTTCTGCTATCCTTTGATTGCCTCTACTTCACTGTCCTCTTTACAACCCTTATCTTCTACTATCCTTTGATTGCCTTTACTTCACGTTCCTCTTTGCACCCCTCATCCTCTGCTTTCCTGGGATTGCCTCTACTTCATGGTCCTCTCTGCACCCCTCATTTTCTGCTATCCTGTGATTGCCTCTACTTCACGGTCCTCTCTGCACCCCTCATCTTCTGCTATCCTCTGATTGCCTCTACTTCACTGTCCTCTTTGCACCCCTCACTTCCTGGTATCCCCTTACTTCCTGCTATCCTGTGATTGCCTCTACTCCACGGTCCTCTTTGCACCCCTCATCTTCTGCTATCCTCTGATTGCCTCTACTTCACCGTCCTCTTTGCACCCCTCACCTCCTGCTATCCTGTGATAGCCTCTGCTTCACGGTCCTCTTTGCACCCCTCATCTTCTGCCATCCTGTGATTGCTTCTACTTCATGGTCCTCTTTGCACCACTTATCTTCTGCTATCCTGTGATTGCCTCTTCTTCACGGTCCTCTTTGCACCCCTCATCTTCTGATATCCTGTGATTGCCTCTACTTCACGGGTCCGCTTTGCACCATTCATCTTCTGCTATCCTATGATTGCCTCTTCTTCACAGTCCTCTTTGCACTGCTCATCTTCTGCTATGCTGTGATTGCCTCTACTTCACAGTCCTCTTTGCACCCCTCACTTCCTGCTATCGTTTGATTGCCTCTACTTCACGGCCCTCTTTCCACCCCTCACTTCCGGTTATCTGGTAATTTCCTCTACTTCACGGTCCTCTCCGCACCCCTTACTTTCTGCTATCCTGTGATTGCCTCTACTTCACGGTCCTCTCTTCACCCCTTACTTCCTGTTATCCTGTGATTTCCGCTACTTCACGGTCCTCTTTCCACCCCTCACTTCCTGCTATCCTGTGATTGCCTCTACTTCACGGTCCTCTTTGCACCCCTCATCTTCGGCTATCCTGTGATTGCTTTTGCTTCACAGTCCTCTTTCCACCCCTTACTTCCTGCTATCCTGTGATTTCCGCTACTTCACGCTCCTCTTTCCACCCCTCACTTCCTGCTATCCTGTGATTGCCTCTACTTCACGGTCCTCTTTGCACCCCTCACTTCCTGGTATCCTCTGATTGCCTATATTTCACGGTCCTCTTTGGACCCCTCACTTACTGCTATCCTGTGATTGCCTCTACTTCATGGTCCTATCTTCACCCCTTACTTCCTGCTATCCAATGATTGCCTCTGCTTCATGGTCCTCTTTCCACCCCTCACTTCCTGCTATCCTCTGATTACCTCTACTTCACGGTCCTCTTTCCACCCCTCACTTCCTTCTATACTCTGATTGCCTCTACTTCATGGTCCTCTCGGCACCCCTTACTTCCTACTATCCTGTGATTTCCTCTACTTCATGGTCCTTTTCCATCCCTCACTTCCTGGTATCCTGTGATTGCCTCTACTTCACGGTCTCCTTTCCACCACTCACTTCCTGGTATCCTGTGATTGCCTCTACTTCACGGTACTCTCTGCACCCCTCACTTCCTGGTATCCTCTGAATGCCTCTACTTCACGGTCCTCTCTGCACCCCTCACTTCCTGCTATCCTGTGATTGCCTCTACTTCACGGTCCTCTCTGCACCCATCACTTCCTGGTATCCTCTGATTGACTCTACTTCACGGTCCTCTTTCCACCCCTCACCTCCTGCTATCCTGTAATTGCCTCTACTTCACGGTCTTCTTTGCACCCCTCACTTCCTGGTGTTCTCTGATTGCCTCGATTTCACGGTCCTCTTTTCACCAATCACTTCCTGCTACGCTGTGATTGCCTGTACTTCACGGTCCTCTCTGCACCCCTCATATTCTGCTATCCTGTGATTGCTTCTGCTTCACGGGTCCTCTTTCCACCCCTCACTTTCTGCTATACTCTGATTGCCTCTACTTCCCGTCCGCTTTGCACCCCTCACCTCCTGCTATCCTCTGTTTGTCTCTACTTCACTGTCCTCTTTGCACCCCTCACTTACTGCTATCCTGTGATTCCCTCTTCTTCACAGTCCTCTCTGTACCCCTTACTTCCTGCTATCCTGTGATTTCCTCTACTTCACGGTCCTCTTTCCACCCCTCACTTCCTGCTATCCTGTGTCTGCCTCTACTTCACGGTCCTCTCTGCACCCCTCACTTCCTGGTATGCTCTGATTGCCTCTACTTCACGGTTCTCTTTGCACCCCTCACTTCATGGTATCCTGTGATTGCCTCTACTTCACCATCCTTATTTCACCCCTCACTTCCTGGTATCCTGTTATTGCCTCTACTTCACGGTCGTCTTTGCACCCCTCACTTCCTGCTATCCTGTGATTGCCTCTACTTCATGGTCCTCTTTCCACCACTCACTTCCTGCTCTACTGTGATTGCCTCTACTTCACGGTCGTCTCTACACCCCTCATTTCCTACTATCCTCTGTTTGCCTCTACTTCACTGTCCTCTTTACAACCTTCACTTCCTGCTATCCTGTGATGGCCTCTACTTCATGTTCCTCTCTGCACCCCTCATCTTCTGCTATCCTGTGATTGCCTCTACTTCACGGTCCTCTTTACACCCCTTATCTTCTACTATCCTGTGATTGCCTTTACTTCACGTTCCTCTTTGCACCCCTCATCCTCTGCTTTCCTGGGATTGCCTCTACTTCATGGTCCTCTCTGCACCCCTCATTTTCTGCTATCCTGTGATTGCCTCTACTTCATGGTCCTCTTTCCACCACTCACTTCCTGCTATGCTGTGATTGCCTCTACTTCAAGGTCCTCTCTGCACCCCGCATCTTCTGCTATTCTGTGATTGCCTCTACTTCACGGTCCTCTCTGCACCTCGCATCTTCTGCTATCCTCTGATTGCTTCTACTTCACTGTCCTCTTTGCACCCCTCACTTCCTGGTATCCCCTTACTTCCTGCTATCCTGTGATTGCCTCTACTCCACGGTCCTCTTTGCACCCCTCATCTTCTGCTATCCTGTGATTGCCTATACTTCACGGTCCTCTTTCCACCCCTCACTTCCTGCTATCCTCTGATTGCCTCTACTTCACAGTCCTCTTTGCACCCCTCACCTCCTGCTATCCAGTGATAGCCTCTGCTTCACGGTCCTCTCTGCACCCCACACTTCCTAGTATCCTCTTATTGACTCTACTTCACGGTCCTCTTTCCACCCCTCACCTCCTGCTATCCTGTAATTGCCTCTACTTCACGGTCTTCTTTGCACCCCTCACTTCCTGGTGTTCTCTGATTGCCTCTATTTCACGGTCCTCTTTCCACCAATCACTTCTTGCTATGCTGTGATTGCCTGTACTTCACTGTCCTCTCTGCACCCCTCATCTCCTGCTATCCTCTGTTTGCCTCTACTTCACTGTCCTCTTTGCACCCCTCACTTACTGCTATCCTGTGATTCCCTTTTCTTCACGGTCCTCTCTGCACCCCTTACTTCCTGCTATCCTGTGATTTCCTCTACTTCACGGTCCTCTTTCCACCCCTCACTTCCTGCTATCCTGTGACTGCCTCTACTTCACGGTCCTCTCTGCACCCCTCACTTCCTGGTATGCTCTGATTGCCTTTACTTCACGGTCCTCTTTGCACCCCTCACTTCCTGGTATCCTGTGATTGCCTCTACTTCACCATCCTTTTTGCACCCCTCACTTCCTGATATCCTGTGATTGCCTCTACTTCACGGTCCTCTTTGCACCCCTCACTTCCTGCTATCCTCTGATGGCCTCTACTTCACGTTCTTCTCTACACCCCTCATCTTCTGCTATTCTGTGATTGCTTCTGCTTTTCGGTCCTCTTTCCACCCCTCATTTCCTACTATCCTCTGATTGCCTCTACTTCACGGTCCTCTTTGCACCCCTCACCTCCTGCTATCCTCTGTTTGCCTCTACTTCACTGTCCTCTTTACAACCTTCACTTCCTGCTATCCTGTGATGGCCTCTACTTCACGTTCCTCTCTGCACCCCTCATCTTCTGCTATCCTTTGATTGCCTCTACTTCACGGTCCTCTTTACAACCCTTATCTTCTACTATCCTGTGATTGCCTTTACTTCACGTTCCTCTTTGCACCCCTCATCCTCTGCTTTCCTGGGATTGCCTCTACTTCATGGTCCTCTCTGCACCCCTCATCTTCTGCTATCCTGTGATTGCCTCTACTTCATGGTCCTCTTTCCACCCCTCATCTTGTGCTATCCTGTGATTGCCTCTACTTCACTGTCCTCTCTGCACCCCTCATCTTCTGCTATCCTCTGATTGCCTCTACTTCACTGTCCTCTTTCCACCACTTACTTCCTGCTATGCTGTGATTGCCTCTACTTCATGGTCCTCTCTGCACCCCTCATCTTCTGCTATCCTGTGATTGCCTCTACTTCACGGTCCTCTCTGCACCCCTCATCTTCTGCTATCCTCTGATTGCCTCTACTTCACTGTCCTCTTTGCACCCCTCACTTCCTGGTATCCCCTTACTTCCTGCTATCCTGTGATTGCCTCTACTCCACGGTCCTCTTTGCACCCCTCATCTTCTGCTATCCTCTGATTGCCTCTACTTCACCGTCCTCTTTGCACCCCTCACCTCCTGCTATCCTGTGATAGCCTCTGCTTCACGGTCCTCTTTGCACCCCTCATCTTCTGCCATCCTGTGATTGCTTCTACTTCATGGTCCTCTTTGCACCACTTATCTTCTGCTATCCTGTGATTGCCTCTTCTTCACGGTCCTCTTTGCACCCCTCGTCTTCTGATATCCTGTGATTGCCTCTACTTCACGGGTCCGCTTTGCACCATTCATCTTCTGCTATCCTGTGATTGCCTCTTCTTCACAGTCCTCTTTGCACTGCTCATCTTCTGCTATGCTGTGATTGCCTCTACTTCACAGTCCTCTTTGCACCCCTCACTTCCTGCTATCGTTTGATTGCCTCTACTTCACGGCCCTCTTTGCACCCCTCATCTTCTGCTATCCTGTGATTGCTTTTGCATCAAAGTCCTCTTTCCACCCCTCACTTCCTGCTATCCTCTGATTGCCTCTACTTAAGGGTCCTCTTTGCACCCCTCACCTCCCGCTATCCTCTGTTTGCCTCTACTTCACGGTCCTCTTTGCACCCCTCATCTCCTGCTATCCTGTGATTGCCTCTACTTCACGGTCCTCTTTCCACCCTTCACTTCCTGCTATCCTGTGCATACTTGCCAACATTCTGTGACCAAAAAGATGTAGGATTTTTAAAGTTTCAAAAATAATAATTCACATAACTATGACATCACCGGAAAATAAAAAACATAAATTGTTGGCACCATTGAAGCATTCTAAAATACACAACCCAGCAAACAGCACAACATGGAAAGATGTTCAAATGTTAAAAATGTATAATTCTGAATGGTAAGTTTAGACCAAATTAAATTACACAGAAGGTAATCACACAGAGCTGGCAGGCAACGTTTGCCACTGCTCTGTAGCAGCAGCCTGGGCAATACATAAGTATTCCTGCAGTGCAAGTTGAACACTGGATGCTGTGGAGGCTGATACCCCCTTAGTCTGAGAGGCAGATGCTGGGTGATGGCATTACGCTCCGCAACTTGCCTTCACTGGTGGTTCACCTAAGGGTTGTCCAGGCGAGAGTGCAGGGAAGTGTCACATAGCTGTCAGGTCAGTGGATTGGTCTGAGCCCAATCAAAGTAATCACCTACTAGCGCACTGCACATACAGACTAATTAATGTGTTGCATACTTTGTTCTGCAGCCTGCCTTAGAGTCACATAAATTACCTGCCACTGTAAAAAGCAGTAGGATCGGTCACCCAAATCTGTAGGCGGTAGGATTGCTTAAAAAGCAGTAGCCTACTGCCTAAATCTGTAGGGTTGGCAAGTATGCTGTGATTGCCTCTACTTCACGGTCCTCTCTGCACGCCTCAACTCCTGCTATCCTGTGATTGCCTCTACTTCACGGTCCTCTTTGCAACCCTCACGTCCTACCATCCTCTGATTGCCTCTAATTCACGGTCTTCTCTGCACCCCTCACTTCCTGCTATCCTGTGATTGCCTCAACTACACCGTCCTCTCTGCACCCCTCATCTTCTGCTATCCTATGATTTCCTCTACTTCAGGGTCCTCTTTGCACCCCTCACCTCCCGATATCCTCTGTTTGCCTTTACTTCATGGTCCTCTCTACACCGCTCATCTTCTGCTATCCAATGATTGCCTCTGTTTCACTGTCCTCTTTCCACCCCTCACTTCCTGCTATCCTGTGATTGCCTCTACTTTATGGTCGTCTTTGCAACCCTCACTTCTTGCTATCCTGTGCTTGCCTCTACTTCACCGTCCTCTCTGCACACCTCATCTTCTGCTATCCTGTGATTGCATCTACAGCACAGTCCGCTATGCATACCTCGCTTGCTGGTATCCACTGATTGTGTCTACTTCACGGTCCTCTCTGCACCCCTGACTTCATGGTATCCTGTGATTACCTCTAGTTCATGGTCCTCTTTCCACCCCTCACTTCCTTGTATCCTCTGATTGCCTCTACTTCACGGTCCTCTTTGCACCCCTCACTTCCTGCTATCCTCTGATTGCCTCTACTTCACTGTCCTCTTTGCACCTCTCACTTCCTAGTATCCTCTGATTGCCTCTACTTCACAGTCCTCTTTGCACCACTCATCTTCTGCAATCCTGTGATTGCCTCTATTTCACGGTCCTCTTTGCACCCCTCACTTCCTGGTATCCTCTGATTGCCTCTACTTCACAGTCCTCTTTGCACCACTCATCTTCTGCAATCCTGTGATTGCCTCTTCTTCACGGTCCTCTTTGCACCCCTCGTCTTCTGCTATCCTGTGATTGCCTCTACTTCACGGGTCCTCTTTGCACCACTCATCTTCAGCTATCCTGTGATTGCCTCTTCTTCACGGTTCTCTTTGCACTACTCGTCTTCTGCTATGCTGTGATTGCCTCTACTTTAAGTTCCTCTCTGCACCCCTCATCTTCTGCCATCCTGTGATTGCCTCTTCTTCACAGTCCTCTTTGCACCCCTCGTCTTCTGCTATCCTGTGATGGCCTCTACTTCACGGTCCTCTTTGCACCACTCATCTTCTGCTATCCTGTGATTGCCTCTACTTCACAGTCCTCTTTGCACCCCTCACTTCCTGCTATCGTTTGATTGCCTCTATTTCACGGTCCTCTTTGGACCCCTCAATTCCTGCTATCATTTGATTGCCTCTACTTCACGGCCCTCTTTGCACCCCTCATCTTCTGCTATCCTGTGATTGCTTTTACATCGAAGTCCTCTTTCCACCCCTCACTTCCTGCTATCCTCTGATTGCCTCTACTTCACGGTCCTCTTTTCACCCCTCACTTCCTGGTATGCTATGATTGCCTCTACTTCACGGTCCTCTCTGCACCCCTCACCTCCTGCTATCCTCTGATTGCCTCTACTTCACGGTCCTCTTTGCACCCCTCACCTCCTGCTATCCTCTGATTGCCTCTACTTCATGGTCCTCTCTGCACCCCTCACCTCCTGCTATCCTCTGATTGCCTCTACTTCACGGTCCTCTTTGCACCCCTCACCTCCTGCTATCCTGTAATTGCCTCTACTTCACCATCCTTTTTGCACCCCTCACTTCCTGATATCCTGTGATTGCATCTACTTCATGGTCCTCTTTCCACCACTCACTTCCTGCTATCCTCTGTTTGCCTCTACTTCACTGTCCTCTTTACAACCTTCACTTCCTGCTATCCTGTGATGGCCTCTACTTCACGTTCCTCTCTGCACCCCTCATCTTCTGCTATCCTTTGATTGCCTCTACTTCACGGTCCTCTTTACAACCCTTATCTTCTACTATCCTTTGATTGCCTTTACTTCACGTTCCTCTTTGCACCCCTCATCCTCTGCTTTCCTGGGATTGCCTCTACTTCATGGTCCTCTCTGCACCCCTCAATTTCTGCTATCCTGTGATTGCCTCTACTTCATGGTCCTCTTTCCACCACTTACTTCCTGCTATGCTGTGATTGCCTCTACTTCATGGTCCGCTCTGCACCCCTCATCTTCTGCTATCCTGTGATTGCCTCTACTTCACGGTCCTCTCTGCACCCCTCATCTTCTGCTATCCTCTGATTGCCTCTACTTCACTGTCCTCTTTGCACCCCTCACTTCCTGGTATCCCCTTACTTCCTGCTATCCTGTGATTGCCTCTACTCCACGGTCCTCTTTGCACCCCTCATCTTCTGCTATCCTCTGATTGCCTCTACTTCACCGTCCTCTTTGCACCCCTCACCTCCTGCTATCCGGTGATAGCCTCTGCTTCACGGTCCTCTTTGCACCCCTCATCTTCTGCCATCCTGTGATTGCTTCTACTTCATGGTCCTCTTTGCACCACTTATCTTCTGCTATCCTGTGATTGCCTCTTCTTCACGGTCCTCTTTGCACCCCTCGTCTTCTGATATCCTGTGATTGCCTCTACTTCACGGGTCCGCTTTGCACCATTCATCTTCTGCTATCCTGTGATTGCCTCTTCTTCACAGTCCTCTTTGCACTGCTCATCTTCTGCTATGCTGTGATTGCCTCTACTTCACAGTCCTCTTTGCACCCCTCACTTCCTGCTATCGTTTGATTGCCTCTACTTCACGGCCCTCTTTGCACCCCTCATCTTCTGCTATCCTGTGATTGCTTTTGCATCAAAGTCCTCTTTCCACCCCTCACTTCCTGCTATCCTCTGATTGCCTCTACTTCACGGTCATCTTTCCACCCCTCACTTCCGGTTATCTGGTAATTTCCTCTACTTCACGGTCCTCTCCGCACCCCTTACTTTCTGCTATCCTGTGATTGCCTCTACTTCACGGTCCTCTCTTCACCCCTTACTTCCTGCTATCCTGTGATTTCCTCTACTTCACGGTCTTCTTTCCACCCCTCACTTCCTGGTATCCTCTGATTGCCTATATTTCACGGTCCTCTTTGGACCCCTCACTTACTGCTATCCTGTGATTGCCTCTACTTCATGGTCCTATCTTCACCCCTTACTTCCTGCTATCCAATGATTGCCTCTGCTTCATGGTCCTCTTTCCACCCCTCACTTCCTGCTATCCTCTGATTACCTCTACTTCACTGTCCTCTTTCCACCCCTCACTTCTTTCTATACTCTGATTGCCTCTACTTCATGGTCCTCTCGGCACCCCTTACTTCCTACTATCCTGTGATTTCCTCTACTTCATGGTCCTTTTCCATCCCTCACTTCCTGGTATCCTGTGATTGCCTCTACTTCACGGTCTCCTTTCCACCACTCACTTCCTGGTATCCTGTGATTGCCTCTACTTCACGGTACTCTCTGCACCCCTCACTTCCTGGTATCCTCTGAATGCCTCTACTTCACGGTCCTCTCTGCACCCCTCACTTCCTGCTATCCTGTGATTGCCTCTACTTCACGGTCCTCTCTGCACCCATCACTTCCTGGTATCCTCTGATTGACTCTACTTCACGGTCCTCTTTCCACCCCTCACCTCCTGCTATCCTGTAATTGCCTCTACTTCACGGTCTTCTTTGCACCCCTCACTTCCTGGTGTTCTCTGATTGCCTCGATTTCACGGTCCTCTTTCCACCAATCACTTCCTGCTACGCTGTGATTGCCTGTACTTCACGGTCCTCTCTGCACCCCTCATATTCTGCTATCCTGTGATTGCTTCTGCTTCACGGGTCCTCTTTCCACCCCTCACTTTCTGCTATACTCTGATTGCCTCTGCTTCCCGTCAGCTTTGCACCCCTCACCTCCTGCTATCCTCTGTTTGCCTCTACTTCACTGTCCTCTTTGCACCCCTCACTTACTGCTATCCTGTGATTCCCTCTTCTTCACAGTCCTCTCTGCACCCCTTACTTCCTGCTATCCTGTGATTTCCTCTACTTCACGGTCCTCTTTCCACCCCTCACTTCCTGCTATCCTGTGACTGCCTCTACTTCACGGTCCTCTCTGCACCCCTCACTTCCTGGTATGCTCTGATTGCCTCTACTTCACGGTCCTCTTTGCACCCCTCACTTCCTGGTATCCTGTGATTGCCTCTACTTCATGGTCCTCTTTCCACCCCTCACTTCCTGCTATCCTGTGACTGCCTCTACTTCACGGTCCTCTCTGCACCCCTCACTTCCTGGTATGCTCTGATTGCCTCTACTTCACGGTCCTCTTTGCACCCCTCACTTCCTGGTATCCTGTGATTGCCTCTACTTCACCATCCTTTTTGCACCCCTCACTTCCTGATATCCTCTGTTTGCCTCTACTTCACTGTCCTCTTTACAACCTTCACTTCCTGCTATCCTTTGATTGCCTCTACTTCACGGTCCTCTTTGCACCCCTCACCTCCTGCTATCCTCTGTTTGCCTCTACTTCACTGTCCTCTTTACAACCTTCACTTCCTGCTATCCTGTGATGGCCTCTACTTCACATTCCTCTTTGCACCCCTCATCCTCTGCTTTCCTGGGATTGCCTCTACTTCATGGTCCTCTCTGCACCCCTCATCTTCTGCCATCCTGTGATTGCCTCTACTTCACGGTCCTCTCTGCACCCCTCATCTTCTGCTATCCTCTGATTGCCTCTACTTCATGTCCTCTTTGCACCCCTCACTTCCGGGTATCCCCTTACTTCCTGCTATCCTGTGATTGCCTCTACTCCACGGTCCTCTTTGCACCCCTCATCTTCTGCTATCCTCTGATTGCCTCTACTTCACCGTCCTCTTTGCACCCCTCACCTCCTGCTATCCTGTGATAGCCTCTGCTTCACGGTCCTCTTTGCACCCCTCATCTTCTGCCATCCTGTGATTGCTTCTACTTCATGGTCCTCTTTGCACCACTTATCTTCTGCTATCCTGTGATTGCCTCTTCTTCACGGTCCTCTTTGCACCCCTCGTCTTCTGATATCCTGTGATTGCCTCTACTTCACGGGTCCGCTTTGCACCATTCATCTTCTGCTATCCTGTGATTGCCTCTTCTTCACAGTCCTCTTTGCACTGCTCATCTTCTGCTATGCTGTGATTGCCTCTACTTCACAGTCCTCTTTGCACCCCTCACTTCCTGCTATCATTTGATTGCCTCTACTTCACGTCCCTCTTTGCACCCCTCATCTTCTGCTATCCTGTGATTGCTTTTGCATCAAAGTCCTCTTTCCACCCCTCACTTCCTGCTGTCCTCGGATTTCCTCTACTTCACGGTCCTCTTTGCACCCCTCACTTCCTACTATCCTCTGATTGCCTCTACTTCACGGTCCTCTTTGCACCCCTCATCTCCTGCTATCCTGTGATTGCCTCTACTTCACGATCCTCTTTCCACCCTTCACTTCCTGCTATCCTGTGCATACTTGCCAACATTCTGTGACCAAAAAGATGTAGGATTTTTAAAGTTTCAAAAATAATAATTCACATAACTATGACATCACCGGAAAATAAAAAACATACATTGTTGGCACCATTGAAGCATTCTAAAATACACAACCCAGCAAACAGCACAACATGGAAAGATGTTCAAATGTTAAAAATGTATAATTCTGAATGGTAAGTTTAGACCAAATTAAATTACACAGAAGGTAATCACACAGAGCTGGCAGGCAACTTTTCCACTGCTCTGTAGCAGCAGCCTGGGCAATACATAAGTATTCCTGCAGTGCAAGTTGAACACTGGATGCTGTGGAGGCTGATACCCCCTTAGTCTGAGAGGCAGATGCTGGGTGATGGCATTACGCTCCGCAACTTGCCTTCACTGGTGGTTCACCTAAGGGTTGTCCAGGCGAGAGTGCAGGGAAGTGTCACATAGCTGTCAGGTCAGTGGATTGGTCTGAGCCCAATCAAAGTAATCACCTACTAGCGCACTGCACATACAGACTAATTAATGTGTTGCATACTTTGTTCTGCAGCCTGCCTTAGAGTCACATAAATTACCTGCCACTGTAAAAAGCAGTAGGATAGGTCACCCAAATCTGTAGGCGGTAGGATTGCTTAAAAAGCAGTAGCCTACTGCCTAAATCTGTAGGGTTGGCAAGTATGCTGTGATTGCCTCTACTTCACGGTCCTCTCTGCACGCCTCAACTCCTGCTATCCTGTGATTGCCTCTACTTCACGGTCCTCTTTGCAACCCTCACGTCCTACCATCCTCTGATTGCCTCTAATTCATGGTCTTCTCTGCACCCCTCATTTTCTGCTATCCTGTGATTGCCTCTACTTCAGGGTCCTCTTTGCACCCCTCACCTCCCGATATCCTCTGTTTGCCTTTACTTCATGGTCCTCTCTACACCGCTCATCTTCTGCTATCCAATGATTGCCTCTGTTTCACTGTCCTCTTTCCACCCCTCACTTCCTGCTATCCTCTGATTGCCTCTACTTCACGGTCCTCTTTTCACCCCTCACTTCCTGGTATGCTATGATTGCCTCTACTTCACGGTCCTCTCTGCACCCATCACTTCCTGGTATGCTCGGATTGCCTCTACTTCATGGTCCTCTCTGCACCCCTCACCTCCTGCTATCCTCTGATTGCCTCTACTTCACGGTCCTCTTTGCACCCCTCATCTCCTGCTATCCTGTGATTGCCTCTACTTCACGGTCCTCTTTCCACTCTTCACTTCCTGCTATCCTGTGATTTCCTCAACTTCACAGTCCTCTCTGCACCCCTCATTTCATGCTATTGTGTGATTGCCTCTACTTTATGGTCGTCTTTGCAACCCTCACTTCTTGCTATCCTGTGCATGCCTCTACTTCATCGTCCTCTCTGCACACCTCATCTTCTGCTATCCTGTGATTACATCTACAGCACAGTCCTCTCTGCACACCTTGCTTCCTTGTATCCACTGATTGCATCTACTTCACGGTCCTCTTTGCACCCCTCATCTTCTGCTATCCTGTGATTGGTTTTGCTTCACAGTCCTCTTTGCATCCCTCACTTCCTGGTATGCTCTGATTGCCTCTACTTCACGGTCCTCTCTGCACCCCACACATCCTGGTGTGCTCTGATTGCCTCTATTTCACGGTCCTCTCTGCACCCCTTACCTCCTGCTATCCTGTGATTGCCTCTACTTCACGGTCCTCTTTGCACCCCTCACTTCCTACTATCCTCTGATTGCCTCTACTTCACGGTCCGCTTTGCACCCCTCACCTCCTGCTATCCTGTGATTGCCTCTACTTCACGGTCCTCTTTGCACCCCTCACTTCCTGCTATGCTGTGATTGCCTCTACTTCACGTTCCTCTCTACACCCCTCATCTTCTGCTATCCTGTGATTGCCTCTACTTCACAGTCCTTTTTACACCCCTTATCTTCTGCTATCCTGTGATTGCCTTTACTTCACGTTCCTCTTTGCACCCCTCATCCTCTGCTATCCTGTGATTGCCTCTACTTCATGGTCCTCTCTGCACCCCTCATTTTTTGCTATCCTGTGATTGCCTCTACTTCACGGTCCTCTTTCCACCACTCACTTCCTGCTATGTTGTGATTGCCTCTACTTCACGGTCCTCTCTGCACCCCTCATCTTCTGCTATCCTGTGATTGCCTCTACTTCACGGTCCTCTTTGCACCCCTCATCTTCTACTATCCTCTGATTGCTTCTGCTTCACGGTCCTCTTTCCACCCCTCACTTCCTTCTATCCCATGATTGCCTCTACTACACAGTCCTCTCTGCACCCCACACTTCGTGCTATTCCTGCTATCCTGTGATTTCCTTTACTTCACCGTCCTCTATGCAAGCCTCATCTTCTGCTATCCTGTGATTGCCTCTATTTCACGGTCCTCTCTGCACCCCTCACTTCCTGGTATCCTGTGATTGCCTCTACTTCACGGTCCTCTCTGCACCCCTCATCTTCTGCTATCCTATGATTTCCTCTACTTCACTGACCTTTTTGTACCGCTAACTTCCTGCTATCCTCTGATTGCCTCTACTTCACGGTCCTCTCTGTACCCCTTATCTTCTGCTATCCTGTTATTGCCTCTACTACACTGTCCTCTCTGCACCCCTCATTTCATGCTATTGTGTGATTGCCTCTACTTTATGGTCGTCTTTGCAACCCTCACTTCTTGCTATCCTGTGCTTGCCTCTACTTCACCATCCTCTCTGCAAACCTCATCTTCTGCTATCCTGTGATTACATCTACAGCACAGTCCTCTCTGCACACCTTGCTTCCTTTTATCCACTGATTGCATCTACTTCACGGTCCTCTCTGCACCTCTGACTTCCTGGTATCCTGTGATTGCCTCTACTTCACGGTCCTCTCTGCTCCCCTTCCTGTGATTGCCTCTACTTCACGGCCCTCTTTGCACCCCTCATCTTCTGCTATCCTGTGATTGGTTTCGCTTCACAGTCCTCTTTGCACCCCTCACTTCCTGGTATGCTCTGATTGCCTCTACTTCACGGTCCTCTCTGCACCCCTCACATCCTGGTGTGCTCTGATTGCCTCTATTTCACGGTCCTCTCTGCACCCCTTACCTCCTGCTATCCTGTGATTGCCTCTACTTCACGGTCCGCTTTGCACCCCTCACCTCCTGCTATCCTGTGATTGCCTCTAGTTCACGGTCCTCTTTGCACCCCTCACCTCCTGCTATGCGGTGATTGCCTCTACTTCACGTTCCTCTCTACACCCCTCATCTTCTGCTATCCTGTGATTGCCGCTACTTCACAGTCCTCTTTGCAGCCCTCATCCTCTGCTATCCTGTGATTGCCTCTACTTCATGGTCCTCTCTGCACCCCTCATTTTTTGCTATCCTGTGATTGCCTCTACTTCACGGTCCTCTTTCCACCACTCACTTCCTGCTATGTTGTGATTGCCTCTACTTAACGGTCCTCTCTGCACCCCTCATCTTCTGCTATCCTGTGTTTGCCTCTACTTCACGGTCCTCTTTGCACCCCTCATCTTCTGCTATCCTGTGATTGCCTCTACTTCACAGTCCTCTTTGCACCCCTCATCTTCCACTATCCTGCTATTGCTTCTGCTTCACGGTCCTCTTTCCACCCCTCACTTCTTGCTATCCCATGATTGCCTCTACTACACAGTCCTCTCTGCACCCCACACTTCCTGCTATTCCTGCTATCCTGTGATTTCCTTTACTTCACCGTCCTCTATGCAAGCCTCATCTTCTGCTATTCTGTGATTGCCTCTACTTCACGGTCCTCTCTGCACCCCTCACTTCCTGGTATGCTCTGATTGCCTCTACTTCACGGTCCTCTCTGCACCCCTCACTTCCTGGTATCCTGTGATTGCCTCTACTTCACGGTACTCTCTGCACCCCTCACTTCCTGTTATCCTCTGAATGCCTCTACTAAACGGTCCTCTCTGCACCCCTCACTTCCTGCTATCCTGTGATTGCCTCAACTACACCGTACTCTCTGCACCCCTCATCTTCTGCTATCCTATGATTTCCTCTACTTCATGAACCTCTCTGTACCCCTTATCTTCTGCTATCCTGTTATTGCCTCTATTACACGGTCCTCTCTGCACGCCTCAACTCCTGCTATCCTGTGATTGCCTCTACTTCACGGTCCTCTTTGCAACCCTCACGTCCTACCATCCTCTGATTGCCTCTAATTCACGGTCTTCTCTGCACCCCTCATTTTCTGCTATCCTGTGATTGCCTCTACTTCAGGGTCCTCTTTGCACCCCTCACCTCCCGATATCCTCTGTTTGCCTTTACTTCATGGTCCTCTCTACACCGCTCATCTTCTGCTATCCAATGATTGCCTCTGTTTCACTGTCCTCTTTCCACCCCTCACTTCCTGCTATCCTGTGATTGCCTCTACTTTATGGTCGTCTTTGCAACCCTCACTTCTTGCTATCCTGTGCTTGCCTCTACTTCACCGTCCTCTCTGCACACCTCATCTTCTGCTATCCTGTGATTGCATCTACAGCACAGTCCGCTATGCATACCTCGCTTGCTGGTATCCACTGATTGTGTCTACTTCACCGTCCTTATTGCACCCCTCACTTCCTTGTATCCTCTGATTGCCTCTACTTCACGGTCCTCTTTGCACCCCTCACTTCCTGCTATCCTCTGATTGCCTCTACTTCACTGTCCTCTTTGCACCTCTCACTTCCTAGTATCCTGTGATTGCCTCTATTTCATGCTCTACTTTCCACCACTCACTTCCTGCTATGCTGTGATTGCCTGTACTTCACACGGTCCTCTTTGCACCCCTCACCTCCTGCTATCCTGTGATTGCCTCTATTTCACGGTCCTCTTTGCACCCCTCACTTCCTGGTATCCTCTGATTGCCTCTACTTCACAGTCCTCTTTGCACCACTCATCTTCTGCTATCCTGTGATTGCCTCTTCTTCACGGTCCTCTTTGCACCCCTCGTCTTCTGCTATCCTGTGATTGCCTCTACTTCACGGGTCCTCTTTGCACCACTCATCTTCAGCTATCCTGTGATTGCCTCTTCTTCACGGTTCTCTTTGCACTACTCGTCTTCTGCTATGCTGTGATTGCCTCTACTTTAAGTTCCTCTCTGGACCCCTCATCTTCTGCCATCCTGTGATTGCCTCTTCTTCACAGTCCTCTTTGCACCCCTCGTCTTCTGCTATCCTGTGATTGCCTCTACTTCACGGTCCTCTTTGCACCACTCATCTTCTGCTATCCTGTGATTGCCTCTACTTCACAGTCCTCTTTGCACCCCTCACTTCCTGCTATCGTTTGATTGCCTCTATTTCACGGTCCTCTTTGGACCCCTCAATTCCTGCTATCATTTGATTGCCTCTACTTCACGGCCCTCTTTGCACCCCTCATCTTCTGCTATCCTGTGATTGCTTTTGCATCAAAGTCCTCTTTCCACCCCTCACTTCCTGCTATCCTCTGATTGCCTCTACTTCATGGTCCTCTCTGCAACCATCACTTCCTGGTATGCTCGGATTGCCTCTACTTCATGGTCCTCTCTGCACCCCTCACCTCCTGCTATCCTCTGATTGCCTCTACTTCACGGTCCTCTTTGCACCCCTCATCTCCTGCTATCCTGTGATTGCCTCTACTTCACGGTCCTCTTTCCACTCTTCACTTCCTGCTATCCTGTGATTGCCTCAACTTCACAGTCCTCTCTGCACCCCTCACCTCCTGCTATCCTGTGATTGCCTCTACTTCACGGTCCTGTTTGCACCCCTCATCTTCTGCTATCCTATGATTTCCTCTACTTCACGGTCCTCTTTGCACCCCTCAATTCATGCTATCCTGTGATTGTTTCTACTTCACGGTCCTCTCTGCACCCCTCATTTTCTGCTATCCTCTGATTGCTTCTGCTTCACAGTCCTCTTTCCACCCCTCACTTCCTGCTATCCTCTGATTGCCTCTACTTCAGGGTCCTCTTTGCATCCCTCACCTCCCGCTATCCTCTGTTTGACTCTACTTCACTGTCCTCTTTCCAACCTTCACTTCCTGCTATCCTGTGATGGCCTCTATTTCACTTTCCTCTCTGCACCCCTCATGTTCTGCTATCCTGTGATTGCCTATACTTCACGGTCCTCTTTCCACCCCTTGTCTTATGCTATCCTGTGATTGCCTTTACTTCACGTTCCTCTTTGCACCCCTCATCCTCTGCTATCCTGTGATTGCCTCTACTTCATGGTCCTCTCTGCACCCCTCATTTTCTGCTATCCTGTGATTGCCTCTACTTCACGGTCCTCTTTCCACCACTCACTGCCTGCTATGTTGTGATTGCCTCTACTTCACGGTCCTCTCTGCACCCCTCATCTTCTCCTATCCTGTGATTGCCTCTACTTCACGGTCCTCTTTGCACCCCTCATCTTCTACTATCCTGCGATTGCTTCTGCTTCACGGTCCTCTTTCCACCCCTCACTTCCTTCTATCCCATGATTGCCTCTACTACACAGTCCTCTCGGCACCCCACACGTCCTGCTATTCCTGCTATCCTGTGATTTCCTTTACTTCACCGTCCTCTATGCAAGCCTCATCTTCTGCTATCCTGTGATTGCCTCGACTTCACGGTCCTCTCTGCACCCCTCACTTCCTGGTATGCTCTGATTGCCTCTACTTCACGGTCCTCTCTGCACCCCTCACTTCCTGGTATCCTGTGATTGCCTCTACTTCACGGTACTCTCTGCACCCCTCACTTCCTGGTATCCTCTGAATGCCTCTACTAAACGGTCCTCTCTGCACCCCTCACTTCCTGCTATCCTGTGATTGCATCAACTACACCGTCCTCTCTGCAACCCTCATCTTCTGCTATCCTATGATTTCCTCTACTTCATGGACCTCTCTGTACCCCTTATCTTCTGCTATCCTGTTATTGCCTCTACTTCACCGTCCTCTCTGCACACCTCATCTTCTGCTATCCTGCGATTTCATCTACAGCATAGTCCTCTCTGCACACGTCGCTTACTGGTATCCACTGATTGCATCTACTTCACGGTCCTCTCTGCACCTCTGACTTCCTGGTATCCTGTGATTGCCTCTACTTCACAGTCCGCTTTACACCCCTCATCTTCTGCTATACTGTGATTGCCTCTACTTCACAGTCCTCTTTGAACCCCTCACTTCCTGCTATCCTCTGATTGCCTCTACTTCACGGTCCTCTCTGTACCCCTTATCTTCTGCTATCCTGTTATTGCCTCTACTACACTGTCCTCTCTGCACCCCTCAATTCTGCTATTGTGTGATTGCCTCTACGTTATGGTCGTCTTTGCAACCCTCACTTCTTGCTATCCTGTGCTTGCCTCTACTTCACCGTCCTCTCTGCACACCTCATCTTCTGCTATTCTGTGATTGCATCTACAGCACAGTCCTCTCTGCACACCTCGCTTACTGGAATCCACTGATTGCATCTACTTCACGGTCCTCTCTGCACCTCTGTTTTCCTGGTATCCTGTGATTGCCTCTACTTCATAATCCTCTTTGCACCCCTCATCTTCTGCTATAGTGTGATTGCCTCTACTTCACAGTCCTCTTTGAACCCCTCACTTCCTGCTATCGTTTGATTGCCTGTACTTCACGGCCCTCTTTGCACCCCTCATCTTCTGCTATCCAATGATTGCCTCTACTTCACAGTCCTCTTTCCAACCCTCACTCCCTGCTATCCTGTGATTGACTCTACTTCATGGTCCTCTTTGCACCCCTCATCTTCTACTATCCTGTGATTGCTTCTGCTTCACGGTCCTCTTTCCACCCCTCACTTCCTTCTATCCCATGATTGCCTCTACTACACAGTCCTCTCTGCACCCCACACTTCGTGCTATTCCTGCTATCCTATGATTTCCTTTACTTCACCGTCCTCTATGCAAGCCTCATCTTCTGCTATCCTGTGATTGCCTCTATTTCACGGTCCTCTCTGCACCCCTCACTTCCTGGTATCCTGTGATTGCCTCTACTTCACGGTACTCTCTGCACCCCTCACTTCCTGGTATCCTCTGAATGCGTCTACTAAATGGTCCTCTCTGCACCCCTCACTTCCTGCTATCCTGTGATTGCCTCAACTACACTGTCCTCTCTGCACCCCTCATCTTCTGCTATCCTATGATTTCCTCTACTTCACGGACCTTTTTGTACCGCTAACTTCCTGCTATCCTCTGATTGCCTCTACTTCACGGTCCTCTCTGTACCCCTTATCTTCTGCTATCCTGTTATTGCCTCTACTACACTGTCCTCTCTGCACCCCTCATTTCATGCTATTGTGTGATTGCCTCAACTTTATGGTCGTCTTTGCAACCCTCACTTCTTGCTATCCTGTGCTTGCCTCTACTTCACCTTCCTCTCTGCACACCTCATCTTCTGCTATCCTGTGATTACATCTACAGCACAGTCCTCTCTGCACACCTTGCTTCCTTGTATCCACTGATTGCATCTACTTCACGGTCCTCTCTGCACCTCTGACTTCCTGGTATCCTGTGATTGCCTCTACTTCACGGCCCTCTTTGCACCCCTCATCTTCTGCTATCCTGTGATTGGTTTTGCTTCACAGTCCTCTTTGCACCCCTCACTTCCTGGTATGCTCTGATTGCCTCTACTTCACGGTCCTCTTTGCACCCCTCACATCCTGGTGTGCTCTGATTGCCTCTATTTCACGGTCCTCTCTGCACCCCTTACCTCCTGCTATCCTGTTATTGCCTCTACTTCACGGTCCTCTTTGCACCCCTCACTTCCTACTATCCTCTGATTGCCTCTACTTCACGGTCCGCTTTGCACCCCTCACCTCCTGCTATCCTGTGATTGCCTCTACTTCACGGTCCTCTTTGCACCCCTCACTTCCTGCTATCCTGTGATTGCCTCTACTTCATGGTCCTCTTTCCACCACTCACTTCCTGCTATGCTGTGATTGCCTCTTCTTCACGGCCCTCTTTGCACCCCTCACTTACTGCTACCCTGTGATTCCCTCTTCTTCACGGCCCTCTTTGCACCCCTCGTCTTCTGCTATCCTGTGATTGCCTCTACTTCACGTTCCTCTCTACACCCCTCATCTTCTGCTATCCTGTGATTGCCTCTACTTCACAGTCCTCTTTACACCCCTTATCTTCTGCTATCCTGTGATTGCCTTTACTTCACATTCCCCTTTGCACCCCTCATCCTCTGCTATCCTGTGATTGCCTCTACTTCATGGTCCTCTCTGCACCCCTCATTTTTTGCTATCCTGTGATTGCCTCTACTTCACGGTCCTCTTTCCACCACTCACTTCCTGCTATCCTGTGATTGCCTCTACTTCACGGTCCTCTTTGCACCCCTCACTTCCTGGTATCCTCTGATTGCCTATATTTCACGGTCCTCTTTGGACCCCTCACTTACTGCTATCCTGTGATTGCCTCTACTTCATGGTCCTATCTTCACCCCTTACTTCCTGCTATCCAATGATTGCCTCTGCTTCATGGTCCTCTTTCCACCCCTCACTTCCTGCTATCCTCTGATTACCTCTACTTCACTGTCCTCTTTCCACCCCTCACTTCTTTCTATACTCTGATTGCCTCTACTTCATGGTCCTCTCGGCACCCCTTACTTCCTACTATCCTGTGATTTCCTCTACTTCATGGTCCTTTTCCATCCCTCACTTCCTGGTATCCTGTGATTGCCTCTACTTCACGGTCTCCTTTCCACCACTCACTTCCTGGTATCCTGTGATTGCCTCTACTTCACGGTACTCTCTGCACCCCTCACTTCCTGGTATCCTCTGAATGCCTCTACTTCACGGTCCTCTCTGCACCCCTCACTTCCTGCTATCCTGTGATTGCCTCTACTTCACGGTCCTCTCTGCACCCATCACTTCCTGGTATCCTCTGATTGACTCTACTTCACGGTCCTCTTTCCACCCCTCACCTCCTGCTATCCTGTAATTGCCTCTACTTCACGGTCTTCTTTGCACCCCTCACTTCCTGGTGTTCTCTGATTGCCTCGATTTCACGGTCCTCTTTCCACCAATCACTTCCTGCTACGCTGTGATTGCCTCTTCTTCACGGTCCTCTTTGCACCCCTCGTCTTCTGCTATCCTGTGATTGCCTCTACTTCACGGGTCCTCTTTGCACCACTCATCTTCAGCTATCCTGTGATTGCCTCTTCTTCACGGTTCTCTTTGCACTACTCGTCTTCTGCTATGCTGTGATTGCCTCTACTTTAAGTTCCTCTCTGCACCCCTCATCTTCTGCCATCCTGTGATTGCCTCTTCTTCACAGTCCTCTTTGCACCCCTCGTCTTCTGCTCTCCTGTGATGGCCTCTACTTCACGGTCCTCTTTGCACCACTCATCTTCTGCTATCCTGTGATTGCCTCTACTTCACAGTCCTCTTTGCACCCCTCACTTCCTGCTATCGTTTGATTGCCTCTATTTCACGGACCTCTTTGGAACCCTCAATTCCTGCTATCATTTCATTGCCTCTACTTCACGGCCCTCTTTGCACCCCTCATCTTCTGCTATCCTGTGATTGCTTTTGCATCGAAGTCCTCTTTCCACCCCTCACTTCCTGCTATCCTCTGATTGCCTCTACTTCACGGTCCTCTTTTCACCCCTCACTTCCTGGTATGCTATGATTGCCTCTACTTCACGGTCCTCTCTGCACCCATCACTTCCTGGTATGCTCGGATTGCCTCTACTTCATGGTCCTCTCTGCACCCCTCACCTCCTGCTATCCTCTGATTGCCTCTACTTCACGGTCCTCTTTGCACCCCTCATCTCCTGCTATCCTGTGATTGCCTCTACTTCACGGTCCTCTTTCCACTCTTCACTTCCTGCTATCCTGTGATTTCCTCAACTTCACAGTCCTCTCTGCACCCCTCATTTCATGCTATTGTGTGATTGCCTCTACTTTATGGTCGTCTTTGCAACCCTCACTTCTTGCTATCCTGTGCATGCCTCTACTTCACCGTCCTCTCTGCACACCTCATCTTCTGCTATCCTGTGATTACATCTACAGCACAGTCCTCTCTGCACACCTTGCTTCCTTGTATCCACTGATTGCATCTACTTCACGGTCCTCTTTGCACCCCTCATCTTCTGCTATCCTGTGATTGGTTTTGCTTCACAGTCCTCTTTGCATCCCTCACTTCCTGGTATGCTCTGATTGCCTCTACTTCACGGTCCTCTCTGCACCCCACACATCCTGGTGTGCTCTGATTGCCTCTATTTCACGGTCCTCTCTGCACCCCTTACCTCCTGCTATCCTGTGATTGCCTCTACTTCACGGTCCTCTTTGCACCCCTCACTTCCTACTATCCTCTGATTGCCTCTACTTCACGGTCCGCTTTGCACCCCTCACCTCCTGCTATCCTGTGATTGCCTCTACTTCACGGTCCTCTTTGCACCCCTCACTTCCTGCTATGCTGTGATTGCCTCTACTTCACGTTCCTCTCTACACCCCTCATCTTCTGCTATCCTGTGATTGCCTCTACTTCACAGTCCTTTTTACACCCCTTATCTTCTGCTATCCTGTGATTGCCTTTACTTCACGTTCCTCTTTGCACCCCTCATCCTCTGCTATCCTGTGATTGCCTCTACTTCATGGTCCTCTCTGCACCCCTCATTTTTTGCTATCCTGTGATTGCCTCTACTTCACGGTCCTCTTTCCACCACTCACTTCCTGCTATGTTGTGATTGCCTCTACTTCACGGTCCTCTCTGCACCCCTCATCTTCTGCTATCCTGTGATTGCCTCTACTTCACGGTCCTCTTTGCACCCCTCATCTTCTACTATCCTCTGATTGCTTCTGCTTCACGGTCCTCTTTCCACCCCTCACTTCCTTCTATCCCATGATTGCCTCTACTACACAGTCCTCTCTGCACCCCACACTTCGTGCTATTCCTGCTATCCTGTGATTTCCTTTACTTCACCGTCCTCTATGCAAGCCTCATCTTCTGCTATCCTGTGATTGCCTCTATTTCACGGTCCTCTCTGCACCCCTCACTTCCTGGTATCCTGTGATTGCCTCTACTTCACGGTCCTCTCTGCACCCCTCATCTTCTGCTATCCTATGATTTCCTCTACTTCACTGACCTTTTTGTACCGCTAACTTCCTGCTATCCTCTGATTGCCTCTACTTCACGGTCCTCTCTGTACCCCTTATCTTCTGCTATCCTGTTATTGCCTCTACTACACTGTCCTCTCTGCACCCCTCATTTCATGCTATTGTGTGATTGCCTCTACTTTATGGTCGTCTTTGCAACCCTCACTTCTTGCTATCCTGTGCTTGCCTCTACTTCACCATCCTCTCTGCACACCTCATCTTCTGCTATCCTGTGATTACATCTACAGCACAGTCCTCTCTGCACACCTTGCTTCCTTTTATCCACTAATTGCATCTACTTCACGGTCCTCTCTGCACCTCTGACTTCCTGGTATCCTGTGATTGCCTCTACTTCACGGTCCTCTCTGCTCCCCTTCCTGTGATTGCCTCTACTTCACGGCCCTCTTTGCACCCCTCATCTTCTGCTATCCTGTGATTGGTTTCGCTTCACAGTCCTCTTTGCACCCCTCACTTCCTGGTATGCTCTGATTGCCTCTACTTCACGGTCCTCTCTGCACCCCTCACATCCTGGTGTGCTCTGATTGCCTCTATTTCACGGTCCTCTCTGCACCCCTTACCTCCTGCTATCCTGTGATTGCCTCTA
Source organism: Ambystoma mexicanum (assembly GCF_040938575.1). Classification (NCBI taxonomy): domain Eukaryota; kingdom Metazoa; phylum Chordata; class Amphibia; order Caudata; family Ambystomatidae; genus Ambystoma; species Ambystoma mexicanum. The sequence continues at coordinate 13,274,752 of NC_090927.1, forward strand.
CTTCACGGTCCGCTTTGCACCCCTCACCTCCTGCTATCCTGTGATTGCCTCTAGTTCACGGTCCTCTTTGCACCCCTCACCTCCTGCTATGCGGTGATTGCCTCTACTTCACGTTCCTCTCTACACCCCTCATCTTCTGCTATCCTGTGATTGCCGCTACTTCACAGTCCTCTTTGCAGCCCTCATCCTCTGCTATCCTGTGATTGCCTCTACTTCATGGTCCTCTCTGCACCCCTCATTTTTTGCTATCCTGTGATTGCCTCTACTTCACGGTCCTCTTTCCACCACTCACTTCCTGCTATGTTGTGATTGCCTCTACTTAACGGTCCTCTCTGCACCCCTCATCTTCTGCTATCCTGTGTTTGCCTCTACTTCACGGTCCTCTTTGCACCCCTCATCTTCTGCTATCCTGTGATTGCCTCTACTTCACAGTCCTCTTTGCACCCCTCATCTTCCACTATCCTGCTATTGCTTCTGCTTCACGGTCCTCTTTCCACCCCTCACTTCTTGCTATCCCATGATTGCCTCTACTACACAGTCCTCTCTGCACCCCACACTTCCTGCTATTCCTGCTATCCTGTGATTTCCTTTACTTCACCGTCCTCTATGCAAGCCTCATCTTCTGCTATTCTGTGATTGCCTCTACTTCACGGTCCTCTCTGCACCCCTCACTTCCTGGTATGCTCTGATTGCCTCTACTTCACGGTCCTCTCTGCACCCCTCACTTCCTGGTATCCTGTGATTGCCTCTACTTCACGGTACTCTCTGCACCCCTCACTTCCTGTTATCCTCTGAATGCCTCTACTAAACGGTCCTCTCTGCACCCCTCACTTCCTGCTATCCTGTGATTGCCTCAACTACACCGTACTCTCTGCACCCCTCATCTTCTGCTATCCTATGATTTCCTCTACTTCATGAACCTCTCTGTACCCCTTATCTTCTGCTATCCTGTTATTGCCTCTATTACACGGTCCTCTCTGCACGCCTCAACTCCTGCTATCCTGTGATTGCCTCTACTTCACGGTCCTCTTTGCAACCCTCACGTCCTACCATCCTCTGATTGCCTCTAATTCACGGTCTTCTCTGCACCCCTCATTTTCTGCTATCCTGTGATTGCCTCTACTTCAGGGTCCTCTTTGCACCCCTCACCTCCCGATATCCTCTGTTTGCCTTTACTTCATGGTCCTCTCTACACCGCTCATCTTCTGCTATCCAATGATTGCCTCTGTTTCACTGTCCTCTTTCCACCCCTCACTTCCTGCTATCCTCTGATTGCCTCTACTTCAGGGTCCTCTTTGCATCCCTCACCTCCCGCTATCCTCTGTTTGACTCTACTTCACTGTCCTCTTTGCACCTCTCACTTCCTAGTATCCTGTGATTGCCTCTATTTCATGCTCTACTTTCCACCACTCACTTCCTGCTATCCTGTGCTTGCCTCTACTTCACCGTCCTCTCTGCACACCTCATCTTCTGCTATCCTGTGATTGCATCTACAGCACAGTCCGCTATGCATACCTCGCTTGCTGGTATCCACTGATTGTGTCTACTTCACGGTCCTCTCTGCACCCCTGACTTCATGGTATCCTGTGATTACCTCTAGTTCATGGTCCTCTCTGCACCCTCACTTCCTGCTATACTGTGATTGCCTCTACTTCACGGTCCTCTTTGCACCCCTCACTTCCTGCTATCCTCTGATTGCCTCTACTTCACTGTCCTCTTTGCACCTCTCACTTCCTAGTATCCTGTGATTGCCTCTATTTCATGCTCTACTTTCCACCACTCACTTCCTGCTATGCTGTGATTGCCTGTACTTCACACGGTCCTCTTTGCACCCCTCACCTCCTGCTATCCTGTGATTGCCTCTATTTCACGGTCCTCTTTGCACCCCTCACTTCCTGGTATCCTCTGATTGCCTCTACTTCACAGTCCTCTTTGCACCACTCATCTTCTGCTATCCTGTGATTGCCTCTTCTTCACGGTCCTCTTTGCACCCCTCGTCTTCTGCTATCCTGTGATTGCCTCTACTTCACGGGTCCTCTTTGCACCACTCATCTTCAGCTATCCTGTGATTGCCTCTTCTTCACGGTTCTCATTGCACTACTCGTCTTCTGCTATGCTGTGATTGCCTCTACTTTAAGTTCCTCTCTGGACCCCTCATCTTCTGCCATCCTGTGATTGCCTCTTCTTCACAGTCCTCTTTGCACCCCTCGTCTTCTGCTATCCTGTGATTGCCTCTACTTCACGGTCCTCTTTGCACCACTCATCTTCTGCTATCCTGTGATTGCCTCTACTTCACAGTCCTCTTTGCACCCCTCACTTCCTGCTATCGTTTGATTGCCTCTATTTCACGGTCCTCTTTGGACCCCTCAATTCCTGCTATCATTTGATTGCCTCTACTTCACGGCCCTCTTTGCACCCCTCATCTTCTGCTATCCTGTGATTGCTTTTGCATCAAAGTCCTCTTTCCACCCCTCACTTCCTGCTATCCTCTGATTGCCTCTACTTCATGGTCCTCTCTGCAACCATCACTTCCTGGTATGCTCGGATTGCCTCTACTTCATGGTCCTCTCTGCACCCCTCACCTCCTGCTATCCTCTGATTGCCTCTACTTCACGGTCCTCTTTGCACCCCTCATCTCCTGCTATCCTGTGATTGCCTCTACTTCACGGTCCTCTTTCCACTCTTCACTTCCTGCTATCCTGTGATTGCCTCAACTTCACAGTCCTCTCTGCACCCCTCACCTCCTGCTATCCTGTGATTGCCTCTACTTCACGGTCCTGTTTGCACCCCTCATCTTCTGCTATCCTATGATTTCCTCTACTTCACGGTCCTCTTTGCACCCCTCAATTCATGCTATCCTGTGATTGCTTCTACTTCACGGTCCTCTCTGCACCCCTCATTTTCTGCTATCCTCTGATTGCTTCTGCTTCACAGTCCTCTTTCCACCCCTCACTTCCTGCTATCCTCTGATTGCCTCTACTTCAGGGTCCTCTTTGCATCCCTCACCTCCCGCTATCCTCTGTTTGACTCTACTTCACTGTCCTCTTTCCAACCTTCACTTCCTGCTATCCTGTGATGGCCTCTATTTCACTTTCCTCTCTGCACCCCTCATGTTCTGCTATCCTGTGATTGCCTATACTTCACGGTCCTCTTTCCACCCCTTGTCTTATGCTATCCTGTGATTGCCTTTACTTCACGTTCCTCTTTGCACCCCTCATCCTCTGCTATCCTGTGATTGCCTCTACTTCATGGTCCTCTCTGCACCCATCATTTTCTGCTATCCTGTGATTGCCTCTACTTCACGGTCCTCTTTCCACCACTCACTGCCTGCTATGTTGTGATTGCCTCTACTTCACGGTCCTCTCTGCACCCCTCATCTTCTCCTATCCTGTGATTGCCTCTACTTCACGGTCCTCTTTGCACCCCTCATCTTCTACTATCCTGCGATTGCTTCTGCTTCACGGTCCTCTTTCCACCCCTCACTTCCTTCTATCCCATGATTGCCTCTACTACACAGTCCTCTCGGCACCCCACACGTCCTGCTATTCCTGCTATCCTGTGATTTCCTTTACTTCACCGTCCTCTATGCAAGCCTCATCTTCTGCTATCCTGTGATTGCCTCGACTTCACGGTCCTCTCTGCACCCCTCACTTCCTGGTATGCTCTGATTGCCTCTACTTCACGGTCCTCTCTGCACCCCTCACTTCCTGGTATCCTGTGATTGCCTCTACTTCACGGTACTCTCTGCACCCCTCACTTCCTGGTATCCTCTGAATGCCTCTACTAAACGGTCCTCTCTGCACCCCTCACTTCCTGCTATCCTGTGATTGCATCAACTACACCGTCCTCTCTGCAACCCTCATCTTCTGCTATCCTATGATTTCCTCTACTTCATGGACCTCTCTGTACCCCTTATCTTCTGCTATCCTGTTATTGCCTCTACTACACTGTCCTCTCTGCACCCCTGATTTCATGCTATCGTGTGATTGCCTCTACTTTATGGTCGTCTTTGCAACCCTCACTTCTTGCTATCCTGTGCTTGACTCTACTTCACCGTCCTCTCTGCACACCTCATCTTCTGCTATCCTGTGATTTCATCTACAGCATAGTCCTCTCTGCACACGTCGCTTACTGGTATCCACTGATTGCATCTACTTCACGGTCCTCTCTGCACCTCTGACTTCCTGGTATCCTGTGATTGCCTCTACTTCACAGTCCGCTTTACACCCCTCATCTTCTGCTATACTGTGATTGCCTCTACTTCACAGTCCTCTTTGAACCCCTCACTTCCTGCTATCCTCTGATTGCCTCTACTTCACGGTCCTCTCTGTACCCCTTATCTTCTGCTATCCTGTTATTGCCTCTACTACACTGTCCTCTCTGCACCCCTCAATTCTGCTATTGTGTGATTGCCTCTACGTTATGGTCGTCTTTGCAACCCTCACTTCTTGCTATCCTGTGCTTGCCTCTACTTCACCGTCCTCTCTGCACACCTCATCTTCTGCTATTCTGTGATTGCATCTACAGCACAGTCCTCTCTGCACACCTCGCTTACTGGAATCCACTGATTGCATCTACTTCACGGTCCTCTCTGCACCTCTGTTTTCCTGGTATCCTGTGATTGCCTCTACTTCATAATCCTCTTTGCACCCCTCATCTTCTGCTATACTGTGATTGCCTCTACTTCACAGTCCTCTTTGAACCCCTCACTTCCTGCTATCGTTTGATTGCCTGTACTTCACGGCCCTCTTTGCACCCCTCATCTTCTGCTATCCAATGATTGCCTCTACTTCACAGTCCTCTTTCCAACCCTCACTCCCTGCTATCCTGTGATTGACTCTACTTCATGGTCCTCTTTGCACCCCTCATCTTCTACTATCCTGTGATTGCTTCTGCTTCACGGTCCTCTTTCCACCCCTCACTTCCTTCTATCCCATGATTGCCTCTACTACACAGTCCTCTCTGCACCCCACACTTCGTGCTATTCCTGCTATCCTGTGATTTCCTTTACTTCACCGTCCTCTATGCAAGCCTCATCTTCTGCTATCCTGTGATTGCCTCTATTTCACGGTCCTCTCTGCACCCCTCACTTCCTGGTATCCTGTGATTGCCTCTACTTCACGGTACTCTCTGCACCCCTCACTTCCTGGTATCCTCTGAATGCGTCTACTAAATGGTCCTCTCTGCACCCCTCACTTCCTGCTATCCTGTGATTGCCTCAACTACACTGTCCTCTCTGCACCCCTCATCTTCTGCTATCCTATGATTTCCTCTACTTCACGGACCTTTTTGTACCGCTAACTTCCTGCTATCCTCTGATTGCCTCTACTTCACGGTCCTCTCTGTACCCCTTATCTTCTGCTATCCTGTTATTGCCTCTACTACACTGTCCTCTCTGCACCCCTCATTTCATGCTATTGTGTGATTGCCTCAACTTTATGGTCGTCTTTGCAACCCTCACTTCTTGCTATCCTGTGCTTGCCTCTACTTCACCTTCTTCTCTGCACACCTCATCTTCTGCTATCCTGTGATTACATCTACAGCACAGTCCTCTCTGCACACCTTGCTTCCTTGTATCCACTGATTGCATCTACTTCACGGTCCTCTCTGCACCTCTGACTTCCTGGTATCCTGTGATTGCCTCTACTTCACGGTCCTCTCTGCTCCCCTCACTTCCTGCTATACTGTGATTGCCTCTACTTCACGGCCCTCTTTGCACCCCTCATCTTCTGCTATCCTGTGATTGGTTTTGCTTCACAGTCCTCTTTGCACCCCTCACTTCCTGGTATGCTCTGATTGCCTCTACTTCACGGTCCTCTTTCCACCCCTCACTTCCTGCTATACTGTGATTGCCTCTACTTCACGGCCCTCTTTGCACCCCTCATCTTCTGCTATCCTGTGATTGGTTTTGCTTCACAGTCCTCTTTGCACCCCTCACTTCCTGGTATGCTCTGATTGCCTCTACTTCACGGTCCTCTTTGCACCCCTCACATCCTGGTGTGCTCTGATTGCCTCTATTTCACGGTCCTCTCTGCACCCCTTACCTCCTGCTATCCTGTGATTGCCTCTACTTCACGGTCCTCTTTGCACCCCTCACTTCCTACTATCCTCTGATTGCCTCTACTTCACGGTCCGCTTTGCACCCCTCACCTCCTGCTATCCTGTGATTGCCTCTACTTCACGGTCCTCTTTGCACCCCTCACTTCCTGCTATCCTGTGATTGCCTCTACTTCATGGTCCTCTTTCCACCACTCACTTCCTGCTATGCTGTGATTGCCTCTTCTTCACGGCCCTCTTTGCACCCCTCACTTACTGCTACCCTGTGATTCCCTCTTCTTCACGGCCCTCTTTGCACCCCTCATCTTCTGCTATCCAATGATTGCCTCTACTTCACAGTCCTCTTTCCAACCCTCACTCCCTGCTATCCTCTGATTGACTCTACTTCATGGTCCTCTTTGCACCCCTCATCTTCTACTATCCTGTGATTGCTTCTGCTTCACGGTCCTCTTTCCACCCCTCACTTCCTTCTATCCCATGATTGCCTCTACTACACAGTCCTCTCTGCACCCCACACTTCGTGCTATTCCTGCTATCCTGTGATTTCCTTTACTTCACCGTCCTCTATGCAAGCCTCATCTTCTGCTATCCTGTGATTGCCTCTATTTCACGGTCCTCTCTGCACCCCTCACTTCCTGGTATCCTGTGATTGCCTCTACTTCACGGTACTCTCTGCACCCCTCACTTCCTGGTATCCTCTGAATGCGTCTACTAAATGGTCCTCTCTGCACCCCTCACTTCCTGCTATCCTGTGATTGCCTCAACTACACTGTCCTCTCTGCACCCCTCATCTTCTGCTATCCTATGATTTCCTCTACTTCACGGACCTTTTTGTACCGCTAACTTCCTGCTATCCTCTGATTGCCTCTACTTCACGGTCCTCTCTGTACCCCTTATCTTCTGCTATCCTGTTATTGCCTCTACTACACTGTCCTCTCTGCACCCCTCATTTCATGCTATTGTGTGATTGCCTCAACTTTATGGTCGTCTTTGCAACCCTCACTTCTTGCTATCCTGTGCTTGCCTCTACTTCACCTTCCTCTCTGCACACCTCATCTTCTGCTATCCTGTGATTACATCTACAGCACAGTCCTCTCTGCACACCTTGCTTCCTTGTATCCACTGATTGCATCTACTTCACGGTCCTCTCTGCACCTCTGACTTCCTGGTATCCTGTGATTGCCTCTACTTCATAATCCTCTTTCCACCCCTCACTTCCTGCTATACTGTGATTGCCTCTACTTCACGGCCCTCTTTGCACCCCTCATCTTCTGCTATCCTGTGATTGGTTTTGCTTCACAGTCCTCTTTGCACCCCTCACTTCCTGGTATGCTCTGATTGCCTCTACTTCACGGTCCTCTTTGCACCCCTCACATCCTGGTGTGCTCTGATTGCCTCTATTTCACGGTCCTCTCTGCACCCCTTACCTCCTGCTATCCTGTGATTGCCTCTACTTCACGGTCCTCTTTGCACCCCTCACTTCCTACTATCCTCTGATTGCCTCTACTTCACGGTCCGCTTTGCACCCCTCACCTCCTGCTATCCTGTGATTGCCTCTACTTCACAGTCCTCTTTGCACCCCTCACTTCCTGCTATCCTGTGATTGCCTCTACTTCATGGTCCTCTTTCCACCACTCACTTCCTGCTATGCTGTGATTGCCTCTTCTTCACGGCCCTCTTTGCACCCCTCACTTACTGCTACCCTGTGATTCCCTCTTCTTCACGGCCCTCTTTGCACCCCTCGTCTTCTGCTATCCTGTGATTGCCTCTACTTCACGTTCCTCTCTACACCCCTCATCTTCTGCTATCCTGTGATTGCCTCTACTTCACAGTCCTCTTTACACCCCTTATCTTCTGCTATCCTGTGATTGCCTTTACTTCACATTCCCCTTTGCACCCCTCATCCTCTGCTATCCTGTGATTGCCTCTACTTCATGGTCCTCTCTGCACCCCTCATTTTTTGCTATCCTGTGATTGCCTCTACTTCACGGTCCTCTTTCCACCACTCACTTCCTGCTATGTTGTGATTGCCTCTACTTCACGGTCCTCTCTGCACCCTCATCTTCTGCTATCCTGTGATTGCCTCTACTTCACGGTCCTCTTTGCACCCCTCATCTTCTACTATCCTGTGATTGCTTCTGCTTCACGGTCCTCTTTCCACCCCTCACTTCCTTCTATCCCATGATTGCCTCTACTACACAGTCCTCTCTGCACCCCACACTTCGTGCTATTCCTGCTATCCTGTGATTTCCTTTACTTCACCGTCCTCTATGCAAGCCTCATCTTCTGCTATCCTGTGATTGCCTCTATTTCACGGTCCTCTCTGCACCCCTCACTTCCTGGTATCCTGTGATTGCCTCTACTTCACTGTCCTCTCTGCACCCCTCACTTCCTGCTATCCTGTGATTGCCTCAACTACACTGTCCTCTCTGCACCCCTCATCTTCTGCTATCCTATGATTTCCTCTACTTCACGGACCTTTTTGTACCGCTAACTTCCTGCTATCCTCTGATTGCCTCTACTTCACGGTCCTCTCTGTACCCCTTATCTTCTGCTATCCTGTTATTGCCTCTACTACACTGTCCTCTCTGCACCCCTCATGTCATGCTATTGTGTGATTGCCTCTACTTTATGGTCGTCTTTGCAACCCTCACTTCTTGCTATTCTGTGCTTGCCTCTACTTCACCGTCCTCTCTGCACACATCATCTTCTGCTATCCTGTGATTACATCTACAGCACAGTCCTCTCTGCACACCTTGCTTCCTTGTATCCACTGATTGCATCTACTTCACGGTCCTCTCTGCACCTCTGACTTCCTGGTATCCTGTGATTGCCTCTACTTCATGGTCCTCTTTCCACCACTCACTTCCTGCTATGCTGTGATTGCCTCTACTTCACGTTCCTCTCTACACCCCTCATCTTCTGCTAGCCTGTGATTGCCTCTACTTCACGGTCCTCTTTGCACCCCTCATCTTCTGCTATCCTGTGATTGCCTCTACTTCACAGTCCTCTTTGCAGCCCTCATCCTCTGCTATCCTGTGATTGCCTCTACTTCATGGTCCTCTCTGTACCCCTCATTTTTTGCTATCCTGTGATTGCCTCTACTTCACGGTCCTCTTTCCACCACTCACTTCCTGCTATGTTGTGATTGCCTCTACTTCACGGTCCTCTCTGCACCCCTCATCTTCTGCTATCCTGTGATTGCCTCTACTTCACGGTCCTCTTTGCACCCCTCATCTTCTGCTATCCTGTGATTGCCTCTACTTCACAGTCCTCTTTGCACCCCTCACTTCTTGCTATGCTGTGATTGTCTCTACTTCAAGGTCTTCTTTCCACCCCTCCCTTCCGTCTATCTGGTGATTGCCTCTACTTCACGGTCCTCTTTGCACCCCTCACTTCCTTCTATCCCATGATTCCCTCTACTACACAGTCCTCTCTGCACCCCACACTTCCTGCTATTCCTGCTATCCTGTGATTTCCTTTACTTCACCGTCCTCTATGCAAGCCTCATCTTCTGCTATTCTGTGATTGCCTCTACTTCACGGTCCTCTCTGCACCCCTCACTTCCTGGTATGCTCTGATTGCCTCTACTTCACGGTCCTCTCTGCACCCCTCACTTCCTGGTATCCTGTGATTGCCTCTACTTCACGGTACTCTCTGCACCCCTCACTTCCTGTTATCCTCTGAATGCCTCTACTAAACGGTCCTCTCTGCACCCCTCACTTCCTGCTATCCTGTGATTGCCTCAACTACACCGTCCTCTCTGCACCCCTCATCTTCTGCTATCCTATGATTTCCCCTACTTCATGAACCTCTCTGTACCCCTTATCTTCTGCTATCCTGTTATTGCCTCTATTACACTGTCCTCTCTGCACCCCTCATTTCATGCTATCGTGTGAATGCCTCTACTTTATGGTCGTCTTTGCAACCCTCACTTCTTGCTATCCTGTGCTTGCCTCTACTTCACCGTCCTCTCTGCACACCTCATCTTCTGCTATCCTGTGATTGCATCTACAGCACAGTCCTCTCTGCACACCTCGCTTATTGGTATCCACTGATTGCATCTACTTCACGGTCCTCTCTGCACCTCTGACTTCCTGGTATCCTGTGATTCCCTCTACTTCACAGTCCTCTTTGCTCCCCTCATCTTCTGCTATACTGTGATTGCCTCTACTTCACAGTCCTCTTTGGACGCCTCACTTCCTGCTATCGTTTAATTGCCTCTACTTCACGGCCCTCTTTGCACCCCTCATCTTCTGCTATCCAATGATTGCCTCTTCTTCACAGTCCTCTTTCCACCCCTCACTTCTTGCTATGCTGTGATTGTCTCTACTTCAAGGTCTTCTTTCCACCCCTCCCTTCCGTCTATCTGGTGATTGCCTCTACTTCACGGTCCTCTTTGCACCCCTCACTTCCTTCTATCCCATGATTCCCTCTACTACACAGTCCTCTCTGCACCCCACACTTCCTGCTATTCCTGCTATCCTGTGATTTCCTTTGCTTCACCGTCCTCTATGGAAGCCTCATCTTCTGCTATCCTGTGATTGCCTCTATTTCACGGTCCTCTCTGCACCCCTCACTTCCTGGTATCCTGTGATTGCCTCTACTTCACGGTACTCTCTGCACCCCTCACTTCCTGGTATCCTCTGAATGCCTCTACTAAACGGACCTCTCTGCACCCCTCACTTCCTGCTATCCTGTGATTGCCTCAACTAAACCGTCCTCTCTGCACCCCTCATCTTCTGCTATCCTTTGATTTCCTCTACTTCACGGACCTCTTTGTACTGCTAACTTCCTGCTATCCTCTGATTGCCTCTACTTCACGGTCCACTCTGTACCCCTCATCTTCTGCTATCCTGTGCTTGCCTCTACTTCACCGTCCTCTCTGCACACCTCATCTTCTGCTATCCTGTGATTGCATCTACAGCACAGTCCTCTCTGCACACCTCGCTTCCTGGTATCCACTGATTGCATCTACTTCACGGTCCTCTCTGCACCTCTGAATTCCTGGTATCCTGTGATTGCCTCTACTTCACGGTCCTCGCTGCACCCCTTACTTCCTTCTATCCTGTGATTTCCTCTACTTCACATTCATCTTTCCACCCTTCACCTCCTGCTATACTGTGATTGCCTCTACTTCACGGCCCTCTTTGCACCCCTCATCGTCTGCTATCCTGTGATTGCTTTTGCTTCACAGTCCTCTTTCCAGCCCTGACTTCCTGCTATCCTCTGATATCCTCTACTTTGCGGTCCTCTTTGCACCCCTCACTTCCTGGTATGCTCTGATTGCATCTACTTCATGGTCCACTTTGCACCCCTCACTTCCTGCTATCCTGTGATTGCCTCTACTTCACGGTCCTCTTTCCACCCTTCACTTCCTGCTATCCTGTGATTGCCTCTACTTCACGGTCCTCTCTGAACCCCTCACCTCCTGCTATCCTGTGATTGCCTCTACTTCACGGTCCTCTTTCCACCCTTCACTTCCTGCTATCCTGTGATTGCCTCTACTTCACGGTCCACTTTGCACCCCTCACTTCCTGCTATCCTGTGATTGCCTCTACTTCACGGTCCTCTTTCCACCCTTCACTTCCTGCTATCCTGTGATTGCCTCTACTTCACGGTCCTCTCTGAACCCCTCACCTCCTGCTATCCTGTGATTGCCTCTACTTCACGGTCCTCTTCGCACCCCTCACTTCCTACTGTCCTCTGATTGCCTCTACTTCACGGTCCTCTTTGCACCCCTCATCTTCTGCTATCCTATGATTTCCTCTACTTCACGGTCCTCTTTGCACCCCTCAATTCATGCTATCCTGTGATTGCTTCTATTTCACGGTCCTCTCTGCACCCCTCATTTTCTGCTATCCTGTGATTGCCTCTACTTGACAGTCCTCTTTCCACCCCTCACTTCCTGCTTTCTGTGATTGCCTCTACTTCACATTCCTCTCTGCACCCCTCATATCTGATATCCTCTGATTGCTTCTGCTTCACAGTCCTCTTTCCACCCCTCACTTCCTGCTATCCTCTGATTGCCTCTACTTCAGGGTCCTCTTTGCATCCCTCACCTCCCGCTATCCTCTGTTTGCCTCTACTTCACTGTCCTCTTTCCAACCTTCACTTCCTGCTATCCTGTGATGGCCTCTATTTCACTTTCCTCTCTGCACCCCTCATGTTCTGCTATCCTGTGATTGCCTATACTTCACGGTCCTCTTTCCACCCCTTGTCTTCTGCTATCCTGTGATTGCCTTTACTTCACGTTCCTCTTTGCACCCCTCATCCTCTGCTATCCTGTGATTGCCTCTACTTCATGGTCCTCTCTGCACCCCCCATTTTCTGCTATACTGTGATTGCCTCTACTTCACGGTCCTCTTTACACCACTCACTGCCTGCTATGTTGTGATTGCCTCTACTTCACGGTCCTCTCTGCACCCCTCATCTTCTCCTATCCTGTGATTGCCTCTACTTCACGTTCCTCTTTGCACCCCTCACTTCCTTCTATCCCATAATTGCCTCTACTACACAGTCCTCTCTGCACCCCACACTCACTGCTATTCCTGCTATCCTGTGATTTCCTTTACTTCACCGTCCTCTATGCACCCCTCACTTCCTGGTATCCTGTGATTGCCTCTACTTCACGGTACTCTCTGCACCCCTCACTTCCTGGTATCCTCTGAATGCCTCTACTAAACGGTCCTCTCTGCACCCCTCACTTCCTGCTATCCTGTGATTGCCTCAACTACACCGTCCTCTCTGCACCCCTCATCTTCTGCTATCCTATGATTTCCTCTACTTCATGGACCTCTCTGTACCCCTTATCTTCTGCTATCCTGTTATTGCCTCTACTACACTGTCCTCTCTGCACCCCTCATTTCATGCTATCGTGTGATTGCCTCTACTTTATGGTCGTCTTTGCAACCCTCACTTCTTGCTATCCTGTGCTTGACTCTACTTCACCGTCCTCTCTGCACACCTCATCTTCTGCTATTCTGTGATTGCATCTACAGCACAGTCCTCTCTGCACACCTCGCTTACTGGAATCCACTGATTGCATCTACTTCACGGTCCTCTCTGCACCTCTGTTTTCCTCGTATCCTGTGATTGCCTCTACTTCATAATCCTCTTTGCATCCCTCATCTTCTGCTATAGTATGATTGCCTCTACTTCACAGTCCTCTTTGAACCCCTCACTTCCTGCTATCGTTTGATTGCCTGTACTTCACGGCCCTCTTTGCACCCCTCATCTTCTACTATCCTGTGATTGCTTCTGCTTCACGGGTGTCTTTCCACCCCTCACTTCCTTCTATCCCATGATTGCCTCTACTACACAGTCCTCTCTGCACCCCACACTTCGTGCTATTCCTGCTATCCTGTGATTTCCTTTACTTCACCGTCCTCTATGCCAGCCTCATCTTCTGCTATCCTGTGATTGCCTCTATTTCAGGGTCCTCTCTGCACCCCTCACTTCCTGGTATCCTGTGATTGCCTCTACTTCACGGTACTCTCTGCACCCCTCACTTCCTGGCATCCTCTGAATGCGTCTACTAAACGGTCCTCTCTGCACCCCTCACTTCCTGCTATCCTGTGATTGCCTCTACTTCACGGCCCTCTTTGCACCCCTCATCTTCTGCTATCCTGTGATTGCTTTTGCTTCACAGTCCTCTTTGACCCCTCACTTCCTGGTATGCTCTGATTGCCTCTACTTCACTGTCCTCTCTGCACCCCTCACTTCCTGGTGTGCTCTGATTGCCTCTACTTCACGGTCCGCTTTGCACCCCTCACCTCCTGCTATCCTGTGATTGCCTCTACTTCACGGTCCTCTTTCCACCCTTCACTTCCTGCTATCCTGTGATTGCCTCTACCTCACGGTCCTCTCTGCACCCCTCATTTTCTGCTATCCTGTGATTGCCTCTAGTTCACGGTCCTCTTTCCACCCCTCACTTCCTACTATGCTGTAATTGCCTCTACTTCACTTTCCTCTCTGCACCCCTCATCTTCTGCTATCCTCTGATTGCTGCTGCTTCACAGTCCTCTTTCCACCCCTCACTTCCTGCTATCCTCTGATGGCCTCTACTTAAGGGTCCTCTTTACACCCCTCACCTCCCGCTATCCTCTGTTTGCCACTACTTCAATGTCCTCTTTCCAACCTTCACTTCCTGCTATCCTGTGATGGCCTCTACTTCACTTTCCTCTCTGCACCCCTCATGTTCTGCTATCCTGTGATTGCCTATACTTCACAGTCCTCTTTGCACCCCTTGTCTTCTGCTATCCTGTGATTGCCTCTACTTCATGGTCCTCTTTGCACCCCTCATTTTCTGCTATCCTGTGATTGCCTCTACTTCACGGCCCTCTTTCCACCCCTCACTTCCTGCTATCCTGCGATTGCCTTTACTTCACGGTCCTCTTTACACCCCTCACCTCCTGCTATCCTCTGCCTCTACTTCACTCTCCTCTTTGCACCTCTCACTTACTGCTATCCTCTGATTGCCTCTACTTCACGGTCCTCTCCGCACCCCTTACTTTCTGCTATCCTGTGATTGCCTCTACTTCACGGTCCTCTCTTCACCCCTTACTTCCTGCTATCCTGTGATTTCCTCTACTTCACGGTCCTCTTTCCACCCCTCACTTCCTGGTATCCTGTGATTGCCTCTACTTCACGGTCTTCTTTCCACCACTCACTTCCTGCTATGCTGTGATTGCCTGTACTTCATGGTCCTCTCTGCGCCCCTCATCTTCGGCTATCCTGTGATTGCTTTTGCTTCACAGTCCTCTTTCCACCCCTTACTTCCTGCTATCCTGTGATTTCCTCTACTTCACGCTCCTCTTTCCACCCCTCACTTCCTGCTATCCTGTGATTGCCACTACTTCACGGTCCTCTTTGCACCCCTCACTTCCTGGTATCCTCTGAATGCCTCTACTAAACGGTCCTCTCTGCACCCCTCACTTCCTGCTATCCTGTGATTGCCTCAACTACACCGTCCTCTCTGCACCCCTCATCTTCTGCTATCCTATGATTTCCTCTACTTCATGGACCTCTCTGTACCCCTTATCTTCTGCTATCCTGTTATTGCCTCTACTACACTGTCCTCTCTGCACCCCTCATTTCATGCTATCGTGTGATTGCCTCTACTTTATGGTCGTCTTTGCAACCCTCACTTCTTGCTATCCTGTGCTTGCCTCTACTTCACCGTCCTCTCTGCACACCTCATCTTCTGCTATTCTGTGATTGCATCTACAGCACAGTCCTCTCTGCACACCTCGCTTACTGGAATCCACTGATTGCATCTACTTCACGGTCCTCTCTGCACCTCTGTTTTCCTCGTGTCCTGTGATTGCCTCTACTTCATAATCCTCTTTGCACCCCTCATCTTCTGCTATAGTATGATTGCCTCTACTTCACAGTCCTCTTTGAACCCCTCACTTCCTGCTATCGTTTGATTGCCTGTACTTCACGGCCCTCTTTGCACCCCTCATCTTCTACTATCCTGTGATTGCTTCTGCTTCACGGTCCTCTTTCCACCCCTCACTTCCTTCTATCCCATGATTGCCTCTACTACACAGTCCTCTCTGCACCCCACACTTCGTGCTATTCCTGCTATCCTGGGATTTCCTTTACTTCACCGTCCTCTATGCCAGCCTCATCTTCTGCTATCCTGTGATTGCCTCTACTTCACGGCCCTCTTTGCACCCCTCATCTTCTGCTATCCTGTGATTGCTTTTGCTTCACAGTCCTCTTTGACCCCTCACTTCCTGGTATGCTCTGATTGCCTCTACTTCACTGTCCTCTCTGCACCCCTCACTTCCTGGTGTGCTCTGATTGCCTCTACTTCACGGTCCGCTTTGCACACCTCACCTCCTGCTATCCTGTGATTGCCTCTACTTCACGGTCCTCTTTCCACCCTTCACTTCCTGCTATCCTGTGATTGCCTCTACCTCACGGTCCTCTCTGCACCCCTCATTTTCTGCTATCCTGTGATTGCCTCTAGTTCACGGTCCTCTTTCCACCCCTCACTTCCTACTATGCTGTAATTGCCTCTACTTCACGTTCCTCTCTGCACCCCTCATCTTCTGCTATCCTCTGATTGCTGCTGCTTCACAGTCCTCTTTCCACCCCTCACTTCCTGCTATCCTCTGATGGCCTCTACTTAAGGGTCCTCTTTGCACCCCTCACCTCCCGCTATCCTCTGTTTGCCACTACTTCAATGTCCTCTTTCCAACCTTCACTTCCTGCTATCCTGTGATGGCCTCTACTTCACTTTCCTCTCT
The DNA here is from genome assembly GCF_040938575.1 of Ambystoma mexicanum. Taxonomy (NCBI): domain Eukaryota; kingdom Metazoa; phylum Chordata; class Amphibia; order Caudata; family Ambystomatidae; genus Ambystoma; species Ambystoma mexicanum. The sequence continues at coordinate 13,291,068 of NC_090927.1, forward strand.
GCACCCCTCATGTTCTGCTATCCTGTGATTGCCTATACTTCACAGTCCTCTTTGCACCCCTTGTCTTCTGCTATCCTGTGATTGCCTCTACTTCACATTCCTCTTTGCACCCCTCCTCTTCTGCTATCCTGTGATTGCCTCTACTTCATGGTCCTCTTTGCACCCCTCATTTTCTGCTATCCTGTGATTGCCTCTACTTCACGGCCCTCTTTCCATCCCTCACTTCCTGCTATCCTGTGATTGCCTTTACTTCACGGTCCTCTTTACACCCCTCACCTCCTGCTATCCTCTGCCTATACTTCACTCTCCTCTTTGCACCTCTCACTTACTGCTATCCTCTGATTGCCTCTACTTCACGGTCCTCTCCGCACCCCTTACTTTCTGCTATCCTGTGATTGCCTCTACTTCACGGTCCTCTCTTCACCCCTTACTTCCTGCTATCCTGTGATTTCCTCTACTTCACGGTCCTCTCTGTGCCCCTCATCTTCGGCTATCCTGTGATTGCTTTTGCTTCACAGTCCTCTTTCCACCCCTTACTTCCTGCTATCCTGTGATTTCCTCTACTTCACGCTCCTCTTTCCACCCCTCACTTCCTGCTATCCTGTGATTGCCACTACTTCACGGTCCTCTTTGCACCCCTCACTTCCTGGTATCCTCTGATTGCCTATATTTCACGGTCCTCTTTGGACCCCTCACTTACTGCTATCCTGTGATTGTCTCTACTTCATGGTCCTATCTTCACCCCATACTTCCTACTATCCAATGATTGCCTCTGCTTCAAGGTCCTCTATCCACCACTCACTTCCTGCTATCCTCTGATTACCTCTACTTCACGGTACTCTCTGCACCCCTCACTTCCTGGTATCCTGTGATTGCCTCTACTTCACGGTCTCCTTTCCACCACTCACTTCCTGGTATCCTGTGATTGCCTCTACTTCACGGTACTCTCTGCACCCCTCACTTCCTGGTATCCTCTGAATGCCTCTACTTCACGGTCCTCTCTGCACCCCTCACTTCCTGCTATCCTGTGATTGCCTCTACTTCACGGTCCTCTCTGCACCCATCACTTCCTGGTATCCTCTGATTGACTCTACTTCACGGTCCTCTTTCCACCCCTCACCTCCTGCTATCCTGTAATTGCCTCTACTTCACGGTCTTCTTTGCACCCCTCACTTCCTGGTGTTCTCTGATTGCCTCGATTTCACGGTCCTCTTTCCACCAATCACTTCCTGCTACGCTGTGATTGCCTGTACTTCACGGGTCCTCATTCCACCACTCACTTTCTGCTATACTCTGATTGCCTCTACTTCACGGTCCTCTCTGCACCCCTCACTTCCTGGTATGCTCTGATTGCCTCTACTTCACGGTTCTCTTTGCATCCCTCACTTCATGGTATCCTGTGATTGCCTCTACTTCATGGTCCTATCTTCACCCCATACTTCCTACTATCCAATGATTGCCTCTGCTTCAAGGTCCTCTATCCACCACTCACTTCCTGCTATCCTCTGATTACCTCTACTTCACGGTACTCTCTGCACCCCTCACTTCCTGGTATCCTGTGATTGCCTCTACTTCACGGTCTCCTTTCCACCACTCACTTCCTGGTATCCTGTGATTGCCTCTACTTCACGGTACTCTCTGCACCCCTCACTTCCTGGTATCCTCTGAATGCCTCTACTTCACGGTCCTCTCTGCACCCCTCACTTCCTGCTATCCTGTGATTGCCTCTACTTCACGGTCCTCTCTGCACCCATCACTTCCTGGTATCCTCTGATTGACTCTACTTCACGGTCCTCTTTCCACCCCTCACCTCCTGCTATCCTGTAATTGCCTCTACTTCACGGTCTTCTTTGCACCCCTCACTTCCTGGTGTTCTCTGATTGCCTCGATTTCACGGTCCTCTTTCCACCAATCACTTCCTGCTACGCTGTGATTGCCTGTACTTCACGGGTCCTCATTCCACCACTCACTTTCTGCTATACTCTGATTGCCTCTACTTCACGGTCCTCTCTGCACCCCTCACTTCCTGGTATGCTCTGATTGCCTCTACTTCACGGTTCTCTTTGCATCCCTCACTTCCTGGTATCCTGTGATTGCCTCTACTTCACCATCCTTATTGCACCCCTCACTTCCTGGTATCCTGTGATTGCCTCAACTTCACGGTCGTCTTTGCACCCCTCACTTCCTGCTATCTTGTGATTGCCTCTACTTCATGGTCCTCTTTCCACCACTCACTTCCTGCTCTACTGTGATTGCCTCTACTTCACGTTCCTCTCTACACCCCTCATCTTCTGCTATCCTGTGATTGCTTCTGCTTTTCGATCCTCTTTCCACCCCTCATTTCCTACTATCATCTGATTGCCTCTACTTCATGTTCCTCTCTGCACCCCTCATCTTCTGCTATCCTGTGATTGCCTCTACTTCACGGTCCTCTTTACACCCCTTCTCTTCTACTATCCTGTGATTGCCTTTACTTCACGTTCCTCTTTGCACCCCTCATCCTCTGCTTTCCTGGGATTGCCTCTACTTCATGGTCCTCTCTGCACCCCTCATTTTCTGCTATGCTGTGATTGCCTCTACTTCATGGTCCTCTCTGCACCCCTCATCTTCTTCTATCCTGTGATTGCCTCTACTTCACGGTCCTCTCTGCACCCCGCATCTTCTGCTATCCTCTGATTGCCTCTACTTCACTGTCCTCTTTGCACCCCTCACTTCCTGGTATCCCCTTACTTCCTGCTATCCTGTGATTGCCTCTACTCCACGGTCCTCTTTGCACCCCTCATCTTCTGCTATCCTGTGATTGCCTCTACTTCACGGTCCTCTTTCCACCCCTCACTTCCTGCTATCCTCTGATTGCCTCTACTTCACAGTCCTCTTTGCACCCCTCACCTCCTGCTATCCAGTGATAGCCTCTGCTTCACGGTCCTCTCTGCACCCCTCACTTCCTGGTATCCTCTGAATGCCTCTACTTCACGGTCCTCTCTGCAGCCCTCACTTCCTGCTATCCTGTGATTGCCTCTACTTCACGGTCCCCTCTGCACCCATCACTTCCTGGTATCCTCTGATTGACTCTACTTCACAGTCCTCTTTCCACCCCTCACTTCCTGGTATCCTGTGATTGCCTCTACTTCACCATCCTTTTTGCACCCCTCACTTCCTGATATCCTGTGATTGCCTCTACTTCACGGTCCACTTTGCACCCCTCACCTCCTGCTATCCTGTAATTGCCTCTACTTCACGGTCTTCTTTGCACCCCTCACTTCCTGGTGTTCTCTGATTGCCTCTATTTCACGGTCCTCTTTCCACCAATCACTTCCTGCTATGCTGTGATTGCCTCTACTTCACGGTCCTCTTTCCACCCCTCACTTTCTGCTATACTCTGATTGCCTCTACTTCACTGTCCTCTTTGCACCCCTCACTTACTGCTATCCTGTGATTCCCTTTTCTTCACGGTCCTCTCTGCACCCCTTACTTCCTGCTATCCTTTGATTTCCTCTACTTCACGGTCCTCTTTCCACCCCTCACTTCCTGCTATCCTGTGACTGCCTCTACTTCACAGTCCTCTCTGCACCCCTCACTTCCTGGTATGCTCTGATTGCCTCTACTTCACGGTCCTCTTTGCACCCCTCACTTCCTGGTATCCTGTGATTGCCTCTACTTCACCATCCTTTTTGCACCCCTCACTTCCTGATATCCTGTGATTGCCTCTACTTCACGGTCCACTTTGCACCCCTCACTTCCTGCTATCCTGTGATTCCTCTCTACACCCCTCATCTTCTGCTATCCTGTGATAGCCTCTGCTTCACGGTCCTCTTTGCACCCCTCATCTTCTGCCATCCTGTGATTGCTTCTACTTCATGGTCCTCTTTGCTCCACTTATCTTCTGCTATCCTGTGATTGCCTCTTCTTCACGGTCCTCTTTGCACCCCTCGTCTTCTGATATCCTGTGATTGCCTCTACTTCACGGGTCCGCTTTGCACCATTCATCTTCTGCTATCCTGTGATTGCCTCTTCTTCACAGTCCTCTTTGCACTGCTCATATTCTGCTATGCTGTGATTGCCTCTACTTCACAGTCCTCTTTGCACCCCTCACTTCCTGCTATCGTTTGATTGCCTCTACTTCACGGCCCTCTTTGCACCCCTCATCTTCTGCTATCCTGTGATTGCTTTTGCATCAAAGTCCTCTTTCCACCCCTCATCTTCTGCTATCCTGTGATTGCCTCTACTTCACGGTCCTCTCTGCACCCCTCACCTCCTGCTATCCTGTGATTGCCTCTACTTCACGGTCTTCTTTCCACCCCTTACTTCCGGTTATCTGGTGATTTCCTCTACTTCATGGTCCTCTTTGCACCCCTCACTTCCTACTATCCTCTGATTGCCTCTACTTCACGGTCCTCTTTGCACCCCTCATCTCCTGCTATCCTGTGATTGCCTCTACTTCACGGTCCTCTTTCCACCCTTCACTTCCTGCTATCCTGTGCATACTTGCCAACATTCTGTGACCAAAAAGATGTAGGATTTTTAAAGTTTCAAAAATAATAATTCACATAACTATGACATCACCGGAAAATAAAAAACATACATTGTTGGCACCATTGAAGCATTCTAAAATACACAACCCAGCAAACAGCACAACATGGAAAGATGTTCAAATGTTAAAAATGTATAATTCTGAATGGTAAGTTTAGACCAAATTAAATTACACAGAAGGTAATCACACAGAGCTGGCAGGCAACGTTTGCCACTGCTCTGTAGCAGCAGCCTGGGCAATACATAAGTATTCCTGCAGTGCAAGTTGAACACTGGATGCTGTGGAGGCTGATACCCCCTTAGTCTGAGAGGCAGATGCTGGGTGATGGCATTACGCTCCGCAACTTGCCTTCACTGGTGGTTCACCTAAGGGTTGTCCAGGCGAGAGTGCAGGGAAGTGTCACATAGCTGTCAGGTCAGTGGATTGGTCTGAGCCCAATCAAAGTAATCACCTACTAGCGCACTGCACATACAGACTAATTAATGTGTTGCATACTTTGTTCTGCAGCCTGCCTTAGAGTCACATAAATTACCTGCCACTGTAAAAAGCAGTAGGATCGGTCACCCAAATCTGTAGGCAGTAGGATTGCTTAAAAAGCAGTAGCCTACTGCCTAAATCTGTAGGGTTGGCAAGTATGCTGTGATTGCCTCTACTTCACGGTCCTCTCTGCACGCCTCAACTCCTGCTATCGTTTGATTGCCTCTACTTCACAGTCCTCTTTGCACCCCTCACTTCCTGGTATCCTCTGATTGCCTCTACTTCACAGTCCTCTTTGCACCACTCATCTTCTGCTATCCTGTGATTGCCTCTTCTTCACGGTCCTCTTTGCACCCCTCGTCTTCTGCTATCCTGTGATTGCCTCTACTTCACGGGTCCTCTTTGCATCACTCATCTTCAGCTATCCTGTGATTGCCTCTTCTTCACGGTTCTCTTTGCACTACTCGTCTTCTGCTATGCTGTGATTGCCTCTACTTTAAGTTCCTCTCTGCACCCCTCATCTTCTGCCATCCTGTGATTGCCTCTTCTTCACAGTCCTCTTTGCACCCCTCGTCTTCTGCTATCCTGTGATTGCCTCTACTTCACGGTCCTCTTTTAACCACTCATCTTCTGCTATCCTGTGATGACCTCTATTTCACAGTCCTCTTTGCACCCCTCACTTCCTGCTATCGTTTGATTGCCTCTATTTCACGGTCCTCTTTGGACCCCTCAATTCCTGCTATCGTTTGATTGCCTCTATTTCACGGCCCTCTTTGCACCCCTCATCTTCTGCTATCCTGTGATTGCTTTTGCATCAAAGTCCTCTTTCCACCCCTCACTTCCTGCTATCCTCTGATTGCCTCTACTTCACGGTCCTCTTTTCACCCCTCACTTCCTGGTATGCTATGATTGCCTCTACTTCACGGTCCTTTCTGCACCCATCACTTCCTGGTATGCTCGGATTGCCTCTACTTCATGGTCCTCTCTGCACCCCTCACCTCCTGCTATCCTCTGATTGCCTCTACTTCACAGTCCTCTTTGCACCCCTCATCTCCTGCTATCCTGTGATTGCCTCTACTTCACGGTCCTCTTTCCACTCTTCACTTCCTGCTATCCTGTGATTGCCTCAACTTCACAGTCCTCTCTGCTCCCCTCACCTCCTGCTATCCTGTGATTGCCTCTACTTCACGGACCTCTTTGCACCCCTCACTTCCTACTATCCTCAGATTGCCTCTAATTCACAGTCCTCTCTGCACATCTCATCTTCTGCTATCCTGTGATTGCTTTTGCATCAAAGTCCTCTTTTCACCCCTCACTTCCTGGTATGCTATGATTGCCTCTACTTCACAGTCCTCTCTGCACCCATCACTTCCTGGTATGCTCGGATTGCCTCTACTTCATGGTCCTCTCTGCACCCCTCACCTCCTGCTATCCTCTGATTGCCTCTACTTCACTGTCCTCTTTGCACCCCTCATCTCCTGATATCCTGTGATTGCCTCTACTTCACGGTCCTCTTTCCACTCTTCACTTCCTGCTATCCTGTGATTGCCTCAACTTCACAGTCCTCTCTGCACCCCTCACCTCCTGCTATCCTGTGATTGCCTCTACTTCACGGACCTCTTTGCACCCCTCACTTCCTACTATCCTCTGATTGCCTCTAATTCACAGTCCTCTCTGCACCCCTCATTTTCTGCTATCCTGTGATTGCCTCTACTTCAGAGTCATCTTTCCACCCCTCACTTCCGGCTATCTGGTGATTGCCTCTGCTTCACGGTCCTCTTTGCACCCCTCATCTTCTGCTATCCTGTGATTGCTTCTACTTCACGGTCCTCTTTGCACCACTCATCTTCTGCTATCCTGTGATTCCCTCTTCTTCACGGCCCTCTTTGCACCCCTCGTCTTTTGCTATCCTGTGATTACCTAGACTTCACGGGTCCTCTTTGCACCCCTCACTTCCTGCTATCCTCTGATTGCTTCTACTTCACGGTCCTCTCTGCACCCCTTGCTTCCTGCTATGCTGTGATTTTCTCTACTTCACAGTCCTCTTTCCACCCCTCACTTCCTGCTATTCTGTGATTGCCTCTACTTCACGGTCCTCTCGGTACCCCTTATCTTCTGCCATCCTGTTATTGCCTCTACTACACTGTCCTCTCTGCACCCCTCATTTCCTGCTATCGTGTGATTGCCTCTAGTTCACAGTCCTCTCTGCACCCCTTACTTCCTGCTATCCTGTGATTTCCTCTACTTCACATTTCTCTTTCCAACCTTGACTTCCTGCTATCCTGAGATGGCCTCTACTTCACGTTCCTCTCTGCACCCCTCATCTTCTGCTATCCTTTGATTTCCTCTACTTCATGGTCCTCTTTCCACCCCTCACTTCCTGGTAACCTCAGATTGCCTATATTTCACAGTCCTTTTTGCACCCCTCACTTACTGCTATCCTGTGATTGCATCTACTTCACGGTCCTCTCTTCACCCCTTACTTCCTGCTATCCTGTGATTTCCTCTACTTTACAGTCCTCTTTCCACCCCTCACTTCCTGGCATCCTGTGATTGCCTCTACTTCACGGTTTTCTTTCCACCACTCACTTCCTACTATGCTGGGATTGCCTGTACTTCACGGTCCTCTCTGCACCCCTCATCTTCTGCTATCCTGTGATTGCTTTTGCTTTACAGTCCTCTTTCCACCCCTCACTTCCTGCTATCCTCTGATTGCCTCTACTTCACAGTTCTCTTTGCCCCCCTCACCTCCTGCTATCCTGTGATTGCCTCTACTTCACGGTCCTCTTTGCACCACTCATCTTCTGCTATCCTGTGATTGCCTCTTCTTCACGGTCCTGTTTGCACCCCTCGTCTTCTGCTATCCTGTGATTGCCTTTTCTTCACGGTCCTCTTTGCACTGCTCGTCTTCTGCTATGCTGTGATTGCCTCTACTGTACGTTCCTCTCTGCACCCCTCATCTTCTGCTATCCTGTGATTGCCTCTTCTTCACGGTCCTCTTTGCACCACTCGTCTTCTGCTATCCTGTGATTGCCTCTACTTCACGGTCCTCTTTGCACCACTCCTCTTCTGCTATCCTGTGATTGCCTCTACTTCACAGTCCTCTTTGCACCCTTCACTTCCTGCTATCGTTTGATTGCCTCTATTTCACGGTCCTCTTTGCACCCCTCATCTTCTGCTATCCTGTGATTGCCTCTACTTCACAGTCCTCTTTGCCCCCCTCACTTCCTGCTATCGTTTGATTGCCTCTACTTCACGGCCCTCTTTGCACCCCTCATCTTCTGCTATCCTGTGATTGATTTTGCTTCACAGTCCTCTTTCCACCCCTCACTTCCTGCTATCCTCTGATTGCCTCTACTTCATGGTCCTCTCTGCACCCCTCACCTCCTGCTTGCTATCCTGTGATTGCCTTTACTTCACGGTCCTCTTTGCACCCCTCACTTCCTACAATCCTCTGATTGCATCTACTTCACGGTCCTATATGCACCCCTCACCTCCTGCTATCCTGTGATTGCCTCTACTTCACAGTCCTCTTCCCACCATCCTGTGATTGCCTCTACTTCACGGTCCTCTCTGCACCCCTCACCTCCTGCTATCCTGTGATTGCCTCTACTTCACGGTCCTTTTTGCACCCCTCACTTCCTACTATCCTCTGATTGCCTCTACTTCACGGTCCTCTCTGCACCCCTCATTTTCTGCTATCCTGTGATTGCCTCTATTTCACGGTCCTCTTTGCACCCTTCACTTCCTGCTATCGTTTGATTGCCTCTATTTCACGGTCCTCTTTGCACCCCTCATCTTCTGCTATCCTGTGATTGCCTCTACTTCACAGTCCTCTTTGCCCCCCTCACTTCCTGCTATCGTTTGATTGCCTCTACTTCACGGCCCTCTTTGCACCCCTCATCTTCTGCTATCCTGTGATTGATTTTGCTTCACAGTCCTCTTTCCACCCCTCACTTCCTGCTATCCTCTGATTGCCTCTACTTCATGGTCCTCTCTGCACCCCTCACCTCCTGCTTGCTATCCTGTGATTGCCTTTACTTCACGGTCCTCTTTGCACCCCTCACTTCCTACAATCCTCTGATTGCATCTACTTCACGGTCCTATATGCACCCCTCACCTCCTGCTATCCTGTGATTGCCTCTACTTCACAGTCCTCTTCCCACCATCCTGTGATTGCCTCTACTTCACGGTCCTCTCTGCACCCCTCACCTCCTGCTATCCTGTGATTGCCTCTACTTCACGGTCCTTTTTGCACCCCTCACTTCCTACTATCCTCTGATTGCCTCTACTTCACGGTCCTCTCTGCACCCCTCATTTTCTGCTATCCTGTGATTGCCTCTATTTCACGGTCCTCTTTCCACCCCTCACTTCCTGCTATGCTGTGGTTGCCTCTACTTCACGGTCCTCTCTGCACCCCTCATCTTCTGCTATCCTCTGATTGTTTCTGCTTTACAGTCCTCTTTCCACCCCTCACTTCCAGCTATCCTCTGATTGCCTCAACTTCAGGGTCCTCTTTGCACCCCTCACCTCCCGATATCCTCTGTTTGCCTCTAATTCACTGTCCTCTTTCCACCTTCACTTCCTGCTATCCTGTGATGACCTCTACTTCACGTTCCTCTCTGCACCCCTCATCTTCTGCTATCCTGTGATTGCCTCTACTTCACGGTCCTCTATGCACCCCTCATTTTCTGCTATCCTGTGATTGCCTCTACTTCACAGTCCTCTTTGCACCCCTCACTTCCTGCTATCCTCTGATTGCTTCTACTTCACGGTCCTCTCTGCACCCCTTGCTTCCTGCTATGCTGTGATTTCCTCTACTTCACAGTCCTCTTTCCACCCCTCACTTCCTGCTATTCTGTGATTGCCTCTACTTCACGGTCCTCTCGGTACCCCTTATCTTCTGCCATCCTGTTATTGCCTCTACTACACTGTCCTCTCTGCACCCCTCATTTCCTGCTATCATTTGATTGCTTCTACTTTATGGTCGTGTTTGCAACCCTCACTTCTTGCTATCCTGTGTTTGCCTCTACTTCACCGTCCTCTCTGCACCCCTAACTTCCTGGTATCCTGTGATTGCCTCTAGTTCACAGTCCTCTCTGCACCCCTTACTTCCTGCTATCCTGTGATTTCCTCTACTTCACCTTTCTCTTTCCAACCTTGACTTCCTGCTATCCTGAGATGGCCTCTACTTCACGTTCCTCTCTGCACCCCTCATCTTCTGCTATCCTTTGATTTCCTCTACTTCATGGTCCTCTTTCCACCCCTCACTTCCTGCTATACTGTGATTGCCTCTACCACACGGTCCTCTTTGCACCCCTCACTTCCTGGTAACCTCAGATTGCCTATATTTCACAGTCCTTTTTGCACCCCTCACTTACTGCTATCCTGTGATTGCATCTACTTCACGGTCCTCTCTTCACCCCTTACTTCCTGCTATCCTGTGATTTCCTCTACTTTACAGTCCTCTTTCCACCCCTCACTTCCTGGCATCCTGTGATTGCCTCTACTTCACGGTTTTCTTTCCACCACTCACTTCCTACTATGCTGGGATTGCCTGTACTTCACGGTCCTCTCTGCACCCCTCATCTTCTGCTATCCTGTGATTGCTTTTGCTTTACAGTCCTCTTTCCACCCCTCACTTCCTGCTATCCTCTGATTGCCTCTACTTCACAGTTCTCTTTGCCCCCCTCACCTCCTGCTATCCTGTGATTGCCTCTACTTCACGGTCCTCTTTGCACCACTCATCTTCTGCTATCCTGTGATTGCCTCTTCTTCACGGTCCTGTTTGCACCCCTCGTCTTCTGCTATCCTGTGATTGCCTTTTCTTCACGGTCCTCTTTGCACTGCTCGTCTTCTGCTATGCTGTGATTGCCTCTACTGTACGTTCCTCTCTGCACCCCTCATCTTCTGCTATCCTGTGATTGCCTCTTCTTCACGGTCCTCTTTGCACCACTCGTCTTCTGCTATCCTGTGATTGCCTCTACTTCACGGTCCTCTTTGCACCACTCCTCTTCTGCTATCCTGTGATTGCCTCTACTTCACAGTCCTCTTTGCACCCTTCACTTCCTGCTATCGTTTGATTGCCTCTATTTCACGGTCCTCTTTGCACCCCTCATCTTCTGCTATCCTGTGATTGCCTCTACTTCACAGTCCTCTTTGCCCCCCTCACTTCCTGCTATCGTTTGATTGCCTCTACTTCACGGCCCTCTTTGCACCCCTCATCTTCTGCTATCCTGTGATTGATTTTGCTTCACAGTCCTCTTTCCACCCCTCACTTCCTGCTATCCTCTGATTGCCTCTACTTCATGGTCCTCTCTGCACCCCTCACCTCCTGCTTGCTATCCTGTGATTGCCTTTACTTCACGGTCCTCTTTGCACCCCTCACTTCCTACAATCCTCTGATTGCATCTACTTCACGGTCCTATATGCACCCCTCACCGCCTGCTATCCTGTGATTGCCTCTACTTCACAGTCCTCTTCTCACCATCCTGTGATTGCCTATACTTCACGGTCCTCTCTGCACCCCTCACCTCCTGCTATCCTGTGATTGCCTCTACTTCACGGTCCTTTTTGCACCCCTCACTTCCTACTATCCTCTGATTGCCTCTACTTCACGGTCCTCTCTGCACCCCTCATTTTCTGCTATCCTGTGATTGCCTCTATTTCACGGTCCTCTTTGCACCCTTCACTTCCTGCTATCGTTTGATTGCCTCTATTTCACGGTCCTCTTTGCACCCCTCATCTTCTGCTATCCTGTGATTGCCTCTACTTCACGGTCCTCTATGCACCCCTCATTTTCTGCTATCCTGTGATTGCCTCTACTTCACGGTCCTCTTTCCACCCCTCACTTCCAGCTATCTGGTGATTGCCTCTGCTTCACGGTCCTCTTTGCACCCCTCATCTTCTGCTATCCTGTGATTGCTTCTACTTCACGGTCCTCTTTGCACCACTCATCTTCTGCTATCCTGTGATTGCCTCTTCTTCACGGCCCTCTTTGCACCCCTCGTCTTCTGCTATCCTGTGATTGCCTCTACTTCATGGGTGCTCTTTGCACCACTCATCTTCTGCTATTCTCTGATTGCCTCTTCTTCATAGTCCTCTGTGCACCCCTTGGCTTCTGCTATGCTGTGATTGCCTCTACTTTACGTTCCTCTCTGCACCCCTCATCTTCTGCTATCCTGTGATTACCTCTTCTTCACGGTCCTCTTTGCACCACTCGTCTTCTGCTATCCTGTGATTGCCTCTACTTAACGGTCCTCTTTGCACCACTCATCTTCTGCTATCCTGTGATTGCTTCTGCTTCACTGTCCTCTTTGCACCCCTCACTTCCTGGTATCATGTGCTTGCCTCTACTTCACGGTACTCTCTACACCCCTCATCTTCTGCTATCCAATGATTGCCTCTGCTTCATGGTCCTCTTTCCACCCCTCACTTCCTGCTATCCTATCCTCTGATTGCCTCTACTTCACTGTCACCTTTCCACCCCTCACTTCCTGCTATCGTTTGATTGCCTCTACTTCACGGCCCTCTTTGCACCCCTCATCTTCTGCTATCCTGTGATTGCTTTTGCATCAAAGTCCTCTTTCCACCCCTCACTTCCTGCTATCCTCTGATTGCCTCTACTTCACGGTCCTCTTTTCAACCCTCACTTCCTGGTATGCTCTGATTGCCTCTACTTCACGGTCCTCTCTGCACCCGTCACTTCCTGGTATGCTCTGATTGCCTCTACTTCATGGTCCTCTCTGCACCCCTCACCTCCTGCTATCCTCTGATTGACTCTACTTCACGGTCCTCTTTGCACCCCTCATCTCCTGCTATCCTGTGATTGCCTCTACTTCAAGGTCCTCTTTCCACCCTTCACTTCCTGCTATCCTGTGATTGCCTCTACTTCACGGTCCTCTCTGCACCCCTCACCTCCTGCTATCCTGTGATTGCCTCTATTTCACGGACCTCTTTGCACCCCTCACTTCCTACTATCCTCTGATTGCCTCTAATTCACGGTCCTCTCTGCACCCCCATTTTCTGCTATCCTGTGATTGCCTCTACTTCAGGGTCCTCTTTGCACCCCTCACCTCCCGATATCCTCTGTTTGCCTCTACTTCACTGTCCTCTTTCCAACCTTCACTTCCTGCTATCCTGTGATGGCCTCTACTTCACAGTCCTCTTTCCACCCCTCACTTCCGGCTATCTGGTGATTGCCGCTGCTTCACGGTCCTCTTTGCACCCCTCATCTTCTGCTATCCTGTGACTGCTTCTACTTCACGGTCCTCTTTGCACCACTCATCTTCTGCTACCCTGTGATTCCCTCTTCTTCACGGCCCTCTTTGCACCCCTCGTCTTCTGCTATCCTGTGATTGCCTCTACTTCACGGGTCCTCTTTGCACCACTCATCTTCTGCTATTCTCTGATTGCCTCTTCTTCACAGTCCTCTTTGCACCCCTTGTCTTCTGCTATGCTGTGATTGCCTCTACTTTACGTTCCTCTCTGCTCCCCTCATCTTCTGCTATCCTGTGATTGCCTCTTCTTCACGGTCCTCTTTGCACCACTCGTTTTCTGCTATCCTGTGATTGCCTCTACTTCACGGTCCTCTCTGCTCCCCTCATCTTCTGCTATCCTGTGATTGCCTCTACTTCACGGTCCTCTCTACACCCTTCATCTTCTACTATCCAATGACTGCCTCTGCTTCATGGTCCTCTTTCCACCCCTCACTTCCTGCTATCCTCTGATTGCCTCTACTTCACGGTCACCTTTCCACCCCTCACTTCCTGCTATAATGTGATTACCTCTACTTCATGGTCCTCTCTGCACCCCTTACTTCCTGCTATCCTGTGATTTCCTCTACTTCACGGTCCTCTTTCCACCCCTCACTTCCTGCTATTCTGTGATTGCCTCTACTTCACAGTCCTCTCGGTACCCCTTATCTTCTGCTATCCTGTTATTGCCTCTACTACACTGTCCTCTCTGCACCCCTCATTTCCTGCTATCGTGTAATTGCTTCTACTTTATGGTCGTGTTTGCAACCCTCACTTCTTGCTATCCTGTGCTTGCCTCTACTTCCCCGTCCTCTCTGCACCCCTGACTTCCTGCTATCCTGTGATTGCCTCTACCACACGGTCCTCTTTGCACCCCTCACTTCCTGCTAACCTCAGATTGCCTATATTTCACAGTCCTTTTTGCACCCCTCACTTACTGCTATCCTGTGATTGCCTCTACTTCATGGTCCTCTATTCACCCCTTACTTCCTGCTATCCTGTGATTTCCTCTACTTCACAGTCCTCTTTCCACCCCTCACCTCCTGCTATCCTCTGATTGCCTCTACTTCACAGTTCTCTTTGCACCCCTCACCTCCTGCTATCCTGTGATTGCCCCTACTTCACGGTCCTCTTTCCACCCCTCACTTCCGGCTGTCTGGTTATTGCCTCTGCTTCACGGTCCTTTTTGCACCCCTCATCTTCTGCTATCCTGTGATTGCCTCTTCTTCACGGTCCTCTTTGCACCCCTCGTCTTCTGCTATCCTGTGAATGCCTCTTCTTCACGGTCCTCTTTGCACTGCTCGTCTTCTGCTATGCTGTGATTCCCTCTACTTTACGTTCCTCTCTGCACCCCTCATCTTCTGCTATCCTGTGATTGCCTCTTCTTCACGGTCCTCTTTGCACCCCTCGTCTTCTGCTATCCTGTGATTGCCTCTACTTCACGGTCCTCTTTGCACCACTCCTCTTCTGCTATCCTGTGATTGCCTCTACTTCACAGTCCTCTTTGCCCCTCTCACTTCCTGCTATCATTTGATTGCCTCTACTTCACGGCCCTCTCTGCACCCCTCATCTTCTGCTATCCTTTGATTTCCTCTACTTCATGGTCCTCTTTCCACCCCTCACTTACTGCTATCCTCTGATTGCCTCTAATTCACAGTCCTATATGCACCCCTCACCTCCTGCTATCCTGTGATTGCCTCTACTTCACGGTCCTCTTTGCACCCCTCACTTCCTACTATCCTCTGATTGCCTCTAATTCACAGTCCTATATGCACCCCTCACCTCCTGCTATCCTGTGATTGCCTCTACTTCATGGTCCTCTTTGCACCCCTCACTTCCTACTATCCTCTGCTTGCCTCTAATTCACAGTCCTATATGCACCCCTCACCTCCTGCTATCCTGTGATTGCCTCTACTTCACGGTCCTCTTTCCAGCCCTCACTTCCTGCTATCCTCTGATTGCCTCTACTTCAGGCTCCTCTTTGCACCCCTCACCTACCGATATCCTCTGTTTGCCTCTACTTCACCGTCCTCTCTGCACCCCTGACTTCCTGGTATCCTGTGATTGCCTCTAGTTCACAGTCCTCTCTGCACCCCTTACTTCCTGCTATCCTGTGATTTCCTCTACTTCACATTCCTCTTTCCAACCTTGACTTCCTGCTATCCTGAGATGGCCTCTACTTCACGTTCCTCTCTGCACCCCTCATCTTCTGCTATCCTTTGATTTCCTCTACTTCATGGTCCTCTTTCCACCCCTCACTTACTGCTATCCTGTGATTGCATCTACTTCACGGTCCTCTCTTCACCCCTTACTTCCTGCTATCCTGTGATTTCCTCTACTTCACAGTCCTCTTTCCACCCCTCACTTCCTGGCATCCTGTGATTGCCTCTACTTCACGGTTTTCTTTCCACCACTCACTTCCTACTATGCTGTGATTGCCTGTACTTCACGGTCCTCTCTGCACCCCTCATCTTCTGCTATCCTGTGATTGCTTTTGCTTTACAGTCCTCTTTCCACCCCTCACTTCCTGCTATCCCCTGATTGCCTCTACTTCACAGTTCTCTTTGCCCCCCTCACCTCCTGCTATCCTGTGATTGCCTCTACTTCACGGTCCTCTTTGCACCACTCATCTTCTGCTATCCTGTGATTGCCTCTTCTTCACGGTCCTGTTTGCACCCCTCGTCTTCTGCTATCCTGTGATTGCCTTTTCTTCACGGTCCTCTTTGCACTGCTCGTCTTCTGCTATGCTGTGATTGCCTCTACTGTAAGTTCCTCTCTGCACCCCTCATCTTCTGCTATCCTATGATTGCCTCTTTTTCACGGTCCTCTTTGCACCACTCGTCTTCTGCTATCCTGTGATTGCCTCTACTTCACGGTCCTCTTTGCACCACTCCTCTTCTGCTATCCTGTGATTGCCTCTACTTCACAGTCCTCTTTGCACCCTTCACTTCCTGCTATCGTTTGATTGCCTCTATTTCACGGTCCTCTTTGCACCCCTCATCTTCTGCTATCCTGTGATTGCCTCTACTTCACAGTCCTCTTTGCCCCCCTCACTTCCTGCTATCGTTTGATTGCCTCTACTTCACGGCCCTCTTTGCACCCCTCATCTTCTGCTATCCTGTGATTGATTTTGCTTCACAGTCCTCTTTCCACCCCTCACTTCCTGCTATCCTCTGATTGCCTCTACTTCATGGTCCTCTCTGCACCCCTCACCTCCTGCTTGCTATCCTGTGATTGCCTCTACTTCACGGTCCTCTTTGCACCCCTCACTTCCTACAATCCTCTGATTGCATCTACTTCACGGTCATATATGCACCCCTCACCTCCTGCTATCCTGTGATTGCCTCTACTTCACGGTCCTCTTCCCACCATCCTGTGATTGCCTCTACTTCACGGTCCTCTCTGCACCCCTCACCTCCTGCTATCCTGTGATTGCCTCTACTTCACAGTCCTTTTTGCACCCCTCACTTCCTACTGTCCTCTGATTGCCTCTACTTCACGGTCCTCTCTGCACCTCTCATTTTCTGCTATCCTGTGATTGCCTCTACTTCACGGTCCTCTTTCCACCCCTCACTTCCTGCTATGCTGTGGTTGCCTCTACTTCACAGTCCTCTCTGCACCCCTCATCTTCTGCTATCCTCTGATTGTTTCTGCTTTACAGTCCTCTTTCCACCCCTCACTTCCAGCTATCCTCTGATTGCCTCTACTTCAGGGTCCTCTTTGCACCCCTCACCTCCCGATATCCTCTGTTTGCCTCTAATTCACTGTCCTCTTTCCACCTTCACTTCCTGCTATCCTGTGATGACCTCTACTTCACGTTCCTCTCTGCACCCCTCATCTTCTGCTATCCTGTGATTGCCTCTACTTCACGATCCTCTTTGCACCCCTTGTCTTCTGCTATCCTGTGATTGCCTCTACTTCATGTTCCTCTTTGCACCCCTCATTTTCTGCTATCCTGTGATTGCCTCTACTTCACGGTCCTCTTTCCACCCCTCACTTCCAGCTATCTGGTGATTGCCTCTGCTTCACGGTCCTCTTTGCACCCCTCATCTTCTGCTATCCTGTGATTGCTTCTACTTCACGGTCCTCTTTGCACCACTCATCTTCTGCTATCCTGTGATTGCCTCTTCTTCACGGACCTCTTTGCACCCCTCGTCTTCTGCTATCCTGTGATTGCCTCTACTTCACGGGTCCTCTTTGCACCACTCATCTTCTGCTATTCTCTGATTGCCTCTTCTTCATAGTCCTCTGTGCACCCCTTGGCTTCTGCTATGCTGTGATTGCCTCTACTTTACGTTCCTCTCTGCACCCCTCATCTTCTGCTATCCTGTGATTGCCTCTTCTTCACGGTCCTCTTTGCACCACTCGTCTTCTGCTATCCTGTGATTGCCTCTACTTAACGGTCCTCTTTGCACCCCTCACTTCCTGGTATCATGTGCTTGCCTCTACTTCACGGTACTCTCTACACCCCTCATCTTCTGCTATCCAATGATTGCCTCTGCTTCATGGTCCTCTTTCCACCCCTCACTTCCTGCTATCCTCTGATTGCCTCTACTTCACTGTCACCTTTCCACTCCTCACTTCCTGCTATCGTTTGATTGCCTCTACTTCACGGCCCTCTTTGCACCCCTCATCTCCTGCTATCCTGTGATTGCTTTTGCATCAAAGTCCTCTTTCCACCCCTCACTTCCTGCTATCCTCTGATTGCCTCTACTTCACGGTCCTCTTTTCAACCCTCACTTCCTGGTATGCTCTGATTGCCTCTACTTCACGATCCTCTCTGCACCCGTCACTTCCTGGTATGCTCTGATTGCCTCTACTTCATGGTCCTCTCTGCACCCCTCACCTCCTGCTATCCTCTGATTGCCTCTACTTCACGGTCCTCTTTGCACCCCTCATCTCCTGCTATCCTGTGATTGCCTCTACTTCACGGTCCTCTTTCCACCCTTCACTTCCTGCTATCCTGTGATTGCCTCTACTTCACGGTCCTCTCTGCACCCCTCACCTCCTGCTATCCTGTGATTGCCTCTATTTCACGGACCTCTTTGCACCCCTCACTTCCTACTATCCTCTGATTGCCTCTAATTCACGGTCCTCTCTGCACCCCTCATTTTCTGCTATCCTGTGATTGCCTCTACTTCAGGGTCCTCTTTGCACCCCTCACCTCCCGATATCCTCTGTTTGCCTCTACTTCACTGTCCTCTTTCCAACCTTCACTTCCTGCTATCCTGTGATGGCCTCTACTTCACGGTCCTCTTTCCACCCCTCACTTCCGGCTATCTGGTGATTGCCTCTGCTTCATGGTCCTCTTTGCACCCCTCATCTTCTGCTATCCTGTGACTGCTTCTACTTCACGGTCCTCTTTGCACCACTCATCTTCTGCTACCCTGTGATTCCCTCTTCTTCACGGCCCTCTTTGCACCACTCGTCTTCTGCTATCCTGTGATTGCCTCTACTTCACGGGTCCTCTTTGCACCACTCATCTTCTGCTATTCTCTGATTGCCTCTTCTTCACAGTCCTCTTTGCACCCCTTGTCTTCTGCTATGCTGTGATTGCCTCTACTTTACGTTCCTCTCTGCTCCCCTCATCTTCTGCTATCCTGTGATTGCCTCTTCTTCACGGTCCTCTTTGCACCACTCGTTTTCTGCTATCCTGTGATTGCCTCTACTTCACGGTCCTCTCTGCTCCCCTCATCTTCTGCTATCCTGTGATTGCCTCTACTTCACGGTCCTCTCTACACCCTTCATCTTCTACTATCCAATGACTGCCTCTGCTTCATGGTCCTCTTTTCACCCCTCACTTCCTGCTATCCTCTGATTGCCTCTACTTCACGGTCACCTTTCCACCCCTCACTTCCTGCTATAATGTGATTACCTCTACTTCATGGTCCTCTTTCCACCCCTCACTTCCTGCTATCTCGTGATTGCCTCTACTTCCCCGTCCTCTCTGCACCCCTGACTTTCTGGTATCCTGTGATTTCCTCTACTTCACATTCCTCTTTCCAACCTTCACTTCCTGCTATCCTGAGTTGGCCTCTACTTCACGTTCCTCTCTGCACCCCTCACTTCCTGCTAACCTCAGATTGCCTATATTTCACAGTCCTTTTTGCACCCCTCACTTACTGCTATCCTGTGATTGCCTCTACTTCACGGTCCTCTATTCACCCCTTACTTCCTGCTATCCTGTGATTTCCTCTACTTCACAGTCCTCTTTCCACCCCTCAATTCCTGCTAACCTCAGATTGCCTATATTTCACAGTCCTTTTTGCACCCCTCACTTACTGCTATCCTGTGATTGCCTCTACTTCACGGTCCTCTATTCACCCCTTACTTCCTGCTAACCTCAGATTGCCTATATTTCACAGTCCTTTTTGCACCCCTCACTTACTGCTATCCTGTGATTGCCTCTACTTCACGGTCCTCTATTCACCCCTTACTTCCTGCTATCCTGTGATTTCCTCTACTTCACAGTCCTCTTTCCACCCCTCAATTCCTGGCATCCTGTGATTGCCTCTACTTCACGGTCTTCTTTCCATCACTCACTTCCTACTATGCTGTGATTGCCTGTACTTCACGGTCCTCTCTGCACCCCTCATCTTCTGCTATCCTGTGATTGCTTTTGCTTTACAGTCCTCTTTCCACCCCTCACTTCCTGCTATCCTCTGATTGTCTCTACTTCACAGTTGTCTTTGCACCCCTCACCTCCTGCTATCCTGTGATTGCCCCTACTTCACGGTCCTCTTTCCACCCCTCACTTCCGGCTGTCTGGTTATTGCCTCTGCTTCACGGTCCTTTTTGCACCCCTCATCTTCTGCTATCCTGTGATTGCTTCTACTTCACGGTCCTCTTTGCACCACTCATCTTCTGCTATCCTGTGATTGCCTCTTCTTCACGGTCCTCTTTGCACCCCTCGTCTTCTGCTATCCTGTGATTGCCTCTTCTTCACGGTCCTCTTTGCACTGCTCGTCTTCTGCTATGCTGTGATTCCCTCTACTTTACGTTCCTCTCTGCACCCCTCATTTTTTGCTATCCTGTGATTGCCTCTACTTCACGGTCCTCTTTCCACCCCTCATCTTCTGCTATCCTATGATTTCCTCTACTTCACAATCCTCTTTGCACCCCTCACTTCATGCTATTCTGTGATTGCTTCTACTTCACGGTCCTCTATGCACCCCTCATTTTCTGCTATCCTGTGATTTCCTCTACTTCACAATCCTCTTTGCACCCCTCACTTCATGCTATTCTGTGATTGCTTCTACTTCACGTTCCTATCTGCACCCCTCATCTTCTGCTATCCTCTGATTGCTTCTGCTTCACAGTTCTCTTTCCACCCCTCACTTCCAGCTATCCTCTGATTGCCTCTACTTCACGGACCTCTATGCACCCCTCATTTTCTGCTATCCTGTGATTGCCTCTACTTCACGGTCCTCTTTGCAACCCTTGTCTTCTGCAATCCTGTTATTGCCTTTACTTCACGTTCCTCTTTGCACCCCTCATCCTGTGCTATCCTGTGATTGCCTCTACTTCACATTCCTCTTTGCACCCCTCCTCTTCTGCTATCCTGTGATTCCATCTACTTCACGGTCCTCTTTACACCCCTCACTCCTGGCTATCTGGCGATTGCCTCTGCTTCACGGTCCTCTTTGCACCCCTCATCTTCTGCTATCCTGTGATTGCTTCTACTTCACGGTCCTCTTTGCACCACTCATCTTCTGCTATCCTGTGATTGCCTCTTCTTCACGGTCCTCTTTGCACCCCTCGTCTTCTGCTATCCTGTGATTGCCTCTACTTCACGGGTCCTCTTTGCACCACTCATCTTCTGCTATTCTCTGATTGCCTCTTCTTCATAGTCCTCTGTGCACCCCTTGGCTTCTGCTATGCTGTTATTGCCTCTACTTTACGTTCCTCTCTGCACCCCTCATCTTCTGCTATCCTGTGATTGCCTCTTCTTCACGGTCCTCTTTGCACCACTCGTCTTCTGCTATCCTGTGATTGCCTCTACTTAACGGTCCTCTTTGCACCCCTCACTTCCTGGTATCATGTGCTTGCCTCTACTTCACGGTACTCTCTACACCCCTCATCTTCTGCTATCCAATGATTGCCTCTGCTTCATGGTCCTCTTTCCACCCCTCACTTCCTGCTATCCTCTGATTGCCTCTACTTCACTGTCACCTTTCCACTCCTCACTTCCTGCTATCGTTTGATTGCCTCTACTTCACGGCCCTCTTTGCACCCCTCATCTCCTGCTATCCTGTGATTGCTTTTGCATCAAAGTCCTCTTTCCACCCCTCACTTCCTGCTATCCTCTGATTGCCTCTACTTCACGGTCCTCTTTTCAACCCTCACTTCCTGGTATGCTCTGATTGCCTCTACTTCACGATCCTCTCTGCACCCGTCACTTCCTGGTATGCTCTGATTGCCTCTACTTCATGGTCCTCTCTGCACCCCTCACCTCCTGCTATCCTCTGATTGCCTCTACTTCACGGTCCTCTTTGCACCCCTCATCTCCTGCTATCCTGTGATTGCCTCTACTTCACGGTCCTCTTTCCACCCTTCACTTCCTGCTATCCTGTGATTGCCTCTACTTCACGGTCCTCTCTGCACCCCTCACCTCCTGCTATCCTGTGATTGCCTCTATTTCACGGACCTCTTTGCACCCCTCACTTCCTACTATCCTCTGATTGCCTCTAATTCACGGTCCTCTCTGCACCCCTCATTTTCTGCTATCCTGTGATTGCCTCTACTTCAGGGTCCTCTTTGCACCCCTCACCTCCCGATATCCTCTGTTTGCCTCTACTTCACTGTCCTCTTTCCAACCTTCACTTCCTGCTATCCTGTTATGGCCTCTACTTCACGGTCCTCTTTCCACCCCTCACTTCCGGCTATCTGGTGATTGCCTCTGCTTCATGGTCCTCTTTGCACCCCTCATCTTCTGCTATCCTGTGACTGCTTCTACTTCACGGTCCTCTTTGCACCACTCATCTTCTGCTACCCTGTGATTCCCTCTTCTTCACGGCCCTCGTTGCACCACTCGTCTTCTGCTATCCTGTGATTGCCTCTACTTCACGGGTCCTCTTTGCACCACTCATCTTCTGCTATTCTCTGATTGCCTCTTCTTCACAGTCCTCTTTGCACCCCTTGTCTTCTGCTATGCTGTGATTGCCTCTACTTTACGTTCCTCTCTGCTCCCCTCATCTTCTGCTATCCTGTGATTGCCTCTTCTTCACGGTCCTCTTTGCACCACTCGTTTTCTGCTATCCTGTGATTGCCTCTACTTCACGGTCCTCTCTGCTCCCCTCATCTTCTGCTATCCTGTGATTGCCTCTACTTCACGGTCCTCTTTACACCCTTCATCTTCTACTATCCAATGACTGCCTCTGCTTCATGGTCCTCTTTCCACCCCTCACTTCCTGCTATCCTCTGATTGCCTCTACTTCACGGTCACCTTTCCACCCCTCACTTCCTGCTATAATGTGATTACCTCTACTTCATGGTCCTCTCTGCACCCCTTACTTCCTGCTATCCTGTGATTTCCTCTACTTCCCCGTCCTCTCTGCACCCCTGACTTTCTGGTATCCTGAGTTGGCCTCTACTTCACGTTCCTCTCTGCACCCCTCATCTTCTGCTATCCTGTGATTTCCTCTACTTCACGGTCCTCTTTGCACCCCTCACTTCCTGCTAACCTCAGATTGCCTATATTTCACAGTCCTTTTTGCACCCCTCACTTACTGCTATCCTGTGATTGCCTCTACTTCACGGTCTTCTTTCCACCACTCACTTCCTACTATCCTCTGATTGTCTCTACTTCACAGTTGTCTTTGCACCCCTCACCTCCTGCTATCCTGTGATTGCCCCTACTTCACGGTCCTCTTTCCACCCCTCACTTCCGGCTGTCTGGTTATTGCCTCTGCTTCACGGTCCTTTTTGCACCCCTCATCTTCTGCTATCCTGTGATTGCTTCTACTTCACGGTCCTCTTTGCACCACTCATCTTCTGCTATCCTGTGATTGCCTCTTCTTCACGGTCCTCTTTGCACCCCTCGTCTTCTGCTATCCTGTGATTGCCTCTTCTTCACGGTCTTCTTTGCACTGCTCGTCTTCTGCTATGCTGTGATTCCCTCTACTTTACGTTCCTCTCTGCACCCCTCATCTTCTGCTATCCTGTGATTGCCTCTTCTTCACGGTCCTCTTTGCACCCCTCGTCTTCTGCTATCCTGTGATTGCCTCTACTTCACGGTCCTCTTTGCACCACTCCTCTTCTGCTATCCTGTGATTGCCTCTACTTCACAGTCCTCTTTGCCCCTCTCACTTCCTGCTATCATTTGATTGCCTCTACTTCACGGCCCTCTTTGCACCCCTCATCTTCTGCTATCCTTTGATTGCTTTTGCTTCACAGTCCTCTTTCCACCCCTCACTTCCTGCTATCCTCTGATTGCCTCTACTTCATGGTCCTCTCTGCACCCCTCACCTCCTGCTATCCTGTGATTGCCTCTACTTCACGGTCCTCTTTGCACCCCTCACTTCCTACTATCCTCTGATTGCCTCTAATTCACAGTCCTATATGCACCCCTCACCTCCTGCTATTCTGTGATTGCCTCTACTTCAAGTTCCTCTTTCCACCCCTCACTTCCTGCTATGCTGTGATTGCCTCTACTTCACGTTGCTCTCTGCACCCCTCTTCTTCTGCTATCATCTGATTGTTTCTGCTTCAGGGTCCTCTTTGCACCCTCACCTACCGATATCCTCTGTTTGCCTCTACTTCACTGTCCTCTTTCCACCCCTCACTTCCAGCTATCTGGTGATTGCCTCTGCTTCACGGTCCTCTTTGCACCCCTCATCTTCTGCTATCCTGTGATTGCTTCTACTTCACGGTCCTCTTTGCACCACTCATCTTCTGCTATCCTGTGATTGCCTCTTCTTCACGGCCCTCTTTGCACCCCTTGTCTTCTGCTATCCTGTGATTGCCTCTACTTCACGGGTCCTCTTTTCACCACTCATCTTCTGCTATTCTCTGATTGCCTCTTCTTCACAGTCCTCTGTGCATCCCTTGTCTTCTGCTATGCTGTGATTGCCTCTACGTTACGTTCCTCTCTGCACCCCTCATCTTCTGCTATCCTGTAATTGCCTCTTCTTCACGGTCCTCTTTGCACCACTCGTCTTCTGCTATCCTGTGATTGCCTCTACTTCACGGTCCTCTTTGCACCACTCATCTTCTGCTATCCTGTGATTGCTTCTGCTTCACTGTCCTCTCTGCACCCCTCATTTTCTGCTATCGTGTGATTGCCTCTACTTCACGGTCCTCTTTCCACCCCTCACTTCCTGCTATGCTGTGGTTGCCTCTACTTCACGATCCTCTTTGCACCCCTCATCTTCTGCTATCCTATGATTTCCTCTACTTCACGGTCCTCTTTCCACCCCTCACTTCCTGCTATCCTGTGATCACCTCTACTTCACGGTCCTCTCTGTACCCCTTATCTTCTGCTATCCTGTTATTGCCTCTACTACACTGTCCTCTCTGCACCCCTCATTTCCTGCTATCGTGTGATTGCCTCTACTTTATGGTCGTCTTTGCAACCCTCACTTCTTGCTATCCTGTGCTTGCCTCTACTTCACCGTCCTCTCTGCACACCTCATCTTCTGCTATCCTATGATTGCATCTACAGCACAGTCCGCTCTGCAAACCTCGCTTGCTGGTATCCATTGATTGTGTCTACTTCACGGTCCTCTCTGCACCCCTGACTTCCTGGTATCCTGTGATTGCCTCTAGTTCACGGTCCTCTCTGCACCCCTCACATCCTGCTATCCTGTGATTGCCTCTACTTCACGGTCCTTTTTGCACCCCTCACTTCCTACTATCCTCTGATTGCCTCTACTTCACGGTCCTCTCTGCACCCCTCATTTTCTGCTATCCTGTGATTGCCTCTACTTCACGGTCCTCTTTCCACCCCTCACTTCCTGCTATGCTGTGGTTGCCTCTACTTCACGATCCTCTTTGCACCCCTCATCTTCTGCTATCCTATGATTTCCTCTACTTCACGGTCCTCTTCGCACCCCTCACATCCTGCTATCCTGTGATTGCCTCTACTTCACGGTCCTTTTTGCACCCCTCACTTCATGCTATCCTGTGATTGCTTCTACTTCACGGTCCTCTATGCAAACCTCATTTTCTGCTATCCTGTGATTGCCTCTACTTCACATTCCTCTCTTCACCCCTCATCTTCTACTATCCTCTGATTGTTTCTGCTTCACAGTCCTCTTTCCACACCTCACTTCCATCTATCCTCTGATTGCCTCTACTTCAGGGTCCTCTTTGCACCCCTCACCTCCCGATATCCTCTGTTTGCCTCTACTTCACTGTCCTCTTTCCAACCTTCACTTCCTGCTATCCTGTGATGGCCTCTACTTCACGTTCCTCTCTACACCCCTCATCTTCTGCTATCCTGTGATTGCCTCTACTTCACGGTCATCTTTGCACCCCTCATCTTCTGCTATCCAGTGATTGCTTCTACTTCACGGTCCTCTTTGCACCACTCATCTTCTGCTATCCTGTGATTGCCTCTTCTTCACAGCCCTCTTTGCACCCCTCGTCTTCTGCTATCCTGTGATTGCCTCAACTTCACGGGTCCTCTTTGCACCACTCATCTTCTGCTATTCTCTGATTGACTCTTTTTCACAGTCCTCTGTGCACCCCTTGTCTTCAGCTATGCTGTGATTGCCTCTACTTTACGTTCCTCTCTGCACCCCTCATCTTCTGCTATCCTGTGATTGCCTCTTCTTCACGGTCCTCTTTGCACCACTCGTCTTCTGCTATCCTGTGATTGCTTCTGCTTCACTGTCCTTTTTGCACCCCTCACTTCCTGGTATCATGAGCTTGCCTCTACTTCACGGTCCTCTCTACACCCGTCATCTTCTGCTATCCAAAGATTGCCTCTGATTCACGGTCCTCTTTCCACCCCTCACTTCCTGCTATCCTCTGATTGCCTCTACTTCACGGTCACCTTTCCACACCTCACTTCCTGCTATACTGTGATTGCCTCTACTTCACGGTCCTCTCTGCACCCCTTACTTCCTGCTATCCTGTGATTTCCTCTACTTCACGGTCCTCTTTCCACCCCTCACTTCCTGCTATCCTGTGATCGCCTCTACTTCACGGTCGTCTCTGTGCCCCTTATCTTCTGCTATCCTGTTATTGCCTCTACTACACTGTCCTCTCTGCACCCCTCATTTTCTGCTATCCTGTGATTGCCTCTACTTCACGGTCCTCTTTCCACCCCTCACTTCCTGCTATGCTGTGGTTGCCTCTACTTCACGGTCCTCTTTGCACCCCTCATCTTCTGCTATCCTATGATTTCCTCTACTTCACGGTCCTCTTTGCACCACTCACTTCATGCTATCCTGTGATTGCTTCTACTTCACGGTCCTCTATGCAAACCTCATTTTCTGCTATCCTGTGATTGCCTCTACTTCACGGTCCTCTCTGCACTCCTCATCTTCTGATATCCTCTGATTGTTTCTGCTTCACAGTCCTCTTTACACCCCTCAGTTCCAGCTATCCTCTGATTGCCTCTACTTCACCCTCACCTCCCGATACCTTCTGTTTGCCTCTACTTCACTGTCCTCTTTCCACCCCTCACTTCCAGCTATCTGGTGATTGCCTCTGTTTCACGGTCCTCTTTGCACCCCTCATCTTCTGCTATCCTGTGATTGCCTCTACTTTACGTTCCTCTCTGCACCCCTCATCTTCTGCTATCCTGTGATTGCCTCTTCTTCACGGTCCTCTTTGCACCACTCGTCTTCTGCTATCCTGTGATTGCTTCTGCTTCACGGTCCTCTCTGCACCCCTGACTTCCTGGTATCCTGTGATTGCCTCTAGTTCACGGTCCTCTCTGCACCCCTTACTTCCTGCTATCCTGTGATTTCCTTTACTTCACGGTCCTTTTTGCACCCCTCACTTCCTACTATCCTCTGATTGCCTCTACTTCACGGTCCTCTTTGCACCCCTCACTTCCTGCTATGCTGTGGTTGCCTCTACTTCACGGTCCTTTTTGCACCCCTCACTTCCTACTATCCTCTGATTGCCTCTACTTCACGGTCCTCTTTGCACCCCTCACTTCCTGCTATGCTGTGGTTGCCTCTACTTCACGATCCTCTTTGCACCCCTCATCTTCTGCTATCCTATGATTTCCTCTACTTCACGGTCCTCTTCGCACCACTCACTTCATGCTATCCTGTGATTGCTTCTACTTCACGGTCCTCTATGCAAACCTCACTTCCTGCTATCCTGTGATGGCCTCTATTTCACGTTCCTCTCTACACCCCTCATCTTCTGCTATCCTGTGATTGCCTCTACTTCACGGTCCTCTTTGCACCCCTTGTTTTCTGCTATCCTGTGATTGCCTCTACTTCATGTTCCTCTTTGCACCCCTCATTTTCTGCTATCCTGTGATTGCCTCTTCTTCACTTTCCTCTTTCCACCCCTCACTTCTGGCTATCTGGTGATTGCCTCTGCTTCACGGTCCTCTTTGCACCCCTCATCTTCTGCTATCCAGTGATTGCTTCTACTTCACGGTCCTCTTTGCACCCCTCACTTCCTACTATCCTTTGATTGCCTCTACTTCACAGTCCTATATGCACCCCTCACCTCCTGCTATCCTGTGATTGCCTCTACTTCACAGTCCTCTTCCCGCCATCCTGTGATTGCCTCTACTTCACGGTCCTCTCTGCACCCCTCACCTCCTGCTATCCTGTGATTGCCTCTACTTCACGGTCCTTTTTGCACCCCTCACTTCCTACTATCCTCTGATTGCCTCTACTTCACGGTCCTCTTTCCACCCCTCACTTCCTGCTATGCTGTGATTGCCTCTACTTCACGGTCCTCTCTGCACCCCTCATCTTCTGCTATCCTCTGTTTGCCTCTACTCCACTGTCCTCTTTCCACCCCTCACTTCCAGCTATCTGGTGATTGCCTCTGCTTCACGGTCCTCTTTGCACCCCTCATCTTCTGCTATCCTGTGATTGCTTCTACTTCACAGTCCTCTTTGCACCACTCGTCTTCTGCTATCCTGTGATTGCCTCTACTTCACAGGTCCTCTTTTCACCACTCAGCTTCTGCTATTCTCTGATTGCCTCTTCTTCACAGTCCTCTGTGCACCCCTTGTCTTCTACTATGCTGTGATTGCCTCTACGTTACGTTCCTCACTGCACCCCTCATCTTCTGCTATCCTGTGATTGCCTCTTCTTCACGGTCCTCTTTGCACCGCTCGTCTTCTGCTATCCTGTGATTGCCTCTACTTCACGGTCCTCTTTGCACCACTCATCTTCTGCTATCCTGTGATTGCTTCTGCTTCACTGTCCTCTTTGCACCCCTCACTTCCTGGTATCATGTGCTTGCCTCTACTTCACGGTACTCTCTACACCCCTCATCTTCTGCTATCAATGATTGCCTCTACTTCACGGCCCTCTTTGCACCACTCATCTTCTACTATCCAATGACTGCCTCTGCTTCACGGTCCTCTTTCCACCCCTCACTTCCTGCTATCCTCTGATTGCCTCTACTTCACGGTCACCTTTCCACCCCTCACTTCCTGCTATAATGTGATTGCCTCTACTTCACGGTCCTCTCTGCACCCCTTACTTCCTGCTATCCTGTCATTTCCTCTACTTCACGGTCCTCTTTCCATCTCTCACTTCCTGCTATCCTGTGATCGCCTCTACTTCACGGTCCTCTCTGTACCCCTTATCTTCTGCTATCCTGTTATTGCCTCTACTACACTGTCCTCACTGCACCCCTCATTTCCTGCTATCGTGTGATTGCCTCTACTTTATGGTCGTCTTTGCAACCCTCACTTCTTGCTATCCTGTGCTTGCCTCTAATTCACCGTCCTCTCTGCACACCTCATCTTCTGCTATCCTATGATTGCATCTACAGCACAGTCCACTCTGCAAACCTCGCTTGCTGGTATCCATTGATTGTGTCTACTTCACGGTCCTCTCTGCACCCCTGACTTCCTGCTATGCTGTGGTTGTCTCTACTTCACGGTCCTCTCTGCACCCCTCACATCCTGCTATCCTGTGATTGCCTCTACTTCACGGTCCTTTTTGCACCCCTCACTTCCTACTATCCTCTGATTGCCTCTACTTCACGGTCCTCTCTGCACCCCTCATTTTCTGCTATCCTGTGATTGCCTCTACTTCACGGTCCTCTTTCCACCCCTCACTTCCTGCTATGCTGTGGTTGCCTCTACTTCACGATCCTCTTTGCACCCCTCATCTTCTGCTATCCTATGATTTCCTCTACTTCACGGTCCTCTTCGCACCACTCACTTCATGCTATCCTGTGATTGCTTCTACTTCACGGTCCTCTATGCACCCCTCACTTCCTGCTATGCTGTGATTGCCTCTACTTCACATTCCTCTCTGCACCCCTCATCTTCTACTATCCTCTGATTGTTTCTGCTTCACAGTCCTCTTTCCACCCCTCACTTCCTGCTATCCTGTGATTGCCTCTACTTCAGGGTCCTCTTTGCACCCCTCACCTCCCGATATCCTCTGTTTGCCTCTACTTCACTGTCCTCTTTCCATCTCTCACTTCCTGCTATCCTGTGATCGCCTCTACTTCACGGTCCTCTCTGTACCCCTTATCTTCTGCTATCCTGTTATTGCCTCTACTACACTGTCCTCTCTGCACCCCTCATTTCCTGCTATCGTGTGATTGCCTCTACTTTATGGTCGTCTTTGCAACCCTCACTTCTTGCTATCCTGTGCTTGCCTCTACTTCACCGTCCTCTCTGCACACCTCATCTTCTGCTATCCTATGATTGCATCTACAGCACAGTCCACTCTGCAAACCTCGCTTGCTGGTATCCATTGATTGTGTCTACTTCACGGTCCTCTCTGCACCCCTGACTTCCTGCTATGCTGTGGTTGCCTCTACTTCACGGTCCTCTCTGCACCCCTCACATCCTGCTATCCTGTGATTGCCTCTACTTCACGGTCCTTTTTGCACCCCTCACTTCCTACTATCCTCTGATTGCCTCTACTTCACGGTCCTCTCTGCACCCCTCATTTTCTGCTATCCTGTGATTGCCTCTACTTCACGGTCCTCTTTCCACCCCTCACTTCCTGCTATGCTGTGGTTGCCTCTACTTCACGATCCTCTTTGCACCCCTCATCTTCTGCTATCCTATGATTTCCTCTACTTCACGGTCCTCTTCGCACCCCTCACTTCCTACTATCCTCTGATTGCCTCTACTTCACGGTCCTCTATGCAAACCTCATTTTCTGCTATCCTGTGCTTGCCTCTACTTCACATTCCTCTCTGCACCCCTCATCTTCTACTATCCTCTGATTGTTTCTGCTTCACAGTCCTCTTTCCACCCCTCACTTCCAGCTATCCTCTGATTGCCTCTACTTCAGGGTCCTCTTTGCACCCCTCACCTCCCGAAATCCTCTGTTTGCCTCTACTTCACTGTCCTCTTTCCAACCTTCACTTCCTGCTATCCTGTGATGGCCTCTACTTCACGTTCCTCTCTACACCCCTCATCTTCTGCTATCCTGTGATTGCCTCTACTTCACGGTCCTCTTTGCACCCCTTGTCTTCTGATATCCTGTGATTGCCTCTACTTCATGTTCCTCTTTGCACCCCTCATTTTCTGCTATCCTGTGATTGCCTCTTCTTCACTTTCCTATTTCCACCCCTCACTTCCGGCTATCTGGTGATTGCCTCTGCTTCATGGTCCTCTTTGCACCCCTCATCTTCTGCTATCCAGTGATTGCTTCTACTTCACGGTCCTCTTTGCACCACTCATCTTCTGCTATCCTGTGATTGCTTCTTCTTCACAGCCCTCTTTGCACCCCTCGTCTTCTGCTATCCTGTGATTGCCTCAACTTCACGGGTCCTCTTTGCACCACTCATCTTCTGCTATTCTCTGATTGCCTCTTCTTCACAGTCCTCTGTGCACCCCTTGTCTTCTGCTATGCTGTGATTGCCTCTACTTTACGTTCCTCTCTGCACCCCTCATCTTCAGCTATCCTGTGATTGCCTCTTCTTCACGGTCCTCTTTGCACCACTCGTCTTCTGCTATCCTGTGATTGCCTCTACTTCACGGTCCTCTTTGCACCACTCATCTTCTGCTATCCTGTGATTGCTTCTGCTTCACTGTCCTCTTTGCACCCCTCACTTCCTGGTATCATGTGCTTGCCTCTACTTCACAGTCCTCTCTACACCCGTCATCTTCTGCTATCCAATGATTGTTTCTGCTTCACAGTCCTCTTTCCACCCCTCACTTCCAGCTATCCTCTGATTGCCTCTACTTCAGGGTCCTCTTTGCACACCTCACCTCCCGATATCCTCTGTTTGCCTCTACTTCACTGTCCTCTTTCCAACCTTCACTTCCTGCTATCCTGTGATGGCCTCTACTTCACGTTCCTCTCTACACCCCTCATCTTCTGCTATCCTGTGATTGCCTCTACTTCACGGTCCTCTTTGCACCCTTGTCTTCTGCTATCCTGTGATTGCCTTTACTTCACGTTCCTCTTTGCACCCCTCATCTTCTGCTATCCTGTGATGGCCTCTATTTCACGTTCCTCTCTACACCCCTCATCTTCTGCTATCCTGTGATTGCCTCTACTTCACGGTCCTCTTTGCACCCTTGTCTTCTGCTATCCTGTGATTGCCTTTACTTCACGTTCCTCTTTGCACCCCTCATCTTCTGCTATCCTGTGATGGCCTCTATTTCACGTTCCTCTCTACACCCCTCATCTTCTGCTATCCTGTGATTGCCTCTACTTCACGGTCCTCTTTGCACCCTTGTCTTCTGCTATCCTGTGATTGCCTCTACTTCATGTTCCTCTTTGCACCCCTCATTTATTTTCTGCTATCCTGTGATTGCCTCTTCTTCACTTTCCTCTTTCCACCCCTCACTTCTGGCTATCTGGTGATTGCCTCTGCTTCACGGTCCTCTTTGCACCCCTCATCTTCTGCTATCCAGTGATTGCTTCTACTTCACGGTCCTCTTTGCACCCCTCACTTCCTACTATCCTCTGATTGCCTCTACTTCACAGTCCTATATGCACCCCTCACCTCCTGCTATCCTGTGATTGCCTCTACTTCACGGTCCTCTTCCCACCATCCTGTGATTGCCTCTACTTCACGGTCCTCTCTGCACCCCTCACCTCCTGCTATCCTGTGCTTGCCTCTACTTCACCGTCCTCTCTGCACACCTCATCTTCTGCTATCCTGTGATTTCCTCTACTTCGCATTCCTCATTCCACCCCTCACTTCCTGCTATCCTGAGATGGCCTCTACCTCACAGTCCCCTCTGCACCCCTCACATCCTGCTATCCTGTGATTGTCTCTACTTCACGGTCCTTTTTGCACCCCTCACTTCCTACTATCCTCTGATTGCCTCTACTTCACCGTCCTCTCTGCACCCCTTACTTCCTCCTATCCCATGATTGCCTCTACTTCACAGTCCACTCTGCACCCCTCACTTCCTGCTATCACTTGATTGCCTCTACTTCACGGTCCACTTTGCACCTCTCACTTCCTGCTATCCTGTGATTTCCTCTACTTCTCAGTCCTCTTTGCACACCTAACCTCCTGCTATCCTGTGATTTCCTCTACTTCACGGTCCTCTTTGCACCCCTCACTTTCTGGTATCCCATGAATGCCTCTACTTCACAGTCCTCTCTGCACCTCTCAATTTCTGCTATCCTGTGATTGCCTCTACTTCACAGTCCCCTCTGCACCCCTCATCTTCTGCTATCCTATGATTTCCTCTACTTCAGGGTCATCTTTGCACCCCTAACTTTCAACTATCCTGTGATTGCCTCTACTTCACAGTCCTCTCTGCGCCCCTCATCTTCTGTTATCCTGTGATTTCCTCTACTTCATGTTCCTCTTTGCACCCCTTACTTCCTGCTATCCAGTGATTACTTCTACTTCACCGTCCTCTTTGCACCCCTCATTTTCTGCTATCCTATGAGTGCCTCTATTTAATCGTACTCTTTGCACCCCTCATTTCCTGATATCCTGTGAATGCCTCTACTTCAAGGTTATCTCTGCACCCCTCACTTTCTGCTATCCTATGATTTCCTCTTCTTCACGGTCCCCTCTGCACCTCTCATCTTCTGCTATGCTGCGATTGCCTCTGCTTCACGGTCCTCTTTGCACCCCTCACTGCCTGCTATCCTGTGATTGCCTCTACTTCACTGTCCTCTCTGTACCCCTTATTTTCAGCTATCCTGTGATTGCCTCTACTTCACGTTTCTCTTTGCACCCCTCACTTCTTGCTATCGTGTGATTGCCTCTACTTTAATGTCGTCTTTGCAACCCTCATTTCCTGCTATCCTGTGATTGCCTCTACTTCACGGTCCTCTCTGCATCCCTCACTTCCAGGTATCCTCCGATTGCCTCTACTTCACGGTCCTCTCTGCACCCCTCATCTTCTGCTATCCTGTGATTGCTTATACTTCACAGTCCTCTTTGCACCCTTACTTCCTGCTATCGTGCGATTGCCTCTACTTCACTGTCCTCTCTGCACCCCTCATCTTCTGCTATCTTGTGATTGCCTCTACTTCAATCTTTTGTGACCCCCTCGAAATACTCCTCATCTGCTTCATTTGTCTCTGGTCCCCCTTTCATTCTTTGTCCTCTGTAACACTCCTCACCTCCATCTATCCTTTGTGATCCTCCACACTAACACTGTCCTTTTTAAATCTTTTATGTGCTATCATTTGTGCTAGGCAGAATGCTGTGCAGTTCCCTTAGGGAGCACTACAGAAGATTAAGAGTACGGGGTTGAGCAATAAATCCCCTTTGGTATCCTTCTGTACCACAAAGATTTAGTTGGTAGCTGTTGCTGAGCAGTCAGAATTATCTCAAGAGGGAGATGAGCAGTATTCAGGGTTTACACAATAGGACTAAAATACTATTGAACAAGGAAACACTGACCGAAGCTTTGTATCAAAAAGAATGTATATATATTTATTTTACACACTCTGATGTTCACACACAAATCACTATTATAAAAGCAAGTTAAATCGGTCAAGAAAATTATGCACAACTCCCTATTTAAATTGTAGACAGGTTTGAGCAAGAGTGAAAACTGAGCAAAACGGCACAGTGAGAACCAAGCAGAAATGACACTCTTATCAATTTCTCAAAAGGGAGGGAAAGGCCAAGGTATACAGGAATACACTCTTAAACACACCAGCAACACTTACCCAGAAGATTGTGAACACGTTAGGCAAGGCAGTACTTTAGGCTGTATAATACTGAAGTGAAAACCGAGCAAAATGGCACTTCACAAGTTTAAAAAGTGGGAAGGAAAAGGTGGTTATAAGAGTTAGGTGCACCAACACATTTCTAGGTGAGAATCAATCTAGAGAATGCAGTTGTAACAGATTTAGCCAGGGTCAATAGGCCTGTGCCAGAGTCAGTGGTACAGGGCAAAGTGCCCAGGAGCAAAATGTTCTTGTAGCTGCAGTCAAGTCTTTGTTAAACGATTCGAAAAGGTGGTTGCAAAAGGTGACAGACAATGTTAGATGATAGGGGCGGCCAACCCAGCAGGTAGGTAAAGGATTTAAAACACCTTTAGCAGTACCCAACGTAAAGGTAGGCCTGGCGGAACAATGTACTTTAAAAGTGGAAGAGGCTCCTGTGGTGGCGGTAGTTCCTGGCAGTTCCTGCAGTTTGGGAGATCCAGCAGAGGAAGAGAGGCTCTTGTCGTGGAAAAAGGTTCGAGTTACTGCACTGCCCAGGGATGAAACCAGCCAAGATGCTGCCAAACGCAATAAAAGGTATGCTCCTTTAAATCGGGGTCCGGGTAGACTGGTGCCTGGGTATCCGGTCTCCTAGTGCTTGGCACTGGTGATTCGACCAGGGCAGGTCCGGGATCCCCGACCTGGGTTAGGACTATAGAGAAAGACACGAGAAAGAAATTAAATCAAAGTTCTGGCAATAAAAACCTACCGGAGTAAAGTTAATATTAAAGTAAACCCGGCGGTATGTTAGAGGCTGTCAGTAAAAGTGGTAGCCTCGAACAATGGGAAAATCCCATAGGAAAATATTTGCGACAAATTTTTTTGGTAGTAACCACTGCCACCAGCCAGAAACTTTTGAGAGAGGGACTGTTCGGTACCCCCTCGAAAATGAACACCAGGGAAAAACTATTAACCCTTCCCAGTACCTCCATAGTAAGATGGGTTGTACTGGTTTTGTTCATAAAATTTGACTAGTAAAGTCAATGGGGACTTTACATACCTTGGGAGATGGTAGTCAGTCCCAGGGTATGGAGTCTATGTTTGGGGGTCGCAACGACATCCCGGTGGTACGGCACGGAGGGTGCTGTGTACCACACATGAAAAAGATGATTCCTATGAGGGTGAGAAAAACCCCACAGACCATAAGCACACAAGATAGCCTGAAACACACACTAGCACTCTATCTAAGGGTGGGAAAAAAGGGTCTCACTCTTAGTAGGAGAAAAAATAAACCCCTCAAATCCAGCAAAGCTGCTGGGGGACTCTATAGGTAAGGGAAATTAGCCATAGAAGAGAATTCTCCCTAACAATTTGTGCCCCCACTGTCCTCTCTACACACCTCATACTTTGCTATACTCTGGGACTCCCTTTCCTTCATTGCCCTCTGTGCACTCCTCATCTCTTGCTATGCTATCTGACCACTTCGCCTTCTCTGTACAGTGCTCACCTCCTGCTCTCCTCTGTGATCCCTTCTTGTTCCCGGTCTCTATACACTCCTCATCTCCCACTATCCACTCTGACCCCTTCTGCCTTCTGTCCTCTGTACACTCCTCATCTCTTGCTATGCTATCTGACCCCTTCTCCTTCTCTGTACAGTGCTCTCCTCCTGGTCTCCTCTGTAATCTCATCTCCTTCACTGTCTCTATACACTCCTCATCTCCCACTATTCTCTCTGACCCCTTCTGCCTCTGTGCGCACTCCTCATCTCTTGCTATGCTATCTGACCCCTTCGCTGTACAGTGCTCACCTCCTGCTCTCCTCTGTAATCTCCTCTCCTTCCCGGTCTGTATACACTCCTCATCTCCCACTATCCTCTCTGACCCCTTCTGCCCCTCTGTCCTCTGTGCACTCCTCATCTCTTGCTTTGCTATCTGAACCCTTCCCCTTCTCTGTACAATGCTCACCTCCTGCTCTCCTCTGTAATCTCCTCTCCTTCCCAGTCTCTATACACTCCTCATCTCCCACTATGCTCTCTGACCCCTTCTGCCTCTCTGTGCACTCCTCATCTCTTGCTATGCTATCGGACCCCTTCTCTGCACAGTCTATACACGCCTCATCTCCTACTATCCTCTCTGACCCCTTCTGCCTCATCTCTTGCTATGCTATCTGACCCCTTCTCCTTCTCTGTACAGTGCTCACCTTCTGCTCTCCTCTGTAATCTCCTCTCCTTCCCGGACTCTATACACTCCTCATCTGTCAAGCTTATAAGGAAATAGAGGTCTCGATCCCCTCTTCCGAACCACAGAAGCCAAATAGATTGACCCCTCCCACCGTGGTTGGCACGGGCGCCTGAATATGATATCACAGGAAGCCACGTGGCAGCCAATGGGGGAAAGATGGAGTTAGGGGAAAAGGGGATGGAGTGACAAAGGAAAGGAGGGGAAAATAAACAAGCAAGTACATACAATACATGTAATACTCCTATACCTGTACCTGTCTTTCCTAAACACCTAGCCTAACCTCCTATACCTGTAATGAACCTGCTACATACCCACAGTAGTTTACCTTATTAGTGGTCTCATAAGACTCCACTTTGCACAACACAAACATAGGCTGATAAACTTAAACATCGAACATAGCACGTGAACATAACCTGTGACTTGAGACATGTACTCCTGAAAACACATAGGTTTGCATACAAGCAAAATGGCACAAACAAAGGGTTGTACCTTTTCATGAATATACAAGACACATGGCCCGCTGGGCACAATGAAGCAACAAACAAAGGTTTGGAACGAGAACACAAAACATGTGCCCTTGAGCTGAATGAATTCAAGGATTTGTTCAAAAACACGTGCGCCTTGAGGATAATCTCCTATTGCCCTTGCACTGTTTTGTCAGTTCAGAGATTTAACGTGTTTCCTCACACATGGCGTGTATCACACAGGGCGTGAATTCTATGGCGAGTCTAAAACATGGCGTGTCTCCTATGGCATGTTTCGTCACACACTCACCGCCGTGTTTGAGTAAATAAAGCAATCAGTGCAAATTAAGCACATGGTAACACCATAACATAAACAATGTTGTGGACCACTTAACTGATGGTCCGGATGCATCACAAGGACACCAAGACCCTGAAGTTCGCTGCCGAAAACACTTTGGAGAAGAGCCGATTCACCGCCGCGGCCCGCGACTGCTTTTCTTCTTGGAAAGCTGCTAAAGCTGCTAATCACCGTCGCGGCCCGGGGAAAGCTCCACAAGTCCTTCGGCGTCCAAGACGTCTCCGCATACCTGCTCCAGTAGCTGCCGCCGCCCGTGCTGAAAATCTGCAATTACCTGTGCCGAGGCACGGGCGGCGGCGGGTTTTCACAGTTACTGCTAATGAGCAGCTGGCGTACCGCGGAAAGGGGAACTACACCCCTCCCAGCGCCTGATGGGAAATGTGGTTTTAACGCTTCTTAAGCAAGAAGCGCCGTCCTCTGCCCCTAATAAGATTCCTGATAGTACCTCCTCTCTCAGGGCCCCTTCCAAGTTTGGCCTTCTCTGGATAATGCAAATGAAACTGTTGCACCAATCTGGGTGCATGAACCGCACTAGCCGGTTCCCATGAACAATCCTCAGGTCCATATCCTACCCACTGGATAAGATACCATAATTGATTCTGTCTCCGTCTTGAGTCCAGTATCTTCTTTACTTCATATTCTGTCTGCCCATCCTTGATAATTGCTGGTGGTCTCTGCACTTGCGTCCCCAGAGCTGAGGGTTTAAGAAAAGACACATGGAACACTGGATGTATCTTTAAAGTTTGAGGCAACTTTAATTTGCATGCCAACTTAGATATACATTTCACATTTTCATAGGGTCCAATAAACTTAGGGGCAAATTTACGGGGTCCTTTCAAAGGCAAATTGTGTGTCGAAAGCCATACCTTATCCCCCACTTTATACTGAGGAGCCTCTCTCCTATTTCTGTCTGCATATCTTTTATACTGTTCCTTAGCCTGGTTTAAATTGACTCGTGCTTTCTGTCGGAGGTGTAGAAGTAACTTTTTTCTATCCTGAAGCATAGGAATTTGCTCCATATCAGGTAAATGTTCTGGTAACATATTCTGTGCTTGCCCATAGAAACATACATTTGGAGACATACCCAAAGAGGCGTGTTCAGTGTTATTATAAGTGAACTCAGCCAACCATAACGACTGTACCCAAGATTCCCGACCATCACTTAGATAACAGCGTACATATTGCTCAAGTGTCTGATTGACTCTCTCTGTTTGTCCATCCATTTGTGGGTGATAACTGGTGGACAAAGCACACTCCATTCCTAGCATTTTACAAAAAGCACGCCAAAATTTGGAAGTAAATTGAGGACCTCTATCGGATACAATACTCTGAGGTAGACCATGTAACCTGACCACATGTTGCAAAAACAATTCTGCCCAATTTCCCTGCTCCCGGAATACCTTCACAAGGTATGAAATGGGCTTGTTTAGATAGATAATCCAGCACCACCCAGATTGTATCATACTGATCATCCGGAGGCAAATCAGTAATGAAATCCATGGCTATGTTTGTCCAAACCTTCTCAGGAGTTGGTAAGGGCTGGAGTAACCCTGCCTTTTTAGTATGATCTGACTTACTGCGTACACATGTTTCACACTCTTGGATGTATTTAATAGAATCCTGTCTTAAACCTGGCCACCAGAAATATTTCTCCAACAACCCCTGTGTCTTTTTGCTTCCTGAATGTCCTACTAAAGGTGAATTGTGACACCAATGCATCGCCTTCTTTTGTAAAGCGAGCGTCGGTAAAAACAATTTCCCTGCATAGTAGGGAAGCCCATTGTGGAATTTTTCTGAGGGATTCTCACCCCATTTCAATTTGACATTTCCTTTCATTTCTTGATTTACTTGTCTCAATAACTGAGTCATTACCGCTCCTACTACCTTGTCAGCAGGAATAATAGTCTTAACTTCTGTTACACTGCTCTCCAGATTTTGCTGCCTGGATAAAGCTTTTCTTCTTGGAAAGCTGCTAAAGCTGCTAATCACCGTCGCGGCCCGGGTAAAGCTCCACAAGTCCTTCGGCGTCCAAGACGTCTCCGCATGCCTGCTCCAGTAGCTGCCGCCGCCCGTGCTGAAAATCTGCAATTACCTTCACTGAGGCACGGGCAGCGGCGGGTTTTCACAGTTACTGCCAATGAGCAGCTGGCGTACCGCGCAAAAGGGGAACTACACCCCTCCCAGTGCCTGATGGGAAATGTAGTTTTAACGCTTCTTAAGCAAGAAGCGCCGTCCTCTGCCCCTAATAAGATTCTTAACATCATCTCCCACTATTTTCTCTGACTCCTTCTGCCTCTCTGTCCTCTGTGCACTTCTCATCTCCCACTATCCTCTCTGACCCCTTCTCACTCTCTGTCCTCTGTACACTCCTTGGTTTCTTTTTTATCAGAACCTATACTTTCTCCTGATGAACCATTGACAGTTTCAATGGGGAAACACGTGTCGAGAAAGAGATAAGGACATTATAATTGAAGTACAATAAGGATTTGTGTATATGATTTGACTTGAAAGATATGAGAAAGAGTTAAGGACATGATATTTGAAGTTCAATAAGGATTTGTACATATGATTTAACTTGAAAGATATAAGGTCTGAATCTAACACCGGGAGGTCATCTTTGTTCAAAAAGTAAATCAGTTTTTTGTTCCGTTTCTATTATATTTCAAGAATAAAAGAGGATGTCAAGAACATTAGTAACATTGAATTGGTCATTTTTTGAAACTGGATTTAATTTCAACTACACAGCACTAACTGGATGGCTCACCTCTGAACATTATAGGAATTAGGTTAGCGCACTTGAGTAACGTGTTCCCAATCTTTTTCTTATTTACAGTATATCTGTGTAGCAGCCACACAGTCTTTGGGAAGTACTCGTGCTGAAAAACTTACATATTTTTTCAAAACTACTTAAAATAATTTTTGTTTCTTTTTTAAACTAGTAATAGCAGTCGCCAAGGAAGTGCATTGCTGGCCGCAACTTTTTTCAAATTTAAGTATCCCATAAGCCACCAGGCTGACGCTGTATTGAACAACCAAACTTACAATGGAAGAAGCTTTCAACCTTAGAGAAGCACAAGCAAATTAACTTTTTCTTAGACATCGCCAAACTGGTGCCTCTGCCTCAACACAAAAAAACAACTACTCATTGAGACATTTGTTTGAACAACTAGAAAATCTAAGCAAACAAGAACTAAATAAATGGTGGGAGATTAAAAACCTTAAAATGTACTTGGAGGTCAATCGGATTCCTAGGGGCCTCCGGATTTGTATCTTTCCATCCTTTGATGATGATGACACAACAGCCCTAAACGTGTGGGTAGACCTATTTAATAACACTTCCAAATAAATGATGATAAGATTGATAAACCAAGCAGCATTAACACATGAAAGAATTATGAAAGATATAGAAGACACTAAAGATGCAATTAAGGATTTACAATGTCCTGAGATTACTTTCAAAAACGATCAGTTTTTGGATGACTTTTTTGGCAATTATGAAAAAGAACTAAAATGTAAGAAACAAAGAACCTTTATTAGAAATGAGAATGATTATATCAATAATAGGATATTTACATTTCAAAGAAAATATGATGTTTGCACCAAACAGCAACCCAGAAAAAGCCAAATTTCAACTATTGATCTCACACCGGAAACCAATAAGGCTCCAAAAATAAGAGCATGTCCTTTTTTGGAGGAATTGCAGAGACACTGAAAAAATTCACGAATGAGCAACGCAACTAACCGTGGTGCACCACCAAAGCAACAAAAACCTCTAAATATCTCTCACCAAAACATCACGGAGGCAAGAGAGGAGGAAGCAAAACACGGAGAAACAAACCAAGGAGTAGAAACAAGAGCTCAAAGACAAGGGAAGAGAAGGTAAATCTTGTAATCTATCAGACTATCAAGTCACACCAGCTCTAACTTCAGCCCTAAGTTAAGGGCTCTCCTTCAGTCCAACATATAAAGGAGACTACTTCCAAACACAATTGGACCTTTATAAATTCAGTAGGAAATTGAAACTTAAAAAATATTTTGAGGAAACATTTATCAAAAGAACTCAGTCCCAAACATTACTTCCATCAGAACATACAGACAAGATGGTTGAAGATACTGTGGATTTGTTAAATATTGAAGAGGATCAATACTACACCAATGAAATGTTCTTAGATGAACAAAGAATTTCTACATTCTTAACATAAGAAACCACTCTGAAACCAAAATCTACATTTGTACCTATCCTGTCCTCAGAAAATGTTATAGACATCTTCGATAAGGCAGTCAGCAACAACATCAGGAAGAACTATTTAAGCAATAACTACAGAAAATCAACAAATAATCTAACAAACGAAGAAAAATTGGCCATTAAGGACCTCGCAAAAGAGAAATCAATAGTAACTAAGTCAGCGGATAAAGGAGGTAAAATAGTCCTACTAAACAGAAGTGACCATATCAGAGAAGGTTCCAAACATCTGAATATGACAGAATGTTATGAGAAACTATCTAATAACCCTATACCAGATATAGAAGTAACATGGAATGAAAGAATAAAATCATGGCGTGAACAGGATCTTCTCAGTGACAAGGAATATCAGGGTTTCATCGGTAAAAACTCCATTATGGCAACAATATACTTTTTACCTAAAGTTCATAAAAGATATCAAGATTTTCCACCACTTCGACCAATAATAAATGGCATTGGCTCTTTAACAGAGAAAACTTCTCAATACATTGACTCTCACTTGCAACCATTGGCAGCCAGCCTAGCCTCATTTGTCAAGGACTCCAAACATATCATTCAGCAGATTAACCTCATCCCATGGGAACAACATTTTCTGTTTGTTACTTTGGACATTGTTCAGTTATATACCAGCATTCAGCACAATAAAGGCTTGGAAAGTACATTGTTTTTTCTAAAAACCAGATCAGTTTCATTTCTTGAACAAAACAAAATAATTATAGAGATGACACACTTCTGTCTTCACTACAAAATCTTCACATTTGACAATAACATCTTCAAACCACTCCAAGGCACCGCTATGGGGTCCAAATTTGCTCCGGCCTATGCTAATTTGTTTATGTTTTTTTTTTAAATTGCAACATGCCTGGAAACATCCTCTTTTTCACAGCAATATCAAATTCTGTGGTCGCTTTATAGATGACATTTTGATTATCTGGGAAGGCAATATTCAAGGTCTTGACGCTTATGTTACCCATCTCAACAATAACCTTTACAATTTATCTTTCACTAAATCAGTCAGTGCAACAAACATTGAATTCTTGGACTTAGAACTTTTTGTGGAAAATGCGCAAATTCAAACTAATTTGTTCACTAAACCGTCAGCTGGTAATAGTCTCCTTTTTGCTACATCCCATCACCCTAAACATACCGTTCAAAACATCCCATATGGGGAGATCCTGAGAATAAAAAGGAACTGCAGCACACCCATCACCTTTCAAGACAATGGGCCTCATTCCGAGTACGGCGCTAACCAATGGCGCTATTAACGCCTTGGTTGACGCCGTACCCGGACCGGCAGCGCCTTGGTGGATGGCGGAATTACCGCCCCATTCCAAGGTTGGCGGGGCGGTAATTCCCCATTCACCAAGGCTCTTCCTCATTCCCAAATGAGCCCCCATAGGGCTCAATGGGAATGGGGAAGATGCAAATAACGGTGACCGTTCATTACGGTCACCGTTATTGGCTTGGAGGCCCCTTTGCGCCCTCGACTTTAACACCTGCTCAAAGCAGGCGTTAAGGGCGAGGGCGCAAAGGGAACTCGGAGTATGGCAGTAAGGGATCACCGCCACCGGTCTCGTTACCGGTGGCCGCTATCCCTTACCGCCATACACCCTGGCGCTAAGGGATTACCGGTACCGGTAAGGGTACCGGTACCAGTAATACCTTAGCGCCTGATTACGAGGTCCCTTTGCGGGTTCACACCTTAACGGCTGGTTTCACCAGCCGTTAAGGATTGGACCCGCAAAGGGACCTTGGTGCTAATTACGGTACCGCAATTTGCGGTACTGTAATTAGCGTCTTCACCATTAACATTGAGCCCTATGGGGCAAAAATGGCAATGGTGAAGGGGCAATGGTGAATGGGGAATTACCGCCCCGCCAACCTCGGAATGGGCCGGTAATTCCACCATTCACCATGGCGGACTCCGGCCTGGACCATGGTGCTAATAGCACCATGGTTTAGCGCCGGAGTCGTAATGAGGCCCAATCTCCAACAAACTTACCAACAATTCCAACAGAGAGGCTATGGATCAAAAACAATCAAAACTGCCATTAAGAGAGCAGAACAAGTTACAAGAGACTCTTTACTGAGAGACAAACCAGAATTGCGCACAACAAAACCCAAAACTCAATTCATAACTACAGACAGTACGGAAGCCAAAAAAATCAAACAGGTCCTAACAGATATTGGAATATACTCCTCATGGATTGAAGACTACAGAAACATTTGGATAATCGTCCAAGTATCTGTTTCCGGAGGTCACCAACTATTAAAAACCTGATTAGTCCAAGCTTTCTCAGTCCAACAACAAGCGAGAGAATTTTTTGTTTTCAACCTAGGATTAAAGGTACATACAAATGCGGATACTGCAAGCTTTGTCCCTTCTCGCAACACGGTCAAAAGGATATTCTTCTTCCAAACGGGAAAACTAAATATATCAATC
Organism: Ambystoma mexicanum; assembly: GCF_040938575.1. Lineage (NCBI taxonomy): Eukaryota > Metazoa > Chordata > Amphibia > Caudata > Ambystomatidae > Ambystoma > Ambystoma mexicanum. Next base: position 13,335,282 of record NC_090927.1, read on the forward strand.
AGATGGTAAACTGTAATTCCACGTTTGTGATTTATGGACTAGAATGTATCTGCGGGAAACTGTACATTGGGAGCACTATTAGAAAATTAAAGGTGAGAATATTGGAACATATACAAGCTATCCGAAACAAAGATCTCAGATCCCCCATCTCGGTACACATTACTACCAATCACCCCATTTTTGACATTACCAATCTTAAAATCTTTGGCTTGGAGAAAGGGACACTACCCCCTCGAGGAGGAAACAAGGCGGACCTGCTACGCAAGCAGGAATGTAAATGGATTTGTATCATGGACACATGCGTAACAGGTCTGAATTGTGATACTGAAATGTATAATTGGTTATAGATCCCTTTTTTTCTTTTTCATTTCTTTGTTTTTTTCTTTTTCTTCCATTTTCATATCTTTTGTTGGCAGGTAAGCAATGACTCGTAGGACATTTAACTTTATGTACCCTAAAAAAAGTTACTCCCGGTAAATATCTATACTTTAGACTTAACCTGTCTGCACAATCTTCATCTATATATTTAGTTTAGTCCCCTTGAGCTAAAAATATAAGGAAATGTTTATACATGAATATCACCTTGATTCACCATAAAACCTACATTATAATTCCCTACAGGACACTTGGAATAGACTTCTCTAAATAATATCCGCTAGAGACTCTGACCTGTACCTCTTAATTATCTTTTTTTTAAAATATCTATACATTTACCTAAACCTTATTAATTGATTTTGGTAAATAGTTAAACCTATTGTGTTAACACAGCCTCGTAAATCTTCTTATTCTATTTACCTAAACTAAAATCACTGTAGGAGTAAAAGCTAGTGCAATACCAACTTAAATAACTCATTTTTCGGTATACTATAAGCCAGCGTATTGATACTGGCCGTATGCATACAATACGAGATCTAAAATGCCCGCTTACGCTGCGTGCGTGATGACGTCATTGCGTCACGCTAGATCACGTGAGCATGGCGCGATGACATCACTGCGACGCGTTAGCAGCATAAATAGTGCGCAAAATTTAGTTCGAACTATACACTCATCCAGGAGACATCCCGAATGGCTTATCACGGCAAAATTAGGACTATACAAAAAATTAAGGGTAAGCTAATACTTTTTCTTTCTTTTCTTCACTTTAACTAGGATGGTGCAGGAACTTTAAATACAATTCCCTTTGCTCCAAGCCCCATTTCTTCTAGTTACTACTATTAAAACTCTCTCTTCCCTTTAGCCCTTCTGATCCATTGGATTTCTTGAAAGGATCGGGAGACATTCCTGTTAACATTTTTTTAAGAACACCTGGACACACTAAGCCTTGACTACTTACCTGAAGCCTCATAAATCAAAGGGATGAATTGTTATGTGACACTTAAAAACTACATCAATATTAGGGTGAGTCGAATTCTTTGTTTATGGATTTGGGTTCAGTAAGATATAGCTAACTAATTAGATGTGCAAAGCATGTGCATACTATTATATAATATTCTTTAATTAGATGTGCAAAGCATGTGCATACTATTATATAATATTCTTTTAATTTAATCAACAAACTTTTTTTTTTTTTTTTAATCAGAACCTATACTTTCTCCTGATGAACCATTGACAGTTTCAATGGGGAAACACGTGTCGAGAAAGAGATAAGGACATTATAATTGAAGTACAATAAGGATTTGTGTATATGATTTGACTTGAAAGATATGAGAAAGAGTTAAGGACATGATATTTGAAGTTCAATAAGGATTGGTACATATGATTTAACTTGAAAGCTATAAGGTGTGAATATAACACCGGGAGGTCATCTTTGTTCAAAAAGTAAATCAGTTTTTTGTTTCGTTTCTATTATATTTCAAGAATAAAAGAGGATGTCAAGAACATCAGTAACATTGAATTGGTCATTTTTTGAAACTGGATTTAATTTCAACTACACAGCACTAACTGGATGGCTCACCTCTGAACATTATAGGACTTAGGTTAGCGCACTTGAGTAATGTGTTCCCAATATTTTTCTTATGCTCTCTACATCCCTTGCTATCCGCTGTGACCGCCCTACCTCTCACTGTCTCTTCTGCTCTATGCATCCTTTGCTATCTGCTGTGACCGCCCTCCCACTCACTGTCCCTTCGGCACGCTTTATCCCTTGCTATCTGCTGTGACCGCCCTCCCACTCACTGTCCCTTCGGCACGCTTTATCCCTTGCTATCTGCTGTGACCGCCCTCTATCTCACTGTCACTTCTGCTTTCTACATCCTTTGCTTTCAGCTGTGACAACCCTACCTCTCACTGTCTGTTCTGCTCTATACATCCCTTGCTATCCGCTGTGACCGCCCTCCCTCTCACTGTCACTTCAGCTCTCTACATCCCTTGCTAACTGATGTGACGGCCCTCTCTGTCACAGTGCCTTCTGCTTTCTACATCCCTTGCTATCCGCTGTGACCACCTTCCGTCTCACTGTCCCTTGTGCTCACTAGATACCTTGCTATCTGCTGTGACCACCCTCCCTCTCAATGTCCCTTCTGCTCTCTACATCCCTTGCTATGCGCTGTGACCACCCTCCATCTCACTGTCCCTTCTGCTCTGGACATCCCTTGCTATCCGCTGTGACCACCCTCCCTCTCACTGTCTCTTCTGCTCTCTACATCTCTTGCTATCAGCTGTGACCACCATCCCTCTCACTGTCCCTTCTGCTCACTACATCCCTTGCTATGCGCTGTGACCACCCTCCATCTCACTGTCCCTTCTGCTCTGGACATCCCTTGCTATCCGCTGTGACCACGCTCCCTCTCATTGTCCCTTCTACTCTATACATCCCTTGCTATCCGCTGTGACCACCCTCCCTCTCACTGTCACTTCAGCTCTCTACATCCCTTGCTAACTGCTGTGACGGCCCTCTCTCTCACAGTGCCTTCTGCTTTCTACATCCCTTGCTATCCACTGTGACCTGCCTCCCTCTCACTGTCCTTTCTGCTCTCTACATCCCTTGCTATCCGCTGTGACCACATTCAGTCTCACTGTCCCTTGTGCTCACTAGATCCCCTGCTATCTGCTGTGAGCACCCTCCCTCTCAATGTCCCTTCTGCTCGCTATATCCCTTGCTATGTGCTGTGACCACCCTCCCTCTCACTGTCGCTTCTGCTCTGTACATCCCTTGCTATCCGCTGTGGCCACCCTCCCTCTCGCTGTCCCTTCTGCTCTCTACATCCCTTGCTATCAGCTGTGACCACCTTCCCTCTCACTGTCCCTTCTGCTCACTACATCCCTTGCTATCTGCTGTGACCGCCCTACCTCTCACTCTCTCTTCTGCTCTATACATCCTTTGCTATCTGCTGTGACCGCCCTCCCGCTCACTGTCCTTTCGGCACGCTTTATCCCTTGCAATCTGCTGTGACCGCCCTCTATCTCACTGTCCCTTCTGCTTTCTACATCCCTTGCTATCCGCTGTGACGGCCCTCCCTCTCACTGTCTTTTCTGCACTCTACATCCCTTTGTATCCGCTGTGACGACCCTCCCTCTCACTGTCCCTTCTTCTCTCTTTATCCCTTGCTATGTGCTGTGACTACCCTCCTGCTCACGGTCTCTTCTACTCTCTAGATCCCTTGCTATCCACTGTGACTTCCCTCCCTCTCACTGTCCTTTCTGATCTTTACATCCCTTGCTATGCGCTGTGTTCACCATCCCTCTCACTGTCCCTTCTGCTCTGTACATCCCTTGCTATCCGCTGTGACCAGCATCTCTCTCACTGTCCCTTCTGCTCTCTACATCCCTTGCTGTACGCTGTGACCGCCCTCCTTCTCACTGTCCCTTCTGCTCTCTAAATCCTTTGCTATCCGCTGTGACTGCCATCCCTCTCATGGTCTATTCTGCTCACTACATCCTTTAATATCCGCTGTGACCACCCTACCTCTCACTGTCCCTTCTACACTCTACATCCCTTGCTATCTGCTGTGACCGCCCTCTCTCTCACTGTCCCTTCTGCTTTCTACATCACTTGCTATCCGCTGTGACCGCCCTTCCTCTCACTGTCTCTTCTGCTCTATACATCCCTTTGTATCCGCTGTGACCACCCCATCTCACTGTTCCTTCTGCTCTCTATATCCCTTGCTATCCGCTGTGGCCACCATCTCTCTCACTGTCCCTTCCACTCTCTACATCCCTTGCAATCCACTGTGACTGCCCTCCTTCTCACTGTCCCTTCTACACTCTACATCCCTTGCTATCAGCTGTGACCGCCCTCCCTCTCACTGTCCCTTTTGATCTGTACATCCCTTGCATACGCTGTGACCACCCTCCTTCTCACTGTCCCTTCTGCACTCTACATCCCTTGCTATCAGCTGTGACCGCCCTTCCTCTCACTGTCCCTTCTGTTCTCTACATCCCTTGCTATCCGCTGTGAGTACCCTCCCTCTCACTGTCTCTTCTGCTCACTACATCCCTTGCTATCCGATGTGACCATCCTCCCTCCTACTGTCCCTTCTGCTCTCTACATCCCTTGCTATCCGCTTTGACCACCCTCCGTCTCACTGTCTCTTCTGCTCTCTACATCCCTTGCTATCAGCTGTGACCACCTTCCCTCTCACTGTCCCTTCTGCTCTCCACATCCTTTGCTATCTGCTGTGACCGGCCTCTCTCTCACAGTCCCTTTTGCTTTCTACATCCCTTTGTATCCGCTGTGATCACCCTCCCTCCCACTGTCCCTTCTTCTCTCTTCATCCTTTGCTATGTGCTGTGACCACCCTCCCTCTCACGGTCTCTTCTGCTCTCTACATCCTTTGCTATCCGCTGTGAACGCCCTCCCTCTCACTTTTTCTTCTGCTCTCTACATCCCTTGCTGTCAGCTGTGACCACCTTCCCTCTCACTGTCTCTTCTGCTCACTACATCCCTTGCTATCTGCTGTGACCACCCTACCTCTCACTGTCACTTCTGCTCTCTACATCCCTTGCTATCCGCTGTGACTGCCATCCCTCTGACTGTCCCTTCTGCTCTCCACATCCTTTGCTATCTGCTGTGACCGGCCTCTCTCTCACTGTCCCTTCTGCTTTCTACATCCCTTGCTATCCGAAGTGACCATCCTTCCTCCTACTGTCCCTTCTGCTCTCTACATCCCTTGCTATCTGCTGTGACCACCCTCCGTCTCACTGTCTCTTCTGCTCTCTACATCCCTTGCTATCAGCTGTGACCACCTTCCCTCTCACTGTCCCTTCTGCTCTCTACATCCCTTGCTACAACTGTGACTGTTCTCCCTCTCACTGTCCCTTCTGCTCTCCACATACATTTCTATCTGCTGTGACCGGCTTCTCTCTCACTGTCCCTTCTGCTTTCTACATTCCTTGCTATCCGAAGTGACCATCCTTCCTCCTACTGTCCCTTCTGCTCTCTACATCCCTTGCTATCTGCTGTGACCACCCACTTTCTCACTGTCTCTTCTGCTCTCTACATCCCTTGCTATCAGCTGTGACCACCTTCCCTCTCACTGTCCCTTCTGCTCTCTACATCCCTTGCTATCCGCTGTGACCGCCCTCCCTCTCACTGTCTCTTCTGCGCTCTACATCCTTTGCTATCCACTGTCAACACCCTCCCTCTCACTGTCTCTTCTGCTCTCTACATCCCTTGATGTCAGCTGTGACCACCTTCCCTCTCACTGTCCCTTCTGCTCACTACACCCATTGCTATCTGCTGTGACCACCCTACCTCTCACTGTCACTTCTGCTCTCTACATCCCTTGCTATCTGCTGTGACCGTCCTCCCTCTCACTGTCCCTTCTGCTCACTACATCCCTTGCTATCTGCTGTGACCCCCTCCCTCTTACTGTCCCTTCTGTTCTCTGCATCCCTTTGTATCCGCTGTGACCACCCTCCCTCCCACTGTCCCTTCTTCTCTCTTCATCCCTTGCTATGTGCTGTGACCACCCTCCCTCTAACGGTCTCTTCTGCTCTCTACATCCTTTGCTATCCACTGTCAACACCCTCCCTTTCACTGTCTCTTCTGCTCTCTACATCACTTGATGTCAGCTGTGACCACCTTCCCTCTCACTGTCCCTTCTGCTCACTACATCCCTTGCTATCTGCTGTGACCACCCTACCTCTCACTGTCACTTCTGCTCTCTACATCCCTTGCTATCCGCTGTGACCACGCTCCCTCTCACTGTCCCTTCTGCTCTCCACATCCTTTGCTATCCGCTGTGACCACCCTCCCTCTCACTGTCTCTTCTGCTCTCTACATCCCTTGCTATCCACTGTGACCACCATCTCTCTCACTGTCCCTTCTGCTCTCTACATGCCTTGCAATCCACTGTGACCACCCTCCCGCTCACTGTCCCTTCTGCTCTCTACATCCGTTGTATGTGCTGTGACCACCCTCCCTCTCATGGTCTCTTCCGCTCTCTAGATCCCTTGCTATCTGCTGTGACCACCCTCCCTCTCACGGTCCCTTCTGCTCTATAGATCCTTTGCTATCTGCTGTGACCGCCCTCCCGCTCACTGTCCCTTCTGCACACTTTATCCCTTGCTATCTGCTGTGATCACCCTCTATCTCACTGTCCCTTCTGCTTTCTACATCCCTTGCTATCCGCTGTGACGGCCCTCCCTCTCACTGTCTTTTCTGCACTCTACATCCCTTTGTATCCGCTGTAACGACCCTCCCTCTCACTGTTCCTTCGTCTCTCTTCATCCCTTCCTATGTGCTGTGACCACCCTCCCTCTCACGGTCTCTTCTGATCTTTACATCCCTTGCTATCTGCTGTGACCAGCATCTCTCACTGTCCCTTCTGCTCTCTACATCCAATGCAATCCACTGTGACCACCCTCCCGCTCACTGTCCCTTCTGCTCTCTACATCCCTTGCTGTATGCTGTGACTGCCCTCCTTCTCACTGTCCCTTCTGCTCTCTACATCCCTTGCTGTACGCTGTGACTGCCATCCCTCTCATGGTCCCTTCTGCTCACTATATCCTTTGCTATCCGCTGTGACCAAACTACCTCTCACTGTCACTTTTGCTCTCTACATCCCTTGCTATCCGCTGTGACTGCCATCCCTCTGACTGTCCCTTCTGCTCTCCACATCCTTTGCTATCTGCTGTGACCGGCCTCTCTCTCACTGTCCCTTCTGCTTTCTACATCCCTTGCTATCCGCTGTGATGACCCTCCCTCTCACTGTCCCTTCTGATCTTTACATCCCTTGCTATGCGCTGTGACCACCCTCCCTCTCATTGTCCCTTCTGCTCTGTACATCCCTTGCTATCCGCTGTGACCAGCGTCTCTCTCACTGTCCCTTCTGCTCTCTACATCCATTGCAATCCACTGTGACCAACATCCCGCTCACTGTCCCTTCTGCTCTCTACATCCCTTGCTGTACGCTGTGACTGCCCTCCTTCTCACTGTCCCTTCTGCTCTCTACATCCCTTGCTGTACGCTGTGACCGCCCTCCTTCTCACTGTCCCTTCTGCTCTCTACATCCCTTGCTATCCGCTGTGACTGCCATCCCTCTCACGGTCCCTTCTGCTCACTACATCCTTTGCTATCTGCTGTGACCACCCTACCTCTCACTGTCCCTTCTGCTCTCTACATCCCTTGCTATCTGCTGTGATCACGCTCCCTCTCACTGTCCCTTCTGTACTCTACATCCCTTGCTATCTGCTGTGACCGCCCTCTCTCACACTGTCCCTTCTGCTTTCTAAATCACTTGCTATCCGCTGTGACCGCCCTCTCTCTCACTGTCTCTTCTGCTCTATACATCCCTTTGTATCCGCTGTGACCACCCCATCTCACTGTCCCTTCTGCTCTCTACATCCCTTGCTATCTGCTGTGACCACCATCTCTCTCACTGTCCCTTCCACTCTCTACATCCCTTGCAATCCACTGTGACTGCCCTAATTCTCACTGTCCCTTCTACACTGTACATCCCTTGCTATCAGCTGTGACCGCTCCCTCTCACTGTCCCTTCTGATCTCTACATCCCTTGCTGTACGCTCTGACCACACTCCTTCTCACTGTCCCTTCTGCTCTCTACATCCCTTGCTATCAGCTGTGACCGCCCTCCCTCTCACTGTCCCTTCTGTTGTCTACATCCCTTGCTATCCGCTGTGAGTACCCTCCCTCTCACTGTCCCTTCTGCTCAATACATCCCTTGCTATCCGAAGTGACCATCCTCCCTCCTACTGTCCCTTCTGCTCTCTACATCCCTTGCTATCCGCTGTGACCACCCTCCGTCTCACTGTCTCTTCTGCTCTCTACATCCCTTGCTATCAGCTGTGACCACCTTCCCTCTCACTGTCCCTTCTGCTCTCTACATCCCTTGCTAAAACTGTGACTGTTCTCCCTCTGACTGTCCCTTCTGCTCTCCACATCCGTTGCTATCAGCTGTGACCGCCCTCCCTCTCACTGTCTCTTCTGCTCTCTACATCCCTTTGTATCCCCTGTGACCACCCTCCCTCCCACTGTCCCTTCTTCTCTCTTCATCCCTTGCTATGTGCTGTGACCACCCTCCCTCTCACTGTCCCTTCTGCTCACTACATCCCTTGCTATCTGCTGTGACCACCCTACCTCTCACTGTCACTTCTGCTCTCTACATCCCTTGCTATCCACTGTGACCGCGCTCCCTCTCACTGTCCCTTCTGCTGTCCACATCCTTTGCTATCCGCTGTGACCACCCTCCCTCTCACTGTCTCTTCTGCTCTCTACATCCCTAGCAATCCACTGTGACCACCCTCCCGATCACTGTCCCTTCTGCTCTCTACATCCGTTGTATGTGCTGTGACCACCCTCCCTCTCATGGTCTCTTCCGCTCTCTAGATCCCTTGCTATCTGCTGTGACCACCCTCCCTCTCATGGTCCCTTCTGCTCTATAGATCCTTTGCTATCTGCTGTGACTGCCCTCCCGCTCACTGTCCCTTCTGCCCGCTTTATCCCTTGCTATCTGCTGTGATCGCCCTCTATCTCACTGTCCCTTCTGCTTTCTACATCCCTTGCTATCCGCTGTGACGGCCCTCCCTCTCACTGTCTTTTCTGCACTCTACATCCCTTTGTATCCGCTGTAACGACCCTCCCTCTTACTGTCCCTTCGTCTCTCTTCATCCCTTGCTATGTGCTGTGACCACCCTCCCTCTCACGGTCTCTTCGGCTCTCTAGATCCCTTGCTATCCAGTGTGACTGCCCTCCCTCTCACTGTCCCTTCTGATCTTTACATCCCTTGTTATGCGCTGTGATCACCCTCCCTCTCACTGTCCTTTCTGCTCTGTACATCCATTGCAATCCACTGTGACCACCCTCCCGCTCACTCTCACTTCTGCTCTCTACATCCCTTGCTGTATGCTGTGACTGCCCTCCTTCTCACTGTCCCTTCTGCTCTCTACATCCCTTGCTGTACGCTGTGACTGCCATCCCTCTCACGGTCCCTTCTGCTCACTATATCCTTTGCTATCCGCTGTGACCACCCTACCTCTCACTGTCCCTTCTGCTCTCTACATCCCTTGCTATCCGCTGTGACTGCGCTCTCTCTCACTGTCCCTTCTGCTTTCTACATCACTTGCTATCTGCTGTGATCGCCCTCCCTCTCACTGTCTCTTCTGCTCTATACATCCCTTTGTATCCGCTGTGACCACCCCATCTCACTGTCCCTTCTGCTCTCCACATCCCTTGCTATCCGTTGTGACCACATTCTTTCTCACTGTCCCTTCCACTCTCTACATCCCTTGCAATCCACTGTGACTGCCCTCCTTCTCACTGTTCCTTCTGCACTCTACATCCCTTGCTATCAGCTGTGACAGCCCTCCCTCTCACTGTCCCTTCTGCTCTCTACATCCCTTGCTATCCGCTGTGAGTACCCTCCCTCTCACTGTCCCTTCTGCACTCTACATCCCTTGCTATCAGCTGTGACCGCCCTCACTCTCACTGTCCCTTCTGCTCTCTACATCCCTTGCTATCCGCTGTGAGTACCCTCCCTCTCACTGTCCCTTCTGCACTCTACATCCCTTGCTATCCGCTCTGACCGCGCTCCCTCTCACTGTCCCTTTTGCTCTCCACATCCTTTGCTATCTGCTGTGACCGGCCTCTCTCTCACTGTCCCTTCTGCTTTGTACATCCCTTGCTATCCGCTGTGACCCCACTCCCTCTCACTGTCCCTTCCGCTCTCTATATCACTTTCAATCCACTGTGACCACCCTTCCGCTTACTGTCCCTTCTGCTCTCTACATCCGTTGTATGTGCTGTGACCACCCTCCCTCTCATGGTCTCTTCCGCTCTCTAGATCCCTTTCAATCCACAGTGACCACCCTTCCGCTTACTGTCCCTTCTGCTCTCTACATCCGTTGTATGTGCTGTGACCATCCTCCCTCTCACGGTCCCTTCTGCTCTATACATCCTTTGCTATCTGCTGTGACAGCCCTCCCTCTCATTGTCCCTTCTGCTCTGTACATCCCTTGCAATCCACTGTGACTGCCCTCCCTCTCACTGTCTCTTCTGCTCTCTACATTGCTGTATGCTGTTACCGCCCTCCTTCTCACTGTCCCTTCTGCACTCTACATCCCCTGCTATCTGCTGTGACCACCCTCCCGCTCACTGTCCCTTCTCCTCTTAAATCCCTTGCTGTACGCTATGACCGCCCTCCTTCTCTCTGACCCTTCTGATTTCTACATCCCCTGCTATCCGCAGTAACCGCGTTCCCCCTCACTGTCCCTTCTGCTCTTTACATCTTTTGCTATCTGCTGTGACCACCCTCCCTCTCACTGTCCCTTCTGCTCTATACGTCCCTTGCTATGTGCTGTGACCACCCTCCCTCTCATGGTCTCTTCTGCTCTCTATATCCATTGCTATCTGTTGTGACTACCCTCCCTCTCACTGTCCCTCTGCTCTCTACATCCATTGCTATCAGCTATGACTGCCCTCCCTCTCACTGTCCCTTCTGCTCTCTACATCCCTTGCTGTATGCTCTGACCACCCTCCATCTCAAAGTCCCTTCTGCTCGTTACATCCCCTGCGATTAGCTGTGAACGCCCTAGCTCTCACTGTCCCTTCTGCTCTCTACATCCCTTGCCATCCGCTGTGACTGCCCTCCCTCTCACTGACCATTCTGCTCTCTACATCCCTGCTATCCGCTGTGACTGCCCTCCCTCTCACTGTCCCTTCTGCTCTCTACATCCCTTGCTATCCGCTGTGACTGCCCTCCCTCTCACAGTGCCTTCTGCTTTCTACATCCCTTGCTATCTGCTGTGGCCGCCCTCGCTCTCACTGTCCCTTCTGCTCTCTACATCCCTTGCTATCTGCTGTGACCGCCCTCCCTCTCACAGTGCCTTCTGCTTTCTACATCCCTTGCTATCTGCTGTGACCGCCCTCTCTCTCACTGTCCCTTCTGCTCTCTACATCCCTTGCTATCTGCTGTGACCTCACTCCCTCTCACTGTCCCTTCTTCTCTCTACATCCCTTGCTACTTGCTGTTACCGCTCTTCCTCTCACTGTCTCTTCTGCTCTCTACATCCCCTGCTATCTGCTGTGACCACCCTCCTTCTCACTGTCCCTTCTGCTCTTTACATCCCTTGCTATCTGCTGTCACTACCCTCCCTCTCACTGTCCCTTCTGCTCTCTACATCTCTTGCTATCCGCTGTGACCGCCCTTCCTCTCACTGTCCCTTCTGCTCTCTACCTCCCTTACTATCCGCTGTGACCACCCTCCCTCTCACAGTGCCTTCTGCTTTCTACATCCCATGCTATCTGCTGTGACCCACCTCTCTCTCACTGTCCCTTCTGCTCTCTACATCCCTTGCTATCTGCTGTGACCTCACTCCCTCTCACTGTCCCTTCTTCTCTCTACATCCCTTGCTACTTGCTGTTACTGCCCTTCCTTTCACTGTTTCTTCTGCTCTCTACATCCTCTGGTATCCGCTTTGACCACCCTCCCTCTCACTGTCCCTTCTTCTCTGTACGTCCCTAGCTATCCGTTGTGACCGCCCTCCCTCTCACTGTCCCTTCTGCTCTTTACATCCCTTGCCATCCGCTGTCACTACCCTCCCTCTCTGCTCTCAACATCCCTTGCTGTACGCTGTGACCACCCTCCTTCTCACTGACCCTTCTGCTCTCTACATCCCTTACTATCCCCTATGACTGCCCTACCTCTCACTGTCCCTTCTGCTCTCTACATCTCTTGCTATCTGCTGTGACCACCCTTCCTCTCACTGTCCCTTCTGCTCTCTACATCCCTTGCTATCCGCTGTGACCACCCTCCCTCTCACTTTCCCTTCGGCTCACTTTATCCCTTGCTATCTGGTGTGACCGCCCTCCCTCTCACTGTCCCTTCTGCTCTCTACAGTCTTGCTATTTGCTGTGACCGCTATCCCTCTCACTGTCCCTTCTGCTCACTATATCCCTTGCTTTCCGCTGTGACCACCCTCCCTCTCACTTTCCCTTCTGCTCTCTACATCCCCTGCTATCCGCTGTGACCGCTATCCCTCTCACTGTCCCTTCTACTCACTATATTCCTTGCTATCTGCTGTGACCGCCCTACCTCTCACTGTCCCTTCTGCTCTATACATCCTTTGCTAACCGCTGTTTCGTCCCTCCCTCTCATTATCCCTTCTGCTTTCTACATCCCTTGCTATCCGCTGTGACCGCCCTCCCTCTCATTGTCCCTTCTGCTCTCTATATCCCTTGCTATGTGCTGTGACCTCCCTTCCTCTCACTGTCCCTTCTGCTCTCTACCTCCCTTACTATCCGCTGTGACCACCCTCCCTCTCACAGTGCCTTCTGCTTTCTACATCCCATGCTATCTGCTGTGACCCACCTCTCTCTCACTGTCCCTTCTGCTCTCTACATCCCTTGCTATCTGCTGTGACCTCACTCCCTCTCACTGTCCCTTCTTCTCTCTACATCCCTTGCTACTTGCTGTTACTGCCCTTCCTTTCACTGTTTCTTCTGCTCTCTACATCCTCTGGTATCCGCTTTGACCACCCTCCCTCTCACTGTCCCTTCTTCTCTGTACGTCCCTAGCTATCCGCTGTGACCGCCCTCCCTCTCACTGTCCCTTCTGCTCTTTACATCCCTTGCCATCCGCTGTCACTACCCTCCCTCTCACTATCCTTTCTGCTCTCAACATCCCTTGCTGTACGCTGTGACCACCCTCCTTCTCACTGACCCTTCTGCTCTCTACATCCCTTACTATCCCCTATGACTGCCCTACCTCTCACTGTCCCTTCTGCTCTCTACATCTCTTGCTATCTGCTGTGACCACCCTTCCTCTCACTGTCCCTTCTGCTCTCTACATCCCTTGCTATCCGCTGTGACCACCCTCCCTCCCTCTCACTTTCCCTTCGGCTCACTTTATCCCTTGCTATCTGCTGTGACCGCCCTCCCTCTCACTGTCCCTTCTGCTCTCTACAGTCTTGCTATTCGCTGTGACCGCTATCCCTCTCACTGTCCCTTCTGCTCACTATATCCCTTGCTTTCCGCTGTGACCACCCTCCCTCTCACTTTCCCTTCTGCTCTCTACATCCCCTGCTATCCGCTGTGACCGCTATCCCTCTCACTGTCCCTTCTACTCACTATATTCCTTGCTATCTGCTGTGACCGCCCTACCTCTCACTGTCTCTTCTGCTCTATACATCCTTTGCTAACCGCTGTTTCGTCCCTCCCTCTCATTATCCCTTCTGCTTTCTACATCCCTTGCTATCCGCTGTGACCGCCCTCCCTCTCATTGTCCCTTCTGCTCTCTATATCCCTTGCTATGTGCTGTGACCTCCCTCGCCTCTCACCGTCCCTTCTGCTTTTAAATCCCTTGCTATCCGCTCTGACCGTTCTCCCTCTCACTGTCCCTTTTGCTTTCTACATCCCTTGTTATCTTTCTGTGACCTCCATCCCTCTCACTGTCCCTTTTGCTTTCTACATCCCTTGCTATCTGCTGTGAGTGCCCTCCCTGGTGCACGTTTCATCACAAACAGGCCAAACCCACTCTTGTAACGATGAATTATGGCCCTACAATTGCCCTAGTCCCAAGACTCTTGAATTCCAAGAAATCAGTTGACCACATACCACCGACCATAAACCAAATTGAACTTAAAATATCTGAAAGTATGGTCATCGCACCTTTATTTCATAATCACATGGTTTGTAATGCGAGGTACAGGGAGGGATACATTACAGTTCAAAAGTCAGGGTGGAAGCCTTGGGAGCGGATGACGCGATGGGGAATGAGTGAAGAGTGTGTGCGTTACAATCACCTTGAGACTCCCCCTGTGCCAGTCTTTGAGCCTACCACGTACACTGTATAATGATTGAGTAGCACTGTTCATAGAATGTAGCTAATTGTTTCTTCGGCTTTAGTTCCCTGGATAAGATGAGCCCAGCAGCACCCATGTGATGGAAGATGGACAGACGGGGCTGGGACCTCCTAAGTCTCCGGGGGATAGCTGAGGGGCAACATGCTCGCTTTGGAAGCAAGGCGACACGGAGCAACACAGGTTTGATCCCGGGTCCACGCTTAGAAACCTCTGGGTGTTAAGAGCGTTATAAATAATCTATCATATCATATCATATCCTCTATGGAGCAGGCCAACCATGTGTAGGGTCGTGCCAACCATCCACACCAGTTACCGTGGTAAATAATGACATCATCTATAATGCTGTGTCTCCTTATCATATCCTGCTTGTGTACTTTTTGGCAGAACGTTCCACGGCAGCAGAGTACTTTGCTGGGGTTTCCTTTTTGTATGGAAATAAACACGTGTTATCCTTGCAAGAGTTTCTTGGGCGTTTTTCCCTAGCGGGCTGTATTTTTCCGGGTGTGAGCGTACAGGGGCATGCCTTCACCGGCACTTCATATAACCTGGTCTGACCACCAGGTTATTCCTTTTTACATTAAATCTAGAATGAGGGATACTTTGCCCAAACCATTGATAACACTTAAGCAAAGCTGGAATTCAGTGGCAAAAACCTGTATCGTATCTTCTATTAAGGATAATTGTGGCTGTGTTCAGTCCACTGATCTCTCTACCTTAGTACAGGCATTTGCCGCTACGGCCGATCCCCTTGCTCCTCTACATTCTAGTAAAGCTCGTAGTCATCCCTTAGAGCTGTGGTTTGATGTGAATTTGAAGGTGTTGTGCCTTCAATGCAGGCAAGCAGAGTTATAATGCCGATCCTCTTACTGTTCGATTGCTAAACAGGGATTTCGAGATATTTCTAAATCTTGCTAGCTTGCTATTTGTGAAGCTAACCGCTGATTCTATACCAATCAGGTTGAAAACTCCCTTAATAAACCAAGGGAACTATTCTCGCTGGTTCTTATGCTCTCATCTAACTCTAAGCCTGCAGCGAGTGTTGTTCTGTCTCAGGATCTATGTGAATCTTCACCAATCAGGTTGAAAGCTCTCTTAATAAACCAAGGGAACTATTCTCGCTGGTTCTTTTGCTCTCGTCTAACTCTAAGCCTGCAGCAAGTGTTGTTCTGTCTCAGGATCTATGTGATTCTACAACCGTCAGGTTGAAAGCTCCCTTAATAAACCAAGGGAACTATTCTCGCTGGTTCTTGTGCTGTCGCCTAACTCTAAGCCTGCAGCGAGTTGTGTTCTGTCTCAGGATCTATGTGATTCTACACCCATCAGGTTGAAAACTCCCTTAATAAATCAAGGGAACTATTCTCGCTGGTTCGTATGCTCTCGTCTTACTCTAAGCTGCAGCGAGTGTTGTTCTGTATGAGGATCTATGCGATTCTCTACCAATGAGGTTGAAAGCTCCCTTACTAAACCAAGGGAAATATTCTCGCTGGTTGTTATGCTCTCGTCTAACTTTAAGCCTGCAGCAAGTGTTTTTCTGTCTCAGGATCTATGCGATTCTACACCAATTAGGTTGAAAGCTCCCTTAATGAACCATGGGAACTATTCTCGCTGGTTCTTATGCTCTCGTCTAACTCTAAGCCTGCAGCGAGTCTTGTTCTTTCTCAGGATCTATGTGAATCTACACCCATCAGGTTGAAAGCTCCCTTAATAAACGAAGGGAACTATTCTCGCTAGTTCTTATGCTCTCTTCTAACTCTAAGCCTGCAGCGAGTGTTGTTCTGTCTCAGGATCTATGTGAATCTACACCCATCAGGTTGAAAGCTCCCTAAATAAACCAAGGGAACTATTCTCGCTGGTTCTATGCTCTCGTCTAACTCTAAGCCTGCAGCGAGTGTTGTTCTGTCTCAGGATCTATGCGATTCTACACCAATCAGGTTGAAAGGTCCCTTAATGAACCAAGGCAACTATTCTCGCTGGTTCTTATGCTCTCGTCTAACTCTAAGCCTAGAGCGAGTGTTGTCGTGTCTCAGTATCTTTGTGATTCACTATCAAGATTTTTTATTCAGAAGATCAAAGATATTCGCTCTAAAAGCTCTAAAACTAATGACTTGTCTGTTGACTATTTCACCCCTGTGCCCTCTCATTCTTGGTCCTCTTGTCCTCTCTTTATTTCTTAGGATGTCCTGGCTACCACAGCCAGGGTGAAATCATCTTCTCCCATAGACTCGATACACCTTTGGGTCCTCAAGGAGTTTATGCCTGGCAACGTCCCTTGGTTTACTCAGGCGACCATTCTTTTGTGTAATGAGGGGCTCTTGTTGTCCCACTTCTAAAAAAAAACCTTCTCTTGACCCCACTATTCCCTCTAATCTCCGGCCTATGTCTCTTCTCACATTTCTTACGAAATTTATTTCTCTGCTTCTGAGCACATTTCTGGAGAATTCTTCTTTTTTCAATCTTATCAATAAGGTTTTCGACCGGGCCGTGGCACTGAGAGCATCCTTGTGTCAGCTATGGACGACCTAGCTCAGCTATCAGATCAGGGTGCAGTGATTCTTTTAGATCTATCGGCCGCCTTTGATACAGTGGTTCATCCCTCTGTGCTGGGTCGTCTGGGCAGGGCAGGTCTTTCAGGTCCAGTCCTATCTTGGTACTCTTCTTTTCCTTCTGATTCTAACACACATTCTTGTGATGTTCCACAGGGTCCTGCTTTGTCCCCGATACTGTCCATTTTCTATTTCCAGCCATTGGTCGATCTCATCCACTCCCACGGCCTCCGTTGCTATTCCTATGCTATATCCTATGCTGATGATACCCAGATTATTATTCAACTTAATCTGGAGGAATCAGATCATTTGTCTCAGTTTAGGGGTGCCTGGAGTCTGTGGGGCAGCGTATGAGCAACAATGCCTGAAATTGAATGGGGACAAGTTGGAAATTCTGGTGGTAGGTCATTCTCCGGTCACCTCGCAGTTGACATCTGCTTTCTGGCCTCCTTCTCTTGGTTCTCTTCCTTTTCCTGCATCCGCGGTGAAGGATTTGGGTGTAAGGCTCGCCTCTTCTCTCTCTATGAAAGCTGAAATTAGTGCTGACTACCAGTCTGAGCACTTCCATCTAAAAATCTCACGTAAAGTATTACCTTTTCTTCCCGCAGCACTGCATGCCGCTGTTGGGGCAGCATAGGTATTGAGACAGGTTTATTATTGTAATTCACTCTATCTGGCTCAACCCCAATACCTTACACATCGGCTGCAACACTTGCAGAACCTTGGGGCTCTGGTGGCCACTGGCTCTCCCTATGGATTCTGCACCTCGCTAGTGCTGCGGTAGCTGCACTGGCTCACAGTCGAGAAGCGGGGTGCGTTTAATTCACTTTGTTTTGTGCACCAAGCCCTTCATGGTCAAGATGCCGAATACCTGGAAGTTGAGTTTCAGTGATACATTCCGGGTCAACATCTCCGTTCTCAAGATAGACGTCTAATTCACTCTCTGCGTTATAGATTGTCTAGAATGGGTGGCCAAGCCTTTTTGGTTGCTGCTGTTAGGTTATGGAATTCTATTCCACAATCTCTTAGGGCCATAGAGAATCCTTTAGCATTTAGACCTACTTTAAAGACCTTTTTGATGTACTCTGCTCTTTTGCTGTCTGTGCCTGTTGGATATCCAGCGCCAAGGTACATCTGATGGAAGTGTGTTTTACAAATTAGTTAACAAAGCATAACATGTATTGGTCCAACATGGGGAAAAACCTTTACAGATTAGCACAACCCCCGAATGATGGTAAATCCAAAGGGGGGGTAGGACTCGGGTATCTCAGCGAAGGAAGCCACGGGTACTCAGTAAGGAACTAACCCCATGCAGGAGATGGGCTTTTATCAAACTGATGGTATGCAAGAAGTAGCAGGAGAGCAGAGACTGCGGCAGGAGACGAGTAGTCCAGCTGCAGGCAACAGAGTACAAGACAGCAGGAAGGCAGATATCTAAGAGGCAAGGAGTGCAGAAAGGACAAAGACTCACAGAAATGTATCACTACATGATTAGCCTAAAGCATTGCCATGTGAACAGTGTCATTGCTACCTGGTCTTTATGTGTGTTGTTTCCATCCAATTCAATCCAAACTGCCATCTTGGTTGTCCCATTGGGAGCAGCCATCTTGGAAAAGACTAGACCATACTGTAGCAATTCTGTAAGAAGGAGAACAAGTTTACAGTGAGCCTTGGTATCACGGCAATGTGACAGTGTGTGTAGTTTGATGCCTAGGTATGTTGTCGTTTGTGTATTTTTTGCTTCAAGATGGGCCAGTATAGTATGCAAGTGAAAATGAGAATATACTTGATTTACGAATCAATGCATTAGTTGCTTTGAACCTTCTGTGCCTTTTTCAAAAGAGTTGCAAAACATGAAGGGTGGTATTGATGACTGATTATTGAATATATTGCCACTGTTATGACAACCACAGGCTAACCCTGAGATTGATTTAGTGATGGGTGCTATGCACTGAATGTGATAAAGCTGCTGCCCTGCACAGGGAAGAGGTAAGGACCCCTGTTCCATGGACACGTATGAGGAGATGTGACACTTTTATGTAAACAGTATCACTGGTGCATCTCCTGAGAATCCAACATCTTCCTGTGTACAGGACCCTGATATATGCTACAGCAATATTCCCTCAAGACTCTAACATCAATGTTCTTATTGTTTCAGTGGCCACCTGCAATACTATCGACATTACTTTGCCTTCATTCATGCCATTGAGGAGATCAACAGAAACCCCGAACTTCTACCCAACATTACCCTGGGCTACAGGATTGGAAAATCATTCACCGGGGAAGTGGAGGCAATAGGGATCACGTTGGAGTTATTATCAGGAAGGTTTGAACCAGTTCCTAACTATGGATGTCATACCAAAGGGGTCCTGGCGGCTATCATTGGCGATGTGACTTCAGCATCTTCTGCCGCCATATCAACTCTCTCTGAGCTCTACAGGTACCTGCAGGTAGGGCAGGGAAGGCATATTTTGTAGAAATCACAGATATGTCAGTAATTAACATTTATGCCCATTATTTACTCCTCTTCGACATCTTTCCGTTGCTCCGGATGTCTGAAAGAAACCTGCACGGAATTCCTCAAAAATGCATGATTATGTTGTTAGTGTGTGTTATGTCAAGCTCTACTGGTGTAATATTGTGCGAGTGCGATTAAAAACAGCCACTCCCATAAAATACGAATGATGGCGTCACTCAGCACTTCTATGAAAGATGGATTTCCACTGTTTAGTTGTGGATATGTTTGAAATAGATAGAGTATGAAAGCATGAAAGAAAAGGCCTGGAGGCGCCCTCCTTTCTGATTCAGACTGTATTATAAACTGGACAAAGTGATCCTGAAAAGTGAGGGGCCTCTAGGAAATCATGGAACACACGGAATAATAGTTGTGTCTTACATGAAGAATAGCAATCTGTAAGAACGAGACAGAGCGCCTAATCGAGGTGTATGTAAAGTCCGTGTCATGACTCTCTTGCTCTAGAGCGTGTAAGTCTTGGTTGCAATTCTTCTTCTTGTCTTTGCCTGTGCTCAATTTTTGGATTTTCTCCTTGAATAAGATTGCTGTGCTCATCGTCACAGCCGGGAGAGGTCTCTACCTGACAGTGTTTAATGTCACTGAGGTAGTTGCAGGTCTTCTTCCCTTGTATGTTCACGGCTTCATCAGTTGCTTGCTCCACGATGTAGGATCCATTAAAACTGGGTATCAGGGATTACTGACTGCCCTACAGTATTGACCACAGAGTCTGCAATGTCCTCCTCCTCACTTGATATGAAGGGTTCCCCCAAAGTGCCTTCCTCCTCCTCACCTGATGTAGAAGAGTAGTGGGTTCTCCTTCGCCGCGGTTTTAGCCCTTGATACTTCTTTTTGGAAAGCAGATACGGTCTGCCTCGAAAAGAAGCCACCATGAATCTCTACAGAGAAAACTCACGATGACCCCCTCCCGCGGCAGCCAATGTTAATAGGGGAAAAAGCCTCTGAGGCACAAAAAACTCCACAAATATGAAGGATGACTCCTGAAGCAGGTCTGTAGAAGTGTGGAGATATTAAAGCAGGATCCAGGAAAGCAACTCCAAGATGACGCGATAAAGGTCTCAGGAAGAAACAGAAGCAGCGTAAGTGGACGCTGCGGAGGAGGAAACACACGAGGAAAACTGACAGGAGAAGCGGCCAGCGGGGGTGAATCCAAAATGGAAGCAGGAAGCGAGGATGAGGGGAGAAAGCAAGAGAGAGAGCGCTGGAAGGTACGGGAGTGGGAAGTCGTAGTGAAGGATAACGCTACTGAGCGCACGCAACAAACGGGATGAAAGTTGCAACGTGCCGACCCGCCGAGATTCGAATGGAGAAATACTCGGCGGGCGGCCATATTGGAGAAACACTAGACTGTGCCGCACGTTGGAACAAAAAGATGGCAGAACAGTCTAATGGCGACGGAACTTCCACCTTCGCCAAACCCTCCAAGCGCCGGTGGTCGTGACACTGGGCTTGTATCAGGTAAGGATAAAATTCCTGAGGAGCCCAGTATCCCCAGCATAAAGGAACGGTTGTGTGAGGCAGCTCTCTGTTGCATCTGGTGTGTCATCTTCTTCACTCGTCTTCAACCTCTCCCACCCTGCCTGGAGTTGGTGAGAAATAAAAGACGCACTAGCCATCAAAGAAGCTACATACTATTGCATCTCTCTTCCACAAACACTAGAAACAGAGTGTGCATCTGTCAATGCCCTAGTGGGAGGAGCCAGGGGCAGTGGCATGCACCATCCGGCAACCACCTCGTGTGGCATTAAATGGTGGTCAGACCCAGGCTGATTGTGCAATGCAAACCGGGCTAGTGGCAAACAATGGAACCAACTCTTACGGTAGCTTTCATTTTGGTTATCTTCTCTTTCAGTATGCTGTTTAGTCATTCACACACTCCACTTGCTTGTGGGTGATAAGCACAGGAGAACTTGTGCTGTATCCCCAATAATGTTGTGGCATGCTGGAACATCTCATTGGCGAAGTGAGGACTGTTGCAGACCGTAGGACTTCACATACACCCCAGTGTGTTGTAAGAAACCTGAAGGCGCCTCACACTCTAGTCCCTGGGGATCAGTCATCCAGATAGTCAGGACACGGCCATCGCTTTTGGATCCATTTCCGTGATGAGGGGTCTTTGGGGAGTAGAAGTGGGACACCGGATGGAGAGATGCGGTATCCCTTTCCCTGTTACACCTTTACCCCATCCTACCAGGTAGAATAGTTAGGAGCTCAAGCCCCCCTTTTCCAACAAAAACACTTTCTCATGGACAGCTCACTGTGCCTGGGTCTCCCTTCCCCATCTTTTAGGCACAGGATAAGTTTGGACCATGGAGTACAGCTCACTCTCCAGCATGCCCAGCACGAGATGCCAGTTCAGCTTTCAGCTATCAGGGCAGTCGATGGCCAAGTCTCGTTTCACTTGAAAGTCTCTTGCCCTTGAGGACCTGACATGTTCAAAATAGTCAAACAAAAAGTTCCTTCAACCAAATAAAAGTTTGTTAGGGTGATAATGATTGACCCCTGGGTACCCCTCTTCTTGGCACTGACCCTTCTCTTATCGTACTCCTCAATTTATATGTCAGTTCTTTTTCTCTATTAACTTTGCATGATAACCTCACCCCTGGATCTCCCTTGGTCAGGCACAGAGCCCTCTTGACTGTCAGTTCTTGGGTGATAGCTTCACCACTGGATCGCCCTCAGTCGGCTCGGACCCTTCTGTCAACACACTGTTTCTGGGGACTTTAAACCGTGTCCCTCTTTACTGGCATCCCTCCTTCAGATTCACTCTTACCATTTCAATGCTTTCTCTTGTAATACTTGCGGGATTCACGTCCCTTACTTTCCTTCACACCGTTTGTAGATCAAAGTTTTTGTACAGGGATTTTGCTTAACCGTCAGTATGACCACTTTGACCTATTTAAGTGGCCCTCCTATGGCCTCCTGGTATTTGTAGTTTCGCTCAGATGGGGATCGACCAGATGACGTGGCCCCTAGGGGACCCTCGCGTAAGGAAACAAGGCACAATTACCACATACAAACTGATACGCCAGAAATGAGGTTCAATTCCCAAAATCTAGGGTTTATTGCAAAGCAAATAATCTCAGTTGGCCAACTGAATCTCACGTCCCGCAACGTGTGTCTCCAGACCCCGAGGGACACAAGAGAGAGAGCAATTTTACAACAGTTACATATATACAAAACGAGCATCTTACTATCAGTTATGACATATTCAATACCGCCTATAATGTATTTCCTTTGAAATGTATTCAATGATTGACAATTATGACAAATATGACACAAATATGACACTTCCAGACCTTCATTTAGCAACAGTTTGTAATCTGAGGACTTGCAGACATTATTCTTTGTTTTACAGAACATACTGCTCTTGTTCTTACAAGCAAGCTACTTACAGGGGAGAGACACATTCCAGGCCTTGCTATCTTCTAGTTTCTATTCGTGTACTAGGGGTCAACTCACTCTCCAGGGCTCAGCAAAGGGGGGCCGTAAAAGAGAGCATAATTCAAGCCATTAATTATTCGTTTCTACCATTTCTACCGCACCAGCGAGACTAGCTGGCACCTGCGTAGTGATTAAATGCCTTATTGCTTACTTCCAAGGACTTGTAAGGGAGGAGATCGGGCATTACTGTCTGGGTTGCCAGTATTGTGTTTCAACATGTATCTTGTGGCCTTGGCTCTTTTGCATGAGCGACAACGGAATAGAATAGACTTACAGCAAAGCAGGTTAACAGAAAGCAAGAAAAGCGAAGATTAATCAAAATGGCGAATTCTATCTCTACAAAATGGATTCTGTCTGGTCATGCTCATGAGTCTGTACCACCGATGCTGAATACATGATGTTGTTGGTTTTCGGCCAACAAAAATATCGCCTGTACTATGGGAGGGTAATTTCTAGACTAACAAACCCTCTTCTTGGCCGTAAGCCAAACACATCATCCAAACATTGCATCCTCTTCCTCCCAGGTACCAGTATCTGATTCCGAACTTTGCATACTACTATAATCATCATCATTATCATCAATGTTTATTGACATGAATTCTTTCACTGTCTTTGTTTCATGAGTGTCCACCAGAGGAGTGTTTTTTTTTGTTACCATATGTATGCACTCCTCACTTATCTCAGTGCAAATTATTGGTAAACAATGTATGCAACAACAACATGTCACGAACATTCCAAGCACTGCTACTAGGATTGCAACCAGATTCCATCCCCATGAGCGCAATGTTTCCCAGAACCAGGAACTTATGTTTAATTCCCAACTGCCTTCTGGGGATGGAGTTCAGAGCTGAAAACATGATTTTTTTTTATCGCTTCAAAAATCGTAGTTGATGATCCCACGATTTTGCAAACTCCCCCACGATCAACCAAAATTATGTCAAGAGCCATCCTATTTTGGAGTGTCATCAATCTAATCCCTTTTTCCTCCAACGTCATGTTGTATAATATGTCTGTTGTCCCATTTATTGTTTTCTCTAATATCTTGGACAGTTGTCTTATATTATAGGAGTTTATTGCTTGGCCCCAAAATGGTATAGATGATTTTGCTATGTCTTCTGAAATTAATCCTCCCTCCTCACTTCGTCGTTGTCTTGATCTAGATTTAGATAGTTTGGCTATGTTGTCCGTTTTTGAAAGAAACACCCCTGGAAGCAGAATCCCCAAATAACACGTGCCTCCCCAATTTCTAGGCAACCAGGGATAAGCTTTGTCTCCACATATGAAATAAACAGGATCACCTATATATACTTGTTCTTCCACTCTCTCGGGGAAGGCTATGTTCATACATCCAGTGACTGTCCTTACCGAATAGGAGCCTTTCTTTTTGAAACAAAATGGAACAGAGCGAGGACTGTAATTTATTGTATAGGAGGGAGGCACTGTATCTTTATTTCCTTCTAGGTTCATGTGAAACGTGATTACAGATGATTTATGGGGCACATAGAATCTATCTTGTGGCATTACTACTGGTGTTATTAGTCTTGGTTTGCGAAATATTAAGCAACCTACAGGTTTCATTA
Source organism: Ambystoma mexicanum (assembly GCF_040938575.1). Lineage (NCBI taxonomy): Eukaryota > Metazoa > Chordata > Amphibia > Caudata > Ambystomatidae > Ambystoma > Ambystoma mexicanum. The sequence goes on from NC_090927.1 coordinate 13,359,641, forward strand.
TTACCTCCTCAAATTCGTCCATATTTGTTCTGTTTAATTGACCCGTTTCACTTTTATCCCATTTTCCATAGTACAATGCACTTAAGGATGCGTAACATGCAGAGCTCAATGGCAGTGGCTGCACATTCCAACCTATTCCTTTTCCCCCATGCTGTGGCAAGTGAGCACACACCCAACAATTGTTTTTTCTCAGAATTGAGTGTGTCATATTTATTTTAAGAAGTAACGTATTATTTCCGTATCCTTCTCTGTGTCTCTCTTCCATTGGGGACAAAGTATAAGAAATTACGTGGAAGGGGCTTTCAGTGGCAGAAATATTTCTAATAGGTAAAAACACTTCTAATGGGTGTATCTCTTCTAGATACCATAATACTAATACCGTCGTTATCGGTGCTAATACACTCATGACACACATGACTATTGTTAAGATCAGCATACAATTTTCCTACAATGTTTTTTTTGTAACCTTACAGGCATCTACAGTTAACTCATTATCAGCAGTGGTGCAGGAGGGGGCAAAAGCTGGTATAGGCATTTTCTTTTTCTCTCGTGTTTCTTGTTCTCCAACAATGTTCGTCATGAATATCTCTTATCTTTGCACTCGTAATGTCAACAAAGTGTTTTGCCAGTTCAGTGTTTGGCCAGTTCTCAGCAGCCTGGATTGTTATACGTTGGGCAAGATTATCGTGCTTCTGCACATTGCTCAAAGAACTCCAGAGCAGTTATCAATGGCCTTCGTACCATATGAGCCCCTCTTGTCCGTGAGGGGTGATCTGCACATGGATTTTCAAAGATAGCACCGGGGAGCCGCGTTCCTTAGTTGCTGGATTTGCACAGCTCCCACGCCTCTCTCCCCTAGGCCTCTGGTTCCCACTTCATCCGTGATGGGAAACAGAGGCAATGAAGAAGAAAATGAAGATTTGATCACTCCTTGTTTCGCGGCCGTAAATTGTACCACCTTGCTCCTGGTACTGTGTGATCAATGAATAGTGCGGGTGCTCTTCCTGGATCAGGCTCAGGGTCAGCCTGAGGCGCAACAATGAGTGGTGGGCGCTAGACTGTTGATGCAGGCTTTATGTTAGCCTGAGGCGCAACAATGAGTGGTGGGCGCCAAAGAGTTGATGCAGGTTTTCTGTCTGCCTGCAGTGTTACAGATTCTGCTGGGTAATGTTGGGGCACTCTTAGCCCTTTCTCCTGTATAGCAATCTTTCCAGGCTTCATTTCAGGATCAGACAGGTTTTGTGGAATCATTTCAGGAGCAGCTGTCTTTTTCTCGTCATCTGGATCAGGCAGTTCTTTCAATGACGATGGGACTTTCTTGGTATGCACTGCATGTATCCACGCTTTTCTACCGTCCACTCGGATTGCAGTCTGTGTTGACAGAAGGATTTGATAGGGTCCACGCCACCTGGGTGCAAGCGATGACTTTCTCTCAAAATACTTCACCAAAACCCAGTCTCCAGTTTGCAGCGAATGCCCTGGACCAGTATATCTGATGGGAAGAGCCTCCTGCACCTGCTGATGAATCAAACGCAATTTCTGTATTAACAGGTTACAATATGTACTGAGCACAGGATATTCAATCTCTCTCAATCGCCTCGGTTGTGGCACACACCAAACATTCACCGGTCTCCCCATCACGACTCGTATGGGGAGAGCCCAGTCCTTGCCTGCACAGATGTGAGCATGCACAATAACGCTAGGGGCAATGCGTCTGTCCAACGCAACTTATTCCCTGCACATATTTTGCTAATTTTTGCTTTCAATATGCAGTTCTGGTGCTCAACAAGACCGGCACTCATCGGATGCCTGGTGCAAAATGCGGGCCATTATCTGACCATATGACCCGGGGCAAGTCAAATTGTGAAAAATACTCTTTTAACATCACTTTTGCAGTGCTCATGGCAGTGCAGTCCTTCAATGGATATGCTTCTACCCACTTACTGAATGCACACACAACCACTAAAATGTATTTCAAGTTTTGTCACCTTTCCATCTCTATGAAATCAAAATGGATTACCTCAAATGGCATAGGGGGGGGTCAACATTTCCTCTTGGAGTAGCTGTTCCTTTTCCAACATTATGTTGCAGACATGTTATACAATTCTGCACCAGTCTCTCTGCATTTTTCTTTATGTGTGTGCTCTGCCATACTGTAGCTAAGTGCTGAACTATTTTCTTTGCACAAATGTGCGTGGGACTGTGGGCCATTGTGACCTTTGCAGTTACTTAGGAGTTGGGCAGCATCCGATTTCTACTTTTCTTGTCCACCCAGCAACCTTCGAAATCCAGTTCTGCAGAGCACTCAGCCCATTCTTGTATTTCATCTGCAGTTGCTTCTGCCTGCATCTCTTTAACAGTTGCAACCCCATCCGCTATCATGCAGGGCACTTCTTCTGATTGTACTGTTAACATCTTGGTATTCAAATCAGTGGCAATTTGTTTCGCAATCCTGTCTGCAAATGCGTTTCCCTCTCCCACTTTACATGTTACTTTCTTATGCGCCTCGCATTTCACTATTGCTAGGCGCTTTGGACACGTACGTGCAGACAACAATCGTACAATCAAAGGCTCATTTTGTATCCTGCTTCCATGTGATGTCAAGAAACCCCTCTCAGCCCAGAGTCGGCCAAAGTTATGTACCACCCCAAAAGCGTATTGGCTGTCAGTATATATGTTTACACTCACATTTTCAGAAATTTCACATGCTCTGGTCAATGCTATTATCTCCGCGGCTTGTGCAGAGTTGTAGGGTATTCTTTTACTTTCTACAATACTTTTTTGTGTCGTAATAGCATAGGCAGCAGTTGATGTGCCATCAGGTAATTTGAAGCAGGAACAATCACAAAACAGTTCTCCATCTGGCTCTTTTTGTGGGGTGTCCATTAAGTCTATTCTTCCTTTCGTTTCTTCCTCAGTAACCATTAAACAATCATGGGGAGGTGATTCACTCTCACCCAATTCTCCATTGGGCAGTGGCATTAGTTCTGCAGGATTCAAAGCGCCACACCTCATAATTTGGATGTGTGGTGCAAATAGGACAATTTCGTATCTCGTCAATCTGGCGGACGTGAGGTGTTGCGTCTGCATTCTATTTAATAGAATGCCTATGGCATGTGGCACCATTAAGATTAACGTGTGCCCCAACACCATTCCTTCAGATTGTTTCACTGACGCAGCAGCCGCTGCAACAGCTCGCAAACAACGTGGTAACGCGCAAGCAACAGGGTCCAGCGTGGAAGAAAAATAACTCCATGGTTATTTCTTCCACCTTGTTCATGTGTCAAAACAGCCAACACGCAGCCTTCATTCTCATGCACAAATAATCTAAAAATGTTTTCATAATTTGGTGTGCCCAACACTGGGGCAGAGCACAATGCAGTTTTGAACAGATCAAATGCTTTCTGGCATTCTTCATTCCATTGCAAAGGTATCACAGCATCCTTTTTTGTTAATGCCACCATTGGTTTCACAATCATCGCGAAGTTCACGATCCACTGCCGGCAATAGGAAGCCATGCCTATTATGGCTCTGACTCCTTTCTGTGTTTTTTGAATAGGCATACCAGAGATACTCTCTATTCTTTCTGGTGTCAGACTTCTCCCTTCTTTCGAAAGTAGGTAGCCCAAATAAGCCACCTCCTTTCGACAATATTGGAATTGCTTCAAACTTGCTTTATGGCCATGCGCTGCTAAGTGTGACAATAACAAGACAGTACTATTTTACAAATCTCCTCTGTATCAGCAGCAATCAAGAAATCATCTATTTATTGTAACAATACGCAACCTGCCGGTAGTTCTAACACATCTAGTTGTTCTTTCAGTGCCCTGCTAGAAATACTCAGACTCTCTGTATATCCTTGTGGAATACGTCTGAATGTAAATGACCGTCCTCCTAACGTGAAAGCAAACTAGTATCTGCTATCTTTGTGTACTGGGATACTGAAAAATGCATTTTAAACGTCTATTACACTAAAATATTCTGCCGAAGCGGGTATCATTGTCAAAATTGTGGTGACGTCTGGGACCAATGGGAATTGAGGGTCTACCACTTTGTTCAATGCTCGTAGATCACTGGCTCTATTTTCAAGCATCCCACATCATTGTCATTCATTGCCCATATACAAGCTGGTACTTCCCTCACCTCCCCCAGCAAAGGTTTGGACAAGAATTCAGACACTGGTACATTCTGCAGCGAAATTGTCAAAAACACTCCATCAGGAGTGCAATGGATAATTGCGCTCAGTTTTTTCAACAAATTTAATCCTAATAGATTTTCCCCACAATTTTCTGTTAAGAGGAATGAACAATATTCAGTGAATGGACCTAATGTTACTGGTACTGATTGGGACACTGGGTTGATTACCGGTGTTCCTGCGAACCCTATTGAAATATTACTTTGCCCTGACAGTGGTATCTCCGGAACCAAGTGGTGGTCTATTGAGCACTTATGCGCACCTGTCTCTACGAGGAAACTGTGCTCCTTATTCCCGACTTTCATTTCTACATAGGGTCCTTTCTGATTCACGGGAATAGACACTGGCTCCGACACCTGTCTTGGGCTGTCCTATTGAGGAAACAACACATCATCCGGTGTGTAATCACCACAATAATATGTATTGGCTTATCCATTGGCTTGTGTGTCAAAAATGTTTGCATTCCTGCCTCATTCTGCCCATTCTGATTTTGGTTATTAGGAGCCTGCCTTTGTTCTTGGCTTGCTTGGCTTTGATTCTGAGTGCCATTTCCTTGAATATTCTGATGTTGCTGCATATTATTTCTATACTGTCCATTTGTTCCTGGGTGTTCCCTATGCGGTCTTCTCTGACCAAACCCATTCCTATTTTGCAAGTGTGGACATTGCGCTCGCCAATGACCCTCCTTTCTGCAACACGCACACTGATTTAATCCCAGAGGCCCTCCATGCATGTTAAAATTACTCCTTCCTTGAGCACTCCCTCTTCCTCTATTGTGTCCAGTCACCTGCTGAAGTAACACTCTCGTTTTCAAGTTCCATTTTAGCGCCTCCCGTATACATATTTCTAATTCTTCACTTGCCTGTTTTAACGGCAGAAGAAATCGCCACTGCACATATGGTACTGCTTCTTTCTTATCCCTTATCCCTTCTCATTTCTTGGTTCCTATACCCTGGCATGGTAAACATTTCAGCATATGCATCATCAAGTTCATTTTTAAATTCAAAAAGCCTATCCACATGTTCTTTTATCTCTTCATTGCTCTCTCTACATCGTGCCAAGGCATTCAAATCCCGCAACTTCTGCGGCGGTACCATCCCAATTAACTGCTTCCATCTTTCCATTAAATATTCTCCCATGCATTCCAACAATACCTGTTTTTCACCCGTCCTTCTAAAATCATACATTGAATCCAGCGTTGCTATTTCATCATTTCCATCTAGATACATCTCTGCCTGTTCTTTCAACTCTCGTTTCCTCTCCTTGCTAACTGCACCACGGGTTACTCTAGTGCACTTACTTGGTGCCATCCCCACTCCTGTTGGATCTTCTCTTATTAGAGTGAAGTCAAGTTCAATGGGCGGAGGGCGAAGGGAAAAATCTTGGGAGTGAGGTGCGGATGGAGCAACCGGAACGGGAACGGGGAGTGGCTGTTGCAGCTGTACTGGTGTCTGAGCAGCAGGGATGGGCTGGGCAACTGAAGGGGGTTGAGCAATGGGCACTGGTGCAGTTCTATTGGCTTCCCTTCTTGGGTGCTCCTTCCTCTGCTCAGTTAATATTTTATTTAGTAGCTCATCTGATGAATGCAATTCTTGTTGAGGATATATTTTGTTTATCCCCAACTGACCACTTCTTTCTGACTTTCTCAAAATATCATCCCAATTCTTTTCATCCAACTCTTTCACTCTTTCTGTTTTTGACTTGTGCCTACGCGCATTTTTCTCCCTGCTTTTCCAACTAAGCATAGCTTCCTTCCTCCAGTCTCTAATTACGTCAAATGTCGCAAGGCGTGCTCTTTTCTTTAACAATATTGATTCCAAATAATCTATTCGCGCAATCTCATAACTCCCATGGTTCGGCCACTGTACATTTTCATCATGTCTGATTTGCCTATGCCAAATTTCACAAAACATTATCGCCCCAATACCATATTTTATATACATCTCATATGCCGGCGACCCCTTGTTCAGTTTCCAAAGATTGTCTACCGCAGTGGGAAAACCCTGCTATGCAGGTAGACAATACCCCAGGCATGTTTTAACCTTACACTGGGTGTTTGATTTTGCAAAACCAACTCTCAACCAATATCAGGGATCTTTTAGGATCGGGACACGACTCACCTGATCAACCAAATCGTCTTTCAAGACACAATCCGTCCATATACTGACGCAACCAAAAATCATTGTGTCTGTGTATCTTGGCTCACTCTCCCTCATTTGGGGACCCTCGCCTCCTTGTTCTCTGGGCAGACACGTCGATCAGGGATCAGCTGTGTACAGATCTGCAAAGGAGTCTCTCATCACTTTCACAGGGGTGCCCCGAACACCTCTTGATCCCGGCTCGACTGTCTCATCCTTGCTTCATTTTCTTCTCTTGCCTTCTTTAAATTACAACGTATGCGATGGAACAAGTGGGGGAGGGTCCCTATTCGGGCGCCATTTGGACGTTGCCCCTCGGGGACCTTCGCATATGGAAACAAGGCACAATTACCACACATGAACTGATACGCCAGACACGAGGTTCAATTTCCAAAATCTAGGGTTTATTGCAAAGCAAATAATCTCAGTTGGCCAACTGAGTCTCACATCCCACAACGTGTGTCTCCAGACCCCGAGGGACGCAAGAGAGAGAGAAATTTTACAACAGTTAAATGTATACAAAACGAGCATCTTACTATCAGTTATGACATATTCAATACCGCCCATAATGTATTTCCTTTGAAATGTATTCGATGATTGAAAATTATGACAAATATGACACAAATATGACACTTCCAGATCCTCATTTAGCAACAGTTTGTAATCTGCAGACTTGCAGACATTATTCTTTGTTTTACAGAACACACTGCTCTTGTTCTTACAAGCAAGCTACGTACAGGGGAGAGACACATTCCAGGCCTTGCTATCTTCTAGTTCTATTTGTGTGCTAGGGGTCAACTCGCTCTCCAGGGCTCAGCAAAGGGGGGCCGTAAAAGAGAGCATAATTCAAGCCATTAATTATTCGTTTCTACCATTTCTACCACACCAGCGAGACTAGCTGGCACCTACATAGTGATTAAATGCCTTATTGCTTACTTCCAAGGACTTGTAAGGGAGGAGATCGGACATTACTGTCTGGGTTGCCAGTATTGTGTTTCAACATGTATCTTGTGGCCTTGGCTCTTTTGCATGAGCGACAACAGAATAGAATACACTTACAGCAAAGCAGGTTAACAGAAAGCAGGAAAAGCGAAGATTAATCAAAATGGCTAATTCTATCTCTACAAAATGGACTCTGTCTGGTCATGCTCATGAGTCTGTACCACCGATGCTGAATACATGATGTTGTTGGTTTTCGGCCAACAAAAATATCGCCTGTACTATGGGAGGTTATTTTCTAGACTAACACAGAGACTCTTGAGTTACCACCCACATGGTGCTAGCTTCCCTCTGCAGCTGGTCTCCCTTTAAAACTTTTTACAGTTCAGTCACAATTCATTGAGTCACGGTTCAAACTTTCCACTTCGCAATTCTCCCTCAACACAGCCCGGTTCTTATCAATTCTCCCCTCGATTCACTGGCTGTGATGAACCGCTTTCCATTTCTCTCCTCCAGAGTCAATGCGGGTACCACGGGCGCTGGAGCTTCCCTTGCTCCTGCTTATCAGCAAAGGATTGCCCCGTCTACCATTGACATCTGCTGTAAGACACTTGCGCTATTGTTTGCGGTCTTATGTCTTTCTGCTCAAAGGTTTCATGGGACTGGGACAAAAAGGGCAATGCCACTTCTCTTCTCGCCACCCTCTCAAATTCCTGCCGCCTTTCTCCTTCTCTTGAACTGCTGTGCCTGATTATCTGTCTCGTTGTACTGTCTGTCATGCTTGCTTGCTCGTACTGTGCTCTCGAGCTTCAAGTTTTATCAATGTGGGGAAGGGAAAGGGCCGTCAGGTATGTGTGAGATTCTGGTCAATTGCCTGACTTTGCCTGACCGTTCTATTGGGACATGTCAGGTAAATGGATCTGGTGTTAGTTTGTTGGCTTTTGTGTTGTGGGAAAGTGTTCATGTCAGAAAAGGGGGGGTCCTGATTTTGATTGTCCTACATGAGAGGATGGGGAAAAGGTATCATCAGAGTCCCACTCCCACTCCTCGGTGACCCACAATCCAGGGCTCCTCCTTTATATTTTTAGGACAGTGTCTAGCTAGATGTGTGATTTCTCTACAGAAAAAACAGATCAGAGCAGATGGTTTGCTTCCTTTTACTTCCTTTCTTCTACTTTCCTCTTTCGGCTTTGGGTCAGTTTTCCTGATTTCTATTCTCTCTCTCGGTACCCCTACCTTGCTCTTGTATGACCCCCCTTTTTTGTCTATTCCTTGGGGTTGAGTTTGATGGATGTGTGTATGATCTCTTTGATCCTCTTATCGATGGGCCAGGTTGAAATGTTTACCAGCATCTGAATGGTGTTGCGCTATTTCAATGGCCATGGTCAGGTAGACCAATAGCTGGGATGAACAGCATTCTTCAACACCTAGGAATTTATGTTGATTTCTTCCTGAAACCATTAATCCAAGACACAGAGATGTACAGCCGTGGCACAACACACTTTCTGCAAATACTGAAGTCAACAACTTTTTACCAAGACTACCTACTGTTCACTATAGATGTGAAAAGTTTGTACACTTCTATACCTCATGAGCTAGGAATAGAAGCAGTTGAATGGATGCTTTTAGAAGCATCGGAGATTAGAGCGAGAAAAGAATGTGTCCTTACGCCACTCCAATTTATAGCGGAAAACTCTTATTTTCAATAAAAAGATCACTACTTCCTACAAATTTCCGGCACGTCCAACATATGCTAACTGCTTCATGTATAACTACAAAATGGATCATGTGCTGCATAAACCAGAATGGAAAAAGTACACCCATGTATGGTTCCGATACATTGATGACATTTTCAGAATTTGGTCAGGAACGGAGGCAGAATTTCACAACTTTTTCAATTATCTTAACAACATCGACAGCAGGATCCAGTTTACCAGGGAGGTTTCCAAAACAGAGATTAATTTCTTGGATGTGAAAGTGAAAGTAAGCCAGGAGGGCTACAACACCAATCTATTTTGCAAACCTATGGACAGGAACAATCTGTTGCATCGTTTAAGCTTCCACCAACCAAGCTTAATTCGTAACTTACCCTACAGTCAGTTACTATGAGTGAAGAGAATTGTTAGTGACCCCAGTGATTATACACAACAACAAACAGAGATAGGAAACAAATTCCTCGCACAAGGTTACAGAAGAGAGGAAATCGAATCTACAACACAGAGGATAAACACAATAGACCGTGAAACTTTATTTGCGGTCAAAACTAAAGACACAAAGGAATTGAAATCACCAGTCTATGTATCCAAGTATTCGGTACAGAGCGGTAAAATCAAGAACATTATCAAAAAACATTGGGGATTTTTAAAAATGATATAAGAGTACAACATTTGTTCCAGGAACATCCGATTTCTGCCTTTCAGAGGAGCCGTAATTTACGAGATGAATTGGTAAGGACCAGACCACCATCTAAGGAACCATTGACACAACGCACAGGAACATTCCCTTGTTTACATTGTACTAATTGTAATTTTGTAATGAAAGGTGACACTGTTTACCACCCACGCACAGGCAAGAAAATCATTCTTAAGACTTTTGGTACATGTGACAGCATTAATACTATTTATGGAGTTAAGTGTCCTTGCGGACAATATTATGTTGGTAAGTCAATACGACCAGCGAAGATGCGTTGAAACGAACACTGCTCATGTGTCACGAATGGCAACTTAAATTCAGCAGTGTCATGACACTGGATAAATAAGGGACATAACTTGGCACAGATTATGTTTCAAATTCTGGAAGTTGCCTCAAAAAACAATACACATGAAGATATCATTTTGAGACTGAACAGAAAGGAGACATTTTGAATAGACAAGCTGGGATCTTTAACCACCCCGAACGAATTGAATGAAGAGATTAATTTTCAATGTTGCATTTCAATTTTGTGCATATTGTTCTGGCTCATTGCGATTGGGGTTTTGGGATGTAAATGCACTAACAACAGTTTTATTTTCAGGATGTACACACTGGTTTAATAATATGTGAAAATCAAGATGCAACATTAATTCTTATCTGTATCTTAATTTGTGTCTGTATCTCTTTTCTCTCAGAGTGGGCTGACCCCTCCTCCTCCCACCCGGCCTCAACCACTCAACTCCTCTTCCTTGGGGACCTCAACATCCACCTTGATTCTCCCTGTCCCTCATATTTGCTCTTTCTCGACCTCTGTGATTCCCTCTCTCTCTATCCTCCCCTCTGGCCCTATGCATTCTGCAGGTCACACACTTGATGTCTTAATCTCCTCTGGCCTCCCCCTCTCTATCACGCTGACTACTCCTCTCTCCTGGAGTGACCATTGCCTCCTCTCCTCTCATCTTTCACTCTCTTCCCCCCAAGCCAAACCTACCCCAACACTGCCACCTACTTTCTCGGACATTCATCCCATGAAGCGCGTGTCAGTTGAGGCTTTCGCTGCCACCTTCTCAACCCCCCTCCTCCTCTGGCTGACTCACACCCTGATACAGCCCTGTCCCTTCTCTATTCTTCTATTTCTGACACTCTCGATGTTCTTGCCACTGTCATGAGGATCCGTTTGAAGTCTAAAGCCAAGTGCAATTCTTGGTATGACTCCGACCTAGCTACACTTAAACGTAAGTGTAGAGCGGCTGGGAGGAAATGGAGGACTTCCTGCTCATCCTCTGACAAACTGGCCTGTCGCCTGCTACAAAGGCAATACTGACTCTCTGTCCTCACCAAGAAGAGAGTCCACATCCAAGCATGTGTCTCGGCGGCATCTAACAACTCGGCCGAACTCTTTAAAATCGGCAAGGAGCTGGCCAACCCTGCTGCAGTCTCTACCCCCCTGTTGCCTCCCAGGCTCTCTGCAATTCTCTTGCCTCCCATTTTATCTCAAAAACTCAGGACATCCTGTCCACCCTCTCCTCTCTAGCCCCTACGCTCCCCTCATCATTTGTACTTACTGACCTTCCTTCAGTCACCCCTCCACCCCCCTTCTCGGCATTTCCTCTTTTCTCCCCTAATGAGGTTGCTAGACAAGTCTGATCTATGAAAACCTCATCAAAACAGGTTCATCCCTGTTCCTCTAAAACCATCAAGGACCACATTGACACCCTCTCTCCAGCACTTGCCGATTTCTGCAACCATTCTTTTGCCTCTGGATCCTTCCCCACCTCTCTGAAGCACTCCCTTGTGCATCCTCTTCTCAAAAAACTCAAAGCTGATTCTTCCTGTCCTGCTAACTATCGCCCCATTTCCCTTACTCCCTTTCTGTTCAAACCCCTGGAAAAGCTAGTCATCTCCCAGCTTAACCTTCACTCCGATTCTGTTGGCTGTCTCCACGACCACCAGTCTGGCTTCAAAGCAGCCAGAAGCACGGAAACTGCTTTCCTGAACATCCGTGAAGACCTGCTCTCCAACCTTGACTCAAACACTCCCTCTGTCCGCACCCTACTTGATCTCTCTTCTGCCTTTGACATGGTCAGCCATACCATCCTGCTCAACCGTCTCCGCGATAGCCTCGGTATCACTGATCACGCTCTGGCCTGGCTGACCTCTTTCCTCTCCGATCGACCCTCCCAAGTCCAACTGGTGTCCTTCCTATCATCTATCTTCCTCTCTACTTGTGGTGTACCCCAGGGGTGTAACCTCTCGCCCTGGCTTTTCAACCAGTACCTGGCAACTATTGCCCACTGCATTGCCATTTTCTGCTCAAATTTCCAGTGCTATGCTGATGACTCTCAACTCTTTTTCAGACTGCCCTCGGCAATCTCCTCCCCCTCTCTCATCGCTGATTGCCTTACTGCCATTCAAGATTGATGTTCCACCAATGATCTTTGTCAGCAAGAATGAGATCCTCCTCATCGGCACACCTTCTCCATCCTTTCCCCTCACTCTCTGGCCAGCCTCCCTGGTCCTCCTCCTACTCTCACTTGCACTGCTAAAAATCTCTGGGTCATCATTCATTCCACACTTTCCTTCTCCGCCCACATCTCTGATGTCTCCAAAAAGTCTTACTTCCTACTGCACCTCAGAGGTGCTCTCCCTTTCCACTCCTTCCCCCAGAAGCTCATGGTCTCCCAAGCTCTGGTTCTCTCTAGGTTGGACTATTGTAACAGGCTTTTTCTAAATCTACCTGCCTCTACTCTCCACCCTCTGCAACTCGTCCAGAACAGGACTGCGAGACTTGTCCTTGGCCTCAAGCCCTGGGATCGTATCTCTCCAGCTCTGAAATCTCTCCATTGGCTCCCAGTGGATGCAAGGATTAAATTCAAAACCCTCTGCATTGTTCACAAGGCTTTCTGGGGCCTGGGTCCAAAATACCTTCAGCTATCCCTCTGCAAATACCACCCCCCTCGAGCTCTTTGCTCCTCTACCTCTAACTCCCTCAGGGTCAGTTGTTTTTAAAAGAAACGAGCTGGGGGCTGATCTCTGTCTTCGGCTGGGGCCTCCCTCTGGAACAGGCTCCCTGCCACTCTAAAACTTGAGGAGAACCATCTCCGGTTGCGGAAGCACTTCAAGACCTTCCTCTTTGCTTCTGCCTTCACTCCCCCTCTCCCCTGCTGATCTGTTCTCTCTTGGCACTGTGCACCTGGCCACCCTCTGTCCCCTGGGCCCAGGTACCTGCTCACCCTGCAACCCTCCCGCACTGCCTCCAGGCCATCCCTTGGACTGGGGTCTGTATCTGTACCCATACAGTCCCCACTCTTCCTTCCTCGTACTTATCTGACCTACCCTGTCTGCTTCCCTAAACTCAGCACTTGCCACTTGCTGGCTGCACTACCACTTTTGTGTTTGCTTTTATTGTTTATTTATTTGTATTTATTTCTGTTCTCCTTTTGCTCTGCACTGTCCACTTCTCTCCCCTTCCATGCACTTTTCCCCTCTCCCATGCACTTGCGCGTTCTCAACGTCACTGGGCCTAGTAAGATCGTTGTTTTGTTTCTCCCCTGTTTCCCCTCCCTTGCCTTGTCGCGCTCTGAAACACATGTGTATGAGTGCAATAGAAATAAAATATCAATATCAAAATCAATCTGTACTCTGAACAACACATATGATATATGACATTAGTTACACTATACTAGATATTGAGACTCAAACATTGTAGAATTGCGACATGTATGCAAAGAAGCAACATTACACGCCGCAACAGTTATCCAGGTGGTCCGTCCCGAGCACCCAGATTGGACTTTTGGGACGCGAGGTGCCGTACACACGACACCTCTGCCACACTTGGTGATTGCCATTAAGAATTGCGAGTTACATCTCCCTTAGCGCTCTGGTTGTCATGGTGACCAGGCTCTTGGCAGGACTCGATTTTAAAGCGAGCCACGCCCGGGCCCCAGGATACCCATGATGGCCTCCTCTCAATCAGAGAATGCATAGTAATGTTCTGAGTAGATATGCAAACACGGGAATGCACAACTCATGCACAATAACATAATAACACTGTAGTTTTTTTCACCGCTGCATGCGCATGAATACCAATTAAAGTAGTCCATAAAAGAGTGCCGTTACCTAGGTAACGTATCCAACAGGAACTCTGTGCGTGCTCATGGTACACTGCACGAGTGGACACCAACGGGAGCAGGTAAGCAAGGGAGAATAGAGATTAAACAAGCTCCGTTTACATGGCATAGTGACTCAAAACTAACCTCGCACATATGTTTACATTAGCTGCTGTGACTGCTACGGCAATACACGGCGAGATACGGAATACTAAGCGGAAACACGCCCTTTGATACATTAACGCGAGAGAGAAAGTCACATCCACATTCATGAGATTGGTGCAACACATTCTGAAGGACAGGTAACATTGATCATATAATCATACACGCTTTGACAACACATAAACAAATATAATTTCCCTCTTTTTGGGTATTTTACAATTGACTTGTTCCTTTTATGTTCTTTATCTTTTGATTACATGTGCTGACAGCATTATGAAACATGGAACGTATGGTATGTGCGTTATGTTATTATCTGCATATTGTGAATTAATATTAACATTGAATTATGTGTGTTAAGGTTCGCCCTGACGAGGAGATATTCTCTGAAATGCATAGGCACAGGAACCTATAATTGTGGATATGCTGATTTCTGCCTCACTAAGAAGAGATGAGTGAATACAACTGAATACAGATTATGTTGAAAGGATGTAGACTATGGGCCTCATTCCGAGGTTGGCGGTAAAGGGTTAATGGCACCGGTAAGGGTGCTGGTGCCGTTAACACCTTACTGCCGCATTACGAGGTCCTTTAGCGGGTCCCGCTAAGAGCGGCTGGCACCCTCACACCGAATTTTGAACACTTGACATTCCCAGGTCTGAAGTGAGACAGGTGCGCCAGGACCGGAGTAAACGCGGTTACCGTGTTGCCCAGCCACGGCGACGATCTTTGCAGGTTTGATGCATTTGCCCCTGAAGCCTGCTGCAGTGAAACTGGCCTGATCCATCCATCAGGAGCGGAGAAATCCCCACTGTCCCGTTTGGGAATCCTCACTGTATCTTCGGAACTGAAAGCCACAGAGCCGTCATATTGCGGCAGTAGAACCTGCAACCGAAGTGGACTCGACTGGCAAAGTTTGGTCCGGAGTGCGACTGGGGTTGGTGAGTAAACCTAACCCTAACCGGTATCCCCTAGGGACTCCATCCATTATTACGCACAAGTGGCCCCTGGGGGTCCCTCTCGTTTCCACTGCTAGTACGAACTAGCAAACTATTCCCGAACCTTGGAATCACCTCTGCCTTCAAGTGGAGGCCCTCCTCCCATAGTGGAAATCTATTCTTCATCGCCTCACCACCTTCCTGTGCTGCTAGAGACCCTTGAAGAGACCCCGTTTTGCCCATTGGAACAACCGCGTGCACATGCACTGCATGTACTATTGAGCATAAGGCTCCCCTCTTCTTAGGGTCTGGACTGCCTTAGTTAGGTGTGTATTTGATGTGGAAGGGGACTAAAGACTATCTGCACTGCCTATTTTCCTTCCCCTCTAGGTTGTGAATATTTATCGTGCCTGTAATGCTTTAGACCCCAATGGTCTTGTATATATCTTGTATTGATTGTGTTGTGTTGGTTTGATAGTATTGCTGTGATTCTTTTACTGTGTGTTGAGTTACAAAGGCCTTGTGATAAATGTGTTTATATATTTGATATATAGACATGTCTGGGAGTAATTTTTAAGTGTCCTTGCTCTGTGTGCTCATTGAGGTCTTTTAGTCACCCTCACCCCTCCTGAGACTTAGGGGGTCATTACAAGGTTGGAGGTAGCCATGCCGCTATTTGCGGCATGGCTACCCCCATTTCGCCGACCGGGTACGGGTTCCCTGAATGGGGAAATACCAGGCCATTCAACCTTGGAGGGCCCGGTATTTCCCCATTCAGGGAACACATCCCCATTCCCATTCGAGCCCCCATAGGGCTCGAATGGGAATGGGGACCAGGCTAACAACGGACCCGTTAATAACAGACGTTAATTGACAGCAGACTCTAGCTACCTTGATTGGTCTGGCTTTTCCAGAGGTTATCCTGTTCCAAGAAACTAGGCTGGCCTTTTGAACATCTGCCCACCAGGTCAGAGTTCATAAATCCATCTTAACAAATTGGTGTACAGCGGTGGGATAGGACTGAAGGTATCCAGTGTTGCACACTAGTGAAGGCATTTCAAGTTATTCCTACCAGGACACATAGTGAATTGTTGTAGTATAACTGAAAAAGGCCATAGAACTATCTAACAAAATGGAAACAAGTACCTTGTTAACCTTAAATGTTTCTAAATCTGCAACATTAAGAAAGATGTGTGCTGAGAGGGGTTTACCTGCTCAAGGCACAACAATGGAAATGAGTCAAAGAATCATGGAATGGCAAGAGTCACAACTCAGTGCCATAGCTCCTGAGGAAAGTGCAGAAGGAGGTGGGGCTGCTCTCACTGGCAGAACTGGCAAGTCTGTCACTGCACTTATCCATGGGACCCATGAGGATTTAGATGATGTGATGTCCAATGTTTCCTCTGCCAGTGCTGATGCTGAGGCCGTGCTGGAATTCAAGAAACAAGAAATGCTGTTTAGGCAGAAGCAGCTTGAATTGCACATGGCTAAGCTGAAGATAGAGCAGGCAGAAAAACAGAAAGATAGGGATCACCAGCTGGAACTGGCCAAGCTTCAAGTTTCCAATGGATCTACGGGTCCTGGACATGGGTCTGGGTCCTCCTCTCATCCTAGGTTTCCTAAAGATCTGCTCAGTGTGCATGATGAAAGGAATGACATTATGGACTGGCTAAATACTTTTGAGTATGCTTGTGAAGTTCAACAGGTTGACAATGTGGGTAAAATTGCCTAGTTACTTAGCAGACTGCCCCATTCTGTCTTCAGTGTCATTATGGAAATGTCAAAAGCTGAGAGAGCAGATTTTGCAATGTTGAAGCAAACTCTCATCTTAAAGTTTGGAAAGACTCCTGCCCAATACTTGAAGAGATTCAGAGAGTACAAAAAGAAAGAAGGAGGTACGTGGGTGTCTTATGTAAATGAGTCCTTAAAAACTTGACTGGCTGGGTTGAAGGTTATACGGTCTCCACCTTTGAGGGTATGATATGTATTGTCATGTTTTAACATCTTTTTGCATCTTGTTCCCCTGAGCTTAAGCAGCATTTGGTGGATTCAAAGGAGATAGATCCTAAGAAGCTAGCCATATCAGCAAACTTGTGGGTGTCACATAGAATGTCCCATAAGGACAAGACTCATCCTCGTAAGCAGTAGGAGGGGAAAAATCCCAAAGATAAAGAGGGTGGGGATCTTATAAAGCGTCCCCCCAGAAGGGCCACAAAAAGAAAAATAAGGGTAAATCACAAGAGAACTAACAGGGTAGTGGAGGTTATCCTCCAAAACAGAACTCAGGTTACAGTAAGCCTCCATATGTCACCAGAACCAGTGGATATTGTGTGGCTTGTGGAGCAAGTGACCGTGTGGAGGGGGATCCCAGATGTAAGGTCAAAACATTGGGGGTCCACTCTGCTAATCTGGCCTTCTCCTCCTATGAGGAAGAAGAGATTACAGGAGCATCCTTCTCCTCAGATACCTTCCCCAGTGGGATAGATTCAGAGGTAGTTTTACTTTCCCTGGGTTCCTGGGAGCCTAAAGTCTCAGATGCTTATGTTAGGATTCCAGACAATACCAAGCACTACTTTAAGGACAGTGTGCTGATCAATGGAGTTGATACTCCAGCTCTTAGGGATAGTGGGTGTAGTCAAACTGTAGTGGACTCTAGCTTGGTAGACCCATAGGATGTTGCCAGAGCTCCTCTGATGCCCACTAAGTTGGCTCATGGCCCACCTCTCCAGTTCCCAGTAATACCTTTAAATCTTACTTTCAATGGTATAGTAGTCAGCATTCCAGTGAGCGTTCAGAGAGATGTCCCAGGAAAGGTCTTGCTGGGAAATGATCTCAGAGCTTTAGGGCTTGTGGGAGATACAGCTGAAAGACCCTGCACAAGGTCTCAAACAACGGCAGCACTGGCCAAGACCACTGCAGTGCCCCAGCCAAAGAGGAAACCCAAGGCTAAAGGAGTCAGAAAAAGCAAAAGAGGGAAAGAACATATTCCCCCTAACTCCCTTACAACTGAGGTGGCGGTAGTTGGTCAAACACCAGAACCGGACGAGGTAGAGGTGTTGCCTGTAGTATTTGATCCGAATGACCATCCTAAACTAAAATATTTGTTATTTGAAGGTGGTCCTGACAGAGAAGAATTCAGTAAAGGCCAACGTGAGTGCCCATCTCTGGAATGCCTAAGGAGACAGGCCTGTGCCCAGCTTGAGGGTGAACCCCCTGAGACACAGCGGAATTATTGGGAAGGTGGGCTCCTGTACAGTGAGCCTATAGAGTCTACAGAAGGAGACCATAGGAGGTTGGTGGTTCCCCTTGCTGTAAGACCCTTCCTCCTGCAGCTGGTGCATGAAGTGCCCCTTGCTGGTCACCTTGGAATCAAGAGAACCAAGCAAAGGTTATCCATGCACTTCTACTGGCCCAAGATGGGGGTGCAAGTAAAAAGTCACGGCAGGTGTTGTGCCACCTGCCAGTCATCTGGTAAGAGTGGCTCAGCAATCCAAGCTCATTAGTACCACTCCCAGTTGTGGGTGTACCATTTGAAAGGGTGGGGATTGACATTGTTGGTCCCCTTGACCTCCAAACAACCTCAGGCGATAGGTTTATCCTGGTGCTGGTCAACCATGTAACCAGGTATCCTGAGGCCATCCCATTAGAAACTGTGACTGCCAAGTCAGTTTCAAAAGCTTTACTTAGCATATTTACTAGGGTTGGCTTCCCTAAAGAAGTTGTATCAGATAGGGGCAGCAACTTTGTGTCAAAGTATATTCAGGCCATATGGAAGGAATATAGTGTCACCTATAAGTTTTCATCTGCATACCACCATAAACTAATGGTCTAGTAGAAAGGTTTAACAGGACCTTGAAAAGTATGATTGGGGCTCTGGAAGAACCATGCTTATTGTTTGCCTGCAGAGATGTACCACAAGAGGGTGTTGGCTTCAGCCCCTTTGACAAGGAGGGATGGGAGATGCCCACTCTGCCTATTACTACCAACATAGTGGACTATGTGCTAGGGCTCAGAAAAAGGATGGTACTTCTGATGGGTCTGGCTATTGAGAAGCAGAAGGCAGGGCAAGCACTGGTGAAACATTGGTATGACCAGAAGGCTTCCCTCATCACTTTCACACCTGGTCAGAAAGTCCTGATCATGAACCCTATAAGGCCTAGAGCTTTGCAAGACAAGTAGTCAGGCCCTTACACAGTGGTGGAGTCCTGGGTGAGGTCACCTATTTAGTGGACCTTGGAAGGGCTGGACAGGCTACAAAAGTGTTCCATGTGAATAGACTGAAGGCTTTCATCCTAAGAGTTGAAATCGCTGCACTGCTACTGGCTTCAGATGTTGAGGAAGAGAAGTCAGAACCTCTCTCTGACCTGTTCCAAGGCAGTCCTTCAGACATCTCCATTGAGGGTGTCCAAGTGGCCCCTCACCTGACTTCTGATCAACAAGCAGAGGTGAAAAGTTTGCTTAGGCAGTTTCCCCCCTTGTTCTCAAAGTCCCCTGGTTTGACTCTGTGGTGCAAACATGATATTGACACAGGAGACAGTGTACCTACCAAACGTAGGGGATACAGAATGTCAGACAAAGTAAGGTCTTACATGAAGACAGAGGTCAACAAAATGTTGGATCTTGGGGTGATTGAACCCTCTAGTAGTCCTTGGTCCAGCCCAGTGGTATCGGTTCCAAAAGGAGGAACCTCTGAGTTGAGGTTCTGTGTGGATTACAGGGCTCTGAATGCTGTCACATAGACAGATGCACCCCCCTTGCCTAGAACAGATGAGCTGGTGGATACTTTGGGAGCCTCCAAATACCTCAGCACATTTGACCACACTGCAGGCTATTGGCAAATAGCTCTTGCAGAACATGCCAAGGAGAAGACAGCTTTCTCAACACCAGAGGGTCTTTACCAGTTCAGTGTAATGCCTTTTGGGTTGAAGAAGGCCCCTGCCACTTTCCAGAGGCTTGTGAATCATGTGTTGAATGGGTTGGATGAATTCTGTCTTGCATATCTGGATGATATAGCAGTTTTCAGCGCCACCTGGGAAGACCATGTGAAACACCTTAGGATTATGTTACAGGCTCTTCAGAAGGCCCACTTGACCATAAAGGCCAGTAAATGCCAGATTGGACAAGGATCAATGGTCTAACTTGGACATGAAGTAGGTGGAGGGAGGATACAGCCTCTACCCAGTAAAGTACAAGCATTACAAGACTGGCCTACCTCCACCACTCAGACCCAAGTGATAGCCTTTTTAGGACTCACTGGGTATTACAGAAATTTCATGGCAGACTATGGCACCATAGCTGCCCCTCTGACTGCTCTTACTACTCCAAAGAAACCCAAGTCTGAAGATACCAAGAGACTTCAGACCAAGATCAAGGCCTCATTCCGAGTAGGGCGGTAAGGGATACCGGGCACCATTAAGGAGGCCAGTGCCGGTAATCCCTTACCGCCCTACTACGGGGTCCCTTAGTGGGTCCCCCGTTTAACGCCTGGTCTGACCAGGCGTTATGGACGGGACCCGTTAAGGGACTTCAGAGCTAATAACGGTACCCCAAATTGCGGTACCGTTATTAGCTACTTCCCCATTCCCATTGAGCCCTATGGGGGCTCAATGGGAATCGGGAATGGCTTTTTCAATGGGGACTTACCGGGCCCGCAAAGGTCGGACTACACAGGGTAAGGAACACCCTATTGGCTTCATTAGTCGCCAGTTTAAGGACAGAGAGCTCAGATGGTCCACGTAGAGAAATAATGTTTCTCTGTTGTGTGGGCCCTAAGGAAGCTGAGGCCCTACCTCTATGGGTCCGACTTCACTGTGCAAACTGACCATAAGCCCTTAAAGTGGCTCATGAACATGAAGGGAGAGAATCCAAAATTGCTCAGGTGGTCCATAAGTCTGCAAGGCTTTGACTTCACTATTGAGCATAGGCCAGGAGTCGAACATAGCAATGCTAATGGGTTGTCCAGAATGTTTAACCGACCTGAACATGAGACTCATCCAGGGGTGGAATAAGTCCCGCTGTCCTTAGTCTGGGAGGGGCGAGTGTTAGGAAAGATTTAATTTTATATGTAATTTTCCCTCCAGTTGTACACCCCCAAAACTTTTGCTGCTGTTTAAACACATTAGTCTGACTTTGCCAGAGAAGCGCAGCCTTCAGCTGCACTCCTCTGGGCTTTCGCTCACTTTTTATGGGGAAACTGACATGCCCTTAAGACAGTCAGTACTGGGAGACTTTGTTTCCCTTAGTCCTTTTCCAATGTTGCAACATTTCTGCAACATGTAACAAGTGCACAATGTACCTTACAGTGCAGTGCACTTGGGTCTCTTAGTCAATTACAAAGACCCTAGATACTCTCGTACGACTTTTTGGGAGATGTGCATTGGGAGATGTGCAGATGTGTCATTGACAGGGCTGGTGGAAGCTTATCTTTTCATATAATTTTAACCCTTTCCTGCCATTTAAACCGTGTTAACCGCGTTTGGCACGAATAGGTGGCCTTGCTCCAAAATGGCCATTCCACAAGATTTTCTTCCTGTCCTTCGGCCAACTTGGCCCTTTTGCCTTCCCCAGTTTGAGCCGACCTCAGTCAGTCCTTATTTGATCATGCAGTTTCCCGCAAAACACCAAGCTTTCGTGGGCTTCTGCATGCATTGTGTGTGTGCCTCCAGGATGTGGGCTGGGGTGTCTGTCCCCAATACACATCCTGGCTGCCAGAGAGTCTGGAGTTCTGTGAATGACTGGGACCACTGTGGTCCATGATTGGTCCACATATGGAGTATGTGTTTGTGAGCAGATCTCCCATTGGGTCCTCTCCGTTTTGCCGCAAAGGGAACTTTGGATAAGAGGAGGCTGAAAACACCCATACCTCACTGAACGAAGGATAGGATCCAAGTATCCTGAAACTAAGAAGCCGAGTCGAGGAACCTCTGGAAGGTTTGGCACCCTGAGTCCGGTGTCGTCCCATGGGACCCCTCTGAATCTGGTCATCCTAGAAGGTCTGTGAAGATGCTTTGACCCATTAGAATATTGGGACCAACTATTTTCGGCACCTTCAACAAAACCTGCAAGTAAGCCTTCTCGGAAGTGTCCCTGTGACAACCAGTGGGCTGACCAGCTTACGCAGGACCTTTGCTCTGTCTCTGTCATCTTCTCAAGGAAGCCCTCGAAACTTGGTATAGAGCTAGCTCTGTGTCCCTGGCACCCTCACACAGAATTTCAAACACTTGTCATTCCCAGGTCTGAAGTGAGATGAGTGAGCCAGGACCGGAGTAAACATGGTTACCGTGTTGCCTAGCCGCGGCGAAGATCTTTGCAGGTGCGCTGCATTTGAGAGCATCTTGCCCCTGAAGCCTGCTGCAGTGAAAGTGGCCTGACCCATCCATCAGGAGCGGAGAAATCGCCACTGTCCCATTTGGGAATCCTCACTGTATCTTTGGAACTGAAAGGCGCAGAGCTGTCATATTGCCGTAGAACCCGCAACTGAAGTGGACTCGACTGGCGAAGTTTGGTCCGGAGTACGCCTGGGGTCAGTGAGTAAACCTAACCCTAACCAGTGGCTCCTAGCTTCTCCATCCAATATTACGCACAAGTGGCCCCTGGGGGTCCCTCTCCTCCTTTCCACTGCTAGTACGAACTAGCAAACTATTCCCGAACCTTGGAATCACCCCTGCCTTCAAGTGGAGGCCCTCCTCAAATTGTGGGAATCTATTCTTCATCACCTCACCCACCTTGCTGAGCTGCTAGAGACCCCTGAAGAGACCCAATTTTTCCCATTGGAACAACCGCATGTGCCTGCACTGCATGTACTATTGAGCATGATGCTCCCCTCTTCTTAGGGTCTGGACTGCCTTAGTTAGGTGTGTGTTTGATGTGGAAGGGGATTAAAGACTATCTGCACTGCCTATTTTCCTTCCCCTCTAGGTTTGAACATATTTTGTGCCTTTAACCCTTTAGACCCTGAAAGGAAGCGCCCCCAATTTCAGCACGATCCTCCCCGCAATGAGAGACAATAAGGGACTCTCCCGTAGTGGGAATAAGACCAAGACAGAGTGCGGGTGAGCGTAAGTGGGAGTTTATCCAAAGAATAGGGCATGCAAAGAACTCTGCAACCTCCGAGAGCGCTCTGTCTGACAATAGCAAAGACAGGCGTATTTCTAATACAAAAAACGTCATCAGAACCTACACACTATAGGGGGCACAAGTTAATTGGGATTGGGTGGCGTCGACTAACTATAGGTGTTGCTGCAGCGTGGTTGGTCTTGGCGTGAGGACGTCACTGGTCAGCCTCGTGGGTTGGGTTGGGCCTGGCAGGCCAGCTTGAGGTCATCCGAGCGGTGTTGGTATGCTGGGGCAGCCTGTGACAAAGATGAATACCTTTCCTGACTCGTTTGCCCTAGGCCATGCACACTGCAGTTATTCAAGAAACGACATCTAAGTTCATCAATAAATCGCTCAGCAGTTTGTCTTATAGAATAAACGCAACACATGAGGAATGCACCTCGTGAGAGGTCCGGTGGTTGTCGGTTGGGGTGAGATTTACCTGTGTCCTATTGACCGGTATTTTAGGTCGAGGGGCTGGGCTCTGGGGCCTGAGCCGAATGATACATGTCTGTCTGCCGCGTTAGAAGTTATTATATAAATGGGTCTCTGTGTCTTGTCCCAGTGATGGGGGTCGTCTTTGCACGGGGTCATGATTCTTGGGGTGGTCTAGGGGGAGGGTTGTGGAATTTACGAGAGGGTGCTGGTAGATCAGTGGATTCAAACGTGGGTTTATTACCGTGCTGTAAATAACACAGGTGGCGGGCTGTGGCCTTGGGTGCGGTACCGGGGCCTCTGACTCTCTGAAGCGGCTCCAGCTTGGTTGGGGGAGGTGAGGGAGCGCGGCACAGGCCTTAGCTTCCTTATCTGGCAGGCTTGGTAGGGTGGGAGGGAGAATGGCCTTGCATATATTCACAAAGGTTTTTTCCTCGTGCATTGCTAACTTTTGAATGCAGAACTTTTATAATGTTCCGCCTTATTTTGATGTTATTTAAACACACATATATATTTCAATTTCGTTACACATTTCTTTAATACAGTCGGTCCGAGTACCTTTTCGTTACCTAACATTATATTTACTACATGGTGTGATTATTTTATGTACATTAGACGTTACACGAGGTAGTTCTAGGTTATGACCTACAGAAATTGATGCTCGCTGCTTTAGGTGATTAAGAAAACATACATGAGTTCAGGTTTCTACATAAAATTGTAAGAACACTTATACAGATAAAGGCTATACATTTGGTCGACATCTTTCTCTGTGGTTATAGCAGCACTAGTCCAGACCTGGGGTGGTATCATGTAACGTTACATCTTTATGGTTTATTCACAGTTTACAGGATCTGTTTAAACAGAGGTAGTTCGTTAATACCAATACTTGAATTATTTTCTACTTTCTTCAGATAGTGATGCTTCAGCTTTTTTCCCGTCACCCCGGCCTCGCGGACCAGGTCATGCGGGGTGCAATATTACATTGTGAACGATAAAATGTTACAGTGTTAGCATCTCGGGTTAGCTCATACCCGACTTTCTCATGGGAACGTGCTCGCAGCGGATCTACCAGGGCTACTGCGGCGGCGGAGATGCATGAAAGGCCCTCCAAAGGTGGGGGCCTCGTTACAGTGTGCTGAACTCACGCCATGTTTGCTAAACAAGATGGCTTCTAGGCCTAACTGAATTTTGGTATATGCAGGGAACGGATATGTGTGGGCAATGTCGTCGGCGGGTGACCCCTCCTCCACCTGGGCCCGGGTGGCATGAGGGGACGGCCACCGAGTCATGGTCCTCACCTGGGGAGAAGGCTGCAGGTGAGGAGGGCCTCGCGGCCAGTCCTCCCCTACATTTCCCCCCTTTCGTTACTAAAGTAACGAATTCTTTAGCTCTTCTAATCTTCTACATTCTTGCTCCTCTATCACTGCGTCATCCCATGCAGGTGTTCCTTTTCTAGGCATCCAGGCTCTGCATACCCCCCTCAAGCTCTCACCTCTTCTAGCATACTCATCTGGGGTACATGTTAAATATATACAGTCACCAGTTTCTTCCAAGTCTACCAAGACCTCCTCATACCATTCCAGTTCCACATCTCGGGGTTCTTTGATAGTGTTGTGCCATAGTTTATCTACTATGTACTTATCACGGCACATAGGCACTAACTGGTATCTGGGAGTGTTATCTGTTCCTGTCTGTACATGTACTTCTTGTGTCGCCTTAATTGTACCACCAGAGTTGCCCATTGTCACCATCATCATTGCACCGTTAGGGACTGCGTTAGCACAACATCGGAGGCCCACCTGGCACAGGCAGAACACCACGAGGAGGACCACCACAACTGGTATCAAGAACTTCATCGCCATTCCAAGCCATGAGGGAACCCAGGAGAAGATATTGTCGAACCATGAGCTATCTTTAGCCCCACCTTCCAGCTTCATCTTCTCTCCCAGGTTATGTACTGCTTCAATGACGTGGGACAGGGACCCATTTTCTGCGTCTTCAGAAGGTACGAACGTGCAGCACGCACTTCCTATTTTTCGGCAAACACCTCCATCGATTGCTGTTAGCAGGTCCAGAACATACCTGTTCTGCATGGTCATTAGTCGCAGAGCTCGTAGTTCCACCTTTATTATGTTGAACCCTTCTTCAGTGTCATTGGCCAGCTGAATCAGTTCCCACCGTGTGATCTGGAGCCATTTTGCATTTGCTCTTGCTTGGACACTTGAAACTAGTGAGGCAAAAAATGTTTCCACGGAGCTGAACAGGCGATACCTGTCTGGAATCTGTGCCAATAAATCGGATGATGTTTGTGATATGTAGTTTGATGCTCGCTTGTTCCGTGATAGCTCCTCTTCTTTCCCTCCGGAGGACAGGACATAGAGGTGCGCTTCTGCAGTGGGAGACGTCGCATCCTTGTTCATGTTTCCTTGCGTCCTTTTATTTTCGTCGACGTGACTTTCTGGAATCACCATTAGGGCCGAATGCAAAGTGGCCATTGAGCAGCTGCCACTCCAGGCCTGGGGAAGGTGCAAGTAAGCCTGATTCCCGCATACCCAGTATGTGTCCATTAGTGCTGCTGTTCCTTTTTTCATGTCTGGGATGGTGAGAGTTTTGTTACAGTTTTTGTTCGCTCCCATTGCCACTTTTCCTTCTCCCTTGAAACATAGTTCGTTTTGTATTTCACTTTGTAGCTTGAAGGGTTTCTCCATCGCTGTTACCCATGTTAGTTTAGAGATGTGTTCTTTCCATATTGGTAAGCACGTTTTTTCCATCCACCGCAGCTTGTCTGGTTGGACACCTCTCAGTGCTTCCGCTTTGCACAGTACTTCTTCATCTTTCCATTTGTTTTCGGAAAACAGCGTCCCTTGTATTGCAAAGAAAGGTTCTTTAAGACAGACTACTCCAGACGCTTTTGAATAGCACGTTTTGTTGTCCTGTATCATTTTGAAAGAGACATCGTGTGCTTGAAAGGTGTTCTTTATTCTACACAGTGTGAGATGAAGGAGACATTGGGCATCCACAATGGGCAATTCTCTTGGCAACAACACTTTGGGTGTACCTGATGCATGGGGGATGAGCGAACAGACATAGCAGCTTTCATTGGTTGTCTGTTTAGCTGTTGTACTCATATCTGCATACCATTTATTTGCTTGGTGGGGGTGCCGTGGGTCTTCCATCTTGTCTAATCCTAACCCATAATACTCATCATACCCCCTCCTGCTTGTCTCTCTTCTTCGCCTACTTCTCTCCTCCCTCCTATACCTTTTAGTTTCGATAGGTGAAAGAATAGGCCCCCCTTTCTCATTCCCTCCCCCCTTTTCCAATTCCTCATATAGGAACTTGTGTTCTGTCATCGTAATTACTTTTCCATTTTCCTCAATAAACAACAAATCGCTGTTTTGTATCGGGGCGGGAAGGGTAGTGGGGCTGTTATATATTTCAGGTAGGGACATTGTG